>NC_045541.1:63592480-64239147 GCF_009769535.1 Thamnophis elegans | reverse complement strand
TTTGCCAGGTGGCTGCTCGTGAGCGTGGTTGCTTCATGGCTGTTATGTTGTGCTGCTGCAACAGCATAACACAGCCATTCACCTATGAGGCTGTGCCCGGCTCTTTGGGAGCCCACTCAGAAGAGAGCAGCCCCCCCAGCAACCCCAAAACAATAAACCCTTCCCTCATAATAAGGCCCAAACCATATTTTGTGGGCAAAAAGAAAATAAGACCCTGTCTTATTTTTGGGGAAACAAGGTAGGGAGGTGGCAACATTTGCATCCTTGTGTTGCCTTGGTGCCTCACTTGGCTGTTCCATTAATAGAACCACTGGAATGGTAGCATCAGGCCTCTGGAACTCATGGATAATACACCCCTTTGCTTCACTTACAGATGGGAGGCTGCTAGTTGCTTTTCAAAGCAGCTTTGAATAAGAGCTTTTCATGAAGATTCTTTGAACAGGAGCCCTTCAAGCTTTGCACATATTTATTAAGTAACTCCAAGCTTAAGATAGTTGCGTTTGTCAGTATGCTTATTTTCTAATTCAAAGTGCTGGTCTGAAAATGTTACTTACTGTAGTAAGTAGCTTTACTCGGGTTAGCAAAGAATAGTCTTCTTCACTCAGATAAGGTCACTTCCATGCTACCCGGTCAGCCTTTTTAGGAGAGATCCATTTCTACTAGAAATAGGGCCTATTCAGTTGTGACTCCACTTATTTGAAATGGTTTTATAGTCTTGATGGGTTAGGCTTCCTCTGGGCCATTTCTGTATGGAGGTAGAGCTTATTCAGAATAAATTCTAGATATCTAACACAATTATCTTTAATTTTTACCTTGACCCATTCCTGTTTCTGTAGACCAGGGGTTAGATGTGTCACATGCAACCTGTAGACCATGAGCCAGATTCGTCAATGCAGGCCACTCCCACCCCAGCTCTGCGAATAGGAGAAACATCATGAAATGTTATGACAGCAATGTGATGCTGCGAGTTTGACACCCGTGCTGTAGACTCTCCTTGTCTGGAAACGGTGACAATTAGAGAAACAACCGAAGATGCAAAAGTGATCAGTGCCACTGAAACTATCTGTAGTGGGTAAGAAGTAGGATAAGAATTCTCTGCAATCCTCACTCAGCCATAACATTCAGCTGGCAACAGTGGGGGCAGCTCTCCACGTTCCTCTTTAGATAAGCAGTTTATAACGATTCTGCATGTAGAAAATGACTTGACTTTTGAGTCACTTTTGTCTCATAGCAACTAAAAGTGAGCATAGATCAATCAATCTTGTACATCTCCCATAAAGGACCATCTTCTGCCAGATGATAAGTTGAGGACATGGAATGAATACTGTTTCTGAGGTGTCCTGGCTTGCACAGGGGAGACAAATGCCTTTCCCAGCCTGGTATCTCCTTGCTGGATTGGAATAGAAGTTCTGCAATTCCCAAATAACCCGGACAAGATGCCATTGTGAGTCCCAAAATGTTTAAAGGATGTTTGGCTAAGGAAGCCTGGGTTATAAGGGAGGAAAAAATCTTTACTATATTGATTCTTGATTATGAAACACCCTTCCCCAACATAAATGTTGGTTTCAGTCTTTATAACAATGGATAATCTTTTCCCACTCTCATCCCAAATATTTAGAGGGCATTCATTTTTTATCATTTGTGCTTTGGGCGGGAAGGGAGATGTTTTTTGACATAGTTTTGAATAAATATTAGTATTGTCTTGAAGATCAGAAATCATTTCCATGAAAGGTAAACTTTAAGGCATGTATACTGTAAGTCCTTTACATATATTGTACAGTAGAAGTTACAGACAAAACAAAAGTAATGACTAAGGTGAAAGATGAAGACTGGATTAATTTATATCCCTATTCAGTTTTTAGAAGAAAATTAAATTGTTTAAGAAGTACTCCATGTTCTCTGTATTCTTGTTAATAGTTATTGAAGATAGCTCATGTGGAGCAATAAACATGTCCCAGTGAGGCTGCTATAAGTTTGTTACAGGGATGTTTAGGAGGGCTTGTTTGTTACAAGTCAATTACCCACTGACATGGCCAAAAAAATGACTCTTCATAAGCAGCAGAATCATTACGGGTAGAGTAGATTTATATGAATAGCCTTGCCGTCATAATAAAAGTAATATAATCATTTATTAAACTTGTATATCACTTGATTCTCAGCAAGTTCTGATAGCTCACAACAATCTACTAGGTTTCCAGAGAAATAAAGTTTCTTGCCTCATGGCCGTGCGCAGAATTGAGTCCAAGATAAGTAATTCCTATTGCTAATCTAACATGTATGGGCATCTGTTGACTACATAAGCACTTTAAAAAATAACAATATCCGTTTTTTTTCTCTGTACACAATCTTTGTCCTTGTTACTTGAAACATGTGGTCCAGCCTTATCACAATCCAATGTCCTCCAGATATTTGGGCTATAGCCTCTTATCACCCATAGACAACACAGCTGTTAATGAAGTTTGGGAGAGGGTGGTAAAAGAAGACTGGATAGTATAACCATTGCTGGAGAAGGGAAGGTTTAATGCCCTGATCAGGGTAAATGCCTCTCTCCATGGTGCTTACTTTATACTGAAGCACTTTGGTTTTTTTTTTTTTGGTATTTGGTATTTATTGTCACTTATAGGCCGCCCTTTTCCCTGAGGGGACTCAGGGCGGCTTACAACTCACGGGAAGGGAGTGCAAAACAAGACGTAAAACAATATGTGAATACAAATACAAATAGTAATAAAACACAACATTCATTCAACATTTGGGTGGGGTGTATAAAATCCTATCCCCAGGCCTGACGGGATAGCCAGGTCTTAAGGGCTATGCGGAAGCTCTGGACTGTGGTGAGGGTGCGAATTTCTACGGGGAGGTCGTTCCAAAGGGTCGGAGCTGCTACTGAGAAGGCTTTACCAGCGTGGGCCAAATATCAAACCTGTAGGACCAAAAATCATGATTGATGGCCCCCATTTGACAAATATAAACAGCTTCCAATATTTGGGAAGCATCATCTTGAGTGTTGGGTCTTTGGACAAAGAAATTGAATGAAGGATTAGCAAGGCCAGCCTGACACTGGGGCGGCTATGTATTGGAGTGCTCAGTCAAAACAACATCCATTCTTCTACATGCCTGAAAGTCTACAGGGCTGTGCTTTCCACTTCTCTCCTGTATGGATGTGAGTCCTGGACTTTGTACTAAAGGCAAGTCAAACAACTGGAGAAATTTTACATGCACACACTCTGCTCCACCCCTAGCATTTGTTGGCAAGACTGCGTCGCAAACCTGGAGGTCTTGAATTATGCAGAGTCCACCACCACAAAATCCCTGATTACCAGAGCACAGATGAGATGGGTGGGACATATCATCAAGAGGGATTATCACTGTATTTTTTATTTGTTCAATTTATTTGACACCCATCACCCTGTGGAGCTACTTTGGGCAGCTATATGTAGGCTTTGCTCATTGTTGAAGTCTGGGAAGAGATATCAAGGTCCGTCATGCAAATGCTACAAAGATGCTGTGAACAAAACTGACTTCTAGCTAAGAGAACTGGAAGCTGCAGCTGCTGACAGAATCTGCTGGTCAGCCCTATGCTATGATGCCTCCATTGGCTTTGAAGACAGGTGTCACCAAATCCTGATAGAAAATCAAGACTGGCATCAGAAAGCAACACCCACAGTCACTACAACAATGGGCATTCAGAGTCCCCATTGTGCTACACACGGCACTTCTAGAACGGGACTGCAGAGCACCTCCATGTCCACGGATGAACAACACAACAGCGTTCTTGAAATATGAGCACTATGTGTGTGTGTGTGTGTGTGTGTGTGTGTATATATATATATGTATATGTATATGTATATGTATATGTATATGTATATGTTATGTATATGTATATGTATATGCATATGCATATGCATATATTTATATTTATATTTATATTTAGTGTCACAACCCCTGGTAAGCCCCAATTATGGGAGGAAGCTAACAGCTTCCATTATCTGTCAATCGGCTCATCACAAGAGTCCATCACGACAGAAACCCAATATTTTTACTGTTGCTGGCTTCAGCTGATAAGGAGGAGAACTTGTGGCTTAATGGCTAAGACGTTTGCCTAAGATGTAATATAGCACAGGTTCGAATCCCAGTAAGGGTATGGCTAGCTGATGAGAGCTAAATAGCTTGAAATAGATCTATACTAGTCTCCCTTTATTTATTTATCAGCACAAATATAACACACACACACACACACACACCCCCTTTATTTATCAGCACAAATATCACTCACACACACATGCGCGCGCGCGCGCGCACACACACACACACACACACACACACACACACACACACACACACACATATATATATATATATATATATATATATATATATATATATATATATATATATATATATATATTCCTAATGCCACCACTTGGCCCCTTTCCTCTGTTGTTATGCAGTATTTATATTCCATATGCTTCATCAGCATAGAGGTTATATTCAGTGTAATTTAATATAGCAATAGCATTTAGACTTATATACTGCTTCATGGTGCTTTACAGAGTCAGCATGTTGCTCCCAACAATCTGGATCCTCATTTTACCAATCTTGGAAGGATGGAAGGCTGAGACAACCTTGAGCCAGTGAGAATTGAACTGCTGTCAGTCGGCAGAATTAGCCTGCAATACTGCATTCTAACTACTATATCACCACAGCTCTAATATTAACTTAATATTAACATTTAACATTAATATTAATGTTAAATTAATATTAACTTAATATTGAATATTCCTGCTGAACTTTCAAGAGCTTCAATCAGCTTCCCCAAGTTGATCCTATTTAGATGCACTGGAACAGTCGAGAATTATTGAGAATTCCTAGGTATGTTATCCCAAAAGATCTTTATGGGAACCAGTGTGGGGAAGACTGTATTAGGATATATAATATCTTTATGCTAATAAGGCCACTGTCTATTATTCCCATTGTTACCTTTGATCCTTTTGCACTTTCATGCATCATCCATTTGCATTAAGGGATTCATCACTTACAAGCAATAGCAATTGAACAAGTGTCTAAATACAGTGTTGCTGCAACAGAAATATGAACATTAATTAATTTTAATTTAATTTTTAAAAAGTTATTGTTAATATTAATTAGGTTTGTTTTTTGATACTCTGTCTAATTTTGTTTTTAACTTTTGTAATATGTGGTTTTTTTTAATGTTGTACACTGCCCTGAGTCCTTTGGGAGAAGGGCAGCATATAAATCCAATAAACAACAAACAAACAAACAAACAATGAGATGATGCTGTAACTGTTTGCCTGATCACATGCACCAAATTTAATTCTTTTTCAATCTTCATATAGAAAATAATGTAGTTGCAAATTAAACCATTGCTTTATTTAATGCCTTTCTGAGATTTCTGAGAGCAATTTTTTCTTACGTAGATTTTTAAAAAAATCCACCACCCTTTAAGTAAACCCTCAGAAGGCAGCAAATGCATGCAATCTTGACTGACCATCTGCATGCAACACTAGCGTACTATTACTGAACTGCAGGTCCTTGCAGTTCTTCAGTAAAAATAGAAAGCCTATACCCATCTATAGTTTTCTATATATTTTCTAATTTTTTAATATATATTTTATGTAGAAACATATATTTTTCAGTTTTAAACCACTAGAACCCATATAATTAACCATCTAAAATCTTTGAATAGAAAATAGAGTACATTCAACTTCTGTATCGCAATAGCAACCATAAAGGACTTGAAGTGAGACAGGTCTAGTAAGTTTGAAGTGACATAGAACCGATCAACGTTGTCCTACTTTGTTTGGTTTTAGTTGTGTGCCCTTTTACAACCCTCACTATGCCTATGAGTATCTTCTGTTGTCATGCCCTGCTTTGGCCTCTGGTAAGAAACAGGAAATTAGATAAGAGGGAGCTTTGATCTGGTCAAGAGGAGTCTTGTACTCTTAAGTGTGGTATTTTTTGTGCCACAATCTACTCATGAAGGATTGCCTTAAAATACATCTATTGCCAGGCGGAAGCAGACAAGAAGGAGTTCATACCTAAATCATAAAAGATGACCCACAGATAGCCTAGGTAGAAAATATTTGCTTGGGCAGATAGCAGCACACAGGTGCAGACATATCCCTGCATGCACATGGATTTTTAAATTTCAAAACAATGCATTCCCACTCCGTGTTACTGCATTGAGAGACTTAACTTTTTTAGTTGCTAGAATTTCCTGGCTCTGATTCCATTGGATTAGTTTGTATTTTTTTCAAAATTTCTTGAAGTATGATGGACTTCCCACACTGTAGGTTTCATAGTCAAGCAGTAAGAGCTATTCTGTATCCTGTCATAATGTAATGGGGATCAAAGTGAGAACATGTAAACTGATCGTGACTTCTTTACTCCAGCCTTTAGTGAGAAGTAGGTGGCCTTTGGTATTTTAAATGCTGTCATCTTGTGAGGGTCCTTTAAAGGGGTGAAATTCAGCAGGTTCTGACAGGTTTTGGAGAATCGGTAGTGGAAATTTTGAGTAGTTTGGAGAACCAGCAAATACTACCTCTGGCTGGCCTCAGAGTGGGGTAGGAATGGGGATTTTGCAGTATTCTTTCCCTGGAGTGAGGTGGGAATGAAGATCTTTCGCCTGCCACACCCACCAAGCCACGCCCACAGAACTGGTAGTAAAAAAAATTGAATTTCACCACTGGTCCTTTGTAAAACTATCCTTTATAAAATATATATTGATCTATAATACTGAATATCACATTATTTCATCAGAGAATAGGCATAAACAGTATCTCTCTTGAAAATATGTTTTTGTCCATAGATATTGTGTCAATTCACAAACCATATCCCTGTTTGTGTTCTCTCATTGCAGAATAGCAACAAGCTAGCCTAAGAATGGTTTATTGAATCAACTTATAATTAGCTGGATTTGCACAACATACTAGCCCTTTAAAACATTGTTTATAAAAGAGATTGGCTCAGCTCGCACAACATTCCACACCAAAATATTAACAAAATTTTATGGCTTTGGATAATGAATCCAATCACGATTAAAATATGTCGGTTTACAAAACATGAAGGGTATTGATAGCTGTTGGAATGATAAAGTGACAGTTTCTGGGGCCACTGATGGGGAAGAAATACAATGGAAGCAGAATTTAAGCGGATGAAAATCTTGCAATGGATGAGAAAATATGCAGAGTATATTAGTGACCCTCTCTCTTTTGCTGAGCATAGGAAGCGTTAGTTTAAAAAAAAATCCCTTGCATTTGAAATTTAACAGATACACCTGGCACGTTTTCAAGTTTTTTTCCTCCTGTGATTGCAAAGGAGGGAGGAAGATGCTTTTTTTTTAAGGAATTGAGTTTCTCTGTAGTTTGCATGCAATCCTGTGTTCTATGGCATGGGCAGGGAAATTTGTACATTGTGTAGTATAAGATAGCTTTATAATTTCCACTCTGGATCTTTATGTTTCACAGTGAGATGCTACAGCCTTCAATTTTTTGGGGGTGTGTGTGAGCTTTTTGAAAGAAAATAATTAAGGGAAACTCCTTTACTGAGAGTAATTTAGAAGCTAGAGAGAAAAGCTGGCACAACATTAGAGTTTGTTTATAAACCTTTATCTTTTTTCAAGGTTAGACATTCTTTCAAAAAGTAACTTGTGGTTTCCTTGTTTTCCTGCTCTGGTCATACAATAGAATGACAATAACCCTAGAATGTATTGAATGTAAGGAAGGGCTTATGCACTATTACCACTCTACTTGGAAAATAATACTGAAATGAATGAAATATGATTATATACTTCAGGTAGCAAGGGGTTAAGTCACTTTTAATGCTCTCTTACATTATATCAATAGCTGCAGCAACAGTAGTAGGTAGTATATATTTGGGCAATTGATATATATTAGTTGGTTGGCTGAGTAGGAAATATGCCCACCTAAACCCTCTGGTTTTGCTTATGAGCAAGTGCACCTAAGTGTTGTCATTGCTTTAAGGAGCATGATATACAAGGCTGAGCATCTAACTTTGTTGGAAGAGGCCTAGAAGCAAGGACACTAAAAATTAAATTGACCATGGCTCCTCTCTCTTGTTCCTCGTTGGCAGATAAAACTACAGTCCAGCATTTACACATAGCCAAATCTGCTCTTAGATGGAGCCAGTGCAAGTAGATTATCCTCTGCTAAATCAGTTATTGTAGCTTTGCTTGACATATGCATGAGAAAATGAGAGGGATTGGGTTTGTTTGTTAACTAAATTTTATAGACTCTCAACTCACATATAGGTGACTGAGGGTGGCTTACAAAATTTAAAGGATCCACTATATATAATAAAAGCCCTAAAATAACCCCATCCCACCCACATGTCGTACACAACACAACACAACACAACACAACACAACACAACACAATCCAATCAGCTCTATCTCCATTTGTGGTTCCTAGGCTTGCTGGCAAAGCCATAGCTTTAGGGCCTTTCGGAAAGCAATAGGGTTGGAGCCAATCCTAACTTGGGGTTAGGGTTGGTGGGGGTGGGTAGGTTAATGCAGGATGAAGAAACTTTGGTCCCTTGGATGTCACAGGGTTTTCAGTGCTGATAACTGCAAGCAAGTGTGGGCAATGAGGAGTGAATGTGATCTGACATATAGAGGAGGATCTTGTTCTTAGAATTACTAAAGTAGGGAATAATTATTTAAAACATGCATGAATATTCAAAAACACGCCTCTTCCAACTCTAAAATGAAGTATAGCCCAAACTGATTTGTTTTTTGTATTAAAGGTCTACCTAAAAGTCACTTTGTGTCATTTCAGAAATCTCATGTGACCTAGCTGTTAGGGAGAGAAGGGTGATAGCTAGAAAAAGGTGTAATTGTGTTAGGTGTTCCCTCCATTTGTTTCAGAGGCCATCTTATTTGAGACAGATCTGGCTCTGGGCTAAGGCTGAAAAGGCACCAGCCTTGGGTGTCAAATTTTAAGAGGTATGCCAAAATTGGCAAGACTTCTAAAAAAAACCCCACAATAAAAAGTGAAAAGCAATAACAGCCCTTATGAGACCGTGCATCTACTTGAAGGTTATTTTATTTTATTTTATTTTATTTTATTATTTCATTTCGTTTCATATTGTTTCTTCAATTTCTATAGCTACCTAACTCCACTAAGTGACTCTGGGTGGCTATAGAATTATAATATAATTAAAACAATTATAAAAACATTAAAACATTGAAAACATCCATAAAATAAATAAGTACAAACAGCAGTTGTGATGATTAATCATCTAATAGTAAAGCCAAGCAACAGGGCCCTTAATACACTCCAAGCCCCAGACCCAGGTATATAGTCATTTTTTTTAAGCTTTGTAAAAAGCCAATAGAGTTGGACCATCCTGATCTCTGAGGGGGGTGGGACATTCCATAAGGCAGGGGCTACAGCAGAAAAAGTCTGTCTTGTAGTTCCCACCAATCAGTTCTTTGGCTGATGGGATCTGCAGCATGTCCAATCTGTTGGATGAGATTGGATGGGTAGAAAATCTTGGAAAAGGACGGTTCCACTGGTAAATTGTAAAAAAAAAAAGAAGAAGGCAATATTGCATTGTAAATAATGTGAAAATTCTGAGAAAAAAAATGTCTAGGCATAAAAATCATAAATATAATGCTCAAAATCTCAAAGAAAAAAACCTAGAGTGTGCATTTTGAAATTCCTAAAAAATTGGGAGAGGAGCCAATGGAAGAGGGCAGAATATGACTTTGCGTAGCGTGCCAAAATGGCTCTGGTCAGAGAGAATGTTAAACTGGAAAGTCCTGGGATACACAGCAGAAAATGTTACCATCTTTGGGAATATCCTGACATAAGTTCAGTGATTAATTTCATAATTAACTTCTATGAGACCCTTAAAAAGCTATGGATTAAAAAGGTTTAAACCACCTAATTTCGATGCAGCTAGAGTGTTTCCTTGTCTTTCCTCCAATCTTTCCAGGGCAGTGGGCAGCCCATTAGTCATGGATCCCAACAGCATCTGTCGGAAGACCAAGCGCCTGGCAGGGAAACAGGCCGAGTTGTGCCAGACAGAACCAGAGATTGTACAAGAAGTCGCCAAAGGAGCCAGACTGGGTGTGCGTGAGTGCCAGTACCAATTTCGTTTTCGGCGCTGGAACTGCACCAGCCACAGCAAATACTTTGGGAAGATCCTACAGCAGGGTGAGTGGGGTAGACTTTGTCACTTAAGTAGACCACTGCCCTTTGGGATTCTTGCAGAGCAGGAAGGAAAAAAAAGCATTTTATTTTGTTCATTAAAGAAATTCCTCAGCCAAATAGTCCTCACAATTAAAGAGAGGACAGCCTATATTTTAGAGGTGACCAAAATTGCCAGTGGGATAGAAGCTCTTATATGGAGATGATTGTTCATTCAGAAATTGGCGGGGGGGGGGGGGGGGGAGGGGGGGACAGAGACCGAAAAATTTGCAACTCTTCTCTGCTTGCTTTGAAATTAAATTGGGCAGTAGGTGGGATGAACACACTTGTTCACTGAATCCTTGCTGCATGCTTTGAGCCCTGCTATTCAGATAGTTCTAGGGTTTGGGATTGATTTAGTGCTTCTATTGGAGGGTGGGAAACAGGAACTCTCCAGTCATAACAAGCACTGTTCTTCTCTAAATAATAGTGATGTTTATTATTTTGTGTACTATTTCCAGTACAAACTGCATTCACACTTCCAAAAGGAGCCTTTAAAAAAACAGTGTTTTATCTATTTCTCTCCTTGACTCACACAGCTGTTTTCAGTTCTTTTAGATCAGGGAGGTGAACAGAAACAGGAAAAAAATATTCTTTCCTGAGCACCTTTGTCAAGCTCTCCTCTCCAACTCTAATCTGTACCGCCCTCCCCCACCCAAGCTGCAATAACATCCCCCAGCCAGTCTGCTCAGCAGATCTCCCTCTGGGTCCTGCTGGGCCTTCACTTGCAGATTCACCTGTTCCTTGTATCTCCAGTCCATGCCATATAAATACAATTTCAGCTATGCCCAATGGTGCCCCATCCTTTGCTCAACACTTCTGATCTTTTAGAGCATTAATTAGGCATAAAGCTACTTCATGCCTGTGTGAAATTGTGCCTGGTTTTGGCACATAGAGGAAAAAAAAACAATTTGAATGTTAAGATCATAATATCATCTCACATTAAACCATACCCCCAGATGATAAAAATATTTGTCTGAAATGAAACCAATGAACTTCTTACAAGTGCTCATTTAATTAAGACAGGTGAAAAAATCTCTCTTTTGGTTTATAGCAGAACATCTACTTTTAGGCTATTGCCTTCTTCCACCCACCCCCATTCCCCCAATTTACTCTACAGCACTGAAATTCCCTGCTGGTCCCCCCTCCAAGTACCACTAATCAACAGAGGCAATATAGAAATTTTAGCTGACGTATCTATAAACCCATTTTATCTTAAGTATTGGATTTCAGGATCAGCGGAACTACAAAATGCTTAGCCAGGGGTGAAATTCAGCAGGTACTCACAGGTTCTGGAGAACCGGTAGTGGAAATTTTGAGTGGTTTGGAGAACCGCAAATATCACCTCTGGCTGGCCCCAGGGTGGAATGGGGATTTGCAATATCCTTCCCCCAGGAGTGGGGTGGGAAAGGGATTTTGCAGTATCCTTCCCTGCCACACCCACCAAGCCACACCCACAGAACCCTGGTACTAAAAAATGAATTTCACCATTGTGCTTAGGCCTCCATATGACCTGATCCAGACTAACAAGCAATTTTCTGATATTATTTAAATTATTCAATTAAAATACTGAGGGGGACTGTATCTATAGGCTTCAAAAGGGAAGGCTTAAATGAGGCTAAAAATGTAGGTCTAGTTGAAACGTGAACCCAGAAAGATTTTAAATTAACTAGAAAATTACTCCTAGTTGAGAAGTCAAAGTAGGCTTGGGCAGTCTGAAGGCTGTTTGGTCTGTTAAGATTATAGGTTACATTTTGATAATTGTGCCCCTTCAACACACACACACACACAACACACACACACACACAGAGAGAGAGAGAGAGAGGAGAGAGAGAGAGAGAGAGAGAGAGAGAGAGAGGAGAGAGATACACACACACACACACACTGATAGGAAGGGCAGAAGTTTTAATTTTTCTTCCCCTGCCAGTGATCCTTTTCCAGGTGACAGAAGCCGCTAACCTTATATATGGTCACTAGTGTGGGTGGAAGCTTTATCGCCTTTCTTTTTAACAGACTCTTTCCTATTATTAACTGAGGGGAAGCAATAATCTGTCCTCCTTATTCAGGTACAGATCAATTAGATAGTCAGAAAAAGCTGGTAGGGCATTTGAGACCTGTAAAAATAGAAGCAACCAAACACAGCTAAGGGTCAGAGACCTAGACATTACTGATAAGCAATATAGGATAATAATTCTAGATCTTAGATGTATCCATATAGGGTATACCTAGAACATAATATATGATCACTTTCACCTGTTTTAGTATATTCAATTAGGGTATTAGATGTTTTGTTTCCATAATCTGAAAACAATTCTCTAAGCCTTGCCCAATGTGATTAATTGATTGTCAACATTTAATTAATTACATCCCCCGGGACTTTTTTAAATTTAAAAAACCCTGCAATTATTGTGTCCTTTTGCTCACATAAAGGAAGGAATGGCTCTTTTAAGAAGAGCAACGTGTGTGTATGAGGCATTCAAAAATAAAGCAAGCATGCATTTCCATGTACCAATACAGTGTATTAATATAATGATACAAAGTGAATTATATAAATCACTTAATGTTTATATAATTATTCGATAAAGACTTTTGAAATTCAGCTACCATTGTATTGTTTAAAAAATAGAATTGGCTTCTACATTGTCTTTTGCTTCCTGCAAAGTGTGTGTGCGTGTGTGTGTGTGCGCGCGTGCGTGTGTGTGTGTGTGTAAGCAGAGATACATGTACAGCACCTTGAAATCTATGGAGGAAAGGGTAGAAACAAATGAAATAATGCAGCTTGGATGATAGATTTGAGTATCTGAGTTGTGGGGTCCCTTGATAGTGAGGAGGGGAGGATTTAGCACAGGATAAACCTTTGCTGTTAAGTGAAGACCAAGACTACAAGGATAAGCTACTGATGAGGAACACCAAGAATCCTGGCTTGGCTATGCCTTGCTTATAACCATCTTTTCTCTGAGTGGAGGCAACAGATACACACACAGGCTCCTAAGGATTGTGCTTTGTTCTTTGCTGTTGAGAGCGTGAGAGGTACAGGCATCTCCGGGGCTTTGGGGAGGGAGGCAGCAGATTATTGCTACGGGCCGAAGGTTTACTGCTGTGACATGTCTCCCTGTCCTTGTAATGAAGCAATTATGGATGCTCTCAGACAGCACAGCAGCTTTTAATAAAGCCCAAGAATGTATCCACGTCTGGGAGAGATTTACTGCCCCTCCCCCTTCTCAAAGACTCTGCTCCTACATGTCCGTAGAGCTTCCTCAGACTTCCCAGTAACTGAGAGAGCAGAGCTGGGCCATAAATATGGCCAGGGAGCCTCTCTGGCACCCTCACAGTGAATAACCCCCCCTTCCCCTAAGGGCAAAGAAAGCCTCCCTTTCCTTTGTCCTTCTGCCAGTGATTGCTCCTCAAGCCGAGGCATTTTTACATGGGTAAAACCAAAGATGCTAACTGGGAGGAAGACAGAGTGATAGGTAACATCTACTCAAATGCAACAGTTGAACTGAAAGGTGTGTGTTCCAGTGGTGAAATTCATTTTTTTTTACTACAGGTTCTGTGGGCGGGGCTTGGTGGGCGTGGCAAGTGAAGGATACTGCAAAATCTCTATCCTCACCCCACTCTGGAGCCAGTCAGAGGTGGTATTTGCAGGTTCTCCGAACTACTCAGAATTTCCGCTACCGGTTCTCCAGAACCTGTCAGAACCTGCTGGATTTCACCCCTGATGTGTTCCTTAATGGGATAAAGTTAACACCAATCAGAACAGTGGCTCAGTATATCAGTAGGTTAACCTTCTATATTGCCCTGCAACAGGTGCAGGAAGAATGGCAAAGGCTCACTTTTCGTTCCTCAGTCAGTTCCCAGATAACAGAGCAGGGCCCGAGCCCAGAATAAGGCAGGAATGAGAGCAAGAAAGCCACGGCGCTGGGCACGGGTGCTTCCAGGCTTGAACCCACGGACAAGCAAGCCAGTGGGAGAGACCTGGGGAGAAAAGAGCGCCCCTTCTGGCGGGCGGAAGGGACGCGGGCAGAGATGTGGACAAAGAAGAGCCGAATAGGAAAGCGATGCCGCTGCACAGGGAGAAAAAAAAAACCCGCAAGCAGCCCCTTATTGTGACATAGAAGTTGAGGGGAGGGGAGAAGAGAGGAGACGGAGCCTTCGGCGGTGCGGCGTCTCATGCTGGAATAGAGCAGAGCAAAGGAGAAATCCGCCCCCCACCCCCACCTCCCGTGGCCGTGGCAGGTCCCAGCACGGCGAGGGATGCCTGGAACTCATGTCCTGCGGCGGAGGGGCGACTGGCGCCCCCCATCATAAATAAAAATCCATCTTGTTGAGATGGGTAGGGGGCTGCTGCATCTTGGAATCCATCCCACCCCTCGTTGCTGTGTTGCTAACGAAAGCAATTTGTTGACCGGCAATGTGTGTTAAAGGCTGTTCTACGCATTTTTTCAGACCGCAGCGTGGGCTCCTTGTGGGTGGGAAGAGGGCGCCTTTCTCTGCCTTTCACTTTGATGCCTTCTGAATAGCACCGAGCGGGATTTCCAGTTGGTTTAAAATTAGGATCTTCTCCACCAAGAGCCGGGGGGATTCATTCACCGGTCTCGTTATCTCCGCCCTTTTCCATAACGATCTTTGGAGAGTCCAATCCGGTATGTTTGGAAAAGAGGTCCGTTTTACTGATTTCAGGGAGGGCTTATTAACAAATAAGGGAAGGTGAGGTTACTGTGCACACCAGGTTCCTGATGATTGGAAGTTAGTGTTGAATGGTAGATCTTTTTGGTTGGCAGACGGCATATCCAGAATGACTAAAACCATGCCCTGACAACCTCAGTTTTCCTCCTTGGTTATACAATGTTGGTGTGACCTCATTTCTAACACATTTTTTCACTTTGGCCACTTCCCCACAATTGAGCTAAAGTAACATCAGTGGTGAAATTCATATTTTTTTTTACTCCGGTTCTGTGGGCGTGGCTTGGTGGGTGTGGTGCGGCTTGGTAGGTGTGGCTTGGTGGGCATGGCCGGGGAAGGATACTGCAAAATCTCCATTTCCTCCCCACTTGGGGGCCAGCCAAAAGTGGCATTTGCCAGTTCTCTGAACTACTCAAAATTTCTCCAGAGCCTGTCAGAACCTGCTGGATTTCACCCCTGAGTACCATCCATCCTTTCTTTTGTGGACCCAGAGGACAGTCTGTTGTAAGATTGACTGGTTGCATCATTACCTCCTGTCTTGCTTCTGCATTGCTTGTTACCATCACTGGCTGGCAAAATGTTAGTCTAAATTGGCAGATTCACCAAGCAATGTAGGCTTGCTGATTGGTTTTCTCATTGGCTGGTGAAAGGGGCTCGCTGAGAGCCCGAGGTGACACCAACCAGCAGCCAAAGTAACAGATGCCATGGAGATAGGACTTTGTAATGTCAACTTGGCAAGTTTTATGATAGCATTGGTTTCTGTCCACACAAACAACATTGAATAATATTTTAAATCAATGGCTGGGAATTGTTTTATGAGCCTTACCTCACTCTAAGGTAGGGGTCCCCAAACTTGGCAGCTTTAAAACTTATGGATTTTCCCATGCTGACTGGGGAATTTTGGGAGTTGAAGTCCACAAGTCTTTAAGCTGCCTAGTTTGGAGAGCCCTGCCATAAGGGTACCATTTGGTTAAAGAAGAGCCAATGATATTTATTTCCCAATCTCCCCAGGATACAGACACTTCCTACTGGTCTGATAACATGACCACACCATTCCAAACAGGGCAGAGAAAGATAATGTCTAAGTGTAATCATGGCTGAGGATGAGTATATGCCAACATATATTATTGAATTAGAGCTATGCCTTGTTGTGTTTGCCAAAACTGTCCTTAAATAGCAGCAGCACTTAGATTTATATACTGTTTTACAGTGCTTTACAGCCCTCTCTAAGTGGTTTACAGAGTCAGCATATTGCCCCCAACAATCTGGGTCCTCATTTTACCCTCCTCAGAAGGATGGAAGGCTGAGTCAACCTTGAGTCTGGTGAGATTTGAATTGCCAAATTGCAGGCAACTGGTACTCAGCAGGAGTAACCTGCAGTTCTGCACTCTAACCACTAAGCCACTGTGGTTCACACAAATACTGTATTTTTCGGAGTATAAGACGTACCTTTTTGCCTCAAAAAAGAGGCAGAAAATCTGGGTGAGTTTTATACACTGAATATAGCATTTTTTTTGCCTCCCGAAGTCCCGCCCCCTTCACTAAAATGGCTGTGCCTTATGGAGGCTTTTAGAGAGCGCCTGGGGGCTGGGGAGGGCAGAAATGAGAAAAAAAATGGCCTGTTTTTTTGCCTCCCAGCAGCACTCTATAAGCTTCCTAAAGGTTATGCATGCAATTTTTTTGACAAACAACGGGCCCATTTTTGCGAAAAAACAGGCCATTTTTTGCTCGTTTTTGCCCCCCCTGGAGCACTCTGCAAGCCCCCTAAAGGCTATTCATGCCTTTTTTTAAAAAAAAATGGGTCCGTTTTTGCAATAAAGGGCTGTTTTTGGGAGGTTCGCAGAGTGCAAAACCTTTTTTTTCCTTTCAGAAAGCTAGTTAGAGTGGTTGATGAGAATTAGATTGATCAAGTGCTGTGCCAGCAGAAATAAAGTCTTAGGTGCTGCAGATTGTCAGTGATTTCCTTCTCCAGCACATGGATAAATACACCTGGAAACATCTACCTACCTACTTACTCTCTCTCTCCCTACTTACCTACTGTATTTCTCTCTCTCTCTCTCTCTCTCTCTCTCTCTCTCTCTCCTCCCTCCCTCCTCCCTCCCTCCCTCTTCCTCTCTTTCTGTCTTCCTCTATTTAACCTACCTACTTTTTTTAAAAAAAAGCCTCTTCAAAACCTTGGTGCGTCTTTATACTCCGAAAAATACGGTAAATGGGTTTTCTATAAGTAACAGCCAAGATAAAGCAACTACAGGTAATACTGTATCAGAAGCCTTCAGTTGCTGAATGATGTGGCCTGTGATGACATGACCTGCCAATGTCTCTTGCTTTGCTCGGCCATCAAGGTTATTTTGAAAGATGACTTTGCCTAATGTGTTTTCTATCTCTCTTTCCCTCTCTCAATTTATAAAACAGATATCCGGGAGACGGCCTTTGTGTATGCCATCACAGCAGCTGGTGTTAGCCATGCGGTCACCCAGGCCTGCAGCATGGGCGACCTGCTGCAGTGTGGCTGCGAGGCAACTCGGAGCAGGGCACCTCCTCTGCCACCTGCCATCATGGGATCAGAGAGCTCTGCTTGGGAATGGGGTGGCTGTGGGGATGATGTTGACTTTGGCTATGAGAAATCCCGGCAGTTCATGGATGCTAAGCGCAAGCGTGGCAAAAGTGACATTCGGACTCTTATTGACCTGCACAACAATGAAGCAGGGAGACTGGTAAGGGTCGTATTGCTTCTTCATCCTGTTTTATGTGGGAACCTCTGCTGATGGACTGCTCTGGCTCCTCCTCTGTGCATAAACCAAGATGTACTTATTTGTCTGGTCATGTCCTTCTCAGCAGCCCTTTTCTTTTCTCTTTCATCTTGTCTTATATGTAGACAATTTTATATGTTCTAGACCTCTTAACCTAATGTTCCTTTACACTCCACATAATTTGAGAAGTAATTTTATGCATATGTGGGTGTATCTCATTTTTAAATTCCATCTTATAAATGAGCAGAGCATCCTTAGATCACCAATGAAGATGTATTCCCTGATGGAACAAGAAAACTATTGCTTACTACAGAATTATCACTTGTGTTTCAAAAACGGATAATATTGCAGTTGAGTAAGTGCATGCAGAGGGAGGAGAAAGTACAGGAACAAATATAAAGCATTAAAGGATGCTTCTGGAACACAATAGCTAAGGTTGTAAAGTGTGATTTAAGAACTTGTATCAAATCCCATCCTGAAAAAGATCTCTAGATGGATTTTGGCAAAACCTTATCACAACAGACTCTGATGTGATGATGGGAATATTGGACTGTTAAAATATCTGCTCCCATATTTAAAAGATCTTTGGATAATGTATTCCATCTAAAATTAGTCTGTATCAGATGATGAATGATTCGTCCAAAATACAATTTTTTATTTATCTAGATTTCAGAAGCATGATGCTACAACATATCTTAACTCTCATTTTTCTTTTTTCTTTTAAATGTAAGACAAGAAGTGCTAATTTATTATTTTCAGGCATATTATATTCTTGAAACAATCTGAGGGCAATAATCTGATTTTCACAGTTTAACTGACTGGCATCACTGATGTAATATTTCCAATACTGCGCTTAAGTATATGAAGCTTGTCAGCTCAGAAGTTAGGAAAACAATTGTATTTCTCGTAAGATATTAAGAAACAGCCGCTATAAAACATAGCTTAGATAGTGATACAGTCATGCTTATACGAAATAACCACTGATCTAACATACTTAAAACTGAACATTCAAATAAAAGAAATTCAAAAGGGCAATTAAAATGTGCTAGGATTCATATAAAATTGCATTGGGTATTGACCTGCTAGGTCAGTGATGGTGAATCTTTTCAGCACCGAGTGCTCAAACCAGTGTGTACCGGAGTGCTGGAAACCTGAAGACCAGCTGGCCAGTGTGCATGCATGCTCTGGCCAGCTGGTCTTTGGTTTCCAGGGCTCTTGTGCATGCAAAGACCAACTGGCCAGCATGCATGTGTGTGCCAGAAACCAGAAGAGCAGCTGATGATGGTGCACATGCCCACAGAGAGGGCTCTGCATGCCACCTCTGGCACCTGTGCCATAGGTTCTCTATCATGTTTGTCTGTGGGATGTCCACATTGAAAGCATTAGCTGCCACATATTTTACAAGGTGTTGTGGTGGCAATTGGTAGAGATATAATATCTCTTTTAGGAAAAGAATGCACCCATCTAACCTTAGAAGAAACTTTCCGTCTCCCTGCCTGTTCTCACTTCTTATCTAAAATAATCAGCTAGGTGACTTCACTCTGATCTTACTAATCTTGCAATTGCCATTTTATTCCCTACTTATTGTGGCTCCCTCAACCCCTTTCCAGGCAGTGAAAAACCACATGCGGACCGAGTGCAAGTGTCATGGCCTTTCAGGTTCCTGTGCCTTACGCACCTGTTGGAAGAAGATGCCTCCTTTCCGGGAAGTGGGTGACCGCCTGCTTGAACGTTTTAATGGGGCTTTTAAAGTGATGGGGGGCAACGATGGCAAAACACTCATCCCTGTGGGTCGGAACATGAAACCCCCTGACCAGCAGGACCTCATCTATTCTGCCGACTCGCCAGACTTCTGCATTGCTAACCGCAAGACGGGCTCGTTGGGCACACGTGGGCGGGTGTGCAATAGCACTGCCATGGACATGAGTGGATGTGACCTGCTCTGCTGTGGACGGGGCCATCGTGAGGAGACACTGCTCCTGGAAGAGAACTGCCTTTGCCGCTTTCATTGGTGCTGTGTAGTTCAGTGCCGGAAATGCACAGTGCGCAAAGAGCTCAGCTTATGTATTTGAGTGGGTCCGGGAAGAACATTGAATAAGGGTGACCCAAAGCAGGAGGACAGGAGGGATACCCACTGCCTGGCACAGAGAGCAAACATCGCCAAACTGTTTAGGGTAAGGGGGCATCAAGGTAATCTAGTTGGAATCAGAATAATGTGCTAGTGAGGTTGAGTCCACTTTGGATTCTCAGAGGAGGTTCTTGTTGGTGGCCAATATTGTTCCTAGCATTTGACTACAACTTATTTGTAGCAGGTCCTGGGCATCTAGCACCAGACTATGGCTTCAGAAGGTCCTACCATTCCTTGCTACACTCGACATGTGCTCCTGAAAATGAAGAACCCTGTCTTACCTGATACTCCCACGATCATTTCCAGCTGCTTGGTCCTATCTAGGCCTCTCACTATGGATGGTGAACTGATTCTCTAGAGAGGTGCTGTGCTTCACTTATTAATGGATCTTTACTGTGTTTAAGAGGACAGCAGAGATTTCTTGACTATCCAATCCCCCAAACTCCCTTACTCCCCTTTGGGCTGCCATTTCTTTTTACAATAATAAAGTTATTTAACTCATTTTCTCAAGAGTGATTCAAGAAGTGATTACAAGTGCAATTAATATTGACTAGTAAATAACTTAATTACTCATTTTGTTCTATTGTTCATCCAAGTAGAATGTCTAAAGGGCATAAAAGTGTATTTTTTTTCCTTTCCGAAATTATGTCCATGGATTTATCTTGAGAATACATCCTATAGCAGAGATGGGAAACCATCAGGACTAAAAAAATAAAAAAGAAATTACCCTTACTTGTGTTAATAAATAGGAAAATAGTTTATAGTATAATAGTTCTGGGAGAATTAGAAATGCTAGAGCTGAATTGAATTACATTTATAATTACTGATGTATGGATAGAATCTGGACTGAATTAATGTTGGTAGAGGATGGCCCTGTTGGACAGCGGAAAAATCTTTTACCAATCA
This sequence comes from Thamnophis elegans, assembly GCF_009769535.1. Taxonomy (NCBI): domain Eukaryota; kingdom Metazoa; phylum Chordata; class Lepidosauria; order Squamata; family Natricidae; genus Thamnophis; species Thamnophis elegans. The sequence continues at coordinate 64,218,451 of NC_045541.1, read as the reverse complement.
ATGATCAGATAAGTGCAGCTTAAGCCCATTCTAAAACACTGATTTGAGAAAACACCCCTGTTTAATTAATACAGAGACAACATAAGGGAAGCATATACACATTTGCAAGATTTGGTCACTACATTTCTAATAAAAGTTTTTTTTGTGTGATATAGCATTGGGTTGTCAGTTTAGTCTACCCTATAGGACTTACAATACCCTTCTTCTATAGTTTTACAAGTTTTACAACATGAGGTAAAATCCAGAGTTGTCTATGCAGCCCTGTGTAGCTCAACAAAATGTAATTGGCTTCCATTGAACAATATTGTGCTGCTTAAGCTTCTTGATAGCTTCTAGCTGAAAGCATTGGTCACTGGAAGGAAAGATGAATCCTTGTAGCTATTTCTCTTTCTCCTAGAAACTTTTTTTTCATATGGCAGTGGAAACAAACAGAGCTAGCCATGATTACTGGGATAAAGATTAGGGAAATAATAAGAATCGTTGTTCCTCCCAATCACGTGAAAATTGTGAAGGAAGAGAAAAACCACTGATCCTTGTAAAGAACTGAATTTGGGGAAGTAGGTGTTAAGTGCTAGAGTACTTTATTCCAGAGTGCCAAAGTTGGAATTTTTGCATTATTACCAATCTAATGATTTATTCATTGCTTCATAAGACTCTTCATAACACTCTTCAAGCAGCCAAACCTGTATCTATATATATGGACATCACCAAAATGGAGCACATAGAAATAAAATTGACTATATTTTTGGGATAAAAAGATGGAAGCATCCAGTTACAATAGCTAAGACATGACTAGCCATGCTGGGATACATCCGCTGCAAGTTCCAAGTCAAGCTAAAGTGGAAGAACAAAGCAAACCAGTTTCACCAATATTGTACTGGGCATATACCTGACCCACCATTTTCATAAAGAACATTAGAAATCACTTCAAAGGCTTTTTATAGGAAATAAGGGGAACTGTGTAATTAGAGTGGTTAAGGGTGGTGAAAGTGACTGCCAAAGACCAGGAAAAAGAAAAGAACCAAACAAACCGGAGGTCAGAACAAATGGTGGAAAATGCCAAGAAGAGAGGCCACAGCCCAGAAAGACAAATGATCTCAAGAAGGAACTTAGCAAAAACTTTTAGAAAGTTTTTAGAAGAAGCAAGCAATGACTTCTGTAAAGACACTGATGGGAATGGAGAAAAATAAGGAAACACTTCCAAATTATTACCAAATTCAAACTGGCATGCTAAAGAATGCCGATGGGTAATAACTAACTAGTGTATTTAGGAGAACAGAGTTGGAAGAGACCTTGGGGGGTCTTCTACTCCAACCTCTGCTCAAGCAGGAGATCCTATACCATTCCAGACAAGTGACTGTCCAATCTCTTCCTAAAAGTCTCCAATGATGCAATGATGGACCACCCACAATTTCTGAAGACAAGCCATTCCACTGGTTAATTGTTCTCACTGTTAGGAAATTTCTCCTTGTCATCTTGCCTTCTGGTGCTTTAGAAAATAGCTTGACCTCCTCTTCTTTGTGGCAGTGCCTCAAATATTAGAACACTGCTCTCACGTCATCCTTAGTCCTTCTTTTCATTAGACTTGACAAACCCAATTCCTTAATCAAGATCATGGGACATATTAGTACTATTTTATAAAGCCTTAGTAAGACTATACTGAGAATATTGCATCCTGTTTTGGTCACCTTATTATATAAAAGATATAAAAACTCTAGAAAGAGTGTAGAAGAAAGCAATGATTAGGGAGCTGGAGGCTAAAACATGAAATGGATTCTTCAATATTCAAGTCTGCTGAGATCCATCTGGATCTTGAGCCTATCTTTTGGGATGTTGACTATTCCTGCCCATTTAGTGTCATCTGCAAATTTGATGAGTTCCTCTTCTATTCTGTCATCTAAATAATTTATGAAGATGTTGAAGAGTACTGGGTCTAAAATGGAACCTTGGAGTATCCCACTGCTTACCTCCCTCCATGTAGATGTAGTTCCATTTAAGGACTATATGTTGAGTGCAGTTTGTCAGCCAATTACAAAATCCATTTGGTGGTGATGCTGTCTATCCCAAAGTTTTAGCTTACCAAGAAGTAGGTTGGGATCTACTTGTCAAATTTTCAAATGCCTTACTGAAATCCAAGTACATTATGTCCACTGCATTTTGCTGGTCCACTAATTTAGTCACTTTGTCAAAGGATGAAATCAGATTTGTTTGGCATGATCTTTTTTGACAAACTCACGTTGGCTTCTGGTTATAACATTGCTTGCTTCTAGGAGTTGCTTTTCTGGGATCTTTCCAGATATTGATGTTAGGCTGATTGGTTTGTAGTTTCCTGGATCTGAAACTCAGAGGACTCAAAGATGATCAAACAAAGATAGAGGGATCAGTCTGTAAAACAGAGATGTCCGAATACAAGATACCTTCGAATGTATTTTCTATTTAAATCAGGGGTGTCCAAACTTGGGAACTTTAAGACTTGTGGACTTCAACTTCCAGAATTCCCCTGATTTGGACACCCCTGATTTAAAAGAACCATAAGGGTTAAAAGATGAAATTAAATTAGCACTCTGGTCATATCATTTCCAAGTTGGAAGCCTACAGCAATTGGTGGAATATCTATAGGAATATAGTAAGCAATTGGTAAAGGCTTTAACCAAACTATGTTAGAAAACCTAAAGAGTTACACAGTGGACAACAGATTGGAAAAGGTCAGTCTGCTTTCCATATCAAAAAAGTGGCTTAGTAGAATGTGCAGGCTATCATACCGTATCCCTAATTTGACATACCGGTATTAGCTGATGTAATGCTGAAGGTTGTACAACACCAATTAGAGTTCTACAAGGAAAGAGATGTCAGATATTCAAACTGGTTTTTGAAAATGCCAGGGAACAAAAGACATTATTGTTCATGCACACTAGGTAACGAGGAAGACAAAGATTACCAAGAGATATGTGCTTCACTGATTATAGAAAGGCCTTTGATTATATTGACTATGTCAACCATGTCAAGCTTTGGAATGTTTCTAGAACATTTGATTGTCCTCATGCAAAACTCATCCATAGGATAGGAAACAACAGTCCAGGCAAAACTTGGTGAAACAGAATGACTTACAGTTGGGCAAAGAGTGAGTCAATGTTGTATAAACTCTCCTTACTTAGTCAGTTTAATCTGCTGAATTAAATCCAGGACGCTGGATTGGAAGGGGATCATGGTCTACAAATTGAGGAAAAAACTTCAATAAGTTACATTACATTACCATCCTGACTATATTCTGGTAACTGAAAATCAAGGAGTACCTCAAAATAATAGAACTAAGCTTAAACATTAAGAAAACTAAAGTAATAACAATAACTGGTATAGTAACAGCCTTTGAATTGGCAATCAAGATACCATACAGAAGTGGCAGATAGTGTCTGCTTTTTAGGATTATCCAGTAAAGGAATCCATACTCAAGAAGGATTTTTTTTTTTAAAAAAAGGCAGTACTTACTGAGCTTTCATTCGGTGACCATTCAAAGATACAAAGGCACTGGAAAAAGAGATTTATGACCAAACTCAAAGTTATGGCCATCAGAGCATTCCCCACAGTCACATGATTGTAATTTGGGCACGTGGCAACTGTCATGTATTTACAATGCTCACAGCATCCTGCAGGAACCTGTTATCTATTTGCAACGTTCATAGCCAACTTCCAACAAGCAAAATCAGTGGGGAAGCCAGCAGGAAGTTGAATGTCGCAGTCATGTGAGATTGTGCTTAATGACTTGTGGCGATTTGCTCAATATTCATTTTTATAATAATTATCTTTTAATGTGAGTTTTATATTCTTTATATTTGTTTTTGCATTTGCTGTTTTATTCGACTGTTGTTTTATTCGACGCCACCCAGAGTTGTTTTTTGTAAGATGGACATATACATTTGATCAATCAATAAATAATAACTACAGCTGGAACTGATGATGTTGTGGGTGCAGTCACATGATGTTTCACTATATGACTGCACCATCTAGTGATTGAATTGTTAGTCCCAATTGTGGTTAGTAAATGAGGATTACCAGTTTAAAAAAAATACCCAAACTGATTACGAAGTAGGCAGGTACAGCAATCAGCCTTAAAATAAATAATGAAAAATAAACAATTAAGATATTGAAATAGCTTCTGCCTTTTAGGATAGATTATCCTATCAATAGTAAAGAACTCACGGTAATGTAGTTGATGCAGATAAGCATTTATTAAGGTGGCAATGAAGGCTTTCAAAAAGACACTCAGATACGATGTGCCTATATCTAAAAAGATTAAAATCATGCTAGCAATGGTTTTCCCTGCGAGATTATGAAAGTGAAAGTTGAAAAAGTATAACATTTCCCAACTTTTGTATTGAAGAAGATGCCTAAGAATACCAGGGATAACAAACTAATGAATTAGAGAAAAAAAATACCCAGATAATTTGAGCTTGGGAGAATCCACAATTCTCCATGCTCAAATTATCATATTTTGGACACATTATACCAACATCTGACTCTATTGAGAAATCCATAATTTGGGAGAGGTGGAAAGGAAGAGCAGAAAAGGACAACCAGTGGCATAGTGGATGAACTTGATTACAAAGGGGATAGATTATCACTGGAAAACTGAGTAGCCAGGCTGGGGACTCATCATACTGAAAATGGTCTGAGTGATTGCTGAGAGTAGACACCAACAATATAGTACATAAACAATCAATCACTGTATCCTCTTAGGCTAAGCTTAGAGTAATGTACATGTGTGGTTATGGGAGATTCTCAAGTACTTTAGCAACTGAAAAACAGCAGACATCAAAGTACTGAGAAATTATATGCCAAAAGCATTTTGGCATTTGAGCCTTCTAATACTGTAGTTCCCCCCCCAGGGGGGGGCATCCATTTGGGATCACTTCTCTTTGATTCTTTCCACCTTTTCTCACTTACTATTTTTCTCAATAAGAACAAAACTTTATTCGCCATCTCTTTGTTTCTTTCTCCTCTGCTTTTCTTTCTGTTTCTCACAAATGGAGATGATTTCCCCTGGTTATTTTTAATGAATATTTGGAAAATATTTTTTCTCCCACAAGAGGGCACCAAGGGATTAATTTAATGCAATGTGTGCCTGCCTTGGGAAGTGAGCATCTCTATTATAATGGATTTCTAACTGTATACGAACCCTGACAGGAGAAGGTAAGATAAAATGTGCCTTTTAGTGTGGATCAATAGGACTCAGAAGTGATGTCTTTTTCAGCCCCTGCTGAAACATACATCTCAAAGGATTTGGGCCTCTACTTCCAAGTCTCTTGTCCCCTTCCCCATGACAATGTTCTTTAATGTCCCTAGTGTGACTCTGAATATTTATGGTTGGCATGACCTTATATCTATGATGCCTAAGAAATATGCCAACTTTGACTCAGTGACTTTATGGGGAGAAACCTTTGTAATGTACAGAGATACAATAGCAATGTGACCTTTTGAGGGAAATATAATGGACCTTTTGAGGGAAATCTCTGGTAGTATGAGGGCTACATGTGGGTTGGGTTGGTGAGAGAGCTCAAAACATCCATAGGCCATCCATATATACAGGAGCCCCTAGCATAGAGGAAAGAGAACATTGTAGTTGTAGTTGTAGTAGTTGTAGTTGAGTTTATTTATAGGCCGCCCTTTTCCCTGAGGGGACTCAGGGCGGCTAACAACTTGTATGGGAGGGGAAAACATACAATAACATATAAACACAATGTATAATTAAAATCGAGCAACATTCATTCAACATTCGGGTGGGGGCGGATTATACTCTTTACCCCCAGGCCTGGCGGGATAGCCAGATCTTGAGGGCTGTGTGGAAGGTCTGAAGGGTGGTGAGGGTACGAATCTCCACGGGGAGATCGTTCCAGAGGGTCGGAGCTGCTACTGAAAAGGCTCTCCTCCGCGTAGTTGCCAGCCGGCACTGGCTGGCAGATGGCACTCGGAGGAGGCCTAATCTGTGAGATCTTATGGGTCGAGAGGAGGTGATTGGCAGGAGGCGGTCTCCCAAGTACGCAGATCCACTACCATGAAGGGCTTTGTAGTAAGAAGCACCTTGAAGCGCACACGGAGATCAACAGGTAGCCAGTGCAGCTCGCGGAGGATAGGTGTTATGTGGGTGAACCGAGGTGCACCCACAATCACTCGCGCGGCCGCATTCTGGACTAGCTGAAGCCGCCGGATGCTCTTCAAGGGCAGCCCCATGTAGAGCACTTTGCAGTATTCCAGCTAGAGGTCACGAGGCGCGAGTGACTGTTTGAGAGCCTCCTGATTCAGGTAGGGTCGCAACTGGCGCACCAGGCGAACCTGGGCAAATGCCCCCCTGGTCACAGCTGACGCGGTGGTAATCAACGGAAGTCCTGGGTCCAGGGTCAGGAACTCCCCAGTTGCGAACCCTGTCTGAGGGGTGTAAATTTGGCCCCCCAGCCTGAGCGATGGAACCTAAACCAATTTTTGTGGGAGGGAAACACAACAGCCACTCGGTCTTTTCTGGGTTGAGTACAATTGTTAGCCCTCATCCATCCCGCCGGCCTCAAGACCCTGGTTCATCACGCCACACGCTTCATTGAGTTGGCACGGGGCGGACAGATACAGCTGCGTATCGTCCGCATATTGTGGTATCTTATCCCGTCCTCCGATGAGCTCGGCTCGCTCGCGCCTCCTCGCCCGCGCGCCTTTCCACAGCAGTTTTTAGATGTTAAATAGTACGGGGGACAGGACCGACCCCTGCGGCACCCCATATGTTAGGGGCCTCATGGTCGATCTCTGTCCCCCAACCAACACCGACTGCGACCTGTCCGAGAGGTAGGAGGAGAACCACTGCAAAACAGTGCCTCCCACCCCCACCTCCCGCAGTCGTCGCAGAAGGATACCATGGTCGATGGTATCGAAAGCCGCCAAGAGGTCAAGGAGAACCAAGATGGAGGCGTGGCCTCCATCCCTGGCTCTCCAGAGATCATCGGTCAATGCGACCAAAGCGGTTTCTGTGCTGTAACCAGGTCTGAAGCCGGACTGGAAGGGGTCCAGGTAATCGGCTTCCTCCAAGGACCGCTGGAGCTGGTAGGCCACCACCTTCTCAACAACCTTCCCAATAAAGGGGAGGTTGGAGACTGGACGGTAATTGTTAAGTACGGCTGGATCCAAAGATGGTTTCTTCAGGAGGGGTCTCACCACCGCCGTTTTAAGTGCGGCGGGGAAGTGCCCCTCCCGAAGCGAGGCGGTAATAACCGCTTGGATCCAGCTCCGTGTCACCTCCCTGCTGTTAGCAACCAGCCAGGAGGGACACGGGTCCAGTACACAGGTGGAGGCACTCACAGCCCTCATGGCCTTGTCCACGTCCCCGGGGGTAACATCCTGAAACTCAACCCAGCGATGGTCTACCAAATCGTCCACTCGTGCCTCGGCTGGATCTGCAAAGGTGGAGTCCAAATCCGACCGAAACCGAGCAACTTTGTCCGCCAAGAACTGGGCATAGTCTTCAGCCCTACCCTGCAAGGGGTCCCCCGTATCCCTCTTATTTAAGAGGGAACGGGTTATCCTAAACAGGGCGGCTGGACGGGACTTGGCGGACGCAACCAAGGTGGCAATATAAGATCTCTTTGCTGCCCTAAGTGCCCTGATGTACTCCTTGGTGCAGGTTGTTAAGGGTGCTCGGTTCGATTCGGATTTATCGGACCTCCACAGGTGCTCTAGGCGTCTCCTCCGGCGCTTCCTCTCCCGGAGCTCCTCGGTGAACCAAGGAGGCCTCCGGGATCCGCCACCTCGGAGGGGGCGTAGTGGCGCAATCCGGTCAAGGGTCTCCGATGCTGCCGAATGCCAGGCAGCAACCAGAGTCTCTACCGGACTGTGGGCGAGAGTATCAGGAATAACCCCAAGCTCCGTCTGGAACCTCAAAGGGTCCATAAGTCGCCTGGGGCGGAACCACTTGGTCGGTTCCTCCTCCCTACAGTGGGGGTTTGGTCTTCAGAAGTCAAGCCTCAGTAGGCAGTGGTCTGACCACGACAGGGGTATGATCTCATTAACCCTCAGACCAAGATCACAAGTCCACTGCTCCGAGAGGAATACGAGGTCGAGCGTGTGACCCGCAGAGTGGGTTGGGCCCCGAATTATCTGGGTCAAGCCCATGGCTGTCATGGAAGCCATGAACTCCTGCGCCCCATCAGAGTGTTCACCGAGCGTAGGCAAATTGAAATCCCCCAGGACCATAAGCCTGGGGAACTCAATTGCCAGCTCGGCTACCGACTCGAGGAGCGAGGGGAGGGCTGCTGCAACGCTGTTGGGAGGCAGGTACGTTAGCAGCAGACCCACTTGACCCTTGAGGTCCAGCTTCACCAGCAGGGACTCACACCCGACAAGCTCCGGAGCAGGGATCCTACGAGGTACTAAAGACTCCCGAATAACAATAGCCACACCCCCACCCCTTCCCTGAGCTCTCGGCTGATGAAGCACCTGAAATCCTTCTGGGCACATCTCTACGAGGGGGACTCCTCCCTCCGGGCCCAGCCAGGTTTCAGTAATACATGCCAGGTCTGCCCCCTCGTCTAAAATTAAGTCCCGGACGAGGGGAGCCTTGTGAACAACAGACCTGGCATTTAGCGACAACAGCCGGAGACCAGGGTCCTGATTACTCGCGCCATCTGGCCTCGGAGTGGGACTCATGGGCCGGAAGGAGGGATCTCTGTGACGTAGCGAACCCTCCTTCCCCGGTAATGGCCAGCCCTAAAGTCCCCGCCATATCTGCCCCTCCCCGTTACGACCGTAATGCTCCGGCCCACTCCCGTGTCCGTGGTCCCCCCGACCACACCTATAGCTCCCGCATTCCCTGACAGGCCCTCCGAATCAGACACACTCATTCGTTCACTCAGACAATCCCCACGTGATAATTAAAAACACATAAATACAGCAATATAGGGTAATAAAAAGTGGGAACATTCACTCAATCGCATGCAATCTCATACACTCATCATACCAATTAAAATTAAATTAAATTTAAAAATTAAAAATTAAAATTGCGCAGCGTGCAAAGAACGTATGAGGCTTATATAAAGGTCTTAATAGTCTTAGCCTTCTCTTCTGTAAGTCTGGTGAGAGTTCTGGTGAGAGTTCAATGAGTTCAATGAGGGGGTGCAGTCCAGAGAGGGGTGCTTCGCCTCTCTCCCTTCCTCCATGTCCCAAAAACTGTGCCCAAGGCCGGAAGAGTTTCCTTTGAAAGGGCTGAGATGACATCTCTGAGCCTCCACAGGTGGTAGTAGACACACTAGGTGGGCCAGGTTGTAAGTCCAAACATCCAGCTACTGTAAATAAGGGGAGCCAGGTGGTAAGAAGGGCCCCGTAGCCATGAAAAACCACACAGGACAGGCCACACCGAAAAGAAGGCCAGATTAAATGGGGCGGAGGGGGGGCATCCAAAAGGGCCACAGAGGCAGCAAAGGCAACTGCCTGGTCTCGCCCGGTGCCCTGCCAGGCCAGCCCCTTCTCTGGGATAGTCTAATGCAGTCCGAATAGCATGAGAGCGAAAACAAAAATTGTCAAAAGGAGCCGAGGGCACCGCGTTTCGCAAGCCGGCAGAGCCGATGGAACAGGGGGGGGGGCGTAAGGAGGCAGCAGCAAACAGACCGACTGCCCAGCTTCATCCAGCGCCACTTCAAATCACCTACCACCTCCCCGGGATTAGGATCACAGACACCTTCCAAGGCTCCTCATGGTCGACGGAAGAAACGGGGCTAAAATTGCAAAGAGAAGCCACCGAGGACGGCGCCGTCAGCGCGCCGCCGCCATGATCATGGTTTGTGCCGCCGAACGCTGTTGGAAATGCTGCGGGTGATTTCCTGGCCCAGGGGCTGCCCAGCCGCGACAACTCTCCAAATAAACAATAATTCGGGTGCCCCAAATGTCGCTCTACCGCTGGGGCCCCCTCCTGCATGGTCCCAAACCAGGTCGCTGGTATAGACCGGAGTGGAGAAGGTTAGCGGCCATTCGCCTCGCACATGCGCAGATCTTTTAATCTTTTAACATTTAATCTTTTAACATTGACAATATAATCACCCCCCTCCTCCAATAACATAACATATATGGCTGCTAAAGGGAGGGGAGATTGTGTTCATATGGGGCACTGTCACACATGAACATGAATATTTATGAGTAGGTAAGCAGAGACACACAAGGGCTGTGCCCTCCTTGTCCTCTGTTGATTCATTGCTTCCTCCATACTAAGTCAGGCTGCATGGATGGGATAACTTAGTGAAGTTATAGTAGGATAAGAACATCTGATTCTCCCAAAGTGGAGCCATGTGTCAGCCTTACCACAAACAGCATAATGAGAGGTTTCTTTCAGCCTGGTAGGAGCATCAGAAGGGGCTCCACTGGCCTTTTTTGCCCCCAGAATTCCTCAAAGGGGATCAATGCAGGTCATGTTAAAGCTTCCCTGACTTCATCCTCATCCAGCTTGTATTGTGCTGTCATTCATTTTTAAGATTTTGATACGCTCTTGGATCCATCTGTTCATAAACCTCTCTTAGATTCCAAGAATAAAGGTCCAACAATAGAGGATCCTTTTTGTGCCTGGAGCAACCAGTCAAGGACACAGAAGCAATGAATATGTGTGAATATATAAAGACTATATAATATATGAAGAATATAGAAAGACATTAAATACATGTGAGCTAAATCTTATATACATTGCAATGGTAGAACTGAGAATCTGTTTGATTCATATATATAATCCATTTGATTCATATATATTACTTTTCTAGCACCTTAAAGCAACAGGACATGAAATTGATTTTGAAGGAACCAAATTAATCTCCAAAACTCAACACTTCAACAAGAGAATAATTATGGAAGCTATCGAAATAGAAAAACACCCCCACAACATGAATAAACGTTATGATACCTCCCGCCTACCAGACATCTGGAAACCATCCCTAGTCAACAAACGAGCCCCACCCACCACCCAGGCCTTTACAACACAAAAGAACAGCAGACCCACAACCAGCACCTCAGCCACGAAACAGCCGACCAATCTACAAACATCAAATCCATCTACCAATCAGGATGCAGCTACACAACCAGCCAACCCACTTACAGCAACAAAGCCAGCATTCCACCCCCCACCCCAAGATTTATACAGAGACGACAGCTCCGACCATGCTTAACTCGCACAAGCACGAAGCCAAAAACACCAGCCTGCAGATGGCTTCAGGCTGGTGTCTTTGGCTTTGTGCTTGTGCGAGCAAAACGTGATCGGAGCTGCCCTTTTTCTATAAATATCGGTGGGTGTTTGTGGAATGTTGGCTTTGTTGCTTTAAACAGATCGGTTAGCTGTGTTGTCACATCTTGATTGTTTGATGGAATTGATGTTTGGTGAGGGTGATTGGTGATGGTGTCCTGTGTTGTTCTGGGTCCTGTGTTGGTTTTTGTCGCTGGGACTCATTTATTGACTAGGGCTAGTTTCCAGATGTCTGATAGGTGGGAGGTATCGTCATGTTTATTCATGTTGTGGGGGTGTTTCTCTATTTCCAGAGCTCCCATAATTATTCTCTTGTTGAAGTGTTCAGTTTTGGTGAGTAATTTGGTTCCTTCAAAATCAATTTCATGTCCTGTTGCTTTAAGGTGCTGGAAAAGGGAGGAAGTTTTTTCTTCTTTTCTTTCTGAGTTCTTATGTTCTGCAATGCATGCATTTATTCTCCTATTAGTTTGTCCAATGTATGTGGTTGGGCAGATTTTGCATGGTATGTCATAGACACCTTGGTTTTCTAGCTGGATCTTGTCTTGGGGTTTCTTAAGATGTTGGCTATCTTTTGGTCATATATATATATATATAGCAAAGAAAAAACAGGGAAGCAAACAACCAAATGTTACTTACTCACTTTTAGCTCTTGCCCACCACCACGTTTCAGCTTTAGCCACCTGTTATACGGCTCTTAGTACATTATTTCTCTGGGAAGGCATTACAAGGAATAAATAAAAGTAAATATTTGATATAGCATGTATTTCCCAATATGGAAGGACAGTGCAATTGCCTTGCTTCTGTTCTGTTGGGTAGGTCCTAGAACAGAACATTTGTCTCAAAATTGCTAAATGCCAGGTCTGTTGTGAATAAGGCTCCCCTCGTCCGGGACTTGATATTAGATGAGGGGGCAGACCTGGCATGTATAACTGAAACCTGGCTGGGCCAAGAGGGAGGAGTCCCCCTTTCAGAAATGTGCCCAGATGAGTTTCGGGTGCTTCACCAACCACGACACCAGGAAAGGGGACAGTGTCAGCTGGCGGGGTCTTGGAGGAGGGCCTTCTCTTTGGCCACTCCGACCGTGTGGAATCAACTACCCCCAGAGGTCCGGACCTCCCCCACCCTCGTGGCCTTCAGAAAAGATGTTAAAACCTGGCTGTTCTGGCAGGCCTGGGGCTGTTGACCTTATTATGTAGGGTCCAGCCCCAATTTGAATGTATGCGTGTTGGAGAATTTTAATATTTATTTTATTTATTTTGTTTGTTTCTCTTTTCTTGTTCTGTATAAGCTGCCCGGAGTCCTCCGGGATTGGGCGGCCTATATCTAATAAATAAATTAAATTAAATTAAATTAAATTAAAATCCTGCACTCACTAGGAAACTGCTAGAAGGCAAGACAAAAATCAAAACATATATGAAAATAATGTAAGAGAAGGTTTGGAATGATTATACCCTGTTCTTTGGTTCTACTTTAAGAACACTTACTCATTTTTAATCCACAGGTTGCTACAAATAAAAATGCACAACATAGTATCATATTACAAGAATTCAAATAATAAAAATGCAAAAATAAAAATCCTTCTGATGAGTTACCATATCACTTCTGTTTTAAGCCGGACTCTTCAATCATGAGATTGAAGCTACTAAACCATGGCTCGTGATGCATAAATCATGGTTTGCAAGCTGTTCTCCGTGAACGTGTAATATTTTATGCTTTAATGTGATGTATAACTGAATTTGAGGCCAATGTTTGCAGCTGTTTAAAAATGGACCTGTGTCTGGGTAATTTTATTAAGATGGGTCTGATGAAGACTTGGCCAATTTGGAGCAAAGTGGTCTTTTCTTTTTAAACTTTATAAATCTTAGTGGTTCAGTTTCCTTTCCTTTTTGCAGAGAAACTAAACAGAATTTGGATCAACAAAGCATTTTGGTTGGCATATATTTATATGACTGACATATTTGAAGAATGTTTTTTCAAATCCCAACAAATTGGCAATAATTATCTACATTTTTTGTCCTAAGTTTTAAAAAATAAAAACAGGAAGCAGGGCACTGGCAGGTATACGTACTTAATTTTGACTGTGTTTCTGCTAAAAAATGTACTCATATCAAGCTATTGATAGAGTTACAATAAAGGTTATTGATGGGAAAAGGTTTACAGAGCCCCCTTTTCTTGTGTTTAACTCTCCCCTCACCTCTATCCCACATGAAAGAATTGTGAAAAGAATCAGCATCTAAATTTTCACTGTATGATTGTGAAAAGCTCAGTTAAATCAAAAGTTCTAATTTCTAATAATGCCATGGGAGTATCAATTTAATAAATAGCTAGCATTTTAAGGTATAGAAAAATCCACCAGCATTGACAATCTTCTATTGTCCTCAATTTTATTTTATGTTTCCTTGTTGTAATCTAAAAATTGCTAGTTTTGCAAATGAGGCTGAGCTTTGATTTGCTTAACCTCAGGTTAGTGAATAAATCCCAAACAGCTGTTCTTAAAACACGTGGCCAAAAAAAATACCCTAATGGGATATATAACCCCAACCAATATCAGCACAAAAATGAACAGTAAATAAAATACTCCTGCCTTCAAGTCAGAATCGTAGAACCTGAATGGATACATTGGGCTTAAAATAGTGTATGTTCTATTGCTTAGAGTAATGTAAGCACAGGGTTTGCAGTTTCTAAACCATGATTTCTATATATTATACAAATTTGCCGCTTGTGGTTTATTCAATAAATCATTAAAAACCCTTAGCATGCTATAGGAATAAATCATAGTTCAGTCTGTTGTATTTGTACTTCAGTGATGGGATTCAAATAATTTAACAACCGGTTCTCTGCTCTAATGACCAGCTGGGTCGGCGTGGCTCAGTGGTCATGTGACCGTGTGGGCGTGGCCAACTCAACATCACTCATGTCGATGGGCGCTTCGCCTGGGGATAGGTTTCCAATTTACCCGCCCGAGTGTTGACTGTTGAATGCATGTTGTGGTTTACCATTTTATTCTGTTCACTTATTGTTTGTCTCTTGTTATTGCACCCCCTTCCCTTATGATTGTAAGCCGCCCTGAGTCCCCTCAGGGAAAAGGGCGGCCTATAAATCTTAATAAAATGTCTAAAAATGTCTAATAAATGCCTTAGCTGTTACAATGTAATAAGGGTTAACCAGAGAGGCAGTTTCTGTCAGCAGGGCAATAAAGATTAGGCTAGAAACAACACCAGAATCTTTCCTTCCTGCCTTCCTTATAGGATTAGCCTTGTAAAGTGGGAAAAAAAACAAAATGAGATTTCTTCCAACAGCCGGTTCTCCAGACTGCTTAGAAAGTTAACAACCAGTTCTCCCAGATAGCTGTGAACTGGCTGAATCCCACCACTGTTGTACTTACAGAGCACCAGAATTATATGTTCCCATTTCAGAGAATATCAAAATACAGCTAATATACAACTTCACTTAATCAGGTTACCTTCCTAGAGGCAAGCTTAAAGGTAAAGGTTCTCCTTGCAGATATGTGCTAGTTTTCCACGACTCTGGGTGGTGGTGCCACATTTCAACGCTGAAGAGCCAGCGCTGTCCGAAGACGTCTCCGTGGTCATGTGGCCGGCATAACTAAACCCCGAAGTTGCACGGAACGCTGTTACCTTCCCATCAAAGGTGGCTCCTATTTTTCTGCTTGCATTTTTACGTGCTTTTGAACTGCTAGGCTGGCAGAAGGTGGGACAAGTAACAGGAGCTCACTCCATTACGCGGCACTAGGGATTCGAACCGCCGAACTGCTGACCTTTCTGATACACAAGCTCAGCGTCTTAGCCACTGAGCCACCCTACCTTCCTAGAGGCAAGCTTACTTACTGTTTATGTGAGGATGGTGGTGGGGTCTCCTTCCTCCTCATTTTTAAGGTGATACAAAGTCACTGCTGTACATTATGATTGGTAGGACAGCTATTTCAGAATAAGAAATTGAAATGAAGGTGAAATGCAGACCTGCTCAAGTAACTCTAAAGTTGGGTGCCTGGATTTAGTAAACAGCAGCAGGAAGGGGATATTTTCACTTGGAACCAATTATGTAATTAAGGCCTGGAAATAGATCAAAGCACTTCCCTTCACATTTGACCAAATATTGATGTGTGTGTTTAGGTTCCCCACAAACATCTGCTCTTCTTAAAGCAGCTCTTGTGGTCATTCATTAGATAGGAAGGCTGGGGGCCTGGCCAGGTAATGTGGAAGCTGTTATCTAGCAAAGAGGTTATGCAATTGAGGACATGCATAATACTTAGGTATTACCACAGGTAGAAAGTTAGTACCCATCCCTCTCCTACAAGAATGAAATATGCTAGGACAGTGATGGCGAACCACTTTGTGTCCATGCACTTTGCGTGTGCATGCACACACACTCATCTGGGCCATGACCAGGAAGAGGAGCTCCCCAGGGGGCATGCGCATGCTGGAAAATGAACTTCTGGTTTCCAGCCTGCACATGTGCACCAGCTAGCAAGTCTTCCGGTTCAGCCTCTGCTTCGCTATTTGCTTTCGGCTGCCATTGAAATGGGGAGCGGGGGGCTTGGTATTTGGGAGGGGAAGATTAGGACAGGAGAGATTGTAAAAAGGGAGTTTTGTTCTCACCGTCTACTGTGCATGTTGGAGACCGGTGCTTGGTGTTGGTCAAGGCCAACCATCCTGCATACCAACCTGATGATGCACCTTAAAGATGAACTCACATGACACCTGAGGGATTTGCAGATTGGACAGTGTGATGAGGGCTACTGGGGGGAGGGGGTTGGACACCTATTGATATGTATGATTTCGCACACTTTTGCCTCAGATCTTGCTTTGCTTAGCTGCTATCTTTTCATAACCAGTAAAAGTACTCTTAATTCTGCAAAATGGAGTTAAGTGGTTTCTTTCTTGGTTGCTGAGGGAGGCCAGCTTGACAACTGGTTACTGCTGTGCATGCGCACGGGCTGATAGACTGGTGGGCGCGCATGCTCATGCCAGAAAATGGGAGAACAGCTTTTCCAGTTTCCGGCACTTCCGCATGCACAAAGGCCAGCTGGTCATTGTGTGCACATGCGTACACGAAACCCGGAAGAGGAACAGGTGATGCCGCTTTGGGCACATGTGCCATGGGTTCGCCATCACAGTTCTAGGAAATATTAAAAAAGCAGAATATTCTATTTCCCTGAATGAGAAAGGGAGAAACCTGTTTTTAAAGACAAAGAGCAGCTCCATGCCCCCAGCAGATATTTGGTGCCCATTGAGCAGGACTGGGCCAACCTATCTGCAAGACAATTAGACCTTTAGCTCCAGGGTGATGGGATTAAGACATGACCCCCCCCCCCTCAGGACATAATAGGATTAGCCCTCTACACATCTAGCAACAGGGCTCACTGCATTTCAAAATTTCCTAAGGACTTGCATCACCCAGCAAGGTTCAAACCAAACTGATCTCAGAGGACCTCAGCTATGACCCCTGCATAGCCCCATGGAGACTGCAGCAGCCAATAGAATTACATATTCTTGCATAGGAACAGTAGCTCAAGTTCAAAGCCCAAGGGAGGGTATAACACCCTCTCACTCTCCACTCCATGTGGTTCACCTGCCCAGGATTCAAACCCGGGTCGTCCTGTGCCACTCAATAAACCATCTTTCCAGAGTGGCCTATTGAGTAAGCTAATCCAGATGTTGGAGCCTAGAATAACTATGAAATCATTATTTTTTAATGCTGCACACTATAAGGATTTGGGCACTATAAGGATTGGTGAGGTCCTTTACATAATACGTAAAGAAAATATTCTGGCTTATGTTCAGCCTAAAATATTATGTGAAGTTCCATTAGAGTTGATTGGATGTATTACTCTGAGGAGGCAAAGGCAAGATGTAATGAGCTGTAAAAATAAACTTGAGGAAAAGGAAGAAGAGTGATAACCATGGATAACAGCTCTCGAGTCCGAAGCAGGAATGTAATTTGAAAAAGCATCTCAGACTCAACTTCCCTGGTTCTATTGAACTTCAAGGTAGGGAAAGAAGAGACACATTCAAACTTCCAAGATTCTGTTTTGTAATCTTATGATAAGTGATATTATTCATAACCTTGGTTTCCTGGTGGACTACTTGCAAGGGTAAAAAATGCAAGTATTCTAATGTTCAATGATGGTTACTTTAACTAATCTCAAACTAGAAATTAATAGTTTGCTTTTAGAGGAACTAATTTAGACTATCCTGTTAAAATTCCTGAATGCTGTTTATTCTGCCTATCTCTGTCTTATATGAAGGACTCAGACCAGAAAGTTTCTTGCAAGTCTAGCAGTGCTATGGAAAAGGATGCCATTTTAGTCAGGCCCTCCAGGTCCTTGAAAAAAGTTATTAGATTTGCATGCAGTTAACTCTGTTTATAACTATAAACCTATCTTTAAAGATAAAGGTAAAGGTTTCCCTCGCACATATGTACTAGTCGTCCTGACTCTAGGGGGCGGTGTTCATCTCTGTTTCAAAGCCAAAGAGCCAGCGCTGTCTGAAGATGTCTCTGTAGTCATGTGGCTGGCATGACTAAATGCCGAAGGAGCACGGAACGCTGTTACCTTCCACCAAGGTGGTCCCTATTATTTCTACTTGCATTTTTATGCGCTTTTGAACTGCTAGATTGGCAGAAGCTGGAACAAATAACGGGAGCTCACTCTCCATTATGTGGGCACTAGGGGATTCGAGCTGCCGAGCTGCCAACCTTTCTGATGGACAAGCTCAGGCGTCTTAGCCACTGAGTCCACCGCGTCCCCCGAGACCTATCTTTATCAATGAATTGATTTTTTGTCTACATTGGCCTTCTCATATTGGTATCTTTCATTTTAGCTTACAAGTAGAACTCCTTTCCAGTTGGCTGAAGATTCCAAGGGTTGCAAACTGATCACATTAAACAGGCCACTAGATTGGGGAAAACTGGTTTGTTCTCAGGACAGGCATACTTTACCTGGGTTGTAACCTTCTAACAGATTAGTTATTCTGTATCTCTTTGTTGCCCACTAAGGCTCACCCAGATTTTTGCAATACAGATATTACAATTTAGGAGTAAAGTTTTTACTTGGGACAAAATCTGATCACTGGGCCTCAATCAACAATGTTGGTTTGACTTTGGACAAGAGGGGCTGTGTAGCAGATTCCAAACTTAACTTTTTGATATGATTAATCAATATGTAACAATTCAGAACATTTATATTTTTATAAAATCTTGGGGCACCTATCTTTTTAAAACAGTAAAAAAAATCATGTTGATACTTCTACTGAGGGAAGTAGGAAAGTGAATTGAAAATAAGCTAATAACTTATTTAATAACAAACATTTAATAACAAAGTAGTTATTAGTCTAATATAACTCAGCATCCCATCACATATTAGTTAATGGGGCACACAACTTGAGTATCACTTTCCAACCTAGAGTGTGGACTTAAAATCACAAGTGTTTTCCTGGTTACTGTGGGAAAAGATGCTAAGCTTGGTGGATCATTTATTCAATCTAATAAAGTTATTCTATCCATTTAGCTGTCCATCATCCATCATCTTAAAATATGGTAAGGAACGAGATTTCTCAACTTTCTTGGCCCAGTGTTTAGAAAGGGCCCTATCTAAGTTGCTTCTCCTTCTCCTTCTGTTCTTTCTGGGTATCAGTGTACTCATCTGTAGGACTAAGCTGATGGCATTGTTTTGAAAACTTACTGGGTAGATTGCAGGTTTGTGGTTGTTCTCTAGAAGGAGGGCACCTATTACAGAAAAGCAGCTGTTTACATGAAGGTCAAATGTACAAGTCTAAGGTTATAGCCAGTCATAGCCCCTAGTAATAACAGCTCCCACCCTAGCTAGAGAAAAACATGGATCTCTGCCTAGGTGGAAACTGCTGAGCCAGCTACTGTCATGATATACCACATTTAAACACCCTGTCGAGCCCATTTACACTAAGGTTATGATTATAGAGATGAAAGCAATGATTTAGACACCTGTAAATAGTAGAGCAAAACCCCATTGCTATCTAGCTGATTCTGATGAACTCAATGATCTCATGTCCACTGCAGTCAAAAGTGACCAGGGATTTTCTCCCCAGCTCCTAGTTCCTCGTGATTCTAGGCTTCTAGGATCATTTCTGCTATAGTCAACTTCAGATGCAGCACAGAAACAGATTTGCTGACTCCATCTTTAAACACTTAGATAGGCCTGCGCCGTACATTTGTATTAATTATGAATATAAAGGAGTTGTGCTACCATCTAATTAATTTGCAGGCTCATTTAAAACATACGTACATATGTTCTCAGGTCAAGCCCAAGATCAGGGATGGGCTGTCTGTGAGATGAAACCTCTTGGCATAGAAACTAGAGTCTGCTGTGGTATTCCTGCTGCAATTCAGAGCCCTTCTTGGAGAAGAGGAAAGTCTCTTGACTCTATTTTGCCTTCCAACCAGGGGTGAAATTCAGCAGGTTCTGACAGGTTCTGGAGAACCGGTAGTGGAAATTTTGAGTAGTTCAGACAACCGGCAAATGCCACCTCTGGCTGGCCCCAGAGTGGGGTGGGAATGGATATTTTGCAGTATCCTCCCCTGCCATGCCCACCAAGCTACGCCCACCAAGCCACACCACGCCCACCAAGTTACTGTCATGATATAGCACAGAAGGTGGTAGTAAAAAATATTTGAATTTCACCACTGCTTCCAACCCGAGTGGATCCAAATTGCTGTGCTAAAGCAGCTTGTCCTTTATAACAAGGTAAGAAAACCCTCCAGGGGGAAACTAGGTATTTCCCCCCAATCACAACTTGGTGTCCACTGCTACAGTTCTTGGTGTGTGCTTGAAGGTAGAGGTAGCCAAACTTGGCATCCAGTAGAATGAGGGAGATTAGTTCTAGGTGGAAAACAATGTTAAGATGTCTAAAAAAAATCCCCATGACCTCAGTGGGTGCTTCATTTTGCTTTGTCAAAAAGAGGAGGAATATCCCAAGTATGTGAATGAAAACAATGTTAATGTCTGGCTTGGTTCTTTATATACATATACATATATACGGGTTTGTATCCTTGTACAGTGTGCCTTGGAATGTAATGGAAATCATATTTTGTTTTAAATGAAGAAAGGCTTTACTCCCGGGACTAGGCAAATAGCGTAGGGGAATTTTCCTTGGCACTGATAGGGCTCTCTGGTTCCATCTTTAATTTTAGCCAATTCTTTTAATTAAAAAAAATTACAAGAGAAGATGACAGGGGCAAATGAAGTTTCAGCCTCTGGCAACATCTTTAATAATGAAAAGAATATTCTTTATTGGCCAAGTGTGATTGGACACACAAGAAATTGGTCTCCGGTGCATAAGCTCTTAGTGTATAATAGTGTGTCTCTAAACCCCACATGGGGCCCACAGGCATTCTCAGCATATAAAATGGAGGGATACAGTTCAATATTCCATGAAAAATATGTTGTGTGGTAAAAAAAGAAACACATCTGTGAGACAACACAAAACATCCTAAGGGAATAGTGAGGCCATACTGATCTCTCTTATTCACTTCATCTTCTGAACTCCAAATCTCAACTAACAAATACTCTGTCTTACACATTGGCAATAAAAATCAGAACACCAAATACAAAATGGGAGGATATGACCTCGGAGATGACCCTCACTCTCTCAAGGACCTAGGAGTACTCATCTCAAACGATCTAAGCCCCAGAGTTCACTGTAACAGCATTGCCAAAAAGGCATTAAGAGTTGTTAACCTAATTTTGCAAAGCTTCTTCTCTGATAACATTGTACTGCTAACTAGGGCATACAAATCCTTTGCCAGACCAATTCTCGAATACAGCTCGTCTGCCTGGAATCCACACTGTATATCGGACATTAATACAACTGAACAGGTCCAGAGGTATTTCATAAGAAGAGTCCTCCACTCCTCTGCTCACAATAGAATTCCTTATGCCACCAGGCTCAAAATTTTGGGCTTGGACAACCTGGAACTACAGTGCCTACAGTCTGACCTAAGCATAGTACACAAAATTGTCTGCTGCAATGTTCTACCTGTCAATGACTACTTCAGCTTCAATCGCAATAATACATGAGCAAACAATAGATACAAACTCAAAGTAAATTGCTCCAAACTCGATTTCAGAAAATATGACTTCAGCAGCAGAGTGGTCAACGCTTGGAATGCACTATCTGACTCCATTGTTACATCCTCAAACCCTCACAGCTTCAACCTCAAACTGTCTATGGTGGACCTCACCCCATTCCTAAGAGGTATGTAAAAGAGGGCATGCATAAGCGCACCAGCATGCCTTCCATCTCTGTCCTATTGTCCCCATTTATTTGTACTCATTTCCTTTGTCCATGTCCATGTTTATACTTATACCTGTTATCTTGTACATGTTTGACAATAAATAAAAACTGATCCTTCTGAGGAGGACCAGACATTGTGGCAGCCATGTTGCCAACAGTCTCAAAGCACGTTTGCGTATTTAAAAAATGCTCAGTAGCCAAACCTCTCCCTACCACATAGTATTAAAGATTGGGTGGGGGGACATTTAATTAAAGTAATTGCTCTTTGATTGACCTAATTGCTGCTAGCAACAGAATAGGAATTCATGAAAAGGAGCCTGCAATAGTTTTCAGTGATTTGCATTTTTCCAACACAATGTTGGAAAGACAGTGTGTAAAAGAGCATCTTTTGGCAGGATCTGTGTATAAAAAACTGTACAGAATTTGAAGTGGAAGACAAAGAAAGAAAAGTAGATTTTAAAAACGAATGGGAGGTGAGGGCTGTGGAGAAAAATAATTCACAAAAACCCCCAAAACCAAACAACTATTCCCTGTGGAAAAGGAAACTGAGAGTCTCATGATTCAGGGTTGGGCTACTATTAAAAGAATTCCCCAAATTGTTTTATTCAAGATTTTGCCATTTTCTTTTTGAAAAAACCTGAAGAGCATTTTATGCTCTGCATGTAATCCTCAAGCACCCCCATATTTGTCCTGTTGAGATTTTAAGTGAAAATTACTGATTTTGAACTATGTGATTTGTTTGTTTGGGTTTCGGACAGAAATAACCAGCATAATAGATGCCTTCCCCAGTGGCCAGCTTAATTAGTATGAGCAGCTAGCCAACAAAAACTGTTTCTTTTATAATTAATGACAACAGGAGGCTGATCATCTGCTCCTTGCCAGCTAGCTGATTTGCTGACTGCTGGTGGAATGGGATGAGGATTGTGGGTGCTTCCATGGGGATTTATACATGTGTCAGAGAGAGGAAGAGTGTGCTTAGATGTAGCCCTAAGGCTAAAAAAAATGCCTCACAATTTTTATTTGAAATAGTTAATTGGCGGCATCTCCATATTGGGTATAAAAAGGAATTTAGGAGTCCAGGGAAATCACAGGACTGTGTTGTTGTTGTTGGTTGCGAAGTCGTGTCCAACCCATCACAAAACCATGGACAATGTTCCTCCAGGCCTTCCTGTCCACTACCATCCCCCAGAGTCCATTTAAGCTCACGCTGACTGCTTCAATGACTCCATCCAGCCACCTCATTCTCTGTTGTCCCCTTCTTCTTTTGCCCCCAATCTTTCCCAGAATTAGGCTTTTCTCCAGTGAGTCTCTTGTTCTCATTAGGTGGCCAAAGTATTTGAGTTTCATCTTCAGGATCTGGTCTTCTAAGGAGCAGTCAGGGTTGATCTCCTCTAGGACTGACCAATTTGATCGCCTTGCAGTCCAAGGGAGTCTTCTCCAGCACCATAGTTCTAAAGCCTCAATTCTTTGGTGCTCAGCCTTCCTTATGGTCCAACTTTCATAGCCATACATTGCAACTGGGAAAACCATAGCCTTGACTATACACACTTTTGTTGGCAGGGTGAGGGTGGGATGTAAACTTTTCCCAAATGAATTTTATTTTAAATTATTATACATTTAATGAATGTATTATTCATTATTATAAAGGGTTAGTCAAAACTGACTTTTGTCCTTTATGTTGGTGATTTAACTTTTACTGTACAAATGGTAACCCTTAATGCACAGTATTTTACATTCATGTTTTCTTTGGTTTTGCTCTTGAGTTTTCCTTTTTAAAGTGAAGTTATATAAACAGAAGCATTAAAAATGTTTATTTTATCTTTATTACTTCTTTTAGATTTGCTCCCTTTTCAGATTTGTTCTTTATTTTTTCAAAGAAAATACGGTCACAGGAATTATACCCTCTCCTTTCTGGATCTACTTCTAGCAAGGCCAAAGAAATTGCATGAAACAATTTTTGAAATACAGCAATTACACTGTGAACGTAATTTGGTTAGGTCAGTCCAAAAATCTATGTGATACTGTTCCCAAAATGGGAAAATAGAATGGATGGATTCAGCTGTTTGTGGGAAACCCAAACACAGATAGCAGTCATTCTTTCTCTCATGTGCCCCCAAAACTGGGGTTGAGAGATTTGTTGTCTCTAATATTGGAGATAATATACAGCCAAAATTAAAGCAATTCCAGTTGGTAGCGATCACAGCATTTTAAAGTAATTTATAGTTTAATTAGCCTTTGTGTCTTTGAAGTACTTCCTTTTATCTGTCTGGAATTGTCTACCATCCAACTTCATTGGTTGACCTCACATTATGGAAGACTGAGAAGTGGTAGCTTCCATTTAATCTACAACAGGTATAACTTTATGTATTTTGCTTCTATCTTCCCTTGACATACTTGGCCTCTTTTCCTCAAGGTCTATCCTAGGAATATTTTTGTCCCTTGATTATTCTGTTTGCCTTCAAAATGCAGAATGGATTGAAACTGCAGCAGAATTAATATCTATTCAACCACAGCTTAGTACGAAAGGATGATTAAAATAGGACACTTCTATTTGGCTATTAATATGGGTTTTTCTCCCTCCCCAATGGTCTAGAGTAGTGATAGTCAACCTGGTCCCTACTGCCCACTAGTGGGCATTCCAGCTTTCATGGTGGGCGGTAGGGGTTTGCTGCAACTCTGCTTTATAAATTTTATAAAGTAAAGTTACTCCCCTACTTTATAAATCACCATTACTGTGGAACCGGGGAGCGGTTAGAAAATTTTACTACTAACAGAGATACAAAAGTGGGCGGTAGGTATAAAAAGGTTGACTACCCCTGGTCTAGAGCATTGACACTAATCTATCTATATAGACATGCCTGTGTATGTATATGTTCCAGCATAACTCTGGAACACCTTGAGCAATTTCAACCAAGCTTGGTACACAAATGACTTACTCCCTGGAAACAAGAGTGTGGGGGGATAAGACAACCCTAACACCCCTCGGGGTCTGTGTTCTGTTAAGATACAGCCTGTTGTGCCTTAAAATGGACTATACTGTATTGCCTTAAAATGGCTTCTACTGCACAGCACAGTGGAGTTGCCATGGTAATGACTTCACAGTACTCCACAAGGGGGTTCCCTCTGGTAAGGGGGAAAATCCAACATTAGAAATTACATTTGGTCCAGACATTTATGAATATCTAATACAGGTTTGGGATAAACAAATACCCGGGCAACGCCTGGTTAACAGCTAGTCTGGAATAAAGAAAGATTCTCACTTTTTGTTGTAAAAAGACTATTTCACTTGATCTGGCAAACTGTCACGTTTCCCGACTATCCAAAGATGCCTGAAGCGATGGTGGCACCAAACATTTTGCTGTAGAATGCAAACCCACTTTCCATCCTAGCCCAGCTACTACTCAACTCTTTAAAATCTTACTGCGCCATACTTGCCCTTGGTACATGCAATCTCTCTTTCTCTATCATAGATAAAGCAGATAAAGCATTGCCTGAAGCAAATCACTTCACCCTACTGTATGGCAAAGCTGGCCCCAGTTTAAAGATCCCTTCAATTCAAATGCAACTGCTGCATTTAATCTTGGTTGCTGGTCCTTTTCTTTAAGGTCTTCCCCGCAGCTGTTTCCCATACCCAGGACTGGATTATCTCATCTGTAAGTGGTAACTTTTTCAAAGAACGATAATGAACAGCAATAATGGCACCATTTATAAGTGCCTCAAAGAAAGATAACCTTAGCCGCCTGCAGACCTACCTCGAGGAACCTGCATCACACAAATAGGAAAGATAACAGGATGAATAGAAACAATCTAGTCAAACCTGCAAGAAAATGTTGCAGTATGAGAGGGGGAGGGTTGATTTGTAATGCCAACCAATCATGGAATACAAGAGGCAAATATCTGTCTGGTTCTCTATATTTATTCCACTAATAACGAACATTTCCTGACTATGAATAACCTAAGTAGGGTTTTATTTGAAGTCTTCTTCAATAAAGATTCATAGTAAAGTTATTTTTTTAAAAACGAACAAAACTCTTCTCATCTTTGACTTTTGTCAACTCACCAGTATTCTCCTTTTTGGGTTTAGCCTGGGACATTTGGATTACATGACAGAATATTTAAGGAATACTTTTCTACTCATATACGTATAGCACCCTCCCCCAAGTAGCATGTTCTAGGTCCAATGGACCATAATGCCTGGACAGCCTAGCTTTTGAGATGAGGTTTACTTAGATAAACATAGGCTAGGAGAAATTTGAAGCAAGAAGTGAGACTATACTGACATAGAAGATATGACTCGGTCATAAAGAGCATCATGGGAGAATGGGAGGGATAATTAAATGAAAGTAGATTACTTTGAATACTTGGACGTGGTGTTCTTAAGAGAAATCATTAGCATAGCAACACCAGAGAAAATATGGGCAAAATAAAGACTTGGCATGCTCCTAGACTTATGGCTTCTGTTAGAATAGCCGCTAGAAGCCATAGCCACGGAATGTTTGCCCATTTCTTTTGGTACACCAGTAATGCAAGACGACCTATGAATATTAAACTAAATCCTCATTACTACCATAGCACCACTGCAATATGCTGTTCATGGAGCTGCCTTTAAAGACCACTTGGAAACTACAACTGGTCCAAAATACAGTGGCCCAAATACTAACTGTTACTGCTTTCTGACCAGCTCAAGGTTGACTAAGCCCTCCATCCTTCCCAGGTTGGTAAAATGACAACGCAGATTGTTGAGGACAATAGGATTGACTCTGTAAACTGCTTAGAGAAGGCTTTAAAATTAGGACTCTTTTTGTCGGGAGCAATAGGCTGTCTCTGGAAACTGCTTAGAGAGAGCTGTAAAATGAGCACCCAGACTATTGACGATAATATGATGACTCTGGAAACTGCTTAGAGAGAGCTGTAAATCACTGTGAAGTGATATATAAGTCTAAGGGCTATTGCTAGTGTAGCTGGGAGCAAATTGTACCTGTTCTTCAGGCCCAGCAGTAGCTTCTAATGTGCTTCTGGATACTTGAACCCAAAATGTTGGTTTTACCTGTACAGCTCTTTATTACTTTGCCCTTAGCTATCTTTAAGTGAAATTGGAAAAAGTCGGTTGGTCTCGGAAGAAACAATTGATAATTTCCCACTTCCGGGGAAATAAACAGGAGGGAAGCAGGGAGACTTTTTAGCAGCAGAGCTGGTTCTTTGGAGCAGCCTTGCTGTAGAAATTAGATGGATTCCTCCTTGATCGTATTTAGGAAAATATTAAAAACTGAGCCCTTTCATAGAGCATTCACGATCTAGAATTAGCCATTAATATAGCTATGGATTCAATATGATGACATATGTTTTGATCCATTATGTTCAATTATTTCAGGGCTTCTCAAGTAGTTTTGAATTAGTTTGTAATGGAAATTTAGTCATTTTTCATCTTGTAAACTACAGAGTCATATTTAATCATGGCAGAATTCTCTATGGTTTATAATGTATACTTTTCTTGAAAATAGATACATTTGATATCAAAAACTGGCTCTGGACTCTGCAACATATTTGCTTTCTAGTTTTTCCATTAATTAAAATAATTTTTAAAAATCAGTAAGTCTCAGGTGCATTGATATGCTGGGTACCACACTGAGAAATCCAAGAGTAAAGGCCTCCTATTAAACAGTCAGTCTAATAATTCAATATTTTGCAACACTCTCCGTCAGGAAACCATCCTCTATCCTTCAACAAAGAATAAATGGACAAGTCTTGTTGTGGTTACCCCATCACTGGAGGATTTCAAGAAGATACTAGACAACACCTTGTCTGAAATGATATAGATTCTCCTGTTGTGCAGGGAGTTAGACTACATCAGTGTTTTTCAACCTTTTTTGTGCAAAGGCACACTTTTTTCATGAAAAAAATCACGAGGCACACCACCATTAGAAAATGTTAAAAAAATTTAACTCTGTGCCTATATTGACTATATATAAAGTAATTTTCCCACGGCACACCTTACACTATGTCACGGCACACTAGTGTGCCGCGGCACAGTGGTTGAAAAACACTGCACTAGATGACCTACAAAGTCCCTTCCAACTCTGTTAATCTATGTTATTGTCTGAAATGGTATAGGGCCATGATGACGAACCTATGGCATGCGTGCCCAAAGTGGCACATGGAGCCATGACACTTGGCACATGCGGCATCATCCGTTCCTCTTCTGGGTTTCTGGCGCGCATGCGCACGCAATGATCAGCTGCCCTTCATGCATGCGGAAGTGCCAGACACCAGAAGAGCTGGTCTTCCATTTTCTGGTGTGAGCATGCGTGCCAGCCAGTTGATCATCGCGCGCATATGCACACCAGTAATTAGAAGACCAGCTTGCTGGCATGCATGCACATGCACATTCCAGAAACCGGAAGTTCATTTTATAGCATGCTCATGTCTCCTGGGCAGCTCCTCTTCCAGATTGTGTCTCCAACGAGCGTGCATGCTCCCTTTTCGGCACTTGGTGCCAAAAAGGTTCGCCATCACTGGTATAGGGTTTCCTGCTTGAGCAGGAGCTGGCCTAGGTCCCTTCCTACCTCCTGCTTCAGTTGCTGAAGACTGGGTTGGACCTAAAGGCTTAAATATATTTTTCCAACTCTATGACTCTCTAGTCCAAGGGAACCAAACAAGAAGACCCCCCTATTATAGAAGGTCAATTGAATTGTGTACTTACTTGGGTATATATATATATATATATATATATATATATATATATATATATATATGTGTGTGTGTGTGTGTGTGTGTGTGTGTGTGTGTGTGTGTGTGTGTATATTTGTGTGTGTGTGTGTGTGTGTGTGTATGTATATGTATATGTATATGTATATGTATATGTATATGTATATGTATATGTATATTTGGGCATACCAGGGGTTGTGACACTAATTACATACCTATTTCCCTGGCTCAGCTAATAATAGGAGGAGAACCTTGTGGCTTAGTGGTTAACACATCTGCCTAATATGTAATACAGCCAGGTTCGAATCCCAGTAAGGGTATGGCTAGCTGATGAGAGCTAAATAGCTTGAAATAGATCTATACTAGTCTCCCTTTATTTATTTATCAGCACAAATACAACATGTATATGCATGTATGTGTGTGTCTGTGTGTCTGTGTATGTATGTATGTGTGTGTGTGTGTGTGTGTGTGTATATATATATATATATATATATATATATATATGTGTGTGTGTGTGTGTGTGTGTGTGTGTGTGTGTGTGTTTTATTTGCCATCACGACAGAAACCCCAAAATATTGGGTTTCTGTCGTGATGGACTCTTGTGACGAGCCGATTGACAGATGATGGAAGCAGTTAGCTTCCTCCCATAATTGGGGCTTACCAGGGGTTGTAAAAATCTTATATATACACACACACACACACACACACACACACACACACACACACACACCCAAGCAAGTATACAATTCAATTGAATTCATATATATATACACATATATATATATATGCCTGAACATTTAAATATGGAAAGGTGCTGCCAACTATGTGTACTAACTAATTTGTACTTTTTTAAAAAGCCACAATTGATTTCTGAACTGTTTGGCAAGTTAGGTAGTCCTCAACTTACAACCACAATTGAGCACAAAATTTATGTTGTTAAGTGAGAAGCTTGTTGAGCGAATTTGCCCCATTTTACGACTTTTCTCATCACATTTGTTAAGTGAATCACTGTGGTTCTTAAATCAGTAACCCGGTTGTTTAAGCAAATCTGGTTTCCCACTTGACTTTGCTTGTCGGAAGGGGGACCCTCGTGACTCCAGGACACTGCAACCCTCATAAGATGTGAGTCAGTTGTCAAACATCCAAATGTCAATCACGTGACCATAGGGATGCTGCAACAGTCATCAGAGTAAAAACGAGTCATCGGTCCCTTTCCCTAGTGCTACTGTAACTTTGAACGGTCACTAAACGAACTGTTGTAACTCGAAGACTACCTGGAGAAGCCTCCAAAGGGGGAGGGGTATTCCCTAATGCTAGCCGTCCCTTGCATTGTCCTCGGAGTAGCAAGCAGAGAAAGAAAAGTGCTGTGAGGGTTTAGTAGGTGTGCATCTCTGCAGTCTGCATCTTGGCGAGCCCTTTGGCTACGTGGCTTGCATGCTCCGCATAGAGAGGGCCTACGAGCGAGCGAGCCTGTCCGAAAAGGCTTAAGAAAGCGCCAAGTGCCAAGCTTTGCGAAAGGGGCGAGCGCCTGAGCCGGAGCGTCGCTCGCTCTCCAGCTGTGTCAAACTGAGCAGCGCGCCTGGCCTCGCAGCCTCTTCGATGTCTGCGTTAAGGCGACGGCCGCGCGGGTTCCTGTGGCGCGCAAGGCGTTTCAAAATGCGCCTGCCTTCAGGAGCGCGGTTGGCACACGCTTCCCGACCCGTCCTTTGCCTGCTCGCCCGCCTGCCCGAGGGCTCCTGCACGGGCGTGTCGGGACTCGGGCTTGGGGCGCTGGCTCGGTAGTTGAGAAACGCGACGCGCGGGGAGAGAGAGAGAGAGGGCTTTGCTGCCGCCCCGTCCGAGAAACCGCCGCCGCCAGTTTGCCTCCTTGTTCACTTTCTTCCCGGCACCAGGATCGGGGCGGGCACTGGGGCTTTGGCTGAAGCCGAGGGTGCCCAGTAGTCGGGCTGCCAAGGCCGCACGTGCCTTCTGACCCCACCTTTGCCCCCACCCCCGGAGAAAAGATCGCTCTGCCCAAGAAGAGGTGCTGCAGCCCTGCTGTAGCTTCCACCGTCGGGTGGGTGGGGGTGTTTCCCAGTTGCAAAAAAAGAAGAGAGGGTGTGTACTTAGATAGCAGGGCGGGGGGGGGGGGACCATTGCCAGCCTCCTTTTCTTCCCTTCTGCGCCCAGCGCGCTCAGATGGGGGCGGAGGAGAAGGACCTGTCCGCATGGAGTACCGAGAAGCTTCGCGGAGCCAGTTGCTCTCGTCTGCAAGGGGTAACGTCCGACGTCTCTTCGCCGACCAGCCACCCTGGTGAAGAAGGAAGAGACGGGCGGAGAGAGGAGAGAAGGCAGGCCCGAGGTGCTCCTCGCAGGTGAGATCGGCAGATCTTTGGGAACAGCTGTCAAATTAAAACAGCCCCCACACCTCCCACCCACCCCCCAATTTACATAAACAGAAAAACCAAAACTGAACACTCTCCACTGGGAGGCAATTGATGAAGTCCTACAAAAGAAAAAGTAGCCAGAAGTGACAAGGCAAGAGTCAAAGAGTAGAAGGAAAGGAGAGGAGGACCTACTGCCCCATCTTATTTGGGCTGGCGCTGAAAGGAGAGGAACCAGCTGGTGGAGACCGGACTTCCAACCTCCAGGATGGGACAAGCCTGGCTGCTTCTTTGGCTCTACCCCCTGCTTCTCCTCAGCCTCTGGGGCCAAAGGTAAGAAAGAAACCCCCCTCCTCTTTTTATTTTGCAGTTCCTTAGCAGCCTCCCTCTTCCAGATTCGGTTTCTTCAGGTTGGTAGGCAAGACCTTCACCCCATAGCCAGGTCTTGGCAGCGTCCTTCTTCAAATTCTTTCACCCCTGGGCCAGCCAATGCACCTTACTAAAGGGAGATTAATGACACATCCCAGGCTAATGCAGCTCTTGTAAGCCCCCAAGGGCCTGGAGGCTATGTCACTTGGGAGCTGTTTCTGTAATTACAGCTCTCCCAGGAATGTAGTGTCGAAGCAGATTTGTCTTTTTTACGAGTGGCTCTAGTCATCAGGATTATTTCACCCCCGCTCCCCCCCCCCCAGCACATTATAATCCAGGCTGTCATCTCCTTCTACAAACGTATTCTCACCCTGTGGGTAATCTTGAAATTCTCGCCAAGAGGCATTTGCTTTGACATGAAAGCGGACACGGGGGGGGGGGGGGAGCCTTCATTTGTCAGTGTCGATTTTGGAGTTCATCTCTGAATATCTAGGGTTAGGAATTTGCTTCACATCTTCTGGAAAAGGGGTTAGAGGAAAGGAAGAAATCAGTCTCCCAAGTGGTTGTGTTCTAACTTGTTAGCCATATTTCTCCTACACCGTCAAAGCTGGGGACAGTAGAAAGATTGATTCCTGCTTGATCCATGTATGGAGCAGTTCAATTCACTTCTTAAATTTGAAGAAAGATGATCATTATTTGTAGCCGGGGGCACCGGGGGGGGGATCCTTTAATGGATAAATTGTAAAGATTCTTTTGATCTCTGCCATCATTCATTTGAGAGGATCATGGACCTAAGATGGTCTTCCCTAAAACCATGTTATCTTTTCTACAGCATATGCAGTCCCTAATTGGAAACTTACTATTTTAACTTTGTTGAACATGGTACATCTCCTGCATTGAACTGTTTGCCATGGCTTATCTGGGCTTACCCTGTTCTATTCTAAGACAAGGTAACAAAAAATACCAAATTTGTGGTTTGCGTGGTCTTTTTGTTGGCCTTCATGTTCAGCTGGCATTCATGGCACACAGCTACCCTTGTTGTGTGTTTGCTGTCAAAGTACTGCAGAACCCAATTCCTTTACTATGGTGGAGTTTTGAGACATAGTTTTAGTATTTAGAAAAGGAAGAGCTGGTCTAAATTCCATTTATGACATGAAGCTTATCAGATAACTTTGAGCCACAATCTCATACAAAAGTGCTTTCCCTGCAACCTTTTTAAAAAAGAAGGTAATGTAGAATGGATTACAAAAGGAAATAAGAGACTGATACAGACTGATCAGTACTGATTGATCAAGTCTCAGAAATTTGATAACAGAAATGGGGAGAGATTTAAAAGGATAAAGAAGGCTCAATGTTTGGGGGTGTTAATTTAGAGCATATCTTAGCCCTCCAATATGTATGTGTCAAAGTTGCCAAGAATCAAAGGATGTTTCTTCACAATGAAACCCTGAGAACACAGCCATAACTTAACAAATAATTAATAAAGCATCTGGGGTGAGAAACAGCACCCTTTCCAATTTTGGGAGAAAGGTGGAGGTCAAATAGAGAAATGGGATGCGTGCTTGGTTCTGAGTCCGGTGGGGGGGGGTTGTCTTATTCTGTATACAAATTAGTAAGTTAACTTCTTTTCTTTCATCTTTGTGACTCATTTTTACAATAGGGATGGGCAGGAGTTGTTTATGTTGCTCAAAAGGCAACGGATTGGAGGTATTTTATTTATTTTTTAATGGGGCAGAGGATATGTTTATGAATGAATCAATCAGCGTGATGTTTGGAAAAGGCTGGAGTATGCCACGCGGAGTGCTTTCATTACAGCAAGCAAAGCCACCTTATTTTAAAACACACAAATACACTCACACACATACACACATACACACTCATAATCATTTCTTCGAAGGGCAAGTCCCTTGCTTGAGGGCTAGGAGCTGATCACTTCCAAGAGCAGACATGCCTCTCTTAAGCAGGGCCCACTTACTTCAGGCTTCAAGTGAATTTTGGATTTGGCATGGATTTTCAGACTGGATCAGGGGAGCCCTTCCCTTTTCATAAGTAGGCAATGCAAACCGCCTTTCTGTTCTAGTTCCTCGAGGTGGGTGCAAGAAACCAGACATGATTTTGAATGGGTTTAAGGGGGGAAAGAGTACACGTAGTCCTCAATTTACAACAGCTCATTTAGTAACCGTTCTAACGGCCATGAAAAAAGTAACTTAAGGTCATTATTCAAACTTAAGACCTTTGCAGCGTCCCCATGGTTACATGATCAAAACTTCAGGTGCTTGGCAGGTGACTCATGCATATGACAGCTGCAGTATCCCGGCCCCCTTTTGCGACTTTCTGACAAGCAAAGTCAATGAACGCCATCACTTTGCTAAACAAATAATTCCCTCCCCACTGTCAACTATTCACTAAGGCTGCATTACTTTTACTATTAGTCTTCTCATCATTCCTATCATCCATCTCTTGCAACTTGACTGCAGGGCTTTGTTGCTTTGTTTGTAACTTTGTTGCTTGTATCCTTACGATTTATACTGATATTGATTGCTTCCTGATTGTTTATTTGTACCCTACGACTATCATTAAGTGTTGTACTTTATGATTCTTGACGAATTCACCTTGCCTTTTTATGTACACTAAGAGCATATGCATTAAAGGCAAATTCCTTGGGTGCCCACACTTGGCCAATAAAGAATTCTATTCTATTCTATTCTATTCTATTCTATTCTATTCTATTCTATTCTATTCTATTCTATTCTATTCCATTCCATTCCATTCCATTCCATTCCATTCCATGGAGAAGCCAGATTCAACATGGTACTAACTTAACAACTGCAGTGATTCACTTAATGACCATGCCAAGAAAGGTCATAAAATGGGGCAAAACTCACTTAACAACTGTCTTGCTTAGCAATGGAAATTTGGGGCTCAATTATGGTCATGCGTCAAGGACTACCTGTACTTTGTGATACTCTGAGCCACATATTCTTCCTCAGATCATGATATGTAGATCATTCATATTATTTTGTGCACAGAGAATCAGACAAGGGAATCCATATCTTCTAGAAAGATAGCTATAATTTAATGGGGGGACTGACCAATGTAGTAGAACTATTATTTCTTGTGATTTAGAAACTTCTGTGGGAGCAACTTAACACTAAAAATGCCTTTTCAACAACCATGTCATACTTCTCTTTCATTTTGTCATCAACTACCATTCCTAAGTATGTATTACCGTGTTTCCCCAGAAATAAGACAGGGTCTTATTTTCTTTTGACCCCCAAAATAAGTGCTTGACCTTATTTTCGGGGAGGTCTTATTATTTTTGAGGTGCAAGAGGCGGTGAGCGTGGTCATCTCAAGACTGCTGCTGTGCTGCAATATTTTTGGGAAGGCCTTATTTTAGCACATGCGCTCAAAAGCCCGATTGGGCTTATTATCTGGGGAGGTCTTATTTTTAGGGAAACAGGGTATTAGCAAGACTGATATCCCTGTCTTATGGTTGCAGATACTTCTTAAATAAAGAATTTTGCATATGTTTCTATTAAACTCCAATCTGCTACATTGATTCCATTTTCTAACATGTGAAGAACATTTCTGAATTTTGCCTGTCTTCTGGAATCAGCTGTACAACCTAGTTTGTCACCAGCAAATTTGATAAGCATTCTTCCTTATCTAAGTTATTAATTAAAACATGGAAGATTCAGAAGCAACACCCGTGGTACCATGTAATTAGGTAGTCAATACCTACCTACACTTTAATTAGGAATTATTATTGAGTTAATAGTTTTCAGGCCAACTGCAGACCTATCATCTAGCCCCAGCTTAATTAGTTTCCTAATCAAAACGACATGGGATACTTTATCAGATAGTATTTTCAAAGTTGTTATGTCTAGCCCATCGCCACAATCTGCTAAGAAAATTACCCAATTAAAATATAATAGTTCTCAGTCTGGCAAATGTGACCAGTAGTTTCCTGGATTCTTCTTTTTCCCTATTTTGATGATTGGGACAACATTTACATTTAATATCAAGTTATTTGATATTTCACCCACTCTTCAGGATTTCTCAGAGATAACAGACAGAGGTGGGCCAAGTGATTAGCAAATTTCTCCTCAGATTCTAAGGCAGAATCCCTTCAGCCTGGAGATCTGAACTCATTCAAGGTCAGTAAATATTCCCTGGCTTCATTTCTGTCAGCGTTGAATGGGAATCCTGCTGTTCCCGCCAGGCCTTCACAGGTGCTGGATGGAAGGTGTTTCTTTCTCCGCAGAAGACGGAGACAAAACAGGAGTTCTACTTGTTCTTGCTTATCAGTTACCATTCTGCTATGTTGACTTCAGTAGCTTGATTTGAGATTTTTCCTCCTTCCCTGATGCCATCTTTATAGTTCTGGGATATCTATATGTATCCTGTAAGGAAGGCAGGAGGGAAACATTCTGGTGTTGTTTCTAGCCTAATCTTTGTTGCCCTGCTTACAGAAAGTGCCTCTCTGGTTAACCCTTATTACATTGTATCAGCTAAGGCAAAGTGCCCATTTTCCTGAGTGATGTTAAGTTAGCCACGCCCACATGGTCACATGACCACTGAGCCATGCCTACCCAGCTGGTCATTAGGGCAGAGAACCAGTTGTTAATTGAATCCCACCACTCCTGCTATGAAAAGCTTCTTTTCCTATTTCTCACTGTTCAGAATTTGTTAAGCTCTGTTTTCTGTATAAATCAGTGGTAGTCAATCTGGTCCCTACTGCCCACTAGTGGGCGTTCAAGCTTTCATGGTGGGTGGTAGGGATTTGCTGTAACTCTGCTTTATAAACTTTATAAAATAAAGTTACTTCCGTACTTTATAAATCACCATTACTGTGGAACCAGTGGGCGGTTAGAAAATTTTACTACTATCAGAGATACAAAAGTGGGTGGTAGGTATAAAGGTTTGAGGTTTGAGGTTTTATTCAACTTGTATGCCACCCTATTCCCGAAGGGACTCAGGGCGGCTAACAAAACCGGAAGGGGAAGGGAACAATACAAAAGGAAGAACAAAGACAGACAACAATACAGAACCAGTTTAAAAGGTCTCAACAAACACACCAATTCAAGTGGGGAGTCAAAAGGTTGACTACCCCGGTATAAATAGTCATCTGTAGTTGAGTAGGCTGTAAGCTGAAATCTGGAGAGAAGTGATGGGTTTTTTTTTGGGGGGGGTGTATTAAGGAGTGTTCAGAGATAATCTGCTTCCACTTCCTTCCCAAAGCCTCCCCAAATAGCGGGTGAAAAACATTCATTCATGCACCTTTAAGACATCACTGGATAGCTCCTTATGCTTTGCTAGATGATTGGAAAGCTCCCTTAGCCAATCATTGATTGCCTGTTTTTGTCTTCGAATGAAGAAATCCAGCACTACGCAATCATTTCCCCCACAACTTCCAGTCTGCCCACCTGTACTGATCATAATCAGATCAAGGATGGTTGATTCCTTTGTGCCTTCTTTCATTCTCAGAGACCGTTATAAGTAAAAACAGACAGAAATTTCCTCTCAAAACATGCATCCAGACTTTCTTTTCTAAATGAAGTATCAGTATAATTGAACCTCCTCGTCAACATTGCTACTTTATGCCACCTTGGAGAACCTGCACTTTGTTTTTGGAAAGTATGATGCATATCTTATATTTGGGTGATGTTAATAGTGAACATCCAGTAACGGTATTGCTGTTATTTCTTTTTCCACTGATTTTAATCCAGAAATGAAACTTTGATTTTGGGTTTTGCCGATTAGGTAGCTTTGTTGTTATAGAAATGGCCACTGTATATTATTATATAAAAGTATAATAATATATAAAACTATTATATAAAACTTGAGATTTGACACTATTCTCTAATTCTACTGCACCAAAAGGAGTCGGAAGTCAACACTTTTTCTTTCTTTTTTTCTCTTTGTCCCACACTCTTCTCTTCCCCCTTTCCTCCCTTATTTTTCCCTTATTTTCTTTTGTATTTTTTTCATTTCATATTGTATTTGGATAAACTAATAAAATTTTTGAATTGTCAGCGTACAGGCAGTCCTCAACCTATGAGGGCAATTGAATCCAAATTTTCTGTTACTGAGAGACTTGTTAAGGGAGTTTTGCCCCATTTTATGACCTTCCTTGCCATAGTTGTTAAGTGAATCACTGCAGTTGTTAAGTTAGTAACATGGTTGTTAAGTGAATCTGGCTCCCCCATTGACTTTGCTTGTCAGAAAGTTGCAAAAAGTGATCACATGACCCCGGGATACCATAACCGTCATAAATATGAGTCACTTGCCAAGTGTCCAAATTTTGGTCACATGACCACGGGGATGCTGCAACAGTCTTTAAGTATGAAAAACAGTTGTAAGTCACTTTTTTCAGTGCTGTTATAACTTCAAGTGGTCACTAAATGAATGATTGTAAGTTGAGGGCTACCTGGAGAGACCTCGGTTTGATCAGTGCTCATTCTACATGAGATGGACATGTTGCCAGATACTAGTATTTTACTCAAAGCTTTAGGAATAGGGCTCTTTTTCGTCATAGGCAAAATAATCCCCAAGTTTAGCAAATTTTATATGTAGTAGACCAGTGATGGCTAACCTTTTCAGCATGGAGTGCCGAAAGTGCATATGCACATACTATAATGCAATGTACACATGCCTGCATGCTCCCGCACACCCCCAATTCATGTATACGCAACCCCTATGTTCACCCTGTGCATGCGTGCATGACTCTTGTGCATGCACCTGCCTCCCAGTGCATGTGCCCATGCGCCCTGCATGCCCCTGAGGCAGAGACCTCAAAACCAGCTGGTTGGCGGGAGCCCCGCGTGCATGCATGGTGGAGCTGAGCTGGGGAGACGGCTTGCGTTCCTGCAGAGAGGGCTCTGCACGCCACCTGTGACACACGCGCATAGGTTCGCCATCACGGCAGTAGACTAAGCCTGACTGTACATTGTGCGCTTCTGCAAATGCATGAAA
The DNA here is from genome assembly GCF_009769535.1 of Thamnophis elegans. NCBI lineage: Eukaryota > Metazoa > Chordata > Lepidosauria > Squamata > Natricidae > Thamnophis > Thamnophis elegans. Next base: position 64,180,500 of record NC_045541.1, on the reverse strand, counting down.
TCCTGTTTTGAAAATATGCAAAGTATGCCTACATAAAATGCATGGACATATAATCCTATTTGGATGAAACACATATTCCTTTCTATCAGCGTAAAAAAAAAAAATTGATTGCAACTACAAAAAAAATACAGAGAAAACAATGTACAGAAACAAATGAATAGAAAAAAAGATTAGTATGCAGTTCTAGTCTTTCTATGCCAGCTGTATGACAATCATGCAATCTCTCAGCCCAATCCACCTACAGAATTGCTGTGGGGAAAATAGGAGGAGGGAAGAGCATAGGGTATATTCCCTACCTTGAGTTATTTATAAAAAATAATAAAGTTGGGATAAAATAAATAAAAGTGAAGCAAAGCTGCATTGTCCAAAATGGAGCTTCACTCATTCTTGTCAAAGACCTAGTTACACAGCCAGATCTTCAGGATGCTCCAAAATATTAGCAGAGTAGGCCATTCTGGTAGGAACCACATTACAGAGGACAGCATCTGTGGAAAAATCAAAACATGCTCACTCATTATATTGCCACTGTTGCATATTAGGCAAAGTTAATTCTGTCTGTAATTGGTGAACATCTTTAAAATAATCATTACAGATTCAAAGAAGCTATTCCATACTGTGCCATATACTTTCCAATAAAACTTTTTACCATCTATCTTTATAGTAGAGTTTTTGCATGGGGCTAACAAATCATGATATTCAAAACTCAGTTTATGCTCCAGTAAGACCCAAATCTGCCTAGCTGGTTAGGAAATGAAACACTTTTTTGGGAGCGTCCGTTGACTGGAGAAATTGCCAAGATTTTAACAGAGATACATAAACTTTCCACTAAAGCCTATGGAGGCTGAAAAGTCAGTTCAGCACTCATTCCATGTAAAATGTAGGTGCTAAATAAAGCAAGAATGGTTTGCTAAGAGGGTATAGAGGAAGCTACTTGCATGTCTGCTACTATAAGAAGTTTAATTAATCGAATTAATTTGATGGTGTGGGAATTGGAGGGAGATAATTGTTGGAATAGCAATCATCAGAAGGGATGAGATGCACCTTGTTTTGACTTGTCATCATGGCCAGCACTTTGTTTCTTGGCTGTAGTTTCCTTCCTAAAAAAAAAAAAGTCAGCACTGAAACCAAGGAAGGGGAAGGGTTAATAAGGGATCTTTCTCTCTTTCCTAAGTTGCCGGGAGTTTTAACAGTTCTGTTTCTGAGTCGCTTTTCTCTCTCCCCTCCTTAATATATTATCGTTGGAACTTGCATTAATTAAAGCAGCAGCAACCACCACTGCTCGTGACCTGCGGCCATTCCTGGTGAAATCGTGTTTCAACTCATGTAGAGCTATGGAGTGGGGAGGAGCAGGAAGGCAGGTCCTGCAGAGAGAATATGCCCATTCTTGGAGCCCTTTGGTTTTCTTCCCCAGTGCTTTGGGGTTCGGACCTTTCTTGCTTAGTCTTCTCAGGTCAGAAAAAAAAACCATTTGTACATGGAACTTGATGGTCCTGTGGCTGGGTGGTGATGAAATCTTTTTTTATGGTGCAGACCCCGACTTCCCTAGAGAGTTGTAAAGTTGGGGTGCAACTTTACAACTTTTGTGGGTTCCTTCAATGGTAAAGAAAACAGCCATTTTGGTCAAACTGGGTGACCAATGAGGTTTGTCTGCAAAATAGGGTAAGTGAAAAAAGGAATCTAGGCTTATTTCTTAAAACTTGCTCTTTGTCCTTAAACACTGTCTATTTGGTTAGACCAGCTGTCGGAATTTAACTCAGCCTCACTTGGCCATCATTACTGCATCCTAGGTAACTATAATAGGTTTTCTTTAATGGATAATAAACACTGCCTCTTTTGACAAATTTCATCCTATTTTTTTTTCCTGGGAAAGGGTCATGCTGCATAAACAAGGGGTGAAAGTCTGAGTGATTCGCAAGCATTCACACTGTGCAGTCCCTGTAGCCGCCTCTGTTAAAGAACCTATGTAACTTTTACTGTCGCACTTATGCAGGTTTTCTGCTACTGTACAGAAGGCACTAGATTGTGCACAACGTATTGTGTTTCCCTTAATTATCATTTCAGTGCATTACCCTGTGTCTCACCTAGGCTCTTTCTGGGTGCCACTCTGATATGTGTATTATCACTGTCCTTCTTGAAGGCCTAAGAAAACATAGTTGAGAAATATATGGAATAGCATTAAGTTTCACCAACTGCGACATTTTCCAGATGCGTGGACTAATTTTGAGAATGCCCCAACAAGTATGACCATTTCTGGGAAGTCTACCATAACTATGCTCATGTTGCATCCATAGCTGATGTAAGCAATTTAATTAAATCCAATTTTATTAGCTTGTCTAACACATAAAATCATGTCAATATTCTAGGGCTTGCTTAACATGCTATGTTAAAAGACAGTTAGCTGCTCATGATTCAGCTTCTTAGTTGAAGACAAATAGGTAGTCTGTAAATGATTTATGAAAATAATTTTATCAAATGCATTGACCTTTTTGAGAGCTGCTTTGGCCCCAATTACAGTTAGATGTCAGGCAGTGTTAAAAAAAACTAAATGTATAAGATGCTTTTAATTTTGCTGGTACAGGCTGCAGACACAAAGATTTAGTTTTATTTTTGCCCTACTGGGTGTGTGTATTTTATATGGGACCCATTCCCTAATTAAGGAGAAGATGAAACTTTTTAAAATCTTGTCCTGGGCAGCACTGAAAATCCAAAGGAGAGGAAAGAAGGAGAAATATCTGTTCATTCTAGACAGTTTGTGGGTTACTCAACTCAAACTGTATAGCATGCAACAAACAAGCAATAACCAGGATAATCATGTGACTTTAAAAGATACCCAACATATGATGTATAAAATGGCAACTAGATACAATAATGAAAGCGACTAAAAGGTGAATCTACTCAGCTGGGCTAAAATGTCTGTTAAAATGTTGGTTCCAATAAGCCTTAAGTTCATATTTCTTCAACTCCTCTCCCCTTAAATCTGAGCCTGACAGAGACCCACATTGCTTATTTTAGGATTATACAGGATTGTACAGGTGTTTGGCTTTAGATACATAACAATGTGTGTTCTAATTCATAGCAGATTGCATAGTTGTATGGATAGCATGGAGAGACATTGTGGTAGAACTGAATAAGAATTTAGTGTAGGTTTATTATTGGAGCATATGAAAATCTGCATATGTATGTAGACAATTAACTGCAGACTCATTTGACTATGTGGAGTAAGTAATAAATTGGACTTTCATGCTGAGCCATGATTTGTTTTAATTATGGCTTGTACAATATGCCACAGTGGCTTAGTACACCATGATTAGCTAAAACAAACCAGCCTGATAGTGGCACGTCACAATGTGTTAATCCAATATGAATGATTAGCTGTCACTTTACCACCCTGGTATAATTTTGCAGGTAACATTACTTTCTGATTTTTATTATGTTTGTAACAGTAAGTAAATGTTAGCACCAGTGTTACTTGCACTACATACTGGACAGTATTCTCAACCACAGTAATTTGAAGAAGCATGTACTTCAATTGAATTCTGGGAAATGAAGTTCTACTTATCTCAAAGTTTCTGAGGTTGAAAAATATTGCTTTACAGATATGGGATAAACTACCAACATTATGGATCTATAACTGAATTCTATCATTTACTATAGAAAAAAAATGCTTCATACTGAGCCATGGTGGCGCAGTGGTTAGAGTGCAGTACTGCAGGCTATTTCTGCTGCCTGCTGGCTGCCTGCAATTTGGTAGTTCAAATCTCACCAGGCTCAAGGTTGACTCAGCCTTCCATCCTTCCGAGGTGGGTAAAAGGAGGACCCAGATTGTTGGAGGCAATATGCTGACTCTGTAAACTGCTTAGAGTGGGCTGTAGAGCACTGTGAAGCGGTATATAAGTCTAAGTGTTATTGCTATAATTTTATCAAGTAATTGCTCACCCTTTCAGAGTGATGCTCTGTTCTTGGACATGGCTGCAGCTACTGACGGTGATGTTGCTGATTTTCAAAGTTTGGACCACTCCTTATTTTGAAGATCTAGCAGAATTGGAAAAGCTCTTTTCTGATTTGGGGATTGTAGACACCAGGATGTCATTACAATGTTTACATTGTCCGCCCTGAGTCATTAACATGGAGATAATTTCTTAAAAGCTAGATAATCACAACCAACTGGGAGTTGTAGCTTGTGGAGCTGGGATAGGTTCCTGTATCTGCCTTCATAACCCTCTCATCTTTAGATAACTGAATTGTGGATTATTCAAGTAATCCCATTTTTGGGTTTTTTTTCATAATATTCTGACCCATTAATTAACCAAGGACAGAATTCATACAATATGCTGGGCTGCAATGTGGCTGGATAGTTTGAGGTTAATGGAACCCAGGCAGAGGTGTTTTGAGGTGCACATGTCATACGGAAACCTTATTTTTTTAAGCTTATTTAGGTCCAAATGAAGGCTATTGAAATAAAAGAATGATTTAAATATGCTGGAGTTTGGGTTTGCCAGTTAGGCTACCCTTTTCACAATTTCTATGTGAAGAAGTTGCTTTTTCTAATGGATGCAGGAAAGTTCCAATCTGCATTAATGCCTGCCTGATTGCATATGTGTATTTGCTTGTTAGTTAACAAGGATGCAGACTTCTGTACATGGTGTCTGATGCTTGATGATGAGAATTTAGCAGTTTTATTTGGGTGCATTGGGTAGCATTTTGCAGATTTGCGATCGCATTCTATTGATGTATGCCATAAAGTGGGCATACAGGTAAGGTATGCCAGGAGATGCATGAATGCATCCATTTCAATGTTCATTTCAGTTTTGGGTGGTCAGTCCATGTTCTTCTTAAGTTATCCTGTAGCAACTAAGTATATGGCGAGTCTACTCCAGGGGTGTCAAACTAGCAGCATTGTGTGATGTATCGGAACTTTTTTCCCTTTGCTTAACTGGACGTGGGCGTAACCAGTGCATGAGTCATCTAGCCTGTAGGCCAGGAGTTTGATAGCCCTGGTCTACAGGATGGCAGCAGACTTATTTTATCTCCATGTAAAAGAAAACAAAACTTGATGAAACTTTTAATTCATTTGAATTCACCAATCTCAAATGGTTACAAGAAAGCCAGTGGCAAAAAGGCAGCTTCTGTCCCCACTACTGATAAGAGACACTCAGAGGGGGAGGCAAGCTTCAGCTTCATTGCCTGGGGACAGGGAGGATGGGGATATCTTCCTGAACCTTAGTATCCCCACGGATATTTCAGGGCTCTGGGGTTCCAGTCAGGGATGATAATCTCCTCCACACCAGGGCTTGGCTGCTCCATGCCCAGCTTTTCAGTTGGCCAATCCTGCTCTGCCCTCCACTTCAATTGGGTTCCAACCTGAACAGATGGTCCTCGTGCTATTGCCCCACTTTCAAGACATTATTGCCAATGCAATTCAACAGGGCATCACTGCTGGGCTGCAGCAAAAGCAGGTTCAGCCGCCTCAGGCACTGCCACCTCCAGCTCCAGTGGTGGCTGAGGTCCCTATGGATGACCCTTCTCCTTCCTGAGATACAGTCTCAGGAAGATCAGGACTCTTGAGTCGGAGGAGGGTGAGATTAGGGGAGAGAACCTTTCAGCTTTGATGTTTCCTAAACAGTGGAATAATTACTGCTATGATCAATTGACAAATCCAACAGCATAGGGAATATCTCTCTATCTCTATCCACATAACCAAGAGAGCATTGAAAAATCAGTCAAGAAATGGAACAGAGGGGCAAAAATACCCCGTGGCATGTTATTTCATACCACTCTACATGTAGGGGCAGATTCTAGAGCAATCCTATATATTGGTTATGGGGCTGATGGCTCATAAAGCTTGGCAGAAGCCCTGTTATACAAGGAAGTCATTAGCATGAAAGATACAGAAACAGAATGCCTGAAACTAGTGGCAAGAGAAGATTGAAAATAACTTTAATGAGAGGCGTCTTTGCAGGTAGCAAAGTATCTCCAGAATTCACGAAAGGGTTTCTCTACCCAGAATCTTTTGTGTATTTCACTTTGGAACTCTAGACACAAATGTCTAATTTATTCTTAAACTGGAAATGTCAGGACAGAGCATACCACATCAGTAGGCAAGCAAGAGAGACCTCGCTTGTTGCCAACTCTGTTGTTGTTTTTTTGTCTCCAGTGCTTCCTGATCAGAGCTGAGTTATGGGGTGCAATCTGAGTGGGCTATACAGTGGAACTCCAGTAGCAGGACATTGAAGGACTAACCAAGAGACAGAGTCAGAATATTGTATAAGTTAGAAGTCATGCCAGAGGACAAAACCAAAGCACAGGAATGCATTGCTGAAATAGGAATATTTAAGTAAAACAGTTCCCCTTTGTTTGATTCGTATTCTGCATTGTGGCATACCTTGTTTAAACATGATTTGTTGAGTAGATCCCATTTGGCTGGGTTCATGTATTAACCATGTTTTAGAAACCACAGTGACTTGATTGATATAAACGTACAAAGGCAAATGATGATGCTCTGACTTCCTCATGAATGAATCAGCTCATATGCTCCTTTACAGCCCAGGAACAATAAGTGCTACATTAAATGAAAGGATTTGATCTAATACGGGAAAGTTCTCCCAGGTAAGATAGATCCCTCTTAGGTGAAAGATCAGCCGCTGCACACAAGGTTTGGATGGATGCACCAGCGCGGATGAGAGTACTTCAGCATCTTTACTTGTCCGTCCCGCAAAAATTGGGTTTTTTCCCTATAGCTATTTAAAGTACAAACATTTTTAATACACATCTGAAAAGCGTGTCTGGCCACCTTGTTTTATCTCAACCATAGTCATTGCTGAAGAAGTATTTTTCAGAGTATAAGACACACCTTTTTCCCTCAAAAAAGAGACTGAAAATCTGGGTGCATCTTATACACTGAATACATTTTTTGCCATCCCACCCCGTCACAAAAATGGTCGTCATAGCTTGTAGGAGGCTTTCAGAGAGCTCCTAGGGACTGGGGAGGACAGAAATGAGTGAAAAACGGGCCATTTTTTGCTCAATTTTGCCCCCCCCCCAGCCCCCAGGAGCACTCTAAGCTTCCTAAAGGCTATCCATGCCCTTTTGGGGGGCATAAATGGGGCCATTTTCATGAAAAACGGGCTGTGTTTTGCTTGTTTTTGGCCTCCCAACTGCCCAGGAGCACTCTACAAGCCTCCTAAGGGCTATTAATGCCCCCCCTTTTTTGGAAAAAAAACAGGGCCGTTTTTGCGAAAAACGGGCTGTTTTTGGGAGGTTTGCAAAGTGCAAAAAAAATTTTTTTAACTTGCCTCTTCAAAACCTTGGTGAGTCTTATACTCCAGTGTGTCTTATACTTCGAAAAATACAGTACTTGTGCAAACTTTCTGTTCAAAGAATCCCACACTCATTTTATGGAGCAGAGCAAATTATCATTACACACACATATAATTCCACTGTCTACCTAGGAAAAAGGGTCTGTCTTGGTATAGACCTGGCAGCCTCCCCACTGCCACACTGTGTGCAATTGGAGACTAAAGCTACAGCACAAGTATTGGAAGAACATTCAGGTGATAACCCCCTTTTTTTTTCTTTTCCAGTATCTAGAAGATTGACTCTATCCAACTCTTCCTTTACTTTCACAGAATTCTCTCTTACAGCCTAAGATCAGACAGGTTCCAGATGGAAGTGTGCCTCATGAATCCCAGTAAGGAATAGGATGCTTTCAATTGATCTCCTGGTAGATTGCCAATACATTTGCTCTAAACGGGCTGCTCGCCCATTACAAGCTTTTCCACGTTTGTTTTCTCCTTACTTTCATAATCTTCTCCGTGTTAATAAAAGTATGGTTTGTTATGCATGTTGATTCTAAGGGTGTGGCAAACTGAAATTAATTTCTGATAGCCTAAAGTAATGATGTACAGCAGAAACCATGGCCCAGGAGCTGCATATTATTTATTTCTTATTCAATTTGTTTGCTGGATCATCTTGCTGCAAGGTGATTCTGGGCAGCTTACAACATATGAATTATACCCGTGATGGCGAACCTATGGCACGTGGAGCCATATTTGCTGGCACAGCAGCCCTCACCTCCAATGTGCATGTGCACGCTGGCCAGCTGATTTTCGGCCTTCCAGAGGGCCAGGGGAGGCTGTTTTCACCCTCCCCAGTGTCAGGAAAGCCTCCGGAGCCTGGGGAGGGTGAAAAACAGAGCCAATTGGTCAACTGGAAGTTTGTTCCCAAACTTCCAGTTGGGTCCTTTGGCTGTTTTTCACCCTTCCCAGGCTCCATAGGCTTTCCTGAAGCCTGGGGAGGGCAAAAAATGGTCCAATGGGCAAACTGGAAGTTCATCTCTGAACTTCTGGTTGGATTGTTGGGCCGTTTTTCATTCTCCCCAGGCTTAAGGAAAACCTCCAGAATCTGGGGAAGGTGAAAACTCCCCCCCAATGCGGGGAATCATGCGCGCATGCATGGGGGGAGGTTATCATGCATGCACAGGTGAGTTGTGTGTGCATGTGTGCATGCGCAATAGCACACACACACAATTTTGGCACACATTTAGAAAAAAGGTTAGCCATCACGGAATTATACACTCACTTTTGGTCTTGTAGCAATAAGCTTCCATATGACCATCTTGCATCTGTCATTTTCTCCTGTTCACATTATACATAATATGGACAGTTGGGAAAGGTCACATTTTCTTTTACTTTGTTTGGAAATCAGTTGAGGTGTGAGGAGAAGAAAATTGTTCAGTGTGGGGATGTTAAAAGTTGAGTAACAGAATAACAGAGTAGTCCAACCTCCCGCCCAAGCAGGAGAGCCTACAACATTCCAGACAAATGCCTGTCCAATCTCTTCTTAAAAACATCCAGTATTGGAGCATCCAAAACTTACAATGGCAAACTGTTGCAGTGATTAATTGTTCTCACGGTCAGGAAATTTCTCCTTAATTCTAGGTTGGATCTCTCTTTGATAGTTTTCCATCTGTTATTTCTTAAAATAAGTTAAAATACAGTTTCAGTGACATGATAATCCAGACACTCTTGTGTTCAGATGACATTCAAGAGAGGAGAGCTGGTGTGCAGAAGACCATTGACTTGTGGGATGCCGATGATGACATGCTGGGAGATTTTTATATACATGCAAGAAAAACACCTTTAATCAATGCCAGAGCATCCACTCTGCTGGAGCTGATTGACTGGTCTGAAGGTGTATATGAGCCACCTTTGACATGTGCAAACTGACTACAGTGGAAATATAAAAGTTTGTCGATGAACCAATGCAGGTACCCCAGTGGTACACTACTAATTTTTGCATTGTGTATTTTTATCTACCTCACTGGATTGACCAGGCCTAGGATAGAATACTAGATCTGAGGTACAAAACTCTAGACAACCACAAATGATAATAGTTTTGTGAATATCTTTGCTGCCATTTACCTGCATCATCTCTTCTCTTTGGACAGTATAATTGGTATATACAGTAGCTCGTTTGGTTAGCCTCTTCCTAGGAATATACAACATTACCTATCTATTTCAAATTAGCTATTAGCACAGGCTTGCTAGAAGGTGCTACTTTCAGATGAAAACTGGTTTTCAGATAGTTTCAATTCTAACAATGGATTCTATGTAGCCTTCTGAATAGTTTGAGAATTCTATTGGAGAATTCCCTAATTTCCCTGTGAAACAAAAAGTCCTGCTTGGAGAAAAAGCCATCAGAATTAAACCAGCATATTTATATAGCATGTTCATATTTTAATCTTCAGACTGAGAGTCAATGCTGTCTTGCAGACACAAATATCACCATCTCATGCTAATATTTACTAGCTCATTTTTGTGGTATGTTGATAGAAATAATAATGTAACCGTCTTTATTTACCAAGTGGGAATATCGCAATGCAATTCCTACTTAATGTAGGCTTAGTTTCCTTAAGTTGGCTTTGCCAACTCACATGGGAGTTTAAGAGTGATAAGACCAAAAGAAGAGAACATTTGCAGCTCAGGTTGAACTGTGAGATCCTTGTTTCTGTCTGAGCTTGGTTATTTCTTGCAGATGTTTCATTACCAAACTAGGTAATGAAATGTCTAGAGTGGTTGGTAGGTGGTGGTGCTTCCTTTGTCTTTTAACTTTATCAATTGTTCTTTTTAATTTTGTTTTAATTCCATTTTTAAATCTTGAGTTAACTATGGTTTTTATATGATCTTATGGTTTTATTTGTAAAGTGCTCAGAGTCATGCAGGTGGGTAAGTGCTATAGAAATTTAATAGGTAAGTAGATAGATAGATAGATAGATAGATAGATAGATAGATAGATAGATAGATAGATAGATAGATGAGAGATGAGAGAGAGAGAGAGAGAGAGAGAGAGAGAGAGAATCAGACAGACTGCTAGACACATAATAGATATGTGATAGACTGCTAGATAGATGATAGAGATAGACAGACAGACAGTAGTTATGTGTTGAGTCTTCTGCATTTTATCTCTCTTTTGCAGCCTCTGTTTGCAACTTGGCTTCATGCAAAATAATAATAAAAATCCCTCCTCCCCTTAATAAATCCCATTTGGGCAGCAATCCATAGCTGGTCACACTGCTAAAATACAAAGCTTGTAATAATCAAATATAGAATGACGGGCATTTTCAAAGAAGTGGTTGGATGGACAGAGCAGTTCATATCAAAAGGTGGCAAACTATGATCCTGTGGGAGAGGAGACACTGTTTCGCGCCTCTGCCTTTGATGGAGCACTGGTATTAAGGAGTTACAACCATCTTTATGTCTCTTAAAATTGAGCTATTAGAGGCTTGGAACTCTGATTTTTAAAACTGCCAAAGGAAACACTGTACTGTATAATTAGAGCCTTCTTGACTATCAACCTGTGTCTCTCTGATTTTTCTCTCTCTGTTCACCTGGTCTAGTCAATTTACAGATGGCGTGATTGTGAGAAATCTGGTGATATTTAGACAAAAAAGGATGGATTGGCCTTTCTATTCAGCAAACACAGACAGGAACTACAACACTGATTGTTGTGTGATGATGTTTTTTAAAGGTGGTGGAAATTTTTCATGTTTTTGGTGGCTTCCACGGGTATATCAGTTCTAACATGAGAAGAGGGCTACGGCAGAATATATTTTCTCCTACCGTATATTATAAATTGAAAAGGTCATTTAAGCAACTGGGTACAAATTTAAATTTATGCAGGAAGGCAAATGAAAGCATTCCCATCAGATTGTTATCTAGCCTCTGGTCAATTCCAGTGGGGGGGGGGGAGTCCATCACTTCTCTGAAGACTTAGATCTACTGTCATATTACATTCACCATTAGAAAGATTTGACCCTCCTACAATTGGAATTTGCCTTCCTGCAATTTAACTCTATTGTTCTATGTTCTGCTCTCTGGAACAATGGAAAACATCTTGAGTACTTTCTGGTGTGAGATGCTTTCAAGTATTTGAAGAACGGTGTGGTATTCTCCCATAGTTTATCGAGGCTGAACGTTCACGTTTTCTTGAATGCTTCTTCATATGACGTTAGTTTCTGATCATCTCCTTTCCATGCCTTTTTCTTCTCCTTCCCTTTTTTTCAAATGAGGTTTCAAAACTGACCGTGCTGCTTTAGGCGAAAGTACCTGGGAGTGCATCATTTGCCAAGCAGGTTCTAGTCCCAAATGATGTCCCCCCCCCCACTTTTTTTTATCTCTGCAAAATATTGCTGAACAAAACAGTTCGCAGTTGAGAAATGTCAGACTGAGGAAAGTTTCTTTTGGGTTCTGAATTTAACGTGTTCCAAAATAGCTTTTCATTGTTTCTGTGCGATGTGGAGTTTTGTGAATTGTGATGACTGGCTCTTATTAAGCCATTGTGCTACAAATCTTGATTTAGCAGACCATTTTGGAGGAGGGATGCCCATTAAATCCAAATTTACACCATTTGTGTAAGTTTACATGATTTGTGTAATTATGTAAAAGACAAAAAGGAATCATTTTTGAATGAATCAATTTAATGCACATATTCCTCTTTTAGCTGATAGAAATCTCTTAAACAGTGTAGAAATTGAATGTATAAATTACTGAAGAATGTGTTCATTGTATCCAAATTAAAGTCCAGTAATTGAGAATTTAAGGCAATAGATTCTTCATACAAGATAACTTTCTTTATAGTAAACTTTATTTTACTACACGTGGCATATTGTCATTTAAGTATTAGACAAATAAATGTTGTACTTACTAGAGTATTGAATCCGTGAGCTTTCCTCTAGCTCCTAATAGAAGCCTATCAATGGACCTTTAGAACTGAAAAAACAACAACAGTAATTTATTTTGTGGTTCTTTTTACTATTTGAAATTGCTTAATTGTTCTATAATTTTAGGATTGTAAGCTGCCCAACATCAATTGAGTTGGGCAGCTGGAGAAATTGAATAAAATAAATACATAAATAAATAGTTCAGGTGTTATATTCAATTATAGAAGATTTGTGTGCCAGTAGACCTATTTGCATAATAGATCCTCCCCCCCTGATTTCTATCCGAACAGAAAAACACAGTGCTGCTGAGAGGCATGACATACTTTCTCTCTGTGGGTATTTACGAACTAGTAAGCTGTGTTGTCAACTCTGATTACATCAGCATTGTGTCTGGACAGAGACCAGACTGAGTAGACTATAGCAATCTTCTGCTGTGCAAGAGCATGTTTTGAATTAGGGTTAGGAAATACCTCCTGATACTTCAGCTGCACTCTGTTTCTGAATCTCTTGGCCATGGAAGAAAAGAAATAATGCCTGCCACAACAGCCAGATGTTCGTACCTTAGAGAGAAAGGGTTGTTTCCCAGCTGTTCCGTGCCTTTCAGCTCCCAGTGAAGTTAGAGAGTTAGAGAGTTAGAGAGTTAGAGAGCAAAAAGATTTATAAAGTTTGCTTAATCTTCAGATGTTCCAGTTGTCTCTCTGTTTCTAAATCTAGAAGATCTAATTTTACAGGTTAGAGATTCCAGTCACTAAGAGAACAGCCAGATGTAGTGTTTCACAAGAACCACCTTCTTTAGCCACTTTGCTGCTTTTGATGCCATTGAAGCTGCAGCAAGTTTGGCCTCAGGAGGCCAAAATAGAAATATTCTTGAAGTAAGCAAGGTGAAAACTGCTGGAAGGATCATGAGGCAGAAGGCAATTTAATTTCTCCGTTGCCTGGGAAAACTGTAATGGTTACACACATTTATATGTAGATCAGAATCCAGAATTTTCATAAAGTCCTCTTGTATTAGGAAAAGAAAAGGGACGATCTACTCTTGATGATGACAGGATGTCAAAAGTGTGTGAGTGACCCTCATCTCTTATAAAGTTAGCTCCAGCAAATATCACTTTTTAAAATCTTAAATAAATGAGTGGATGGATGGATGGATGGATGGATGGATGGATGGACGGACAGATGGACAGACAGATAGGATAGATAAAGGGGTGGGTGGGTGGGTGGGTGGGTGGGTGGGTGGGTGGATGGATGGATGGATAGATAGATAGATAGATAGATAGATAGATAGATAGATAGATAGATAGATAGATAGATAGATAGATAGAGGTGTGGGTGGATAGATAGATAAAGGTGTGGGTGGATAGACAGACAGACAGACAGACAGACAGACAGATAGATAGATATGGATGGACGGACAGATGAGGTGTTTACAGGAAAAGTGCTCTTAGAATGCAATTGCTCATGGTCTGTTTCTTTTCCAGCTCCTTTTCTAACGAAATCCTGGGACTGAAACTGCCTCTGGAGCCTGTGCTTAATGCCAATACCGTCTGCATGAACCTGCCTGGTCTGACACGGCGGCAATTGGAGGTTTGCATCCGGAACCCTGATGTGACGGCGTCTGCCATTCAGGGCATCCAGATTGCCATCCACGAGTGCCAGCACCAGTTCCGTGATCAGCGTTGGAACTGCTCTAGTCTGGAGACAAAAAACAAAATCCCCTATGAAAGCATCATCTTCAGCAAAGGTGAGGATTTGCCTCCCTACCTATAAAATTTCCAGCAATGCGAAAGTTGGTAATGTTTGGGAAGATGTTAAGTTGCTTTACAGATCAAGCAGTCAATTCACTTAAGAAGTTGTGATATTAGGATTTGTTCTAGAATTCAGCAGCTTCTCAGAATTATCAGGCGATGTAATTGTCTTAAGAGTTCCCCTCTCCCAGATCACCTATTGTATAAAGGTAGTCCTCAACTTACAACAGTTCGTTTAGTGACCGTTCAAAGTTACATTGGCACTGAAAAAAAGTGACTTATGACTGTTTTTCACAGTTATGACCTTTGTAGCATCCCCATGATCACATGATCAAAATTCAGATGCTTGGCAATTGGTTCATATTTATGACGGTTGCAATGTCCTGGGGTCGTGTAATCCGCTTTTGTGACCTTCTGACAAGCAAAGTCAATAGGGAAGCCAGATTCACTTAACAACCGTGGCAAGAAAGGTCATGAAATGGGTCAAAATTCCCTTAACAAATATCTCACTTAACAACAGAAATGTTGGGCTCAATTGTGGGCGCAAGTTGAGGACTGCCTGTATTTGGTGCATTTATTTCTGCCCTTCCAGAAAAAATACCCAAAGGAATAGGAAGATCCAAAAAGCCATATTAAAAATGTCTCAACCCCCCCTCCCAGAAATAATGAAAATATCCACATCAGAATAAACAATTTACCATAAGGCGGTACCAAAATAAGAGCAGATTCTAAAGATCAACTTATTTAGTTTTTTAAAAATGCAGTTAAGAAGAAATGAAAGTTTCAGCCAATGTAACTTGGATCTGCTGGTAGACTAATATTTTTTGTCTTGCTGGTGTTGGTTATTATAATTTTATTTGGGTTTTGAACACATTTGTATATAGCTGGCTGTCTTATACCAAACTCTGGTTTGCTTTTTAAGGGAAAATCCAATGTCCAATCATTGTGTTTTAAATTTATATAAAAAAGTAAAGGCTCCTTCACACTCACCTCAGTTCCTGGTGCTTCATGATTTTTTTCTATTTAGTTTTCCTGGCAACAATATAGAAAAGATGTGCTATTTTCTTCTTCTGGGATATTTTTCCAGTTTCCCAGTTTTTCCTCTGGCATGGAACTCCCTGGAGGCTTCCCCTCCATATATTACGCAGGCTCAATCTGTCAATACCACCCAGCCGAGATGAGCCAGGTCCTGTTACTGCTGTGACAAAAAGAGAAATATAAACTCAGGGAAGATCTGTCAACATTTAAAATAAAGACAGTATGAATTGATTGGAACATTGCACAAGAGCCTGCTAGATAGTCCAATGTGCTTTTCAGGATTCCTGGCTCTGGGATCCACTAGCAGTCTGTCTGTAATTTAAAACCCTATTGTCTCACTAGGCGGAAATCTGTTGGTGCCAGTTTTGGGGAGTTCTGGCTGCTTTGGGATTTTGTTATGTATTTGCATGTGATAATCTCTTCCTGAGGTTGATCAGAGATACTTGAAGGGTGGGTGGGTGAGATGTATTGCAACAGCTAATGTAGTACAGTAGCTCTTCTTCAGGAATCAGGATGTATCAAATTCCTTCCCAGTTGGAAAGCCATGTCAGATATGTTTAGGTAATAACATGTTGAGATAGTAAACAAGGCAGGAACTTCAGATGCTTATCATGAAAAATTCCTAAGGAAGATGTTTGACTGCTAATTGGAAGAAACAATGCCCTTCCACAGGGCTTTGTTAATTGCTGGAACTCATTGCCACAGGATATATTTCATAGCCTGAGAACTTAAGATGAAAAGGAATCGGATGTCTGCGGGTGATAGAATAGCAAGTCTTCTACATAGCTTCTTGTACGCTTAGCTTTGTGGTGCTTAGTGCCAGTTGTTGCTTCTTTGCAGACACATTGTGTGATTCTTGGGGAGCAAACTAGCTCCCCACTTGATTGAATATGAAAACTTTGCCAAGGTTGGCTGAGGCCATCTATTTTGGAATATATGTGCACATTAGAGACTGACAGCTTCATCGACAACTCTTATTGGCACCAACAGAAAAAAGACATGTACTTATTTTTTAATGTAGAGATGATTTGCATCTCACGGTGTCTCAAGATTTGGGTTGCTTATAAGTCTTGTTCTTAGTAATCTAAAGTGGGAAGATCCTTTGAATTATTCATGCCTTTACTACTGACATTAGCTCCATCATTTTTCCATTCATGTTGTATAATATACAGTTTGCATTTCTATTTATTTGTTTCTGATCTTTTACACACCAACATTTCCCCTTCCAATCACATGAGGAAAGAAACCACCATCTCTCAATGTTACATATTGAGACTGGAGCAATAGGTTCCACCAAGGTCCTCCATTCCGGCGGGAAAATACTCAAAGCCGATTGGCTGAACCATCTGACACTCCCTATAAAAGGGCTAGCTGTCACACAGACTAGTGCTGGATTTATACATAGTTATCTAATAAAGAGCTGTTTGTTGTCACTGAAGCCTGAGTCCTGTCTCATCCATTACCCTATCCAACACTCAAAGTTCAGGAGCCTGTTGTTCTTCTCCTTCCAATCTTGGTTTATCTGGATGGCTTGAATTGGTTGGACTCCAGAAATCTGCTTCTGGCTAATGTAATGGGGAAACTGCAGGTAGATGTGAAACGACCGTTTGGCTTTCAAACAAAGCAGCAATGGATTTTCTTTCGTGCTGGATTCCTCAGAAGAAAGGTACACACTGACTAATACTATTTTGCTGATAATTTGCAATATTATAGAGAATCATGACAAGAGTTGTGTGTGCACACTCTGCAGTTTCAACATGGATGCATTGGAGGATTTCTGGACTAGGTTTCTGCATAATTGCCTTTTTGACAAAACGCAAGATGTCCACATAATCCCTTATTTTGCATGCTTAGACAAAAAGTGGTGCTGTCCCACTGCTTTTTTTAAAATTGCACTTCTGTGCACGGCTTAGAATAACAGAATTGGAAGGGACCTTGGAGGTCTTCTAGTCAAACCCCCTGCTTAGGCAGGAAACCATATATCACTTCAGAGAAATGGATATCCAACATCTTCTTAAACACTTTCAGGGTTGGAGCATTCACAACTTCTGGAGGCAAAGTATTCCACTAATTATTCTAACTGTCAGGAAATTTCTCCTTAGTTCTAGGATGCTTCTCTCCTTGATTAGTTTCCACCCATTGCTTCTTGTCCTGCCCTCGGGTGCTTTGGAGAATAGCTCCCTCTTCTTTGTGGCAACCCCTGAGATATTGGAACACTGCTAACATGTCTCCCCTAATCCTTCTTTTCATTAAACTAGACATACTCAGTTCCTGCAACCGTTCTTCATATGTTTTAGTCTCCAGTCCTCTAATCATCTTTGTTTCTCTTCTCTGCACTCTTACTAGAGTCTCCACATCCTTTTTACATCATGGCAACCAAAACTAGATACAGTATTCCAAGTGTGGCCTTACCAAGGCATTGTAAAGTGATATTAACACTTCATGTGGTCTTTATTCTATCCCTCTGTTTATGCAGCCTGGAACTGTGTTGGCTTGTATGCCATTCCTGCACCATCACACTCTCATCCAAGATATCATTCCCTAGGGCAGCTAACTTGATTTTTTTGGTGCCCAGTTGTGGCACATTTCTATTATTTTCAGTGCTCAGACCCCCACAAATCTTGGAACAGGCTGTTTTCCCATTTGAGGGAAGCCTCCCTTGAAGCTCTCTAGTAGATTTCACAGGTAGCCTTACCAGCAAACCTGTTTTTAATCCTTCTGCAAAGTTTTACTATGTGTGTGTGTGTGTGTGTATGTGTGTGTGTGTGTGTGTGCGCACACGGGTGTGTGTGTGTGTGTGTATGTATGTATATGTATGTATGTATGTGTGTATGTGTATATATATATATAAATATACACACACAGATACACACATACACACACACACACACACACACACACACACACACACACACACACAGTTTAATTTTCCCTGTTTATATAAGCAGTCTACCTCCAATTCTTGCCTCAACCTGCCTCCCAGTCTTTGGCGCAAGCAAACCACTCTGCTTTACCACCCATACATATCCTGAACTTACAACCATGATTGTCACTTTTTAGGAAGAATGACATGTGAAAATGCCATGCATCACTGCAGCATTCAGCTGGAATTTATATTAGGAAGAAGGTCATCTTGAGACTCTTTATCAGCATTTTGCTCATGGCACCATATCTAGCAAAAGATGAGAGTGGGAAACTATCCCAAAGGTGCTTTTTCAGAAGGCAACTGGACTTTCTTATTTTTTTCTTTTGAAGATGTTTCGCCTCTCATCCAAGAAGCTTCTTCAGCTCTGACAGGTTAGTGTGGAATGGAAGGATTTATACTCCTTGCAGATATCCTTTTAGAGGGTCCTTGAAGCACTTGAAGGTTTATCTGTGTCCTCAGGGTCACCTGCAGAGGTGGTATTCAACTGGTTCAGGCCGGTTCACTAGCAGAAATCGTGGGTGGGTGCACCCACCCGCCCGGGCTCCATGCCGTCCCATTTAGGCATGTTTTTGAGACCTGGCGCATGCATGGAAGGCGTGTGCATGAGAAAGCACATGCACGGAAGGCTGGGTGCATATGAAGTGAGCGGGCACATGCGGGGCAAACCAGTGGTAGCAAAATGTGAAACCCATCCCTAGTCTACCTGAGTAGTGCTCCTGGTTCCTGTAGTCTGCAATTTGTTTCCTGTGGAAATCCATTCTTACTCCCATACCATTCAAAGGGTGTTCATTCCAAATTGTATACGTAAAAGTCTCTGGAGATTCTCAGAAAGACCATTTGCCTCCTGAAAAAGCACCTTTAGGACAACCATGACCGGGATGACCGAGAATCTCTACAGAATGGGAACCCCGCAATTTATTTTGCCTCTTTTGGTTAAACTTGGGGGAGTAGAGAACTGAAAGGACTTTTGTTACTCCAGGTGCTGCTGTAACACAAGGCTACATTTTTTCCATGGATTGATGGAAGCACTGATTGGCTCATGATGGGATTCCACACTTGCTCTCAGAGTTTTAGATTTAGCAGCCTTGCTTCAGAACTACTTTGCAGGGATTGGAGAATAAAAATGCTAGCTTAAACATATTATTGAACCTGATGATGATGAAATAACAATAGTAGTAATTGCAATAATAGTAAGGTAAAGGTAAAGGTTCCCCTCACACACATGTGCTAGTCGTTCCTGACTCTAGCAGGCAGTGCTCATCTCTGTTTCAAAGCCAAAGAGTCAGCACTGTCCGAAGACGTCTCTGTGGTCATGTAGCCAGCATGACTAAAGCTGAAGGTGCATGGAACGCTGTTACCTTCTTACCAAAGATGGTTCTTATTTTTCTACTTGCATTTTTACATGCTTTCAAACTGCTAGGTTGGCAGAAGCTGGGACAAGTAACGGCAGCTCACTCGGTTATGCGGTGCTAGGGATTCGAACCACCAAACTGCTGACCTTTCTGATCGACAAGCTCAGCACCTTAGCCACTGAGCCATTGCATCCCTAGTAATAATAGTAAATAATTATTATTATTTGGAACAGGTGACATCCTGTGATGATACCTTTAATATTATTTTATAGCAACATCTGCTTGTCTCAGGTTCTTAGGAAGAATTCCATAGGTAAACAAAAATGCCAAATCCAAGCTAAACATCTGGCTTATTGTGTGACCAACCATAACAATAACAAAGTGTCCTTCAATGGTTTGAAAGAGTCATATATTTTAATGTAACATATGATTAGTTCTCTTGAGATCTAATTTATGGTCACTTTGACCTCAGATGCTGAGATCCCCCAGCAAGGGGATCTCAAAGAAATCTAATCAGAATTTCCCTGCCAAAAGAAGCACAATTAGATGACTCTGGCAATGTATTGTGTTTTTATGTTATGCCTTTTAAAAATGCAGTCTCTTGATATATTCTGCAACACAAGCTATAAATGGTATGGATTCCTAAATACATACAGTATGTATGGAAATCAGAAAGATGAGTGAATCATTTTCACTTTGCTTGTCGGAAGCTGCTGGAAAGGTTACAAAAGGTGATCACGTGACCTTGGGACAGTGCAAGTGTCATAAATACATGCCTGTTGCCAAGCGCCTGAATTCTGATCACATGGCTACGGGGATGCTGCAATGGTCAAAAGTGTGAAACCAGTCATAACTCTCTTCAGTGCTCTTATAACTTCCAACAGTCACTAACCAAATGGTTGCAAATCAAGGACTACCTGGATCTGAGAATTTTCCTCATTTGTAGTATAGACTTTTTGGAAGGCTCTCCCATTGGTAGAGCTGCCTGGCTGGAAGGGCAGAACCACTGAGCCATCGTTGTGACTTTGCCTGTTATTTTAGCCCCAGACACTGACCCCGTGACCCTGTTAGGCACATACATCTTCTGTTGTGATTTCCCCAGGGCTACGTTGTGTAGAGGTATCAGAGCAGAGGGCGGTGCTGACATAGCAAGAGGAGAGATACCTTGAATCCAATTTGGCCTAAGGCTCCTCCTTTAATCTGACTTTGGTTTCAGCTCCTTTCAGTCTGGAATGTTTACACCTCCGCCTAGCCACGGATCCCACTACCAGACGTGACTTGAAATGCTGTTTCGCGCTGGGCCTTAGCCTCAACTCTTCTTCTGCAAAACGGGGGCAGTGATGCCCTATATTCCAAGGCTGTTGTGACTGAGAAACGCACACAAAAAAGCCCCAAGCCGAATGCTAGTAAAGATGAACTGGCATTTACATAGCTAATAACGGGGATCTGGAGTGCACAAAGATGACACACTCCAAAATGCACCTCGGGTGATGAAGGTCTCAGGGGCTCCTTTGGGAAGATGGAGGGAAGCAAGTTACTATCTGCCACGGAAAGCTGAAGGTCTGGCAACTTGCCAGTCCCTGGCGGGTTCACCTGCAGTTTAATTAGGGAAAGAGGGAGGAGGGACAGAGGAGAGGAGCAGGAGGCATGTTTCAACTGGCTGGATGCATAGCCTTTGGAGGAGTAGGGAAGGAGAAGGAGTAGGCAACGGCATTCAAGGTATAGCAAGCTTTCCAGCACCCTCGGAGTGAAGTCACCTCCTTTTTGACATTATTAATAGCAGCCTTGAACTAACTGGGGAATAGACTGCTAGGGCACATCCAGCAAATGTTCATGTTGGACAGGTGTCACCCAATGGATCTTAATTGGTTGTTTAAGAATTTCATCTTAGCGTGCCAAACAAAGTTATGTTGTTGGTACAGTCAAAGCTGGAGGGCTTCCAGGATTTCTGCAGCTTGGATACATAGCAAAGTCTTTCCCGATAGACTGCTATGTTTATTGGGAAAGACTGATATGTCAGATATGTTAGCATTCCAGCTCCCAGAAACCAGAATGATGCTGATTGGGAATTTGGGGAGTTACACCACCGCATGGACAACTCTGTTCAGGAGAAGACAGTTCATAAAAGGGGATTTTGGAGACCCTACTGCCATGTCATGGATTCCCTTTTGTTAACAATGAAAATAAGTTCGTTGATTAACCAAACAAGGATTCGTGGTGTACATTTTTCTAGCTTAGATAGTGGCTGGATAAAACAGATTTGCAGAGCCTCCTGTAGCCTATCTGCTTGCAGATGATTCTAGTTTATGCTGCTCTTTATCAAATTTATCATGATGTAAACACCTATGAGAATTGAGACTAGGAACAGTTTGGATTACCAATTATTTGTGCTACCTGGGATTACATCAATGCTACTGTTTGATTCCATACAGTTAATCCATGATTTACAACACCTTTGTTTAGTGACCATTTGAAGTTGCAGCAGCACTGAAAAAAGTAACTCACAACTGCTTTTCACACTAATGACTGTTGCAGCATTCCTCCTGGTCACATGATCAAAATTCATACGCTTGGCAACTGACTCTTGTTTATGATGGTTGCAGTATCCAGGGGTCATGTGATCAACTTTTGCGATAAGCAAAGTCAATGGCAAAGTCAGATTCACTTAACAACTATGTTAACTAACATAGCTATAGTGAATCAAGAAAGGTCGTAAAATGAGGCAAAACACACTAAACTAATGTCACACTTAGCATCAGAAATTTTCAGCTCAGTTGTGGCCATAAGTTGAGAACTATCTGTATTTGAGAAATGGCTACTGGACTGGATTAAACTTCACCATTGATAGAATGCCTTGCAAATCCCACCTACGGTAGTGTTCCTTTATTTTTACATTTTCAATACAAAACACAGTTGGAAGTGCAAACATTGGTAAAGCAGGCATGGTGGGAAAGGGGTTGAAACTTGGATGGAAAAAGTTATCTGCTCACTCAAAAAAAATATGTTTCCCCAATGTGGTAATTGTACAATATTATTGCAGGAAAAGAAAATGGCCAAATGACTGGTCACAATGGTACCTTGCCTGTTGTCCTTCTCTGTCCCCAGTATGGAAGACTAGATGATGATTAGCTTGGGAACTAAACTCCTAGAGAGCATGCAAGATCCTGCAAGAAAATGCAATGGATCTCTTTTATTCGGGCTCAAGCCTTGAGTTCACAGAAAGAACTCTGGTGATGGGACGTTTGGTGAAAGAAGACGCTTTTTGAAACCAGCGAAGAGCTGACAACAAATACATATTAAAAATGAATAATAATAATAATAATGTCTTTGCTCAGAACTCTTCACAAGTTTTTTGTAGAACTTGTGAAGTTCTAGAAACTCTACTCTGCTGCAGTAGCTGGGTCTTTTCAGGAGCAAAGCAGAGTAAGCAACCTTGTCAGATTTCAAACATTCTGTCTCCTTAAACATCCCAAGACTTCCAGAAGAGCTACGATTTCTGACCACCTTACTTCCTCCCCTTTTGTTTTTGTTTGGCAAAACTGTTGTGGCTTAAACTTCCTATGATGCCCTTTCTCGCAGAGGGGGCACAGAGCATGGGTGGAATGGGAAGTTATCATCCTTCCCCACAGCATGTGAATTCTCACCACACACAAAAGAAACCAACACTCATGCTTTAAAAAATTTTTTTTAAAAAAATGTATACTGTGGTTTTTTTAATGTTAGTGTCAAAACAGAACAAACTGAATATATTGGAAAGTAATAGATACCGAAGGGAGGAGCTGAATGAAAGAAGAAGGAGAGTAGAGAGAGTGAGAGAGAGGAGGAGGAGAAGGAAGGGAGGGAATGGATTAAGAGAGGGAGTGATAGGGTTAGGGTTAGATAGAGGGGGAGGGGGAGTAGGTGTAGAGGGGTATGAGAGAAGGAAGAATGAAAGTTGGAGGGGGATGAAAGAGGGTGTATGGTGGGCTAAGGCGGTATATTGGGTTTGTATTGTAGGGGGCATTTTCTGTAAAAGTGAGGGCTGTGTTTATTACTCAATGTTATATGCCTCGGTTGCACAGTAAACATGTGATTGTATAGAATGAAATGGAAATAAAAAAATAAAAAAAAGAAACCAACACAAGCACACAGCCTTTTTGGTTGATGAACATCACACACACATACGGAGTTTAATGATTTGTTTTCTGCAGAGTCGTAAATGGGGGTTTGAGAAGTGGAGTAAGAGATTTACTATAGTTTTGACATAGATTAGATAAGTATTCTAACTTTGTAGGCGAATATCCAAATACTGATATCAGGCAAGCATGGTATATGGAAGGAAGATAAAGTTAGAGGAGACACTGTTAGTGGCACATTTTATAGATGACAGATTAACAGAGTTGGAAGGGACCTTATAGGTCATCTACTCCAAAAAAAACCTGCCCCACACCCCGCTGAAGCAGCAGCCCTATACCATTTCTGACAAATGACAGTCCAATCTCTTCTTGAAAGCCTCAAGTGAAGCCCCCACGATTTCTGAAGGCAAGCTGTTCCATTGGTTGATTGGTCTCACTGTCAGAAAGTTCCTCCTCTAGATTTTCTGCAACTTGTATCAAGCAAACCTTTTTCACCACGCAATCATTTATTTTATTGCTGCTGCTGTATTTTGCTTTAGTTTCCGATCTTCTCCACAGGCAAATCGCCAGTGGATTCACATTCAAAGATGTAAGGCCCCCCATCCCACTCGTGTCACTTTCCATTGTTATATAGGCCACAAGCCGAAGAATCTGTTTTATTGGAGGTTGCCATATGCACCTCTCAGAAATTGAGCACAGCAAAGGAGAAGCTATCCCTCTTACTCTGCAAGTTGTCCCATGCCGTTTGGAAGCATAGATCTTTACAAAAAGCAAAAACAAATGATGTTTATGACATGCTATCAAAAGTCTACTGTGATATTGTTCAATATAAGTGGCCACTATCTCAATTAGCTCCCTTCTTTTCCTGATGTTAAGCAGATAGGGAAACTGTTACCTCAACTGTAATGTATCTTAAATGTCTTCATGATGGGACAACTGAATAGGAAGATGAAGTATGTCCTACTGTACATACTCCACCATCAGCATATTCTAGCCTGTCCTCCTTTCCATCTGAGCATAATGTTGCCATGCAATGGGGCTGCATATACATCTTCTGTGACATGGACCCACTTTGCCCTCTTCTATTTTCCTGCTGCATTGTTTTTTCTTCTTGAGTTGGATGCCAGTTTCCATATAACCTCTTGTAGGCTTGCTACTGTAAAGTGGTTTTCTTCCCTGTATTCCTGTCTATTTCTCTTTCTGATAGAAGATTTGCTTCTGTCACATTGAAAGTTAAGTGTACTGTGAATGGGTAAGTGCACGGTGTAGATTTTTAGCACAACAGTGGACTTGGGAGCCCTGTCCCAAGGATTACCCTACAGTGGTATATGTGTGGGTGTGTGTGGGTGTGTGCGCGCGTGTGTGTGCGTTTTGTGTGTGAAAGAGAGGGGGGAGGGAGAGAGGGAGTGAGAAGGAGGGAGAGAGGGGGAAAGAGACAGAGATAGATTATTGGTTTTCAACCCACTGGGCTATACATTAAGGCTGTTTTTGTGGCTAGAATGTTTTCTTCCTGTGATCCTCGCTGTTTTCTTGTCAGAAGACCTTTTTGTAGGCTTCCAAAAGGTTCACACCTGGTTGTTAAAGAGGCATTGGAACTTTTAGATAATAATGTCAGTTGCTTTCCTTTATTATTGGATTTCTTATGGATTCTGACACAAAAGTTACCACGAGTTCTTCTTGACAGTTTGAACACGCATTGGGTTGAGGGGGAGAATTTAACTATGTTCTGTCAAGTCACAACAGTGCTGCAACAGTGCCACGCTTTCAAAATTGCCAAAGCATTTTGTGTAGCAAATTAACATTATTCTGATTAACTCTGGGCATTTACGGCCAACTTAACAATACTTTGAAGCCATACCAGAAGACACGTTCTTTAGACTGAAATCAATCTTTGGACGTTTCTAATTCATGAAAAGCAAACTCAAATTTATACTCTGTAGTGTATTTGTCCTTGATATTCTAATCTGATTTTCATCTGTGGTTCTGATAGTTTGTATGTTTGTTTGTTTCCAAGGCTGTTATGCCATTTCAATCTAAAAAGGATTCCCCTTGCTTGAGCAACCTTTGACTCCCTGTGGGATATTATTAAAAAACAGTCTGTACATTAGATATGATTCAGAGCATATTACTTGATTACTTGTGCATATTGTAGGAAAACATGTTTAGTCTCACCATTTGGAGGCTAATGAATAACAATATTATTAAAATGCCTAGCAAGAAGATAATGAGATGGAGAGATTGGTTAATTCATCTTCCTTTGTTGGCTTAGTGGTTGAGGGACAAAATAAACAAGAACTACCATTGAATACCTAGAGGATTTTTTTTTTAGTCAAAGTTCAACTATTGGTAATATGTTTCCTTTCTAGTCCTGGACTGTAGTTACTTTAGGCAACACAGGGATAAGGTATAGAACAGATTAAATTGGACAGGATAAAATCTTAAACTTTTCCTGATCTTACTATGTTATTTTACTTTGTTCTCAAGTTGAAGTTGTTTAATACAGTTTAGTGGTAGAAAATCCTGCTTGTATCATGTTGCTTTGCCAGTATTGATTGAACAGCAATAGCAGAATGCTTGCTATACTTTTGAAGAAGGATTCTGAATCTTGAATACCTTGCAAATATGATATTTCTTCAAGAGCTAATAAAGTTCATCACCGTCCCATTAACTTACCTAAGCTTTCAGCTTAAGTGGTTTTCACCTCCTCTCCACTAAGAGAATGCAAACCCCACAGCCTTTTTTTGTTAAGTTTTGTATTGAATCTCCCACCCCTAAGTCCTATTTGACTTAGTCCCATCATTCAAGCAGTTTGTGATAGTTGAAACATCAGTCACCCAATGACACCTCTCACTCTTTGCTCTTGACAGGACGAAATCTGGTTAAATAAATATCATTATTTTGGACTTCTGGAATTTAGTAGGTTCTTCTAAATGGTTATCATTCAATATGGGGTGGGCTTCAGGCAAATACTGAGCCTTTATCTCACAACTGGACTATTACAATATGCTCTACATGGTAGCTGTAGCCGGTTGAAAACCCAGCAGCTCAAGCAGCAATAACAGATATTTATCATGCCCGTGTATCACTGCTGCTTTGCATGCTGCGTTGGCTGCTAATTGGCTTCTGTGTGCAATTCAAGTGCTGGTTGTTACCTACAAAGCCCTACGTGGCATAGGGCCTGGTTATCTTAGTGGCAACCTCTCTCCAGATGTTGCTGGAGACTGGGTGCACTTCAAGTCCAGTGGTAGGATTCAAATAATTTAACAACCGGTTCTCTGCCCTGATGACCAGCTAGGTAGGCGGGGATCAGTGGTCATGTGATTGGGTGGGCGTGGTCAACTCAACGTCACTCAGGTTGATGGGCGCTTCGCCTTAGCTGTTACAATGTAACAAGAGTTAACTGGAGAGGCAGGGTAATAAAGATTAGGCTAGAAACAACACTAGAATGTTTCCTTCCTGCCTTCCTTACAGGATTAGCCCTGCAAAGTGGAAGAAAACAAAAAAACAAAAAACAAAATGAGATTTCTTCCAACAACGGGTTCTCCAAACTGCTTAGAAAGTTAAGAACCGGTTCTCCCGAATAGGTGCGAACTGGCTGAATCCCACCACTGTTCAGGTCCCATTCATTGCCAGCTTATGGGTCTGAGAAAGCATAGATTCTCCTAGAATTCTGGAAGGCCCCTAAGATTTGGCTCTGCTCCCAGCCTGGGGGCAATGTAATAAGTCGAAGTGGCACAGTGGTTAGAGTGCAGTACTGCAGGCTACTTCAGCTGACTGCTAGCTGCAGTTCAGTAGTTCAAATCTCACTAGCTCAAGGTTGGTTCAGCCTTTCATCCTTCTGAGGTGGGTTAAATGCGGACCTTGATTGTTGGGGCACTAGGCTGTAAACTGCTTAGAGAGGGCAGTAAAAGCACTATGAAGTGGTATATAAGTCTAAGTGCTATTGCTACATGTCGGGCCACTTTAAATATTTTATTGGTGTGATTGTTTTCAATCTGGGTTGCAACGTCTTGCCTGGTGGTTTTTTTAAACTGTTTTTAAACTGAATATTTGGATACCATAAGTTGCCCAGAGTCTTCTGGAATGGGCATCCATAATAATAATATAATAAAAAATAATAATAACATTAATATCTTTTCTTCATTCTGCTTTCCATCCAGCCCGAATTCTTAAAGAAGCTTACGGTGGTTCAGGCAGGTTGAGTCTCCATCTAAGCAGCCTGCAGGACCAGACCTGCTTAGCTTTAG
This sequence comes from Thamnophis elegans, assembly GCF_009769535.1. Taxonomy (NCBI): domain Eukaryota; kingdom Metazoa; phylum Chordata; class Lepidosauria; order Squamata; family Natricidae; genus Thamnophis; species Thamnophis elegans. The sequence goes on along the minus strand of NC_045541.1, from coordinate 64,152,860 downwards.
CAGGGAACAACTGTGTCATGTGCCTTGAAATCACTCAGTTAACAATAAAGAAAAGCAACCAAAAAAAAAAAAGTTGAGATTTTAAAGGCTGTGAAACAGATGGAACAATAGATGTTGAAATCTCACTTTGTGAATGCTTCAATAAGTGTAGACCTCAGACACTGAGGGAGCTGTAGCCAGAAACAGCAATTGAAAAACCCAACAAGGATTTATCTTTCATCTTGAATTAAGGTGGTAGTGCAGAGCCAGGAATGTTTGGATAGCATTGAATTTGCAATTGGCAGAGGGCACAACAACTGCCAGAAGGCTTGCGTTTTGGGATCCCCCTCCTGCTGCTTTCTGAAACACTCACGCTCAAGAAAGCATGGGTGACTTTATTGTAGAGTTTGGCAGAAAAACGGCTGAGTGCAGCATTCCCCCACTTCTGCATAGAGAAAATGGCATTAGGTAATATAATCTCCTTGTAATAATTTAGAGACATTATTTTTTTAAGGTGGATAATGATGAAAGAGAGAAAGAAAAGCAAAGTGAAACTCCCTCCCCAGTTTCCTCAATATCCATTTTGACTACAAATTACAAATGAGATACAACACAGATCGTTTCCTTTGCTATAACTCCATGCTTGCACATTGGTGCCTGTGAAATGTTTAAAACTACATCCAGAAACACATTTTGGCACAAATTAAAACAGTTGCAAACAACATCAACACAGCTGATAAATGGAGTTCACTGCAAATATCCTAGTGACTCTGTGCTCAAGTCTGAATGCTGCCTTGCATTGTTGCCCACCTGAAAGCTACATCTGCTGAGCTGCTGTTTGTCTTCCCTTCTTCTGAAGAAGGTTGGGTTTTCTGCCGTAAAGATTGAAGCAGTTCTAGGAAAAGACCACGGATTGCAAATGAATGAGAGCATTCTATGATCCCCTAGTAAAAGGCAAGTAAATAAAATGAGAGAAATTCTGAGAGTCAAAGTCCACAAGTCTTAAAGTAGCCAAAGGTTGGATGCCCCTGATCTATTTGTTCCAGTGTTGCTCAGGATTGGTATTTTATAGCTTGTCCCTTCTGACAGATGATGTGAAGTTGGCCATTGCTCATGCAGTATATGACTTAAATTAAAGGTGTATGAGTTATAATGTCCAGCCTTGCATGAATGCTTAATTCAACCAAAATGAAGTCTTGGGCAAAGAGGAACAGTTCTACTTTTCTTGGTCATTAAAAATCAACAATTAGTTGAAAAGTTCATATTATAAATGGGAGCCACAAAACCTTCCTGTAAATATGCAGACAGCCTCTCTTTCATTAAGTCTTATCTATCCATGCTGTGTATTTCATGAACTAGTTCATACTGTATGTGTAAGATAGACTGTCATGAGGTGTGTGTGTGCGTGTGTGTGTTTGAGCCTGAAACTTGAAACATCCCCCAGCGGAAGAATTTGGAGCAGGGATTGTTCTCTTCTATTGATCACTGCTCCATTGGAAATCCCCTCTTTGTACATTGAAATAATGCTTGGCTTTGGAGACTGCAGCCTGTAGCTTCTTCTTGTGTGACTCCAATGTATCTTATAGGGCATAAACAAAGCCAAAACTTGAAATGTGCTCTAATTAAGGTTGGCGAGCTTTGCAGTATGAGACTCCAAGGTGCCCAAGATTCCTTGTCCTTAACTGTCCTTTCAGGCTGTCATTGCTGCTTGTACCAATGCAGACATCGCCATTAACTTGTCTCCACAACTTGGTTTCAAGGAGCTGTGTTCTCCAGCATCCTGGTCTCCTCACTGATGATACAAATCCCAGAAACTGGGCTGAAGGAGCTTTAGTCTTCCAACTAAAAATTGCTTTCAAAGCAGGGGTGAAATTCAGCAGGTTCTGGACAACCAGTAGCGGAAATTTTGAGTAGTTCAGAGAACCGGCAAATGCCACCTCTGGCTGGCCCCAGAGTGGGGTGGGAATGGAGATTTGGAAATATCCTTCCCCCAGGAGTGGGGAGGGAATGCGGATTTTGCAATATACTTCCCCTGCCACGCCCACCAAGCCACGCCCACAGAACCGCCAGCAAAAAACTTTGCATTTCACCACTATTTCAAAGATATTGCATATTCTTCTGTGAAATGAATCAACACGAATGCATAATTTACCTTTTCCCCAGGAGACGTAGCAAGTCCACACATTATTTTCATGGTACTTTGGAGCTTCATACATGACATTACTTGGAGCATCAGATTCTTCTTCCAAGCTGCAATCTTGCTCAAAGAATTTTCCTGCCTGTCACCATTGCATTTTAGAGGTTTTTGAAGCCCTTGGCAGTGTTTTATCTATGACTCACTTTCTTAATGAAGAAGAATCCTGATCACTGGGACATTACTAGAGCTCAAGACCAAAGAAAGAATTAATTTTGAGGTCTCTGTGCAGTTTTTTTTTTAAACTTTTACTGCTTATACATACTTTGCTCTGTGGCAAAGGGATTTTCTGATTTCTGTAGAACTGTGTGCGGTTTTTCAGTGGGGGTATTAAGGGCAGGTATGCTTTCTTGATAAACAGCATGTAAGCTCCCCTCAATAGACAGTTGTAAAGGGAATGATAGATCTAGGCTAAGAATACCGCCTGGTGGTTTTGAAAGTCGTAGCCCACAGACACTGCAGGAACATACTAGCTGGGTCAGAATCTGCTGGTGTATCTTTGCAGGCTGGATGAAAGTCAGCTAATACAGAGAATCTAAAACGTAATATAACATGCTGGTTACTAAAGTGACAGGATGAAATGAAGATCAGTTGAATATCCTTTTTTAAATAAGAATTTTCTCCGGTTCTAAATGATCATCTTCGAGCAAAATTGTGATTGCATTAACCATGGGTGAAATCCGCTTACCTTTGCTACCAGTTTTGTAGCAACAGGAGCACGCGTTGAAAGGTAAGCAAACAGCGAGGGGGGGGGGGGATCCACTGTGCCATGTGATTTAGATTTAATATAAATTGTGCCTCACAGTTGATCGTCAGAAAAACCAGTTCGCCTGAACCGGTAGCATTTTTTTTACTACCAGTTTGGGCGAACGGGTAGTATTTCACCCCTGGAATCTCCTCCCCAGTTAAATGAAGGATGACCATAGGGGAAAATGGACTGGAAAAATAGTATAGTATTGGAGGAAGCCAAGTCTTTGTTGCTTAAAACCCTCAGTCCCCCTTAGCCCTTAGGTGTGATCACAGAAGCTCTTTTGGGGGGGGGGGGCAGTTTGAGATCAGCTGCAGGCTTGGGCAGGCTCATGTATCTTTCTATGCATGTTGGAATAAAAAAAGCTATGGTTTTGTAATATAAATAATAGGAGGGATAAAGTACTCAGTTGATCCCTATGTAAAATAATGCTGAATGCAAGACAGGGTAAGCTTTCCAATTCAATCTATCAGGATATAGAGAGAAATTGTCTCCAAAAATAATTAAGCAATAATGAAATTATAAATGGGAACAAGCTTAGTGCTCCTTTTCTTTTCAGAAATTTGAAGAGACTTGTTTCTTTTTTTTCTTTGAAAATGAATGTGTTTGGACAAGCAGGCTAATGAAAATTGTTCCACAATTGGAACAGTGACTGTTGTGAATCGGAATTAGAACAGAAAGCAGGAAATAATGGGATTCCACTCTGGGAAGTATGTGGGGAAAGCCAAGCATACTCTACCCTAGATATTCTTGTCACTGTTTTGACCTTCCTATCTGAGTGTGCCTTTGAGGGAGGTGAGAGATGAAGACCCAGGAATTAGATGAGTGGACTCTGGGCCCAAACTACAGTTCCATATTTTTGCAGCCCACTTACATTAAAATCCCATAGTATTATTTGGTTTCCCCCAAGATGCTAACAAACCTGATATATTAGTTTGATTCTCACCAGGCTCAAGGTTCACTCCATCCTTCCAAGGTGGGTAAAATGAGGACCCAGATTGTTGGGGGCAATAGGTGGACTCTATAAACCGCTTAGAGGGAGCTGTAAAGCACTGTGAAGCTGTATATAAGTCTAAGTGCTAGTGCTATTAGATATTATATTATATAATATCTAATATTATACATGAATACATACATACATACATACATACATACATACATACATACATACATATATATATATAGTTACAACCCCCGGTATGCCCAAATATGGGAGGAAGTTCACTACTTCCATTCTCTGTCCATCGGCTCGTCACAAGTGACCATCCAGACAGAAACCCAATATTTTTACTGTTGCCTTTGTTACATTTTGTGTTGTATTTGTGCTGATAAATAAATAAAGGGAGACTAGTATAGATCTATTTCAAGCTATTTAGCTCTCATCAGCTAGCTATATATATATGAGAGAGAGAGAGAGAATGTGTGTTTCTCTGTACATTGAAAATGCTTTCTTTCCTGCATTTCATTCTTCTAACTATTAGCCAGTTCACAATGAAAAGCAGAAATTAACATGATGGGACAGGAGGAGAAAGAGGAAGAGGCACAGCAGCACCATGCCTGTCTTATGAAGTACTGAAGAATGAGCAATGTTGCAAAATCCTATAATCTGGAAAACGTATTTGGTTCTTCAATGACTGATAGCAGGAAGACTCACTAGATCCTCAGATGTTCATTTTATTCCAAAATTTTGTATCTTGCCTTTGTAGAGGAGCTGAAGGAAAAATGTGCAATGCTCTTCCCTCATAATCTCAGTTTGGCTGAGATAAAGCAGTTAGCTATAAATTCCCCAGTGACTTTCTGTGACCGATAGTGGAGTAGAATCTAGTCTCCCCAGTGCTGCACCAACATCTTCATCACCAGGCCAGCCTGGCTCTCTTGTGGTGTTGAGATAAGTGAAGTGAGCCCATGGGTAAGAGAGGAGGTGTTTATGCATGGATTATGCTGTTTTTAAAATACCCATGTGGTAAAACGGCAGTGAGGCTGGAACTTTTGAGCTTTGGGGTGGAGATTGAATAACATGGTTTATGTTGCTTGCTTTCAGGTTTCCGCGAAAGTGCTTTTGTCTATGCAATTGCGGCTGCAGGAGTGGTACATGCGGTCTCCAACGCCTGCTCCTTGGGCAAACTGCAAGCCTGTGGCTGTGACCAGAAGCGTCGAGGGGATGAAGAGGCTTTCCGTCTCAAACTTAACCGCCTCCAACTGGACGCCATGAACCGTGGCAAGGGAATGATGCATGGAGTCCACTTGGAGCACCTGCCAGCTGAGCCCCCTGGCCTACAAGACTCCTGGGAGTGGGGGGGTTGCAGCCCTGACGTAGACTTTGGGGAGAAATTTTCAAAGGAATTCCTAGATTCCCGGGAAAGCCATCGTGACCTCCCATCCCGCATGAGGCTTCACAACAACCGTGTTGGCCGGCAGGTGAGTAAAAAAAGCATATTGATATAATAAGGAGACAAGGCTTTCAGTTTGTCAAAATCCTCCTGTCATTGTTAGTTGCAAAGTTGTATCCGAACCATTGCGACCACATGGACAACATTCTTCCAGGCCTCTCTGTCCTCTACCATCCTCTGGAGTCCATTTAAGCTCACACCTACTGCTTCAGTGTTTCCACCCAGCCACCTCAATCTCTGTCATTCCCTTCTTTTGCCCTCAATCTTTCCCAGCATTAGGCTCTTCTCCGGTGAGTCCTTCCTTCTCATTAGGTGGCCAAAGTACTTGAGTTTCATCTTCAGGATCTGGCCTTCTAAAGAGCAGTCAGGGTTGATCTCCTCTAGGACTGACCAGTTTGATCGTCTTGCAGACCAAGGGACTCGTAGGAGTCTTCTCCAGCACCATAGTTCAAAGGCCTCATTTCTTTGGCACCCATCCTTTCTTATGATCCAACTTTCACAGCCATACATTGTAACTGGAAAAACCATAGCCTTGACTATATACACTTTTGTTGGCAGTGATGTTTCTGCTTTTTAGTATGCTGTCTAGATTTGCCATAGCTTTCCTCCCCAGGAGCAAATGTCTTTTAATTTTTTGGTTGCAGTCCCCATCTGTGGGGATCTTGGAGCCCAAGAAAATAAAATCTGTCACTACCTCAATTTCTCCCCCATCTATTTGCCAGGAACTGAGAGGGCTGGATGCCATGTTCTCAGTTTTGTTAATGTTGAGTTTCAAGCCAACTTTTGCACAAAATCCTCCTGAATCCCCCTACAGACGGTACATTGGGCTGTATTTCCTAGAATTCCCAGCTCAGTTATGACGATCATAATACAGTATAAGGTGTTTTGGGGACAAATGATCTGGAATGAAACACCTGGAACATGGCTTGCCGTGGAATTCTGGAAGTTGAAGTCCAACATTTTATACTTGGCAAGTTTGAAAAACACCCTGGTCTAAAACATCTGGACACCATATCAATGAAAAGGCTGCTTAAAGGTTTCTGAAAGAGGGAAAGAAAAGCAGCAGATCATGGTGCTCTGGAGGCAAAAGAGACGTTCCTGCTCATCCAGTTTGTACTGAGTTGATTTCCAAAGAAATGCAGTGGCCACGATATTGTAGATACGCAAGCGCAAGCGGATGCTGTTTTAAGGCATACAAGAAGATGCATTGTGCTGATTTTTCACCAGCAGTGGCTCCAGTCCTAACCTAATCTCCAGTTCTGGATGTTCTTCTTTGCTACCAAGTGAAAAGGAGTAAATAATCAGATCTATTCCGCAGAAATATTTTGGGAAATGATCTCATCTAAGAAAAAAAATTGCTGGGAACCTGCAGCATCAACTGGGAGCTTGTGAGAGCCAGTGAACCTGCCCTGTACAGCATGAGTGGGTTCCAGGAGGCACTACTGCCAGTTTGCATGTGGACGCATGGTGCACTCACATGCTTGATACATGCTGTGTGCGCATGCCCAGTGCAATAAAAATTGTTCTGTGCATGTGCAGAAGTGAAAAACAAGATGGCAGTGCTTCTGGCACCACCCAAAGAACAGGTTCGGGGGCATGGCAGGCCTGCGTTCTGCCAGTTCCAGTGACCCAGGCAGCCAAACCACTACCGATTCAGCCAAACCAGTCCGAACCAGTAGGAACCCACTACTGCTGCAGAGACTTCTCATGTTCCCTGACAGCCTTCATGCTACATCTTAGGTTTTTTCCCCCTGGACTTTTTTTCAATTTGAAAGAAAAAAATGGAAAATCTAGCCAGTTTAAAGTAAAGTGACAGTCGTTACTGTAATCTTCATATCCAAGAGCTATAGAGTCCTGCATGTATTCCAGAGGGTTTAACAGGAGGCTATAACTCAGAGCTCTGTTTGGAAACGTGACTCAGCACCTGGAAAAGGGATAGAAGGAAAAAGTGGTAGAAGATAGCTTGGGAGCCTAGACGTGTTGATGGGGAACAGCCCTACTTGTTTGCCTCCCGACAAAAGAGATTTTGCACTGGCACCATTTTGGGTGAGTGACTATGAGATGATCTCATGATTGCTGTACAAATGTGCCCACCGGCCTAAAAGAGCAGGTAGGGTAATTGTTTTAGTATCTAACAACTTTACTCACAGACAAAACAAATCATTTTGTAATTTTAAGCCTGATGACAGGTTTACTTGAGTTGAAGAAGCCCTTGATAAGAGGCTGCTCAACATTGTGATATGGAGCTGGTAATGCCCACACTTGTTTATTTGAAAATAAATATCTTGCCTACAAACAATTTTTTCCCCAGCACAGCTGACTAATATTCCAAAATGCATTATCTAAAAATAGATAATAGATAAAAATATTTATTAAAAATAGCAACTGTAACTATAGACAATGCTATGGCATGTTTCTCAAGGTGTTAAGAATAAGCACTTTACAACATATATTTACTGTGATGTACTATTCCACTCCCCAGAGTACCTACTGATAATAGGCTATAATGTAAAATTGCTAATGAAATATTGAAAAATCTTAGACAGTACTTAAAAAATCTGTGCATGGACAAAAATTTCCATCTATCCATTACAAAAGGTTGCATTGCTTGGATCAGCACATAATATGATGCCATAAGGGGTGCAATAGGCATCCCCAATCCCCTGACTATGGATCAGTACCAGTCTGCAGCATGCCAGAAACCAGGCTGCTTAAATAAGTGAAGCCCCACCCATGGGATGCAGGCAGCATGCAAAACCACATCCCCTCCGGTCCACAGGAAAACCCCTCTCCGTGGAACCGGTCCCTGGTGCCCAAAAGGATGGGTGCCATTGCAGTACAACATCTTCGATTCTTGGAAAGAACTCAGTGCACATGAAGGCTAACATCAACTAAAGAACCGGTAGCTCTTTTTTTAAAATATATTTTTATTATTTTTACATTTAAAACAATGCAGTACCACGAAATCGAAGTGACTATACATTCACATTATATACAGCTAGAACTGGTAGCTCTGATTCCGCATTGTTATATGTAATAATATAACAATCTATATACTCCTAGATCTCATGTTTAATTGGGAAAAACTGTGCCTCATAAGGCAACAGTTTTTGAATCAAGATACCTTCAAATGAGCTAGCTTACAGAGTGTGATCAAAATTGGAGACTCTTGACTCATGTGGAATTGAAAGTTGGCATAAAATATTTTATGATATAGAAATTATCATGAAACTGTGACATAAAATCACATAAAAACTTTATCTGCGCAGATGTTTGAATGCACTGTACAGTTCAATATGGGCTATTTTCACAGCATTGTGAACGTATACCAACTTTTCCAGTGAAGGCAGTATATTATAAGATCTGTCATGGTTGAAGGCATTGAGGAATCTGCTAAGACCAATGTGTCAAAGATTATCTAGTAATCAATTTAAATTTATCAAAGCTGCCCACTGCCATAGACTCTGTCCTTTATGGTAGCGTTATGAACACCAAAACAGCTTGTGACTATACAAGAATTGTTCATAATCAACATCTTTGAGATTTTGCAATGTTTGGGATATACCAGTACGTACAATCAAATTGCAGATATTCTGCAAATGCAAGTGTACCTTGTGAATTCTGCACACAAAACTTCGTGCCACACTATGTAATTCATTTCAAAATTACCACAAGACTCTAAAGTGCCACCCTCAGTTGCATTGCACATAACTGTTAATGAATGTCTCCGTTCATGCAATGATTTTTTAGCTAAAGAAAGTTATCATTTGGGGGGGGGGAGTATAATTCAATCAAATGCATCATTCAATTGTTTTTTATTGTTTAGCGTTGTTGAAAATGTTGAGGGTATGACTGCTGATATCTGAGGGAAATTTAAACCTTGTTAATCCTGCACAATTAATGACACAGGAAAATTTAGGGAGAGTTACAATTCTTCACTCATCATCTGTAACAGGAATGTGGTTTTATAATAGCAAAAGATGGATAAGAAGTTATTTGCTTAGGGGAAATATGCCATTGAAGATTTTCAGTGAAAGACTGGCAAAAAATTGCTCAGTGTCTACTTGATGCATATCTGATACACTTATTTTTAGCAACTTGCAGCCTGAAAGTGGGTGTGGGTGCACAGACTTGTCACTGTCTTAAAAAGAATGGGGAATTCCCCTAAGCCAGAGAAAATGCATGAAAATAAAGTATCTCTAAAGTGTCACTGGATTAGGTTGCTTGCCTTTGCCTTATCATTTGAAATTATGTTGTATTATCCTTCAGAGTATTCCGTGACACTAAGTCCAAATTGGAATGTGTTGCATTAAGTATAGTGGGACGAAACAAAGGAAGGAACATCTCAAGCGATTATATAGCCATCAACTTTCTTATTTTAGATAAAATATGAGAAGTTGTCAGCCTGGACAGTGCAGGATGTGAAAAACATGCTCTACCCCTTTAATATTGCTTCTGTAGTAATTCTGTGATTGAATAAGACAACTTACACTCTTGGATTTCTCATCATATTATGTTAACATTTTGCAAGCCATTTATTACACCGCAGAAGATTATAGGCCCATCACTGTACAGAAGATAAATAGAAAAACTAGATTAATGCAGTGTATTTTGTTTAAGCTATATTACTTAAAGCATGGAAGAAATGAAGGGCAGCCTTCTCAGACATAACGATGCTTTCAGTAGAATTGCGAGCAAGAGAACATCTGTGAGATGAATTGGTCTCAGAGACATTAATGTTTACTCCATCCACAATAGTTGCTTGATACTTATAGGTACCTGTCCTCCATGGCAGTTAAACAGGGCGAGGTCCAGGCACATATGCAAAGTCTTGCAGAGTGCAAATCCCAGCAATCAGATAAAATTAGGACATAATATCTAACTTACTTAATTATAACAGCTGAATTTAAGTACTTTTACAGCTGTGAAACCACAAAATAGACATTTGTTGGTATAAATTCCTTTAATGTGGATTTAACATTGGAAGAGGAATGTCAGTTGTGTTAATGGATCTAGAAGAAAGATCACAACATAATCCTTGTACAGAAGAGTTTGAGGTAGTTGATGAATATCCATTTTGTTTATTGGTTTATTTAGCTGCTTAAAGTTGTTCACGGCTCCGTAGACCACCTCTGGTCAACCAGTCAGATTTGAGTATACAGATAGTTCTTGACTTACAACCACAATTGAACCCAGAATTACAGTCATTAAGTTGTTCTTGTTAAGCAAAGCACCCTTGCAATCCCAGCTCTCCCCACTGCTCTCCCCATTCTGGAGCATGGGATGCCTCAGGGGATGGAAGAGGCCTGGGGTGACTGAATAAATGGTTGCAAATTGAGAACAACCTTTAGAAGTGTAGCATCGTATCCTGTGATCACTGTGAAATACTTTTTACAATCTTAAAAATATTTGTTGTTGTTAGTTGTGAAGTCATGTCCGATCCATTGCGACCCCATGGACAACATTTCTCCAGGCCCTCCTATTCTCTACCATTCTCTGGAGTCCATTAAACTCATGCCTACTCTTTGGTGACTCCATCCAGCCACCTATCGTCCTCTTCTCCTTTTGCCCTCAATATTTCCCAGCATTAGGCTCTTCTCCAGTGAGTCCTTCCTTCTCATTAGGTGGCCTAATCAAAGCATTTGAGTTTCACCTTCAGGATTTGGCCTTCTAAAGAGCAGTCTGGGTTGATCTCCTCTAGGGCTGACCGGTTTGATCGCCTTGCAGTCCAAGGGACTCGCAGGAGTCTTCTCCTGCAATTAAAAAATATACATTATCTATTTCCTTTGTTTCCTTCTTAGTTTTCATACCACTTGTATGCAGTTCAAAATAACATGAGCATCTACAAAAAGCCCTAAATCTTCCACAATAATACTGATGTGTAGATAAAAGAGCCAAATGGGAGCCATTTGTGTGAACCATCAGGGCTGCATTTGCAGAATTTCACCATTTGTAAACTGTTCTTTGTTCATCATTTCTTCTGCCTTTCTTTCTTTCTTTTTTTCTTTCCAGAAATAATCCATTCTTTCTTTCTTTCCAGAAATAATCCACTGAAGAAGAAAAACTAGAACCACTTACACAGTTCTAAACAGCAATGTTCGGCAAGATGGCTGATGGAGTATTGCAATACGAGCCCCAGTCTTTTGTAAGTGCATTGTTGCACGCATCTTTAAAAGGGATGGAGCTTGCATTTCAATCCTCCATCCTCCATATTGCTGATTTTGATTGCCACCCACCCAAGGAGGCCACTTGTTCTAAAAGCTTTCTCTCTGGACCTACCTATCTTGTATGTATGAAAGTGGAAAAAGGTTTGATAATGGCCTTCAAATATGCAGGCTTCCATTGGGAGCTTTGTTGCAAAGACAGGAGTATCCCTATTCCACTTCATAGACCTGAAGCATTTCCAAACTGTTTTGGAGGCAAATCACAGCCAATGGTTCAGAACTCACTTCCCCATTCAGCCAACTTTGCTAAATCCAACTCTTAAATGGCCATTGTGAAATAAGTAAGAATCAGTTGCTCTTTCTGTTTAACAGGGACAAAGAATAACACATTTAAGCAACAGCCTCAACCATTTCTGTTGGGCATTAGAAAGCATTTTCATAATCCCTAAATTGGTGGTGTAGAGTTAAGGACTAGCATATGAGAAAGATGGCATCTCCATCAGTGAACAGCTGAGAAGAAGCTAAACCAAGTGTTTGGCTGCATTTATTTATATGGATTTACCCTGAGTAGATGGATTACATCAAGAGCTTTTTAAGGCTACTGCCAGCCTTCTAGTCAAAGATAACTCTTCAGTAAATAAGTGGATAAAGATATCCTGCAGCAAAAATGGGTGTGAGTAGAGCTGCTGAGTTTGGCAAAGGAAAAAACACAAGTGTTGTGGATGTTTTTTGTCTCCTTCATGCAAAGGCAAAAAAAGCTTTTTCTTTCCAATCATCTTTGATTTCATTTTTAGGGGATAGTTAGCATTTGAATGGTATCTGGAATTTTGCAGTTCCTTTACTTAATTAACTGCATGGAGCAGGATTACTTAATAATGCAAAATATTTTTAATAATTTAAGGAAATTGTACAGATAGTCCTCAATTTACAAGAGTTCATTTAGTGACCATTCAAAATTACAACAGCACTGAAAAAAGTGACTTATGACCGTTTTTTCACAGTTACAACGCCCCATAGTGGTGCGTACTGGCCGGAACCCACCTCTCTTACAACTTTTCCAGCGTTCCCATGATCATGTAATCAAAATTCAGCTGCTTGGAAACTGGTTCATATTTATGACTGTTGCTGCATCCCAGGGTTGTACGATCCCCTTCTGTGACTTTCTGACAAGCAAAGTCAATGGGGATGCTAGATTCACTTAACAACTTAACTTATCAACTGTAGTGATTCACTAAACAACTGAGGCAAGAAAGATCATACAATGGGGTAAAATTCACTGAACAAATGTCTCACTTAACAGCAGAATGTTTGGACTCAATTGTAGTCGTAATTCGAGGACTACTCGTATTCTAGTTACAGAGAGACATAAAAAGACATTCATTTTGATCATTATGATTTTGAAAATTGATGGTACAGGTAGTCCTCAACTTATGACTAGTTGCTTAATGACAACATTAGTTGTTCAAAGTTACAACATACCTCCCAAAGGCTACTTATAACTCATTCTCAAATTTAGGATAGCCACCACCTTGTGTGGTCACATGATTTCATTGGCAACTGGCTCACCTTCACAGCCATTTGTAGCATCCCATGATCATGTAACTGTGATTTGCCTTTCTTTTTTCTTTCTTTCTTTTTCTTTTTTGCTTATTACTGGCATTTGCTTACAGTTCTTGGCCAAAAGTGTCCTTTGGGGAAAATTCATTTAATAAACTTGGCATTCACTTAATGATCACCACAAAAAACATTTAAAAATCAATTCCAATCATGTGATGCCTCAACTTATATGACTGCAACAATTTATGACCATACTTACAGGGTCAATTATAGTTATAAGTCAAGAACTACCTGCACTGTCTTTGATAAAGATTGTTGTGTGTCATAAAGACATTTTCAATTCCTATTTACCCCATGAATAGATTTTCTCCACGGGGATCTATTCTGACCCCCTCCTCCGTCCAGTAACGAATGCCGAGACAAGCTTAACTGGAATGTACTTTAATAGCAAGACACCAAAACCTCGGTGGCTGAAAGCCAAGCAGAACAAATGTTAGCGTTCCAAATACCATGTAGAATCAAATCAGAATTGAAGGCAAAACTATGCTTAAAGTTCCAATTTAATAAAGCAGGCATGTTGGCACATAGCTGTGGGGATCCCAACTCTGGAAGCTACATCAGAATCCCACCCAGCTAAAAGTTCATGATCTTGTCCCCACACCCATAGTCCATCACATGGGCCAATCTTCTCCTTTCACGCTGGCGTCCATGCCCAGCTTCTTCCGGTCAGGTGTGAAAGTGCAGAGACAAAGGATGACCTTGACTTCTAGCAAAGAATGAAAAACAGCATATTCCAAAATCCTATTCCTTCTAATCCCCCCTCCCACTGACTATACTTAAAGAAACAGCATAATTAAATAAGAGAAAGTGTGGCAGGCCAAAATTCTAAAAGGAATATAAATGCAGGCCTGACAACAAACAGATAAGGACCTTGGCAGCAACTCAGACAAACTCAGGCAGCAATAAACACAGATAAGGCTTGGCAGCAATCCAGCCTGCCAAGTTCACAGTAATGTTCTCCGACATTCAATCCTGCATTGACTTCTGCAAAGAGGGCCGTTTGCACAAGTAACTTTTTATAGTCTGGAGAGGAACCTAATGACCATCAGCTGAGTGCAATCACCTCCTGTAATTGCGTAATTGTTCCTGACGCCTAGTAGCTCTTCGATGGCGTGCATCCAGGAACAACTCACTACTGGCCTCCGGCTCACTCTCCCTTGTCTCCTCCCCACTGGTCCAAGGCTCAGGTGCCTCCTGGTGGCCAACCAGCCTCTCTGCGCCCTGCTCAGAGTCAGAACCCTGTCCAGGGTCCTCCACATCCTCCAGAGCCGACTCAGAGGGTCCCTCGCTGTCGGAGTCTGGTGGCAGCTCCAACGGCACCTGCTGGGCCACAACAGGGATCTATCCCTAACTATTCTTTTGTGTTTCCAAGTGGGGTACTCATTGCCATTGTGAGTGACTCCATCCACTTTCCTGCTGGATGTCCTCTTCCTTTTACCTTTCCAAGAATTAGAGCCTTTTCCAAAGAGTTAGGTCTTCACGTAATTTGTTGAAAGTAGGATAACTTGCGCTTGGCCATTTGAGCTTTGATTGAGTTGATTTGTTTGATGATTTACCGGTTGTGTTTTCTGAGCTGTCCACAATATTCCCAGGATATTCTCGGGATAGTATTTAATATTTAACCTGAACAAATTAAATGATGCAAAGAAATAAGTAAAGCAAAACAGCTTGTTACATTATGAAGTTTTCATCCTGTTGATCTTCTTGCCAAACATATTTTTTAAAAATCCATCAACAATTCAAATAAGATGCCCAAAGAAAATCCTTCAAAGGGTGCGCCTAAACATTAAAATTCACAACTTTGCTAAACTCAAAAGATACTTGGCACAGATATTGGATTCTTGGGAAGCAAAACAACCTTTAGCCGATTAGTTTATTTTATTAAAGGTGCTTGAAAGTGATGGAAATATTTGTGTGGTAAATGGAATTTTATTTTGGATTAATTGTTATTACTGCTTAATATAAAGCTGGCTCCAGTCTGTTTTGACTCTTGCTGTGCACTGCGTTGCGTTAGAGGGAGTTCCACAGAGAGAAGCTCATGAATAATAACCATCCTGGATTACCTAATGCAGAATATGATAGAATCATATGTTGTTAAAAGAATAAACAAATTAAAGGAATTAGGATTGTCCTGATTACAAGATATCTCCTATAGCTGTAAATTTATGCAACCTTTCTGTCAAAGGTTCTTTGAGGGAGATGGGCAGCTCAGAAATGTGAAAAACAAACAAACAATTAAATATCGTGTATAGTAACATATTTTCTCTTTAATCTTAAAAGAGGAGTAGGGAAGCTAAAGCCATCCAGTATAACTGAACTACAGCTCCCAGCATCCCCAGCCAACATTAATTTCTTTGCTGGGTTGTTTCCTTACTAGCCTTACCAGTGAGACACACAAAAGGATTATTTACCACATTTGAAGAACAGATTCTGTCTGCTCTTCAAACATGTTAAAGGAACAGTAGGAAAAGCTCATCGTAGCTTTCAGATTAAGTGTACCTTCAAAGCACATCATGGCCAAACCCTTAATAGACGGTCTGTTTCACCAGTCTGCCGACTGTGGAGGTTGGAATGGTGGCCCTGGTCTTTGCCAGATCAGAGAGATAGAAAGATGAAAGGGCACCAGAACCCTCCATTAGCTGCACAACAAAGAACTTCTGGTGGAAGCAACAATAAAGCATTTGCACATGAACCTCTTAAGAGAAAGAAGTTTAGCTGGTAGCAGGTTGTGTTTTGGATTCTTCTTTTAGACAACTAGATTCTGGGGCCTTTTTTATTTTGAATTGAAGAGGTGGCTAAATCTAGAGTCTATGGCTTTTGACAGCAGAAGCCCAAATTCACTCAATTCCCACTTCATTAATTTATTAACTAGCAATTACAGACGATGCATGTATCCCCCCCTTTTTTGCCTCTATGTCATTCATTTGAGTTGGAAAGGTGAAATTAACACTTAAATGCCTTTAGAGTATTGATGTAGGCGACATAATCCAGGTTAATGACTGCAGTACAGGTTAAGCCTTCCTCTTGTAAACAAGATTGCCCTAAACCTGACCTCCTGGCCTCCTTAACTGAGAAAGAAGGCTGCCTTCTGCTCTCTGCCTGATTCATCGGAATCAGACAGCTCTGGCACTGCTTTGCATCTGGGTAGTAGCTATTAAAAGGAGCCTTTGTTCCACCTAATCCAACATGGTTAGTATAAGAATCAGTGCTTTTGAAATAGACAATGATGGACCCAGTGGTACAATAAAACTGGTTCTATCTGCTTCGGGTGAACTGGTAGCGGTGGCAGTGGGAGGCTCTGCCCACCCGTCTAGATGTCATCATGTCCCGTTTTTGATGCTCTGTGCATGCGCAGAAGGTCTTGCGCTCACATTTGCAAACCGGTAGTGAAGGTGCATCCCTGGATGCACCGCATAAGATCCCTAGAAGGGTTGCAGATTGCCTTTATAAAAGGAAGAATGCATAGTCCTTCAGAATACTTGTCAGCAGATTGTTTTATAAATCATTCAAATGTAAAATCAAACTGTAGCATGTAAATTGGATAGATGAATGATCAGGATGGTTATCTCAGAGGAGGTAGGTGGTGATTCAATAGATATGCAAAGGATTATAAATATAATTACCAGTGACAAATTGGTTTTTCCTGCTGATGGTGAACATTTGCTCATTTATAATGGCAGTTTATTTTTCTAATAGGGAACCATGGAAGGGTACCGCTCAGAGGAATAAGTGGGTAAACCGCATTGTAGTCAAAAGATGTAGGGACTCTTCTCACCACTTTGATTTACAAAATAAAGGGACCGTGCTCATTTTGCCTCCATGAAGCGGGAAACAGAAGGGTCTTAAATGGGTTGAAGTGGCCAGAACCTCAGACAAAAGAGATGGCTTTTACAGGCCACTGGATCTCTGCATATTACAAAAGGAAGGCAACGGAATTGCAGCTTTGCATACGCCAGCCTTCTCCAAAACTGGTGGCATCATTGTGTAAGTGGATCTTAGATTTCAAGCTCTCAAAGAGGTCACTTTGGCAAAGGTGGGTCTAAGCACATGAGTACCTGTATTGGTATGTGTATGTATATATATGATAGGAAGCCTGTAAGCTTAGCCTGCTATCAGAAGAAAAAGAGCCTGGTTGTATAAGGCTGTTGCCTAAAAAACTCTTTTCAAAGAGATCACCATGTGGCCTGTTTGATCAACTGCCCCATTCTTGGCATTGTGCCATGACCCACTATGACAGGGGTGTCAAACTCATGTTGTCACATAACATATCGGGACTTTCCCCCTCTTTTGCTTAACCGGGGTTGGGCATTGGCCAGCATGTGGCACATCCAGCCTGTGGGCCGTGACACCCCTTCACTATGATTTTGGATTGAGTGGTTGGAATTGCTGAATTGCACAATGCCCTGAGAGAATGTGTCAGTGGAACATTGTGGGAATTAAAATGGCAGCTCCTATCCAATGGTGAAATCTAAAAACCTTTCCTACCGGTTCTGTGGCTGTGGCTTGGGGGGGGGGGGTGTCATGTGACTGGGTGGGCATGGCTATGTAGTCATGTGACTGGGGTCAAAAGGCAGAAACTCACTTTAACAATGTCCTGCTGGAGCAGGGGGTTGGACTAGATGACTTCCAGGTTCCTTCCAGTCCTGGACTGCTGTGCTCTTTCAAGGTATCCTCTGAAGCTGCGTCTAGTGCCAGGTTTGTGGTCCTTCCTCCCTCTCCTTTTTCCCTCCATCCCCCTCTCTCTTTTCTTTCTTTCTTTCTTTCTTTCTTTCTTTCTTTCTTTCTTTCTTTCTTTCTCAGCACCCCCTCCCCCCTGTTTTTGGCATAGCTTCCCCCCTCCCCCACTTTTAAAAGCATTTTTTCCTGCCTATTTTCCGAACCAGCAGGGGAAAAAATGCTTTAAAAAGTGGTGGGAAAGCTTCCAATGATCGTGTGGCTTGCAGCTGAGCTGTGGGCCGGTTCAGTCAAACCGGGCCCAACCGAGAGGATTTCACCCCTGCTCTTATCCAGATGTTCAGTGGCAGCATTTCAGAGTCACAGCTTTCACAAGTAGCCCTAGGCATGAAGGAGTTTCACAAGGAAGATGTTCTGTGGATGGCCTTCTTGAACATGAGTAGAGGCTCCTGTATATTAGAGAAAGAAAGTGTGATGCCCATTTATATCAAAGGCAAACTAAATAAACCGGTAATTGTGTTACAAATGAACAACATGAAAAAAGACATTTCTTATAACAGATTTGAAATCAGTCACTTCTTGCTACTTTAATTCTAGGCTTGGCTTTTAGGCTTCACACTCCCACCCTACCCCTCCATCCCAGAAGAGTGGGTTTCCTTTCCTCAGGACATATGCCTCCCATGCTACCTAAAGCGGAAAAGACTATAAGCTCTGGCCCCTTCAGGGACCCAGTTTTTAAAGGGCTTCCCTATGGGTGATTCTCTCTGACTGATAGAATTATGGTGGAGCTGAAAGATTGTTTTGTTTTGCTTTGCTTTGCTTTCATTACAGCTGCCCTTCTGTATATCCACTTACTTGGAAGTAAGTTCCATTGAACTTGGTAGGCTTTTCATCCAAGTAAACACAGAGGAGGATTTGACTCGAACAGCTGTTCTTTGGGATTAGATGCCCTTTGAACAGCTCAACTTTAAAGAGGGCATAATGAGGAGCACATGATGGGATGGGGTGGGGCGGTGAGTGGAGGCAGATTTGGAAGGAGAAGAGCTTGAGGTGGGCGACTTTGGTTCTCTCCCTCCTTTTATAACCATCCAGGGTTGGGGTGTTGTTTTTTTGGCTTGTACACTATCCTTTACCTAAAATTTAGGAAATCCTCCTGGATGAATGACATTGGCCTACTTTCTCCTTGGAGAAGCTTTTTCCTGAAGAGTTCTGCCTCCACAGGACTGGACCCTTTGCAGGCAGGCAGTCCCCTTGGAACACACACAGGAAATGGTTTAGAAACCACTAGGTGGGATGCAAAGGGGATAATGGCTCCAGCCTATTAGTGCTCTGTAATTTGGTGCTAATTTCCCTTATTACAGTGTTCTCGCACTGCAGGGGATGGTCCTGTCTTGCTGCTTGGGTGGGGGTTGGAGGGAGGGAGAGTGAGGGCTGGATCTTGTTGCAGAGTGTAGAGACATCACAGCCACTGATGGGCAGAGAGGTGGCATCAGAGTGCTTTGCAGGCTGGTTTCTTGGCTCTTTTGCCCCCCAAGGGACATGCAAATCATGATGAAGTCAAGGAATGCAACTGTGGCCTTCATGTGATGCCATAGGACATGCCCACAACTGTCGACACATGACACCCTCCCTTACTTGACTAAATCAGAGTGTGTTCCAGTCAGAGGTGGTATTCAGCAGGTTCTGACCAGTTCTGGAGAACCGGTAGTGGAAATTTTGAGTAGCTTGTAGAACTAGTAAATACCACCTCCGACTGGCCCCACCCCCATCCATTCTCTGGCTCCCAAGTCCCGGCTGATCCCTGCCATGCCCACCAAGCCATGCCCACAGAACCAGTAGTAAAAAAAATTGAATCCCACTGGTTCCAGTCTAATCTAGCACTCAGCTGACATGCTGGGACTGCCCTCTTAAACTTGCTTGAACTTTCTGGCAAGTTATAAATGGTTGTGTGGCTATTACCCTTTGCTTGAAATATTGAATAAGTTGGGATGTGTGGTTTCTTTTTTTAAAAAAGTTTTTTATTGTTTTAATTGAACAGAAACACAAAAAAAGAATCATCCTTCATTACATCTTGTAGATAGCGTGTCGATTGGTTACAAATACATTTCATGCGTTTCTTCCACAATCATTACTTATACTTCATTCATATTGAATTGTACATTTTAAATCAAAAATCTTTATGTATTTTACTATCAATGTACCACAATTCTCATTTAGTTACAATTATTTAAACATGCTTTTATCTGGAATCATTTGTATTTAAAGACACAACCACCTACTGGCATTCATTCGCAATTTCAATAAACCTCCAATAACATTACACCCTTATAACGTATTCTGAAAAAAAAATCAATTAATAAGATATCTAAGCATCCCCCTCTTTTTTTCCCCAACTCACTATTTAAAGCTTGTATCCAATTTGCTTTTACCAATACAGCACATGTATATATCATTAAGGGTGTGTAGTTTCTAACCATAGTAGTTCTGGTGGATTTCTGTTTGCTATTGGTTTGAAAGCCTTGGAAGTCTTAGCCATAAGAGGTGAAGGGTACAGTCCACATGTATGCCTTTCAGATTTGAACCCACCTCCAACTGAAGTTCATCATAAGTAACTCCCACACCAGGTATTAATGGAAAAGCCCTGAAAGCTTGCTGATGAAAAAAAAACAAAAAACCACAAAGTGCTGTGGTGATGAAGGCATATATGCTAATGGAAGAAATGGTTTAAAGGTAAATGTGTCCTTGAGTTGAGCTTCATTCCTGGTAATGGCATTGATACCACTTTTTATGAGGACCCAGCTTGTTGGGGGCAATATGCTGACTCTGTAAACTGCTTAGAGAGTTCTGTAAAGCACTGTGAGGCGGTGTACAAGTCTAAATGCTATTGCTATTCATGAGAATAGTTTGCCTTTTTCCAAAATGCTTGACTTTTCACTCTAGCTCAGTGTTTCTCAAACTTGGCCTTTTTTAGACGTGTGGACTTCTAAACTCCCATAATACTCCAATTAGCATGGTGGCTGGGGAATTATGGGAGTTAGAGCCCATACATCTTACAGTGGTTAAAGTTCAGAAACACTGGTCTAACCAACAGCCTTAGAATTCACAAGTGATCCTCCATTCCAATAGTAAGCAACAGCTCCTCCAGTTTAGCTCCTAATTTTAGCCAAACTCAGGTTAGACAAAGAAATTCTTATGGTCTCTTGTTTCAAAGGGTGCATGAGTGGGAGAGAAGGGACTGTATTTCTATACCAGTACCAGCAAAGTATCCTCTGTCACATTTCAATCAGAGGAAGACCAGCTTGGCTGTGTGATATGCATAGTTCTGCTGCCTAAGTGGAGGACATCTTCACTGCAGACTTGCTGCTGCTGAACTTTGTGTATAGGAGAGGAGTGTCACGATTTGCTTTGACATGAGAGAGTGTTTGAATGTGCTATTCCTTTCCCTAATCTAAAAAGGTGTGCATTGCAAGCTGCTTCTACATATGTACATGTAAGCAGTAGTTTTACTGGCTAGCTTCCCACTTTAGCCTTCAGCATTGTGTGGGCTCCCATCAAGTACTAACTTGGATGCAGGACCCTGCTTAGCTTTGTCTGGCAGACACATTCTATTCAATGCTACGCAGAGATTGTATTTAGCCAGTTCTGACCGGTTCTGGAGAACCGGTAGCGGAAATTTTGAGGATTTTGAAGAACCGGCAAATAGGCTGGCCTTGCCCCCGCTGCCTCCCAGCTGATCTTCTTTTCTGGCCCTGAATAGGAGAACGGAGCTGGAAAGCAAGTTAATGGGGTGGGGACAGAATGGGGATTTTGCAGTATTCTTCCCCTGCCACGCCCACAAAGCCACACCCACAAAGTCACACCATGTCCATAAAGCCAAGGGACACAGAACTGATAGCAATTTTTTTTTTAAATCCAACCACTAACGCTACTATATAGCCAGGGAAAGCAATGAGAAGTCCCTTTGGTGAAATCCGGCCTCAGAGGCAAAGAATATGGACTTTGCCAAACAAAATCAAGTTAGCTGTTTCTACTGCATTGAAAGTTCCATCCTAGGAACATGTGACTTTTTGTCTCAAAATATGCTTTTCTCTCACAGTACAGGTAGTCTTCAACTTACGACCGCAATTGAGCCCAAAATTTATATCGCTAAGTGAGGCATTTGTTAAGTGAGTCTTGCCCCATTTTATGACCTTTCTTGCCACAGTTGTTAAGTGAATCAGGGCAGTCATTAAGTTAATAACCTGGTTGTTAAGCGAATCTGGCTTCCCCATTGACTTTGCTTGTCAGAAAGTCGCAAAAGGGGATGACATGATCCCGGGACATTGCAATGGTCATAAAAGTGAGTCAGTTGCCAAGTGTCTGAATTCTGATCATGTGTGACCATGGGGAAGCTGCAATGGTTCTAACTGTGAAAAGCAGCCATAAGTCACTTTTATCCATGCCGTTGTGTTGTGGCCCAGCAGGATCCGGTTGAGCTGCTGATGGACTCGGATAGCGAGGAACCATATGAGTCTGCCATGGAAGATGTGGAGGACCCTGGGCAGGGTTCAGACTCAGAGCAGGAACCAGAGAGGCTGGTTGGCCCAGGAGGCGCCTGACTCATGGAGCAGTGGGGAGGATCAAAGGCAGTTTGTCCCTGATGCTAGATTGAGAAGGGCTGAGAAACGGAAGCAGCAACTCCGTAGGCAGACTCACAGAAGGTGATTAAGCACAGGTGGTTGGTGATTGCCCCCCCCCAAGAGAGATTATAGGTGAGGCGTTGGGAGGGGACATTTGCAGGAAACAACCGTTCGAATTAGTAGTTAATAAACTCTATCCGTGTATTCTAGCCGTGTCTGTTCGTTTGGACTATCTGCGTTGCTTCATTTGCATTATCTGGGTTGCTGCAGAGCTACTGTATTGAACGTGAGTTGCCTGGGCCCTCAGCCAAAGGATTTGTTATCTCAGTAATTGACCAGTGGAAAAAGCCAAGCCTGTGTTCTGGTGTATTCACAGGCCGGGGGGGGGGGGTGGTCAGAACACCATCGTAACTTCGAACAGTCATTGAATGAACTTTGTAAGTCAAGGGCTACTTGCATAGCAGCAAACCCTCATTCATGAAGAACCTATTATAGATAAGCAGAACAAGTTTGCAGAGCTTGTAACCAAAGAATTATGATCGGCTTGATAGGCCTTATTTTCTAGCCATCTGAGGTTTCACAAACAGATTATCCAACAGCTGGTGGATAAATTAGTATCTGGCTGATGGGTTCAGTTCAGCTGAGTGGCTCCAAGTTGTTCTAACCTGATACCTAAAGTTTTAGGTTCAGGAAGTTCTATCAATGTTCTAATCGCATGTTTTCTGTGACCCTGTGGCAGAATCCACAGTGCCTTAAATCTTTTCTCCAGTGGTGGAATCCTTCCAGTTTAACAACCGGTTTGGTGATCGTGTGCTTGTGCCTGAGGCGTGCTTTGCACATGTGCGTAGTTTTAACAAAACTTAACTTCCACATTACTTCTGGGGAGTAACATAGCTGAGGCACGGCAATCCGCTCTGCCGCATGAATCAGCTGAGAGGATATAGGTAAGTAAAGTACAGAGACAGACAGGTGGGCCCAGCTGATCATCAGAGCAAACCGGTTCTCTCCCCAGCTGATCGTCAGAGCTACCGGTTCACCAAAACTGGTCTGAACTGGCTGAATCCCACCCCTGCTTTTCTACCATACACTGAAACTAGCAACTCTCTTGTGAAGAGAGCAGAAAAGGCTGTCATAAGTACAGACCTATGGCAAGTACCTTGCATAAGTAGTAATTTACAATACTTACTGTGTTTATGTAGTCTGGCTGCTGCACTATGCTGAGAAATGGTGACTTTTCAAGGAAACTGCACTGTGCTCCCTGTTTGCCCAAGACTGCAGATGTGTCCTCTCACAGGGTAGTGTCTGGGCTGCTGCTGCTGCTGCTGGGAATGGAGACCAAGTCCTTTCCCTACCTTTTATGAAGATGGGAGGCAGCTGTGTCTCTCTAGGTTGAAACCACTATAGCAGGAGTATAAAACTCACGTCATCACAGCGGAATTATGTGACATATCGTGACTTTCCCCCCCTTCGGTAAACTGGGCGTGGACGTGGCCAGCACGTGATGCATCCGGCCCGCGGGCCGTGAGCTTGACAACCCTGCATTATAGCATAGTGTTTTAGTCACCAAGCTGGCACTGCAATGGGCAGGGGAAATGAGGTCCCGCTCCCTCTAACATTAAAGTCCTGCTCCCTTTAGCTTCATGAAACTGGCTTAGACCTGGTCAGTCTCTGTAGTTGTAAAGGAAACCATGAGCATTAAGTGAATCTGGCTTCTCCATTGGCATCGCTTGTCAGAATGTCGCAAAAGATGATCCTGAGCCGAATTGGCACAGTGGTTAGAGTGCAGCACTTACAGGCCACTTCAACTGACTGCTAACTGCAGTTTGGCAGTTTGAATCTCACCAGGCTCAAGGTTGACTCATCCTTCCATCCTTCCGAGGTGGGTAAAATGAGGACCCAGATTGTTGGGGTCAATATGCTGACTCTGTAAACCACTTAGAGAGGGCTGTGAAAGCACTGTGAAGCGGTATAATAGTCTAAGTGCTATTGCTGTTGCTATCACATCATCCTGAGACACTACAACTGTCTAAATATGACTCAGTTGCCAAGCATCTGAATTTTGATTATGTGACCAAATGCTGCAATGGTCATAAGTGTGAAAAATGATCATGTTACTTTTTTCTGTGCCATTGTAACTTGGAATGGCCACTAAATGAACTCTTGCAAGTTGAGGACTACCTGTACTTTTCTAGATGGGATGGGATGGGAAGGGGTGGGGTGGGGGACATGGGATAAAGTTATTCAGACAGTTTAATGTCTGTTAAATTGGCTCTCCTCCGGAGAAATCCTGCAAGCCAATGTTTGCACTTTTTACCTGCACTGTTGCCAGACTCCACGATAAGGAGATGGAGGAGAATAATGTTGTCTTTAGCTTATTTAAAGCCATTTAAAATCCCATTCTTTGAATTTCGTTCTAAATATAAGGTGATGACACATTCTTGTTGAAATAATAACTTCACCTCATCCTGCAAGTCTGTAAACGATAACCCCAAACGATCTGCAGTCTTGGAATCTCTCAACACATGTTGTTACATGTAGTTGGGAGCATTGCATAAACTCTCTTCACCTCTTAATGCTCCCCATGGCTATCTGGAGGGCTCGCCTTTATCTAGTATGCTCTGTGAACCTATAGCCACCATGGTTAGCCTTTGGTTCAAGATGTTAGGCACATCTAGAAAGATAGTTAAATTGATCGTGTGAACACAGTCACTACAACCCATCTCTTATGTAAGTGGTTGACTGAGTTGCATAAACCGTACACAGAGGAGTTGTGACTGTTCTTTCAAGTCAGACTTGATCCCTGGTGACACCTGGACAAGTCTTTGTAATTTTCCTGTCAATATTTCAGAAGTGGTTTACTATCAAGTAAAGAGAGGGAGGGAGGGGGGAGAGAGGGAGGGAGGGAGGGAGGGAGAGAGAGAGAGAGAGAGAGAGAGAGGGAGGGAGAGAGAGAAAGAGGGAGGGAGAGAAAGAGAGAGAGAGAGGGAGAGAGAGAGAGAGAGAGATTGGCCCAAGGTGACCCAGATACCTTTGGGCCTAAGGTGGAACTAGAATTCACAGTCTTCCCGTTTCTAGCCTGGTACCCTAACCACTACACCAAACTGGTGCTCTTGTGCCAGTAGCACAAGTTGTCTCCAAGGGATGGGGATCACGTTCCAAAGCCAGCTAGACAGAGAATTGGACCGGATGGAGCTGAGTCCCTCTGCATGGTGCTTGAGTTCTTCTGACTGCTGTGTTCTTGTGCTCCTGACAGGTGGTGATGGAGAACATGAAGCGGAAATGCAAGTGTCACGGAACGTCCGGAAGCTGCCAGCTGAAGACATGTTGGCAGGTGACTCCTGATTTCCGGCTGGTGGGTTCAGTGCTCAAGGATCGCTTCCATGTGGCAACGCTAATCCGGCCCCACAACAGGAACACTGGGCAGATGGACGTGGGGCAGGCCCGCCACCGGCGTCGTGGTGGCATCAGTGACCTGATCTACTTTGAGAAATCACCTGACTTCTGTGAGAGGGAACCAAAGTTGGACTCTGTGGGCACCCAAGGGCGTTTGTGCAACAAAACCAGCCCAGGCATGGACAACTGTGAAAGCTTGTGTTGTGGACGAGGACATAATATCCTGCGGCAAACACGCAGCGAGCGATGCAACTGTAAATTCCATTGGTGTTGTTTTGTAGCTTGTGAGGAGTGTCGACTCACAGAGTGGGTCAGTGTCTGTAAATGATAGCTGTGTCCTTATAGATCCAGCAAAAAGTTCCATTGTTTGCCTTTGCAACATTTAAGGATGGAGCCTTGCATTAACACAAGGCAGAGTTTGAGGGAATTGGTGGTACATGCTAATATTTCACATCTCCCATCATTTCCTTTCTGGCCTGATACATGAGCCCTTGATTCCACAAGCTCCTATTGTACAGACTTGAGCATTGGCCTGACATTTCCAAAACACCAAGACCTATAATATAAGGTAATATAATCTTGCTGGAGACCCTGAGGTTGTCTCTGGCTGTTTCTAAGGATTGACACCTTCAGTCACGCTTCTCAAGTCTATGAGCTGCAGTTCCTCAAATAGCAGCTCTCATTCCCACCCCATCCCCTTTCAGTTTAATGCCCTTTAAATCCAACACTGAGAACATTTAAGGGGTAAGGGAATACTATCAAATACCTGTTAGCCTAGGCCAAATTTGTTCCATTCCAGTTGAAGTGCCACGAGCACACCTTTGTTGTTTGGGGGAGAACAATGAAATAAAATGCAACGTTCGTTGAAAGAAATGTTTCTAAAACGAGATTGACGAGTTGGGGGTATGCAGCTATCTCTGGAACAAGAGCCACAGGCACTGAGTGCAAATACTGTGGTTGATAACTTATTTTATTATTGTGCAAATAAACACAAATCCAAGACAGTAATGTGCATGTGTATATCTGAAGTAGAACTATGGGGTGATTTGTGAGGAGTTTCCTTCAGATCTTTATGTCATCATTTCTCCTTTGTGCACCTTTGAGATGTTGTCATTGCAGAATGGACTGGACCGAAAGATTCTGTTTTGAAAGAAATCTAGGCCTGTAATCTCTCTCTGGGTTGAGCTCCATTGGAAGAGCCACAAATGTTTGATGAGAATTCAAATGAGCCTTTCCCAGCTGGGATGTTACACTTATGATTCCCACATGCAGAGACTTGTGATCTGATTGGCGTGTGGAGTTAGTCATGATGTTTGTAAATTGTTTTTCAGGGGAGTAAACACCTTAGTTTAACCTGCTGCAGGAAAAATACTATGAGACTTTAAAATGCCACTAATGTTCTAGATAACAGACCACAATGCCAGATTCATGAAATATTATCTTCACTTACAGACCCACATGGCAAAGATTGTCATCTGTAAAGTCTATGCAGACTAAAATAAGACAATGGCAATTGCATGGTTCAAAAAAGCTCCTGTTTCTTTATGTATTTTCTATAATAATGCCCTTGGCACTGTGCCTATATACATAGGATTGTGCATTTTGGGACCGAATGCATTTGATGACCGGTCTGGACCCTGAAAATATATGCTAGAATCCTTGGTTTTTAAGGTGCTACAGAACTCACTGATTTTTCTAACACAATTATCCTGCTGGAAGCCTCTTGTTTTTGTTGCACATTCTGAAGATTATTACTGCAACCCGGGAAGATTTAACGTGTCAGGGTATCTCTAATTCTGGCCAGGAATGCATTGTGCTCCAGAAGGAGACTAGGGACTACGATGACACTGACAAAAACCTCCTTTTAAAGATAAGCAGGAGGTGAGAAGTCGGGACAACAAGATGGCCATTTATGTTGGAAGAGACCTTCCTTCCACGGATAAGTAAAGCAGTAGCACAGGTTTGCAAGACTGCCGTTGAAAGAGCATGTTCCTCTCTAGAACTTAGCAATAAAATATTGGGCTGCCAATGTTTTAAAAAGAGTGCTTCTCTCAACTGCTTAGAAAGTGTTCTTATAGAATGGGTGAGTGGGCTTTGGGGTTGATATATAAATGATGAACATGGAGTGGGAAATACGTAACTGTTCTATGCAACGCCAGCTGCCTGCTTTGCTCTTCCTGGGCTAGATGGTGATGAATCACCTGATTGGTATTGTGCACTGTCTGATAAATCCCCACCCTGCCTGTAATGTCAGCCCAGAGGCTATGCAGCAGGAATAGGAGACAGGAAGGAGAGGGAAGAGTGGGCAAGGCTGCATTGGCCTAGCCAGCGGGGAACTTTCTGCAGCTGCATTTCACAAGGCGTGGAGGCGCTTCAAGGTTGGCAGTGGGTTTGCAGGCAGCCAAGGAATTGGAGGAGAGGGCAGTCATCTTCCCCTGGGAAAGGCAGACTCTGATTCTACTTTGGGGCCTCTGTAAGGGCAAGCCCTTCATTTTAGCTTTGGTACCTTTGGAAGAACAAGAAGATATAATAATACAGCTAGAGCCCAAGCCCAAGTCCTGTTGAAGGCCTTTCTTTCTTCATATGTAGGTAGCAAAACATACGCTCACCCATTCACATAATCAGAATCAGTTGTGAGTGAATATTTTGGCAATATAGTATAGTTTGCTTCTAGCACCACCTGTGATAGCTTGCAATTCTGGCGAAGACTTTAGTTATCACTACTTTTTTTAGACTGGTGGAGATAAGTTGCACCAGTAGGATTTTGACTTGCCAGGCAAACATTAGGTCAGGAAAAGTGAATCTTGAAAATGGAGATTGCCTTCTGAACTGAGTGTATTGGATAGAGGAAACCTATATGTATGTACATATGTAACTGAACACATAACCTCCAGGTATGGTGATCTTTGATTTTCCTTGCCTCTAGCCAAGGTAGTTTTGACTGCAGTGTGCCCCCAGGGTTTCTCAATGATATGCAGGATGTCTCTCATTCCAGCAGTATCTCACTTGGATCTCATTTTTAAATGGCCCATAAAGGTGGTTTTATGGAGGTGGAGGAGGAGGCTCTACCAAATGCTCAGTCCCTTTTTAGACATGTCAAAGTTAATAGGGCAGCATTGTTTCAGGATGACAGTGGGGCAGGGGGTGGACCTTGCAAAAATGTGTTGACTGTTGGAATTATATTGCAATTAAAGCTTGATTGGAAGAGAATTTGACTTATTTTCTTCCATCACCATTATTCTATTTTTATTTATTACATTTATTCTATGATGTGAGAACCAGGAGCAATATTAAGCATTCGATCTGTTAAGCAAAATATTAAATTTAATCTGTGTCCCACTCCTTTAATATATATATATATATATATATATATATATATATATATATATATATATATATATATATATATATATATATATATATATATATATATATATATGTTATATTTATGCTGATAAATGTAACAATGATAAATGATAAATGTAACAATGTAACAAAAAAGGCAACAGTAAAAAATATTGGGTTTCTGTCTGGATGGTCTCTTGTGACGAGCCTAATGACAGAGAGTGGAAGTGTGACCTTCCTCCCATACTTGGGCATACCAGGGGTTGTGACTTTAAAGTATATATATAATATATATATATATATATATATATATATATATATGTTTTCTGAGGTTTTCGCGGGTGTTAGTATGTAGGTCTCTAGTTGTTCGGGTTTTCTCCCGGGTAGAATTGGAGATGTCTTGGCGACGTTTCGACGAAGTCACATTCGTCATCTTCAGGCTGCTGCTGACTACTTCAGGTTTGGTGTTTCCAGGAGTACCTGGAGTTCCACTACTCCTGGAAACACCAAACCTGAAGTAGTCAGCAGCAGCCTGAAGATGACGAATGTGACTTCGTCGAAACGTCGCCAAGACATCTCCAATTCTACGCGGGAGAAAACCCGAACAACTAGACACACACACACACACACACACACACACACACACACACACACACACATATATATATGTTTTATTTGTGCTTTTGTTATATTTGTGTTTTATTTGTGCTGATAAATAAATAAAGGGAGACTAGTATAGATCTATTTCAAGCTATTTAGCTCTCATCAGCTAGCCATACCTTTACTGGGATTTGAACCTGTGCTGTATTGCATCTTAGGCAACAGTAAAAATATTGGGTTTCTGTCGTGATGGACTCTTGTGACGAGCCGATTGACAGATGATGGAAGCAGTTAGCTTCCTCCCATAATTGGGGCTTACCAGGGGTTGTATATATATATATATATTTGATAACTTGAAATGTAATATATATATATATTACATTTCAAGTTATCAAATTGCAATTTGCATGTACATAAATCAGTTTGCCTAATCTTAGAAGTGGACCAGTTAAGCAGATGAGCAGAGAAAAGGTCTAAAATAGCTGAGACAATGGAATAGATTTTCAAATATCGAAAGAAGGTAACAGGTACTACAGACTACAGGTAGTCTTCATTTAGTATCTGTCTCAAACAGTGACCCATTCAGTTACAAAGGTGATAAAATAAGGACTTAGTGATCAATCATCACATTTCTGCCCTTCGCAGGCCTACAAAGCAAAAGAAAGCTAAAGTAAGACTATAAGCACTTAAGGACCACTTCGCTGAACAACCAAATTGCTGATCCTAATTGTTCCTAAATGAGGACTATATTGTGCCATTGACAGGGAAAAAAGCATCCTTTCATTCTGGTATCCTCTCTCTCTCTTTTTTTAAATAGGAGAGTGTGGCATGTCTATTTCCTTTGTCTACTTGTTTATTTCCGTTGGTATTTAATTAAAAAAAACCGGAGCATTCACAAAGCGCAGGGTGCCTTCTGCAATTTTTGAGATAATATGCCCCAAAGGGAGGCACTATGATGAGATCTTCCCTCCATGAATCTAATCCTCTGGGGTTCTTGCATCTCCCACCCATCCTGTGTAGTTTGATACTCACAAGCTTCATTCTTCTCTGGCGCAACACACTCCAGTCTCTTGAAAAGCACGGAAAGAAGGGAATGCCAGGCTATTAGGAGAAATAACTGTTGGCAGAAGATAGGGGGAAAATATCTTCTGCCAACAGTTATTATCTCTCCTAATAGCCTGACATCCTTCTTACTTTCAGCAGTCTGAACCCGTGGCTGCTCCCCTACTGCACTTTATACAAAGAGCTAAACCTCATGGTTATTCAACGCAGCCACTTTCAACCAGGCTACTGTCATTCTTCATTTCTTGCAACCGAGGAATATCAGGGAATATCAGGGAACCCACCCCCCCCACTGATTTTCAGAGGTAAGCCCCCCCCCCCCTTGAAGCAAATGTGCTATCACCCACTGTTCCAAATGCCCTTCTAGAGTTACTTGGTGGTCCGGTCTAATCTCGGCATGCTCACAAATTTCAGCACCTGCTTGTCCCATCCTTAATAGTCAGGATTCTTTCAACTTCCTTCCCAAAACCACCTTCGTTCCATCTGCATTCGCCACGCTCAACCACTCCTTCATAAGAAGGGGAGGGAGAAAGCAACAGGCATAGGGGGGGGGCAGGGAGCAGCAGATTATCCAGACACATCAATCATGCCTCTGCCTTTTGAACTCTGCATCCGTTAGCAAGCTCAAAGCAAAGGGGGATTGGCTGAGACTCTGTGATCTCAGCCTGCCAAAGACGATAACGTAAGTAGCCAAAACAGCCCTATTCCAAGCTGTAGCTTTAAAATCCCACTGTGGTGCCCTTTTGTGACAACTATTCACCACGAACACACCTGCTCGACATGTATGAGAAGAAGGAGCAGCAAAAGCTACCTAAAGTCCAACGTGCTTGTCCCCATAAGGACCCACATCTGTCAAGGAGGACTCTCCCTGCAGAGATGCAATAAAAGCTCCTTATCCCACTTGTTTTAGAAAAACTTAACAATGGTGCAGAATCCAATTACAGGTAGTCCTCGACTTACAGCAGTTCACTTAATGACCATTCAAAATTACAATGGTACTGAAAAAAGTGACTTATGACCGTTTTTCACAGTTACGGCCTTTGCTGCATCCCCATGATCATCTGATCAAAATTCAGTTACTTGGCAACTGGTTCATACTTATGATCGTTGCTGTGTCCCAAGGTCATGTGATCCCCTTTTGCGACCTTCTGACAAACAAAGTCAATGGGGAAGCCAGATTCACTGAATAACCAGGTTATTAACTTATCAACTGCAGTGATTCACTTAACAAATGAGGCAAGAAAGATAGTAAAATAGGGCAAAACTCCCTTAACAAATGTCTCACTTAACAACAGAAATTTTGGGTTCCATTGTGGTCTTAAATCGAGGACTACCTGTCCTTTGTTGTTTTCCTCTTGTCCAGTTCCCTATTGAATTCAATTTTTCAACCACGTTTGATATATTCTATACTCCAAACCATGGAGATGTCTTCAGACAGCTCTGTCTCTTCAGCTTTGTAACGGAGATGAGCATCACCCCCTAAAGTTGGAAACGACTAGCACATATGTGCAAGGGGGACCTTTACTTTTACCTTTATACTCTGAACCTTCTATATTCAATCTTATTTCTGTATTGAATTAAGCAAGGCCAACACCAAGAATAATTTCTTTCCAGAAATGTTGATAGCAAATCGGGTTTTTTTTGCCAGAAGTAAATATGCTTGTTTCAAATCATTTTATCATTCTATATAGTAAACAAACTTTGGGCAGCATTCTGGAGAAAAAAATATTTGAATCCACCATTGTTCCAGAGTTCCCTAGTTCCCAATTCTTTTCAGTTTCTTAAAAACTAGCTAGATATTCTAGCAAATTGCAGCATCTAGTTCACTGGTTTGATCTCAGGAACATTAAATGGGATGGGACACCACTAGGATATCTCAAAGGTTGTATTCTAGATGGCTAGCCTATTGGAAAATGATATTAGAAGAAGCCACAGCCACATTTTTACAAAGAAATCTACATGGGTGTACATATGTACTCATTAGAAACTCAGCTTGACTTGGTGGAATCTTTGTTTCTTTCTAAAGTCCCCACAAAGATCAGCAAATCATTTGTTCGGAATCCTTCCATTGGGGGAAATACTGTTTTTCTGAGAGGGAAAGGATGATCAGAACTGATAGTGGAAATTTTGTGTAATTTGGAGAACCGGTAAATGCCACCTCCAACTGGCCCTGCCCTCTCTGCCTCCCAATTCCCAGGTGATCAGGAGGGAATGGGAATTTTGCAGTAACCTTCCCCCACCATGCCCACCAAGCCACACCCAACAAGCTACACCCACAGAACCAGCAGTAAAAATTTTGAATCCCACCACTGGTGTGATTGTGAGTTGATGTGCCTTTGATTAGGTCAGGGATCAGCAATCTGCGGCTCTGGAGCCACATGTGGCTCTTTCCTTCCTCTGCTGCCGCTCTGTCACCAGTCGGTGCTACAATTTTGAGAGGAGCTTCCGGTGGTGTGGGGGGGGGGGGAGAGAAGCACAGCCCGCCAGGAGAAGACTCTATGGCAAGGAGAGGGTTTTCCAGTTGTCTCCACAATTGATAGGGCTTTCAGTTATGACAGGTAGAGGAAAAAGTACGTCACACTAGGAGGAGACTCTATGGTGGGGGAACTGAACTTCTGGTCAGCTGCAGAATTGAACAGGGGGCTTCCGGTTAGGACCTTTGTGGCTCCCGGTGTTTTTTCTTCTGTGGGAAACGGGTCCAAATGATTCTTTAAGTGTTTAAATTTGCCGACCCCTGGATTAGGTCATTGGGAATATATTACTTGCTTATAAGTTATTATTTTAGGAAAAAGCAATCAAAAGTTCAGGCAGAGAGTCAGGAAGTCTTTAAATGTTGGGAGCACATGTAAAAAGACACTGATTACAGTATATCACAGAAGGGAATGCACCCCCTTACATTTTGTAAATATTTAACTACAGTATATCAGTGCTAAAAAGACAAAGATTTCCTCTTAGCCTACAACAACAAAAGTATGGTTTCCCAGTGGCAAGAAGTAATAATTTTTCTCCCTTCTGCATTGGCTAGCATACTTCTCCCCCAGTATTGTTTCCCCTACAGCGGATAAACCTTCTTACAAGGCAGGCGAGACATAAGGAAGGGAGTAAATTTAGCCTGGAGCAAAGGCTGAGGGGTTTGTATATGAGAGAACTCATCAAGTTTTTCAAAAGAAGGCCTTGAGAATCTTTCCCTCTCCTCTCAGAATGCAGAACATGGGATTGTGGAGTTAAGTTACAGGCAGGCAGATTCTGGTTAGATACTGGTTTTTTTTTTGGGGGGGGGGGGGAAATCCAGTAAAAGAAAAAATTGTATGGTGAGGGACTCCTGTGCTGGATATGTATAAGCCCAGCAGAGACACCCGCTAGAGGTGCTTCATGTTGGATTCCAGCACCGAATAGTGGCCTTCAAAATCCCTCCAAGCTTTTGATAGTTTGAGCAGGAGCTCTCCACAGTTGCCAATTGCCATAACTTCTTAGCATATTCTAATCTTACCATATCACCCCACAGTGGAAGGGCCCTTTCTTTCCTGGAGTGGAATTCTTCTGGAAATCAATCTTCAATTCCACTTAGTTGGTTATTTCCTCACTTACGTAATCCAATTCAGCTTTACTGCAATTACAATACAGGTGGCCCTCGACTTACAATTGTTAGTTTAACATTGGTTCAATTGGTCCGACACCCTCAAGGAAAAAGCTCTTTACCATCTATCCTCACGCTTATGATGTGTTACACCCCATCCCACCCTACACACACATGCACAATTATGTGATCACAATTTGGATTGGATCATCCTTATGACTGGCTATAGTATTCTGTG
Source organism: Thamnophis elegans (assembly GCF_009769535.1). NCBI lineage: Eukaryota > Metazoa > Chordata > Lepidosauria > Squamata > Natricidae > Thamnophis > Thamnophis elegans. The sequence continues at coordinate 64,118,260 of NC_045541.1, read as the reverse complement.
GTCACAGGATCACTATTTATTTGCAACCTTTCTTGCTGGTTTTCAGAGAAACATATCCATCGGATTTGCTTAATGACCGCATGATTTGTGTAACGATGGTGGTGATTCATTTTACAAGCACAGTAAAATACTTGTAAAATCCAGTCCGGTTCACACAATGACTTAACTTGAGACCACATGAACTTACAACTGAATTTCCAGTTCAAGCTGTAGTGGAAAATTGAAGATTACCTGCATTTCTCTTATTGTTCCAAGAAATGAAAGTCTGTGCAAAGGATTTGAAAGCTGCAAAAGTAATGAGAGCATCACTTCAAAAATGTGATCCCAGCAGAAGAATTGTCTGCATGCACACACAGCCTTCTAAATGGCCAGATAAGTTTCCAGAAAGAGACGGCTGCTTTAATACATTTTGTTAGCATCCTTTGAAAACACCCCTTTATAAATATTGTTTCTTCCAGGAGTGAAATTCAGCCGGTTCGCCGAACTGGTTGTTGCAAGGATCAGCTGGCCTTGCCCAACCCCTCCCCCTTCCCTCCCAGGAGTCTCCACATGGCCCGTTCATCATGCCAGGTAAGTTCAGGAACCGTACGGAGGCTCTGGGAGGGCAAAAAATGGGCTTCCCAGGAGTCCAGAAATGGGCCTATTTCCAGCCTACGGAGGGCCCAGGGGAGGCGGTTTTCACCCTCCCGGAGGCTCGAAGAAAGCCTCCAGAGCCTAGGGAGGGCAAAACCACTCCCCCATTGTGCTGCAGGAAGCTGAGTAGGCCATGCCCAACGTGGCCCTGCCCACCCAGCAACCTGGCAGAGAACTGGTTGCTAACTTTTTTCAATCCCACCTCTGGTTTCTTCCTATCAGGGATGCCTTCTACAATCAAAATTTACTATAACTTTGCATTTCCCCACAAATATATTAGCCCTATTTTGCATTTTGAACATCTATATGTGCTCTGTCCCACTGCAAGCATGGCTTGCAGGAGTGGGGCAGGAGTAGGAGATGGGAGGGATTACACAGAGACATATTTGGTATAATTCTGGAATTGTTCTTGTTGGAAAATTACTGAGGCTAATTTTCAGTTTAGTTTACACCCAGTACATTACCAGTCAATCCCTATATCCAGAACAAAAATATACACACCACCTACTACACCACTTATCAAAACTATAAATGTAAAGATTCCCCCCACATATGCTAGTTGTTCCCAACTCTAGGGGGCGGTGCTCATCTCCATTTCAAAGCCAAAGAGCCAGCTCTATCTGAAGACGTCTCTGTGGTCATGTGGCCAGCATGACTAAACAGCGAAGGCGCATGTAACGCTGTTACCTTCCTACCAAATTGGTTCTTATTTTTCTACTTGTATTTTTACATGCTTTCAAACTGCTAGGTTGGCAGAAGCTGGGACAAGTAACAGGAGTTTACTCTGTTATACGGCACTAGGGATAATTTGACATTTATTTGTTAAACAGACATCAAAACATTTAACTGGCAAAAGGAAAGGTGAAGAAGAGAGAAAGCTATAAGTAACAGACATGGGTATACCTTATCTGTATCTATCAAAAGGGGAAGAACTTTCCAGAACCACTAGAAACTGTGGTAAATAGCATAAATACTGTTATATTGAACAAATATAACAGAAGAAGAACAGAGATGGCACATAGGACACCAGGTGATTCCTCCTCTCCTTTGTAGTGTGGAAGAAACAATTTCATAATTGAGAATGATGTATCCAACAGTTCTAGACAGAACAATTGCTACTGGGGCAAATATTTCCTTCCTTCTTCTTTTTTTTCCACTTTGCAAAAATATTTTAATTTTGCCTTGTGGCATTCTAAGGAGGGAGGGAGTGGAAAAAAAGGAGCCAGGATGATTGCAGTTTAACAATCTGAAATAAAATAAACTCAGTGCAGCTCATCCTGGCTTTGATAGTATGAATTTAGTTTTGGAGAGAGTCTGAGGAATTCTGCACCAATTGGTGAAATGACAATATCCGCTGCCTAGAATGAAATAATAAAGTGACACAGGTAAGATAAAGGGGTCTGCAGGAAAAGTCATGCTGTCCTCTTGAAATGCGAATTGTGAACTAGACTTGTCTTTTGAATTGTGAGCATAAAAATTGGGTTTTAATATCTCAACATGATTATGCAGGATAGGCAGAAACTAAGGAAAAGTCACTCAGATAACTGGGTCTTTTTTCATGCAGGGCTTTATAGGTGATAACTACAACCTTGAATGGTATCTAGACGTCTATTGGTAACCACTTCAACTCATCCCAAAGGTGTTTTTCCAAAAAGGCAACTGGACTTTCTTTTTTTCTTGAAAAACTTTTCGCTTTTCATCCAAGAAGCCTCTTCAGTTCTAACTGAATGGAACAGAGGGGAAGGATTTATATTCAGGGGTGGGATTCAGCCGGTTTGGACCGGTTCGGGTGAACTGAATGTTAATTTTAATCTGGTTCGCTGAACTGGTAGTTGAAAGGACTGGTTGACCCCACCCGCTTTCAGGGTCATTTATCTCAGGTGTCCCCCAACCCCCAGAATGTGGACCAGCACCGGGCCATGCAAAGAACAGAAGCCCCATCCGTACCTGTGTGTGAAGCCACGATCCCACCCTTCCCCTCATGGAAAAACCACTCTCCAAAAACCAGTCCCTAACTCCCAAAAGGTTGGGGACTGCTGGTTTATCTGTTATCGTTTATCACAGATTTATCTGTATCTTCAGAATCATCTGGATCAGATGGGGTGGAACCTTCTTGGGATTTCTGAAATGACTGTGTTGTAAACAGAGAACTATATGAATTAGAAACTCTGTCCATAAATCAAATGTAGCTGCTGCATTAATGGCATCCCAGGTGTGAATCTCCTAGGGCAGCATACACAGCTCCGATGGCCAAAACCTTTCAGGAACTTTAGATGGATTCCATTCATTTATGCCCGCATGCTGCTGGAGGCTTGCACATTGCAAACTAAACCCTGAAGTTGCTTCAAAACCTGTGATTAAAGGCATGAGCTCATGTTTCATTTTATAATTTGTAAGAAGACTAAATTAATCTGAGAGGTTTTGTTAAGCATCTTTACAGTTTTGAAGTAGAAATTAAACTTAAAAAATGTATGCACACAACACAAAACAGAAATACAAAGGCTCTCCATTTTTCTGAACTCTGAAATCCCTTGGGTTTTTCCAAAAATCCAACACAGGTCAGCAAATATTGTACTGCATTGGGATTTTCCCTTGCTGGAGACTGCGGCATCCTCTGGAGAGAGGTGGTGAATGATTGTGTGGAGAGTGTGTGTGTTTTTGGGACTGTGTGTAAGGCTTTTGGTATTCATTCTCTGCTTAGAACATCCATCAGGTATTCTCCCAGAGGCACTGTCAAGGTATTGGGAACACCCAGCCACAGCCACACGCTGGTTTTGCTCAGCAGACAACCTAGGCAAAGGTAGAAGAGTGTTACAAGGAAAGGAAATATGCACCTCTGTTCTTTGAAAATGGCAAGGAACAGAACTACCATCAAAGAAGGGAATTCTTCCTTCATAACTGGACATCCCAAAATGTAGGCACCCTCCTTTCTTCTTCTCAGAGGACTCCTGGAAAAATATATGTCAGCCAGTGGTGAGATTCAAATAATTTACCAACCAGTTCTCTGCCCTAATGACCAGCTGGGTAGGCGGGGCTCGGTGGTCATGTGATCATATGGGCATGGCCAAGTCAATGTCACTCAGGTCGATGGGCACTTCACCTTAGTTGTTACAATGTAATAAGGGTTAACTGGAGAGGCAGTTTTTATAAGCAGGGCAATAAAGATTAGGCTAGAAACAACACCAGAATGTTTCCTTCCTGCCTTCCTTACAGGATTAGTCCTGTAAAGTGGGAAAAAACAAAAGATTTCTTCCAACAACCGGTTGTCCAAACTGCTTAGAAAGTTACCAACCAGTTCTCCCAAATAGGTGCGAACTGGTTGAATCCCACCATTGATGTCAGCCATAGAAACAATGCCATCTCATTCTAAAACGGCTTTTGCCAACATGTTATGTTTTGGGTATAGGACACAGTTTCTCAGAAATTTTGACGATGGTATTAGAAGAACAATAATGCCACACATCTGGGAAACATCTAGAAGGGTGTTCTAGAATCTCACCAAAATGTCATTTTCCAAAATTGTATCTGCTTCATCTCCCGCCTGCCCGCCCGCCCCGACCACTATCTAAGCCAGACAGTCATCTCTCTTATCCTTCATTTTTTTTCTCCCCTGGCTGAACCTTTATTTCTAACACCACTTATTATTTGGAAAATAAGGCTATGCTTTTTCCATTTGCAATGTACGGCTGTGAAAGTTAGACCGTAAGAAAGGCTGAGCACCAAAGAATTGAGGCCTTTGAATTATGGTGCTGGAGAAGACTTCTGCGAGTCCTTTGGACTGCAAGGCAATCAAACCATCAGTCCTAGAGGAGATCAACCCTGACTGCTCTTTAGAAGGCCAGATCCTGAAGATGAAACTCAAATACTTTGGCCACCTAATGAGAAGGAAGGAGTCACTGAAGAAAAACTTAATGCTGAGAAAGATTGAGGGCAAAAGAAGGGGACGACAGAATGAGGTGGCTGGATAGCATCATAGAAGCAGTAGGCATGAGCATAAATGGCCTCCGGAGGATGGTAGAAGACAGGAAGGTCTGGAGAAACATTGTCCATGGGGTCGCAATGGGTCAGATACAACTTTGCAACTAACAACAAAAATCTGTAAATGGAAAATGAGTAAGGGAATCAAGTCAGCACAATGACTAAGTTCTGAGGAACTGAGGAACACAGAGACGCCTGTGTTCAGTCCGTGTGCCGTGTGTGTGTGTGTGTGTGTGTGTGTGTGTGTGTATGTTGAGTAGGGGATAAAGTGGTAAACAGGTGTGAATATAGTCCAGGCCTGTGTTTCTCTCTGGAATCCCTCTTTGGTGTTTTTAAACGACTTCAGTAAAAGGGAACTGAGCAGATGTACTTTGTATAATTGGAAGCTATCAGATAATGACACCATAGTAAGGTCCCTAATTTAGCTGTCCACATTACAGCATACTTAGCAAAATGATTGATCTCTGTAACAAAGGAGGTTCTAAGTGGCAAGAGATCTGCTATGGAAAATGGAGGTTTAGGGAAGGAAAACAAACACTTGTAAGTGACAGGAACATTCAAAGAAGAATTCCTGTGCATCAGATTTCATGTCTTTGCAAGGTACGAATTTTAACCCTGAGCTTTAATCACATTAACCTGTTTTTGTACGTAAAGTCTGACAAATACTGATATAGAAAGATTGCAGCAAACCTTCCCCTGCTACATAATTTAGGGATTTTGTACATTTGTAAATCGAGATTAGTTGTTTAATATAAATTTTCCAAATCCAATTTTCCGAACTGTTAAATATATTAGATGAAGCGATATTTTTCCACTGTTTCAGTTATCATTTTTTTGAGACTTGCTCTTATAGCACATTAAAACATTGACTTTGCACTATACTGAAGAAGTTTCACTCATAACCTCTTTTCTTTTCCTGAGAAAATGAGACTTTTACTTACAGCATCAGACAAGTCAGGATTAGGCAACCTGACATCCTCCTAATAATTTGGACTTTATCTAGTACAGTTAGTACTCAATTTACAACCTAATTGAGCCCAAAATTTCTATTACTAAGCAAGGCAGTTAATTGAGTTTTGTGCTCCATTTTATGACCTTTTATTGCCACAGTCGCTAAGTGAATCACTGCAGTCATTAAGTGAAATTTGGCTTTCCCCATTGACTTTGCTTATTGGAAGTTATTTTGTTCACATCACCATGGGGATCACTCAATTTACATAAGTGTGAAAACTGGTAATAAGTTACTCTTTCAGTTCCATTGTAACTTTGACTAGACACTAAATGAATGGTTGTAAGTCAAGGACTACCTGTATAGATTTTGACCATAAATTTATACCCCAAAGGGCATCAGATTGTTCCCCCTGATTTGGAAATCAAAGAAAATACAAACTCAAGGTAAACCACTTCAAACTCGATTGCAGGAAATACGACTTCAGCAACAGAATGGTCAATGCCTGGAATGCTCTACCTGACTCCATTGTTATATCTTCAAACCCCCACAACTTCAACCTTAAATTGTTTACGGTGGATCTCACCCCATTCCTAAGAGGTCTGTAAAAGGAGGCATGCATAAGTGCACCAGTGTGCTTACCGTCCCTGTCCTACTCTCCCCATTTATTTGTATTTACTTTCTTTGTTCACAATGTTCATACTTATACTTGTTATCTTGTACATGTCTGGCAAACAAACAAACAAATAAAATAATTTAAGGAGATAATAATTACAGCTTAATATGGTGTAGATTTTTGTTTAAATGAGGTCTTAGAAAAAAAATAAGTTGATTAAAGAAATTTAATAGAAATTAGCCTTGCTTGATGTCTACTTCAGTATCTCTACCTATTTATACATGCTAGGCCTTTTTATTGCTAATCTGAACATCAATATAGGCCTGATGGCTGTATTCTTGCAGAGCATTGGTCTGTCTGGGGTTATGTCTTAGGCCTTCTCAGGCAGGAAAGAAAAAACCTAGGTCAGGGATATCAGGCCTGACATCGAATGGATGTGTGAAAGGGGACTTTTTGGGTGTGCATGGGGGTCTTCTTCCAGCAGCCTCTAGATCAGGGGTGCCCAAGCTTGGCAACTTTACAACCTGTGGACTTCAACACCCAGAATTAACACAGCTAGCCATGCTCTGGAAGTTGAAGCCGACAGGTCTTAACGTTACCAAGATTGGACAGCCCCAGGGGCGGTCAGCTATGGGTTTGCCTAGGTTCAGGAGAACCCAAAGCTAATGTTATGACCGGTTCAGAGAGCCTGCAAATCCCACCTCTGGCTGGCCCCTCCCACTCTGCCCTTCCCTTCCCACCCTTCCCTTCCCAGGAGTCTCCACGTGGCCCATTTTGGATGCGAGGGAAGTGCAGGACCCACACGGAGGCTCGGGGAGGGGGAGAAATGGGCCTCCTGGAAGTTCCAGATGGCCAGAAACATCCAGAGCCCAAGGAGGCAGTTTTCACCTTCCCAGAGGTTCGAGGAAAGCCTCTGGAGCCTGTGGAAGGTGAAAACGCCCCCCTCTGCCCACCTGCCATGGTGCAGAAGGGCAACTAGGCCATGCTCACCATGGCCATGCCCACCCAGCAACCGGGCAGAGAACCTGTTGCTGAAATTTTTGAAGCCCACCCCTGGACACCCCTAATCAAGAGGCTGCTGGAAGAAGACCCTCATGCACACCCATGTATGAAGGGATGTGTGCAGTTCCCTTTCACACATCCCTTCAACTTCAAGCCTAGGATCTGGTGCCAGCCACCTGCCCAGCAATTGGCTTGCGACCCAAACTTTCTAGAGCTGTGGGTAAGCCTGGCAGATCAGCAGATGCACTGATTGCCACTGATTGCCATGGAAATGAGGTCTGAGGAAGGGCAGGGTGTCCAAAGCTGCTGCCTGAGCCTGCTCTTGCTGATCAGCATGAAGGAGATCAATGGGCCAGGTGAGGTCTGTCCTCTAATCCAGGCTCTCATGTGGGTGCCTGCAGCTGCTTGTGGTCTGCTCGAGCCCCCTCTCCCCAGTTCTTGGGTGCTGGGGCTTTCCAGCTGCACTTTAATTACAACCCAAGGGATGGACCGTATTATGTAAAAGCAATGTTCAGGGTTTGTGGATAGGGGGTTGGATTTGGGGAGGCTGGTTTCCCCACACTCCTCCCCTCAGTTTCATAGCACCTTATTCCATTCAGTAGAGTCTTCTTCCAGGGCTGGTGACTTTATCAACACAGCCATGTTGCTTCCTTGGCAACAATATGCAAGTGATGTGCTCTTTATTCATGGGGAAGCTGTATCTATGTAGTGGCTAGGAGTCAACAACCAACTTCATAGCACCTAATCAATCAATCAATCAATTTCCTTTAACTTTTTCCTAAGTTGTAATGATTTCCCAGTCTAGTCCACACTCCTGAGATTTCCTAATGGTCTCCTATCCTGGTATTAACTAATACAGACATTCTGAGAGAAACCAAAGTGAGCTGTTGGCTGTAAAGAAAGGGAATGGCATTCCTAGCTGTCTTATGCTGAATAATTAGGATTAGGCATTCACTTTCAATTACATCCAATGCAGAACTCCAGGGTTTAGTTTCAGAGCCCAGGCCTTCTGCTATGACTGCTGTTTTTAAATTCCACTGAGACAAAAACAGCAACTTAGAGTACTGTTTAGCTCAAAGACAGAACAGTGTCAGTATTTGCTTGGTCAGTTAGATCTGGCAAGCATTTCCAAGTTATAAAGAGGGATCTATGAAACCTTTTTAAATACTTACCAGCCAGGCCACCTTAGGGGATCTGTCGTGTAGTTCAGCATTCCTTAACAGACAATTGAATACAAGAAGGGAGCCCAGAAATCTTGCCAGTGTTAAATTTTGGGTAGCGGCAAAATGTGACAGATTCAGGTAGGAATGCATATGGAAGATTGGAAATTACATAGAGATTTTTAAAATATTTGATCAGAGTATATTTTATTCCAGAACTGGGTTGCTACCATTACGGACAAACCGGTACTGTTGCTCTGGCCTGGGTCGCAGAACCAGCAGCGACACAGGCTGGCCACGCCCCCGAACTGGTTCTCTAGTCACCGCTGCCATTGCCAACATGTTGTTTAGTAGTGCGCGCGCGCAGTTCACTATAAATTGTTCTGCGCATGCACAAAAAACAATTTAAATTGAACTGCACGTGAAGCAAACTGGTAGTAAAACCGGGAGCAACCCACTTCTGTTTTATACTCTATTAAATAGACTAAATAAATAAACTCTCCCATAAAATTCTGCTACAGAACATGGTAAAAATGCTGACTAGACTGTATCATCATTAGTTAGATACAAAGCTGGTTGAACAATTGTACTCTGCAAGTGTATGTTAATGGGTGGAAGGACTTGTTGAGGGGAGTACTGAATTTCTGTGCTGTTTAGCCATTTATAAATGGCTCGGAAAAGGCATTATAAAATATGATAACTCTAACCCTGCTGTGGCCAAACACATTGTTACTTTTATTTGTAAAGTAGCAATAACAGGGTAACAGAGTTGGAAGGGATCTTAGAGGTCTTCTAGTACAACTCCCTCTCAAACAGGAGACTCTATGCCCGTGATGGCGAACTTACGTGATGCGTGCCGGAAGTGGCACAGCCATCTCTCTGGGCATGAGAGTCCTCACCTGTTGCTCTTCCGGGTTCCAGTGTGCCAGTTACCTGGTCTTCACACACATGGGGGTGCCGAAAACTGGAAGAGCAATCGACCAGTGCGCATGCACCCTCAAGGTCACTCATGTTGGGGGGCCCTGTGGTGACCCAAGACTCTGCCAGTGAAAATGGAGCTCAGGAGGGCTGCGTATGGCCTTCCCAAGCTGTGTTTTCTCTGGCAAACGCCTCGTGACCCGATCCTTTGCTGTTTCCAGGGTGGTCCCACGGACCAAATCTAATCACCCTGCGCCAACCTCCATGCCTTGAGTTTGACATCCTGCTCTACAAAAATCTGAAAATTCCTTTGGAGATCCAGGAATGGAGAATATCTTCTACATGTTTTTCTAAAAACCGAGATCCTGATCTTTATGGTGTTACTTTTACAGTTGTAAAAGTTACTTTTACAGCTCCAAAAAGAGCGCATAAAGTCATCTAAGATCAAATTGTGCCATTAGGCCTTTTAGTTCACTACTGTTCGAGCTGACCTACAGTGGTTCTTCAGGTTTTTCAGAAAAAAAAAGACTTTATGAGCCCTAATTGGTGCTACTAAGGATTGAACCTGTGACCCTTTTCCTTGCAAGCAGGTATGTTTAGCAAGCTTTTGGTCCTTTATTATGACGCTACACACATTCTTTTCAAATGAGAACGTGATCTCAGGTTGTCCACCTGCAGTTTGAGAAACATTCCCACCTGGCTTCCAACTTTGCAATGTGAATAAATTTCCACGTAAAGTTCTTATGGCTCCAATCTGAATGAGCATGACATGTACAGCTTTAAATGCCCACATACAGAATATAGCTCTTATTTTTCATCAAATAATCAGCAAATTAATCACTTATATTTGCAGACTAATCTCAATATATTGGAGTTTAAAGCAGTCCAAGATTAGTTGGCAGACTATTTCTTTTAAAAAGTCACATCTTAATTGCATTTCAAAATTATACGTATCTATCTATCTATCTATCTATCTATCTATCTATCTATCTATCTATCTATCTATTTATCTATCTATCTATCAACACACACACATATACATATACATATACATATACATATACATATACATATACATATACATATACATATACATATACATATACATATACATATACATATACATATACATATACATATACATATACATATACATATACATATAATACATATACATATACATATACATATACATATACATATACATATACACATACACATACACATACAGAGAGAGAGAGAGAGAGGGAGAGAGAGAGGGAGAGAGAGATGTTATAAACTTCTCTTTCTTCACTAACTCTTGCATAGAAATAATTGCAAATGTATACGTTATTTGATTAGACAGCACTGCTTTTCCAATCTACTTTGAGCAAAACCTATACAAATATTTTGTGAAATATAAGTATTTTGTATACATTGGCTTTATTTCACATCCACTGACGTTCTGAATGAAAAGTAAATTGTCCTAAAAGATGTGGCTATGTATGAACAGAAACTACAAATGTAGAATTTGTGTTTGTGGATCATTCTGTCTGCTATTACATGCACTTGGAACATTTCTGCCTGTAAAATAAAAAAAAACATTGTTGAACCATCTAGAAGAGATTCAGAAGTGAAGTCTGAATACACAATTCAGTTGAGCTGCAGACTCAGAATTAAACTTGTAAGTACAGGTAGTCCTTGATGTAGAACATTTCATTCAGTGGCTGCTCAAAGTTACGACGTCACTTAAAAAAGTGACGTATGACTGTTTTTCACACTTACGACTTTTGCAGCATCCCCATGGTCACATGATCAAAATTTGGATGCTTGACAGCTGGCTCATATTTATGACGGTTGAGTGTCATGTGGCTGGCTTTTATGAACTTCTGACAAACAAAGTCAATGAAGAAGCCAGATGACCTAGATGACTGAGAATCTTCAAAGACATTTACCCATGGGGTACAGTAACAACGAGCACCATAGAGCTTGCAGAGATAATATTTGTTTAACATGCAGCTGTCAAGGTAGAGAGAAATGCTAGTGATTCTGAACCTGTTCATTGAAAAGAAAAAGCTGCAATATAAATAAGATTTTGATAGTTAAGAGGGATTGAATGGAAGGAACAGGCTCTTGTAGCTGTAGCCGTTGACTCCCCTATACTACCTGTGGAAGACTGCACACCCTAAGAACAGGGGTAGGCTTCAAAAGTTGCAGCAACGTTGCTGGGTGGGCATGGGCATGGGCATGGGCATGGTGGGCGTGGTCTAGTCTGCCTCCTGCACCATGGAGGGGGGGAGCATTTTTTGCGCCCTCCCCAGGCTCTGGAGGCTTTCCTTGTGGGGAAAGCAGTTTTTGCCCACAAGGAAAGCTCCTAGAGCCTGGGAGGGCAAAAACTGCTTCCCCCAGGCTTCAGAGGCTGGAAACAGGCCTATTTCTGGACTTCCAGAACCTCCAGTAGGCCCATTTCCACCCCTTCCAGAGCCTCCATGCAGGCCCTGCACTTACCTGGCATGATGAATAAGCCGTGTGGAGACTCCTGGGAGGGGGGGGGGGAGGACCAGCCAGGGTGGCATTTAGGGGTTCGCTGAATGGGCAGAATAGCTAGAGGATCTCCCGAACCTGTGTGAACTCCCAGCAGCCCCACCCCTGCCTAAGACTAATGCAAGATGCTGGTTTGACCTGACCATTGATCATTCCCAATGAAGTAGGCCTCTCATTTGGTTTGGGGAGCTGAGGTGAGCTTTGGTTTGATGAACCAGCATATTCCCAGCTGCTGCTTGGGTAAGACCAGATGCCCAGAACGATGCCATGTATAGCCAGGCTGCAAACAACCCAACTTCAACAGCCATAGCTCTGTAATTACCGCTGCATGGACTGTGGGGATAGGGTGGGGTAGGGGAGCGAGTCAAACCTGTGTATACAAACACTGCTGTGCTACCTTCTCGATGGCATCACCCTCAAAGGAAGGGCTCAAAGAAAGCTCTAATTTCAGGGCTTGAGGCTGGGGGTGGTTGTTACCGAAAGGGCTGTGACCATGAACTTTCATCTCAGCTGGCTGAGGAAAAGCACACTTTCAGCACGAGGGCTGGCAGTTCTGAGCCATTCCCAAGGATGTGCCAGCAGCACCACTGCTTGGAACTGAGGATTACTGTAGGTCACTGTATCCTTTTGAACCTAAGGTCCAGGAGCCTGTTGCATGCATGCATCCATCCTTCTGCTCAAGATTTCTAAGAAGGGGATGAAGTAACTCCATATGTAGAGTTTTGCACTTCCCCAGGATTGACTCCATTGCTGTTATGTTTCTATAGGATTTCATTCTACTTTAGCTGATACTTCATAGGAAACCAACATCCCAGCAGAAACCCTGGAACTCTCTGGAGATTAAAATGGCACTTTTCTCATTGGTAGACGCTCTTGCCTCACTCTACCTTCCATTTCTGATCTTTGCCCTCAAAGATTAAATGGCTCTAACTTCATGATATTATTTCTCTGTTGGGACACTATAATAAACTGAGCAAGGAAATGGTATCTTGATGGTTTTGAAGCTCCTCTCGTTGCAAATGCCTGGATGTTTTTAGTACCATATCCAAACATAACCTAGAGCCAGACATACCCTGTGTGCCAGAGGTGTGCCAGAGGTGTGCCAGAGGTGTGCCAGAGGTGTGCCAGAGGTGGCACACAGCACTCTCTCTGATGACACTCAAGCTGTCACCCCAGTTCAGCTCTACCAGGCATGTGCGCGCGCCTCTCACCCGACCAGCTGGTCTTCAGGTCTGTGCCATGCCTGTATGGAGCAGGGTGCATGGGTGGGGGCACAGGGGGTGTGTTGCACATGCAAATGCAGGGGCTGGGTATGTGCGGGGTATTGTGGGTGCATGCACGGGGGTGGGTGCATGTGTGGGGATGCGCGCATTGCATTTGGGGGGGTGTTGGGCACTCAGACCGGAAAAGGTTAGCCATCACTGCCCTAAAGGCATTGTTTGGATTTGGTCTTGCATGGAATGGGACAACTTGGTGTGGTCAACTCACTGTAGCCAACTCACCACGGCCAACTTGCAACAGGACAACATGCTGTGGGACAATTCAGCAATTCAAGTATTTAAAGTAATTAAAAAATATTTTAATTGTTGTCATTCATATTTCACTTTGGCCCTCCTTTTGCATCCTTTCTTTAATGATCCTTTCCCACTATTTATTTGATATTAGTGTATCTCTTATCCTGTGGCAAGTTGTCCCACGGTGAGTTGTCCCATAGTTAGCTGGTCTAGTTAGCTGGCTCTTGGCTGCATCGAGTTGTCTTAGACCCAGTTTTACAGCCTCTTACTGATCAGTTGGAGAATGCAATGGTTGCCTCCTATTGGATTATCTATGTTTCAATGTAGTGGCAGTGAGCATGACCGGAAGCTGGTTTAATACTTTCCAAAGATCTGAGAAATAAAAACAGAGGCTCTATGGAAGGAACCTGACTCACATTTTTTAGACATTTGTGATTAAAAAGGTTTTTAGGAATACTGGGAATGGATGGGAGATCATGGAGAGCCGGCCCATGGTATTTAGCCTCTTCCCCTACTGGCAGGATTCCTTACATTGAGCTAACTTTTGATAGATGGTTAATTGTCTCCTATTATAGAAGGCAAGTCCGTAACATCCTTTCTGGAAATTAGTTGGCTTTACTTGGAATTGAAAGAATTGTATCTTGTTATTATTATTATTTTTTTGGCAGCACTGTAAATATTGACTCTGTATTTTTTTTTCTGTGCAGCTTTTCAGATGTTTTAAATTCAGCATTTTTGCACCCTTTTTTTTTTTTTTTTTTTTTTTGATACCCAAGGCAATTTCTACTAGCCCTTTCTTAAAAGATGGGTGCAAAAAATGATGCTGGGTCCAAGAAAGATGAGAAGCTTCATGTTAGTTGTGTGGAACCCAATCTTAATAGGTGTGTGTGTGTGTGTGTGTGTGTGTGTGTGTGTGTGTGCGCGCACGTGCACGTGTGCACATGCACACACACAGCCTTTGTCTCTTTCTCCCTGGTCCTTTTTGCAAATTACCAATCCTCATTTTAACATCTTCTGGCAATTATAGTTGTGAGTTAAATCAGTAGACTGTTGTGTCAGACAGTTCCTTGATCTCAAGGGCTTGGTATGGAATCTTCCTCATTGTAATGGCAATGAGTGTTCATTAATAAAAACTTGCCTTATCTGTACATTGTAAACTAAGTAGAATTGCTATCTTAAGTGTGCCTAATTGGCGTAAGTCCCATTATGGAAAGCAACAGGAGTTGCTTTTAATTAAATGAGATTAGTATGTGCCTCTGGATGCAGAACTAAGAATCTTATTCTCTGGAAATTCCAAATGCTTTCCTCTATTCTTATGGGTGGCATTGATTCTTCTTCTCATCCTGACAGCTTCCAGGGCCAACAATACTAATTATTGGTGGATAGGTGCTGAAGTCTTTTTCTCTTTTGGGCTGGTGATTGTCTCTTTTGAGTAATATATAAATATTGTTAATGTCTATGTGTCTATTGATGGCTGATTTGTCAGACTGCCAGGCTTCTAGAAATTCCCTGACATTTTTGGATTTGGCCTAGTCTAGGATTGTGACATTTTCCAAATTGAATCTATGGTTACATCTGTCTATATGTTGCGAAATTAAAGAATTTTCCTTATGCCTTCTGACTGCCAGTTGGTTTTTGTGGATGCATTCTGCAAGAAAACAAGCAAGCTCAGAAAACACCAAGGACTCCTTGATTGATTGGTTGATTGATTTACAGTACCAGGAGGATATAAATCTGAGAAATAATTAAACAGATAAGTTGTCCTATAACTTGATATACTAAAAAGGCTGCTGATTTGCTGAAGAAATTTTTGTAAGAAGAAAAAGATTGTGTCAGTCTTATAAAGCAGACCAGATTAAGAGCCCAATGCCATACTGGTTTAAGCTGTTTTCATTAGAATAGCTATAGTAACAGAATTGTGCATCTATGATGTGTTTCCACCGTCCTTCACTTTAACTTCATAAGAAATGGGGAAGGGCTTTCCTAAAGCATTTTCTTAAATTTGAGTGTTGGAATGGCTCCATACCACATGTCTGATTGTTGCCTTGGTAATGGGCCTTCCTACTGTCCTTCAAGGCCTCTACAGGCCTTACTCCCTCTTTCCCCAACATCTGGTAAAACCAAACAACTTCCCCTCTGCTGAAGACAGTATGAGAGACAATTCACTCTTGCTTTTTCCACAGCCCCCTCTCCAAAATAATTCAAGAAGGCACAGGTCACCTAAGCTAAAACTCATTATGGATGAAAAAAATATAATACCAAGAAGTGAATTGTATATCTTACCTAGTAAGAATCAGAAAATGAAATGTTGTGAGAACACAGCTCAGCCACGTATTTTTATTAAGTAATCAAACACTACTGTTAAAGCCAACAAAACAGGAAACTTTGCTATGGAGTAATCTTTACTCCATTCAGAGAATGACATGGGAAAGGCACTGTTGTCCTCAAATACGTCCTGAAATGGCACTATCAAAGGGGCTCAGTTATGTCAGAAGTTATAGACTCTAGACTTGACAGAGTGCAGGGAAAAACAACAAAGATGATTAGAGGACAAGAGGCTAAACCACACGATGAACTGATATGTCTAGTCCAGAGGTGGTACTAGTTCAGCAGGTTCTGACCAGTTCTGGAGAACCAGTAGTGGAAATTTTGAGTAGTTCGGAGAACCGGTAAATACCACCTCTGACTGGCCCCGTCCCCATCTATTCTCTGCCTCCCGAGTCCCAGCTGATTGAGAGGAAATTGAGATTTTGCAGTATCCTTCCCTGGAGTGGGGAGGGAATGGAGATTTTACAGTATCTTTCCTTTGCCATGCCCACCAAGCCACACCATGTCCACTAAGCCACGCCCACAGAACCGGTAGTAAAAAAAATGTGAATCCCACCACTGGTTTGGTCTAACAAAGAAAAGGACTTTGGGGTGACATGATAGCAATCTTCTAATATTTGAAGGGCCATGGAGAGAAGTGGGGAAGGGCTTTCTCCAAAGCTCCTGAAGGCAGGACAAGAAGTAACAGATGGAAACTTATCAAGGAGAGATCCAAACTAGAACTGGGGAGAATTTTTCTGACAATGAGAACAGTGGAATGTAATCAGTGGAATGGCTGGTCTTCAGAAGTTGCAGGTACTTTGGAGGTTTTAAAATGAAATTGGATGGCCATTTGTTCAGAATGGTATAGTATTACAGTGTCTCCTGCTTGAGCAAAGATTTGGACTAAAATACTTCCAAGGTCCCTACCAAGCCTGTTATTCTGTATTTTGTACTGGCCAAGTCAGTGGTGGGTTTCAAAATATTTTAGAACCTCTTCTGTAGGTGTGGCCTGCTTTGTGGGAGTGGCTTTCTGGCCATGTGACTGGGTGGGAATGGCTTTCCGGCCATGTGACTGGATGGGCATGGCCAACTTGTAAAATGTGGTGAAACTCACTTAACAACGCTCCTGCTTAGCAACCAAAATGTTGGCTCAGAAACTCTGGCATTGAAGTGTGCAAGTCTTAAAGCTGTCAAGTTTCAAGACCCTTGCACCCCTAACCCTTTAGAAAAAAACCCCAGAGGTGTTCAAACTTGACAGCTTTAAGACTTGTGGACTTCAACTCCCAGAATTCCTCCTCTCGCTCTTCATCTTGATGATGTGCGGATGGGCGGGGGAAGGCAGCTGGAACCGGTTCTAAACGACACTCTAGATTTGTGGAACCTCTTCTATAGAAGAGGTTAGAACTGGCAGGAACCCACCCCTGGGCCAAGTGTAATAATGTGGCTAGCTCCAGAAAGAGAATGATAACCTGATAGGCATTTTTCTGTTTGCAAAACGGGGTAGAACTTTCCTCCTCTTTTATACCTGTTTGGTTTGGGAAGGCATCGGGCAAAGAGTGGGCAGTGAGTGGAAGTTTGGCAAGACCTCTGTTCCTGCAAGCCCCATAGTGGCTGCCTCCCCTGCCTTGGCTAGACTTACACCACTCCTGCCTCTCTGCTCTTGCCCTCCAGCTCTGGTACCACCAGTGTCTTGCAACTACCTTCCCCAAGCCTGCAATTAACATAGTACCTTATGTGTTTCTCTTCATGTACAGTACATAGCAATTACGTTTTCCTTCAGTCAGCAGCTACACCAAAAGATAAAATAAAACAAAACAAAAACTATAGCCAAGCAGATATAATTAATTCTCTTTGGTATTGCAGGTACTTCAGTACAGTACAGCATTTCAACATGCGTTTATAAAATCTTTATCTCAAATAAAAAGAATTGTACAATATTCCTTAAACTATAAGATAAAGTAAAAGTAGTATTTATTTGGTGATTGAAGCAACCGTTCTCAGTTACAATGGCAATGAAAAATAAATGTTATAATCAATCCTTGCATGTATGACTTTTGCAAGTCTGTAAAGCCAAAGAAAGCTGAAGTAAGATAATAAATTGTGGTTTCCCTTAGCAACTGTTTCACTTAACAATTGAGTTTCTGGTTCCAGTTCTGGTCACTAAATGAGAACTGCCTATCGTTAAGATAAAGAAGTTCAGTTCTTGATTGCTTTGGACATATTTCTTTGCCTCGCCTTTCTCGGAGGGTTTTGTTCATATGGGTGGAAAATTAGAGGAAGATGTTTTAAGGATGCCACCTACAGCTCTTGGGGGAAAGGCAGCATATAAACAGAACAAATTGACTCATTCACTCATTCATTCAATGTTCATCAGGTCAGGGTTGACTGTTAGGGATTGTATAGTTCAATGTTTCTCAAGCTTAGTAGTTTGAAAATGTGTGGACTTCAACTCTCAGAATATTGTGCTGGCTGGAGAATTCTGGGAGTTTAAGTCCAGACAACTTTTAAACTGCCAAGGTTGGGAAAACACTGATTACAGATAGATTTTATTTATGATTATCTCTTCTTATTCTACTATTTTAGATCTTCCACTGCCACTGTAACTGAGACCATGCACATTGCAGCTGGCTGTCCTTTACTTTCTTTCCCTCTCTCCCAACATCTGTGGCTTCTCCAGAGAGCTAAGTCTTTGGAGATCATGTCTCCAAAGTAAGATCATTTGAGTCTGGTCATTTGTGCCTGGAGTGAGAATTCTGGAGCGGATTTCTTTGATCATCCATTTGTATGACTTCTTCTCAGAAGTCTTCTCTAATATCAAAGTTCAAAAATGTCAATTGTTTTTTTTTTGTGTGCTACTTTTTTAAAGTCTAAATTTTGTTTCCATGGAGTGTCACGGGGATTCCTATTGCATATGTTGTTCTGATCTTAGTGAGGAAAACACATTACAGTATCTGAATATCTTTTCCTCAGCGTTCATGGATGCTAATCTGTGGCACACTTGTTCCTTTATTATTGATGGCTGATCCTAAAAGACAGACGCTATCACTTCTGTGTCTTCATTGTCAAATCTAAGGCTGTTTGTTGCACCTGTGGTCATTAGTTTGATTTTTATATTTGATTTTAATCCCATATTTCCATTGTGAAAGAAAACAAATAACATTAATTTAGTAATAAGATTCATACAACAAATAAGCTTTCCTTTTATTATTTGCCTCCTCTCAGCACCAATGCTATTATGTAATGTGTTTGGTTGTTGATCCATAATTCCTAAAATCCTTTTTTGGGTATTCCTCCTTGGTACTATAAAATACATTTAGAATTCAAATATGAATTTACATCACTTCATTGTCATTGCAGCAAGAGTTATTCTAGTTTTTCTGCATCCAACTTCAAGGAATTTTAGTTGTGGAATTTATGCTTATCTCTCCCAGTCCTATTGCTTTAAGGTAGCAGAGAATTTGAGTACTCTGACAATGTAAAGTCAACACACATCCTGGAAAGTTGCCTAAATAAAAATTCTCTATTGCTCTTAAAAGATATGCAGGGCTGGGTAAGCCTCACAGCATTTAGACCATATTTTGCATATTCCTGAGGGACTAAATCTCTTATCTGGATCTACTGATGAACAGGTTGCTTCCCGCTGATATGAGATAACATAAAAGCACAATTCTTTATAAAAAGAGAAGACTTAGCAAAGCAATCATCAGTATTTACTCCAAAACGAATCTTGCTATGTTCAGTGTACCCTCAGGCAAACAGGTTGAGGTTTACAACCTCATATGGCAATGCACTGTATCTTGTTTAGAAAGAAATTAATCCTGCTCTTTTCTTCTGAAGAGTGCATTACCTCGCAGTCTAAGGAACAAATTGCGTCTGAGATATTTTATGCTTTTAAAAAAAAAAAAAACCAGGGTGATAAAATGGTGCTAAATAGATAGTTATCGAAGGCCTGAACTTTGTCTTCCAGGTTTGTTGTTTCCAGCAACCATATTTGTATATTCTAGCAAGAAATTGATAAAAATAATAATTTCAGGTCAGCTTGATAACCTGCACTCTGATCCGGATCAATGTACGTGCTTTGACTTTGTCAATAAAACTGACCAGCTTATGCAAGTTTTTAAAATATAAATCACATAATTTACAGCTTGCCCTTAATACACTTTAGATCTTGACCAATTAAGCCTGGATTAACAGACAAGAATTCAAGGCTCATTTTGGAGCAATCCTGACACATGACTGTATTTCATCTGTGCCCCCATCTCAATCTGTGATGTTCTGTACCAGTTTATGGTATTGAACTGCCCTCCAGGGTGGCTCCTCGCAGACTCTATTGAAGTAGGCTAGAGGGAGGCAAGGTTATGACCTCTTGGATGATATCACCAGGCCAAAACTGGAGGGCTTGTGGGAGAGGAATGTTTGTAGCCTTCCTATCTGTTGTCTCCAATCAGTCTGTTCTCTGGAGCTTTGAAATTATCATGCTTAATTCTTCCAAACATATCCTATGACAAATAAAAATATAATTCTGGAGTCATTTGCTTTCAGGAGGAGAGTTGGAGGAGGGGAGGGTGGAAAGAAACAGCTTTGCCTGGTGCTTTCCTTGTAATCATAGGCGTATGACCCTGCCAAGGCCCTCTCTTCTGCCATTTTGTGGCTGCCTAAATACAGGTTTCCTCCGAAGCGCAGGCTGGCTTTTGCCAATACCGAATGTGCCTTACAAAGCTAGTTTAAACAGCAGCAGCTGTGTGAAGCATGGACATGTGGCAAGCCCTCCATGGTGACCCCCAACTGTACTTTGCCACTTCTGGATGAAAGCAGGCAGGTAGAGAGAAGACTGGAAATCTCTACGGATCAATACAGGACTCCAGACTTTGGGATAGTCCTGAAAATAATGCAGTTGAACAATAGGCCTAGTCATGGTGGTGAAGCTTCTTCCTGGTCTGACTCTGCAGCTCCACTGTTCTTCTGAGCTGGCCTTCCACCCGCAGGGCCTTTATGAGCTATTATGGTGAGTAAAATGGTCTTTGTTACCCCAGACTGGGAGATGTTTGAATGGGAGTGAAGAAATAAATTGTGCTTTATACGGGGCCTTCCTTGAAGAGCACTCAGTAGCTACGCCTGGTTCAGAATGCATACGACATTGAGTGTTCCTGGGTTCACCCATGTTACAGCTCTCTTGTGTGAGCTGCACTGGCTTCCAGCTTCCTTCCAGGTGCAACTCAAGATGCTGGCTATCACTGTTAAACTCCTACATGGCATGGCACCAGGTTACTTGTGGGACCGCCTCTCCATGACAGTACCTGCCCATCCTATCAGATCAGACAGGGTGAGCATGCTCCATGTCCCTTCCCTGAAATCTTCCAGTTAATGGGTCTCACAAGCGTGCCTTTTTCGCGACTGCCCCTGCCTTATAGAACAGCAGTCCCTAACATTTGCGGCTGGGAGGGGAGCCAAGCCGCTTGTGCGAGTGGAGCTGCACGCACATATGCATATCAGCCTGCTATTTGCATGGCCCTGTCCCAAAAAGGCCCCTGCCCACTAGTGGGCCATGACCCAAGGGTTGGGGATCCCTGTTATAGAACATCCTCCCCCAGGCAATTCGACAGATCCCCACCCTCTTAGCCTATCAGAAGGCCATCAAGATCTATTCCCCCACCTCCCACCCCAGGTGCTGGGATAGAATGAAGATACCTGGAGCTGGTTGTGGGGCATCTAGAGGGGATGATTGAGGCACTGGGTTTTTGTGTTTTTTGTTCGTTTGTTTTAAGTTTTTTTAATTGGTTTTATTGTTGTCAGCTGCCCAGCCTTGGTTTAAGATAGGCCTCTATACAAATTTTTTAAATAAATAAAGTCAGGAATAGAAAAAGGAATTGCTGGATGAAGAATATTCTCCGTCTACCTGCTGCTCTCCTTTAACAGAAATGTTCACTGAACAACTCACTGAAATAGTAGGGGGTGGTTTCACATTTATAATAGTTTATGCCAGTGAGACACAGCTGCCACTTTAGTAACACTTCCCTAATTCTCAGCGTTTTTATAAATCAATCTAAAAAAAGCAATAGAGTACCAGTGGTACTATTAATTCATGTTCAAAATATGCAGAGAGCTACAGTACACCCTTTTTCAGCCAAACTTTTTCAGCCTACCAACACCGCTTTATGAATGTGTAAAAATAACAAGCCAATAGCCATCACTAGTTATGATCTTACATGGGTGTGAGATGAAGGCTGCTTTTCTCCTAATATGCTTTTTTTCTGAAAATACACTCACAGTCGATGAAGGGAATTAAAAGATGTGGGCAAAAAAGGAATAGTCCTAGCTCTCAATTTCAGACAACTGTATTTTTTTTTCCATTTTATTCACTCAATTCAACGGGGAACATGAAAAAATAGTTTTGTAATAGTGACACTATTTGATTAGCAAGCCAGCTAGATGTGCATCTAATTTTTGTCATAAGATGCATCCCCAAGTTTTGAAACTAATCTGCAAAACCTTCCCAGCCTTGGAATGCCTGGCATTGAGAAAAAAGATGGGTGGGTACAAAACTCTGAAAATCCGATATCCAGCTAAATGAAATGAGGAGGAGGCCTATATTGATTATGGCAATAGACAGGCTGCAACAGACCTTAGGACCGGTTCACATCTAACAGGTGGTGGGACAATCTGGACTGCGAGTGCCCTCTTGTGGGTTGTAAAAGTAATTGCATTAACATAGGTGCTGATTGAGCAGAGAAGCAAGGTAGGAGGGCAAGAGAGTAGAAAGAACAGCAATGAATATCCAACCTGATTACTTCTTTCTTTCTTAAATGGAGAGCTTATGCATTAATAGTCCTTTCTGCCAGATTGACCTCTGAGTCCAACCCATTCTACTCTAATGACTCTGAGACACTGGCAGGAGCTGGTGGTATTGCTATTTTCCCAAATGTATTTATTTCTATCCTGGCTTTATTATGTTTATAAATACGGTGAATACCACAAGGTGGTAAAAATACATAATATTCCTTCCTCCTCCAGCTTTATGCCTAAAGGAGTACCAGAGCTCACTGTCACCTGTTTTTTAGCCTGGTGTCTTAACCTCTAGGCCAAGCTGGTCTCTCCAACCCAGCAGGAGGCATGGGTTACCACATTACCCACAATTCATTTCCCCTTCTCTACAGACAAGGACATCTCAGGTCCTTAGGCTCCACAGCCCCAAAGGAAAATTTCATCCCCACTGTTTAAAGTCAGATCCATGCTTGCAAAATTAATTTCCCTCTGGGGCTAACCCAGGGGTGGGTTCCTGCCAGTTCTAACCTCTTCTATAGAAGAGGTTCCACAAATCTATCGTGCCGTTTAGAACTGGTTCCTGCTCCCTCCCCTCATCCGTCGACACATCATCAAGATGAAGAGCGAGAAGAGGAATTCTGGGAATTGAAGTCCACAAGTCTTAAAGCTGTCAAGTTTGAACACCCCGGGATTTTTTTTAAAGGGTTAGGGGTGCAAGGATCTTGTAACTTGACAGCTTTAAGACTTGCGTCCTTCAAATGCCAGAGTTTCTGAGCCAACATGATTGGAGGAGGAATTCTGGGAGTTGAAATCCACAAGTCTTAAAGCTGTCAAGTTTGAACACCCATGCCAGAGTTCCTGAGCCAACATTTTGGTTGCTAAGCAAGAGCGTTCTTAAGTGAGTTTCACCACATTTTACAAGTTGGCCACGCCCACCCAGTCACATGGCCAGCAAGCCACTCCCACAAAGCAGGTCACACCCACAGAAGAGGTTCCAAAATTTTTTGAAACCAACCACTTGGTTAACCATCTTTGAAGCCGCTTCATCAAGGAGAATGCATTATAATAAAATCTGCCCTTTAACAACAGTGGACTAAATGCTATTAAATAATGTCCAAAAGATGTCTGGCCCTGATTGGTAGTGATGCCTTGAAAAGAGAATTCTAAGAATCATCACTGAAAGTGTTGGTTTGAGAGCTGTCAGTCTGGGTCAATTCAAAGACATTTAGAAATAGATTGTGACCTTTGTTTAGATTTTGCTCAAAGGAGTGAAAGTGACTGGTTTTAACTTCCTTTGCTTATATTGGGGTTCTCAAAACATGAAGCCCTGGGGAGTTTGTGAGCAAATCTGAGAAGGGTTGAGCTCATGTTCTGTCTGTACATGTACATCAGTGGTGGCTTGCTCCCGGTTCGGCCCGGATCAGACACACCGGTGGTGGTGGTGGCGGGAGGCTCCGCCCACCCGCTTGGAAGCTTCTGCGCATGCGCAGAAATGTGTGCAAGCGTGAGCGCACATGAGCAAACTGGTAATAAACAAAATTGAAACCCACCACTGATGTACATATTTTATTTTACTTTATTTATTAAATTTGTATGCTGCTCATTTAAATATTAAGCCAGCGATCCCCAACCTCTCTGCCTTGGTGACCCAGTCGGGGGATAAAGGGACTGATTTTGTGTGAGTGGCAGGCATATGTGGTCACACATGAAGCTTCCCATCTGAGTGACTGGGGCAAACCCTTACCACTCTCACAAATGGAGTTTCATGCATCACACCGCTCGTGCAAGTGACACTTCCACTTGCGTGGCCCAGTTCCAAGCAGGCCACAGCCTGGGGTTTTGGGAAACCTGTGTTAAGCAACTCTGGGCGTCTTCCAATACTATAAATAACCCAATAAAAATGTAGGAGTAAAACCTTAAAACATAGGCCATTAAAAGTTGAAAAAGTTGAAAAATTAATATTGAACCAATCTAAAAGAACCAATATGTAGTTGGGGTGGAGATGGGATCTTCTACTAGTCTACTCATCGTCCCAAAAATGGGATGCTCTCATTGGGGCCCCAAGCTAGTTGGCAGAACCAGGTTTTCAGACAAACAGAAGTTCTTCAATGCATGAGCTGCAGCTCACTTCCGAGGATGGGTTTTTCTGGATTCCCACCTAAGGCCATTATGGTAGGTTCTGGTCAGTGGTGGGTTTCAAAAAAAATTTAGAACCTCTTCTGTAGGTGTGGCCTGCTTTGTGGGAGTGGCTTGCCAGCCATGTGACTGGGTGGGTGTGGTTTTCTGGCCATGTGACTGGGTGAGCATGGCCAACTTGTAAAATGTGGTGAAACTCACTTAAGAGCGCTCTTGCTTAGCAACCAAAATGTTGGCTCAGTAACTCTGGCATTTGAAGCACGCAAGTCTTAAAGCTGTCAAGTTACGAGACCCTTGCACCCCTAACCCTTTAGAAAAAAAACCCAGGGGTGTTCAAACTTGACAGCTTTAAGACTTGTGGACTTCAACTCCCAGAATTCCTCCTCTCGCTCTTCATCTTGATGAGGTGCGGACGGGCGGGGGGAGGGATCTGGAACCGGTTCTAAATGTCATGGTAGATTTGTGGAACCTCTTCTATAGAAGAGGTTAGAAGTTGCAGGAACCCACCCCTGGGACTGGTGTTGAGCCATTGTGCCCATGGCAACCTGCGTGCTACACCTTCTTTTTACTTCTGGCAAAATGATGCCTTGCAACATGCATCTTTTAGCTGAAGATCCTCCTGAAGCATTTCACCATGTTCAGGATTTTCTCCACTTGGCTGCTCTTGAGGTGATACAATCCCTGTAAGCTGTTTCTCAGTTAGGGCACATGCCTCCCTCCTTGTAGTGCCTGTCCATTGGCCTGTTTCATAAGTGATTTTGCACTTAGTTTTCTGACATATTTCTACTTCTGGTATTCAGTCATTCTTTCTAAGATTGCTTTCCAAGGCAAACTACTCTCCTGGGGCCTCTTTAACCTGTTCCCACTTGCAGTTTAGCACATCATCACCATAACATCCTGACAATCCCCCTTCTCACAAAGTTGGCCCATCTCATCCCTAACCCATGATTTAAAGTCTTAGATTGTCAGTTAGTTCTTCCTGTATCTGTCATTGCTATCTGCCCAAAGCCCCCCCCCCCCACTTTTCACTTGACTTACTGTGGCCCAAATGCCTCCTGGCAACCACTTTTCTTCTTCTTCTATAATGTTGCTTAATTCTCAGCCCAGTCTGTGAATGAAACAAGCTTAACTTCCCCTGTGCTGTCTTCCCACTATCTGATTCTGTCCAAGGGCAGCTTCAGGTGTGCAAAATTTCTTAAGTTCTGTCGTCCATTACCTGGATGAACAACCAGGTGACAGAAGTGACTTCAAATAGAAACAGGATAGGCCGAGGTGATGAATTCTGATTTGGGCAGTGGAATTAGAGATCCTCGGGAGACAGATTATTCTCCAAAGAGAAAGAAGATAAATCCTGCCCTGAGTGTTGCATGGAAGGAACTGCTTTGATTCTGGAGCACTTTAAACTGTTTTACATTCTAGAATGTCACTTGAACAGGGTGTCAAACTCACGGTGTCACAGCAGCGTCACATGATCCATCGGGACTTCCCCCCATTCGCTAAACTGGGCATGGTGTGGACAGCACATGATGTATCTAGCCCGTGGGCTGGGAGTTTGACAGTCCTGATCTAGAAGAATATTGGTTGTATCATAGGGTGAAGATGAAATAAGTGGGCATGCTGATGGTGATTAGAGAGATGAGGGTTTATCTGTCTCAGTGCAAAATGTCCAAATCACAGCTTTCCAAGGCATTGTGTGTGTCCCAACTGACAGCAGGAGCCCTGCCTGAGCCCTGCCAGTTTTATTTGAGAGGCAGGGTGGGTGTCATGTATTATTTTAGGAACCTAGAAGCGACGTGAGTGCAAAATCTGTAGCTGTCTTTTTATCAAAAGCATGGAATTTGCCCCTCTCCTTCTCCCCTTGGCCAAAACCATTTTTTTGTAATAGCTCAACACATCTAAAACAAAAGCTACTGCCTGTTTCTAAAACTCACCCTTCTTCAGGTGCAGATTTGAGACCAATGGGGAGTCCAGAATATCTTCCTCAGATTTCTTCGCCGCCTGACAAAAATAATCTTGTTCTTATTAAATGGCCACAAGATTATGGAGTCTCCTTTCCTTATTAGTAGACATAGCTGTACGATGGAATCAGTACAATGGGTCATATGAAGAATTGGGCTGATAGTTTTAGGCTAAAGGTATTTCAATCCCTCTCTCTTCTTTCCCCAGCTAGTAATTTTTTCTTGTTAACCTGTTGACATCCCAACAGAAGGATGCACTTGTCCATTCTTTGCATTCTGCCTTTCTTTACTTTCTGCCCCCCTCTGTGAAACCTAGAAAAAGAGGAAAGTCCAACCTTTGGACTCTGGATCACAGAACGTCCGTTTTGTCCTCTTCCAGCTTCCTGTTCTTGAAAATGCATGGACTTCAACTCCCAGAATTCCCCAGCTCTAGACAATTATACCATATCTGGTTATTCTTACAGGCGTGCTATCCCTTTGAGAACCACTGCCCTTTTATGAAGGCCTCATGTGGAAAGGTGGCTTGGGGAAGCCCTGAAAGGACAGCCCAGAATGGCCACTTTCAGCAAAGCAAAAGGGATGCCCGTCATTCCCTTGTCTGACTGACCCTGCGATGCAGACTTGCCTCCTTTTGCCTTGCAGAGATGGTGTGCCTGTTTCTGTCTGCTCCTGCCTGCCACGTCTTTGTGCTTCAGTGTGTGCACGTACATGCCTCAGCCTTTTGTTTGGCTTCTCTGGCGCATCACTCATGTCTCCAGGTCCAGCTCACTCTGCTGGAATCTCTAGCCGTGGGCCCCCGTTCTAGATGAATACTTTCGAAAGCATTTTTCCCCTCCCTTAGTTACCACATTTCCCGGGGACAAGAAAAGCTCCACCTCCCACCCCTCTCTCCCTTAGCATTGGGGAGCCTTTGGGAGCTTCTGTTGCCCCAGGGCTGCTGTTCCAGCCCCTCTCTTGGCCCCTCCCTCCTGACTCATTGGGATACAGGCAGCGGGCCAGGGGAGGAGGCTGCATCTTTGCCCTGACCTGCCTACTGAACCAAGGTCACCTATTTGGAGCCCCAAAAGTACCATAGAGCAAGGATGCTGGAAGTCCAGGTGAATATCTCTTGGTCACTCTTCCTTTTCAGCTGTGCTGTGCTTAGACATAGCTTTTTGTGTAACAGGAACTGCCCACTGCCCCCACCCTGGCAGTGGCCATCTTCTCTTCAGGAAGCCCATCAAAGGGTGTGGGATTACGTCTTAGTGCAGGTACGGCTGCCTCTGGTATGCTTACTCACTCCCTTCTTCTCCCCATTCTTTGTTCTGCTACTCAGGCTGAGATTCTAAGCGTACGTTAATGCTTCTAAGTGGCATTTGTAAACACTTCCCATTGTTCTTTGATTTACTTGTTGTGGCCTATGACTATGCATCAAGCACACGACACTCTTGGGCAATCCATTCACACTTTCATGGGCAAACACACCCTGGAAAGAAAATAGCCCACACCTACAAAAATATTTATCTTCCAAAGTAGTAAAGGCATAAGAACGCTGTCCCTTTTTGTGTTAGAAATATTGCCCCCACTTTTTTTAGCAGCTTAAACTGTTTGTTCATTTAGACTAATACTGTCCATTTGGACAGGCAACAGCACCCGTTGTCACCACCTCCTGTTGACGCTGATGAGACTGATTGAACTCGGGACCTTCTTCATGCAAAACAGGTACTTGATCCCCGCTGTATCTTTCATTAAGCAGGAATCAAAGTGTTCTTATCTTCTCCACATCAAAGTCGAGGCAGCACACTGGTGTGTCTGAATGAATTGCTTAAAGTGATGCCATTTCTACAAGCAAGTGGGTATAGATGAGCCTGCCTAGTGCCTACAGCGGGATGATAAACTCTGGTGAGGCAGAGAGCAAGTATATCACTAGAAACTGCCTTTCCCTTTTCCCTTTTAGCATCCAGCAACAAATACAACTTTCCCCAGTAAGGACCAGCTTTCCTTTAGATCTCTTTTAAGACAACTGCAACAATTTGACAAATAACTATTCTTTAATTAGAACCTATATCCCCTGCTAACATTTTGCTTAACAAGAGAGTTAACAAAAGAGACAACAGATCTCTTCTACCCTAACAGAGGAAGGTAGAGAGTTGTTTGGATAGTCTCTGGATGAAAAGTGACAGTGGACAAAGGTTCAGCAGCAAAGAGAGAAGGATAAATGAATAGGCAGAAAAAAGTAGGAAGGGTTTGCTGGGGCAATTTATTGTTGTAGTAATATAAGTATTTTGTTTATTAAATGTATATGCCGCCTCTGTCACCAACAAGATATACATTGTCCGTTTCCAAGTGTCTAGGTAGTTGTGACTCATGTCTAGAGCAGAATGAGACGTGAGCTGTGGTTGTGCAGTGGTTAGAATGTGGTATTGCAGGCTAACTCTGAAAGCTAAATCTGCCGATTGCCAGCAGTTCAATCCTAACGTGCTCAAAGTGGCTTCTCTTCCACTTTCTGGTGCTCCTGCGCGCGTGAATACCAACTGGCCAGCGCACTGGAACCAGGAAGAGCAACAGGCAATGGCTCAAGTGCCTGGTGAGATGGCTCAAGTGCCACTTCCGGCACCTGTGCCATAGGTTCGCTACCATGGCTCTATAAGCAGCAGAAATATTCTGAATGCAGCGCTGAGTTCAAGATAGGGCAAATATTTCAGAATCAATATGGAATATTAGTCAGAATGCTGGATTACATGCTTGCTCCAAGGCTCACTAAGTAATTTTGCATCAGGTATAATCCAGTGATGGATTCCGAATCCCGTCACAACCGGTACACTGCAACAGAACCGGATGTCCACCTCGGGCATGCATGTGTATGCCACCACTCTGCGACGCCCCAGCAGCTCAGCGAGATCGCACAGGCGCCGTACACTGTGCGCACGTGCATAATTGGCCCTTTTCCCTCAAAAAGAAATAAGGAACATGGGCGGGCAAGTGGGCCCAATGAAACACCATTCCAGTATGGTGGCCGCTGCTCCCACCTGCCACTGTTACGCCCGTACCAGGCCGTACCACCCGGAACCCACCACTGGTACAATCCGTCAGCTTAATTTACTGAGTTTTTTTGCATTTATAAGAGGTAAATGGATTTCTCCATGAACACTTGAATTATAGGTTGGGAATAAATGATGCTTGGATTCATAATAGTATACAATCAGCATCTGCAGAAGTTTGCTGCTTTCGTCATTCTGGCCCATCCTTGTCACCCTCATAATGAATTTGAAATATGGGTAGAGGCAGTAATTTCAGACAAGCGAATTGATTTTCACCTAATAGAACATAGAATCATAGGTCTGGAAGGAACCTCAGTGATCTTCTAGTCCAATGCTCTGCTCTCAAGGCAGGAGACCTTATAATGTTCTAATTAAATGGTTGTCCAAGTCTATTTCTGAAAACCTCCAGTGATGGAGTACGCACAGCTCCAGGAGGCAAACTATAACAGGAAAGTGAAGTATAAGACTATTAAAGCTATTGGTCATAGCACTGTTTGATACATTTGTATCAGTGGTGGGTTCCGGATCCCATTCCAACCACTACGGTTGGAACGGGCCCAGCGGCGTCCACATGGATGTGCGCAGCGCACACATGCATCTTAGCATTTCCCGAGCCTTCGCAACACTCCAGCTGCTCCATGGAGCGTCGCGCAGGCGCTGTACACACCATGTCCATATGCGGAAGCGCGAAAGCCTTAAAAGACAGGTAAGGAGCTCGGGCGGGCGGGTGGGCCCTCCGGAGCACCATACCGGAACAATATCCAGTGCTCCGGGCAGGCTCCGGTTCGCCCATACTGGGACGTACCACCTGCAACCCACCACTGATTTGTGTACTGGAAATATCAAAGGTCTGTCACTAATCCTTTTCCTTTTGTTCAGGTGGTGGTATAGATCCATCTTCTGAGTTGCAAACTGGCTTCTGAATTAATTTTATTGATCTCTGAGGGATCTCTTGAGTATACACTGGTTTGGACTTTGGGATGATCACCTCTCACGTTGACATTCAATAATTCTCTATTTCTTGCATACGCATCCTGTTACTTTCTTAATTCAATATTTGTGTATTACAATTCACAGCTCCTTTTCTCTGTTTATAATCCAGGCAGGGGTGATATATATGTTCTGACCTAGGCTTCCCCAAAAAGCACAAAGCAGATTCCTGGTCCCAACAAAACCCCTTTTATTAAACGAATGTGAATTCTTCTCATTCACATTCAGCAAAGGTCTGGTAAACAGTCTTTCAAAGGTGAATTTATGACCACAGACCTTATCTAATTTGGAAAGCTGCCACATAAATATTTTCCAAATGAGATAGTGTGCAAGAAAAGATTTCGCACAGAGTCTCGGAGATTCATGGACACTCCTGAAATGAACAAACGAATAAACTAATTGTTTCCTACAAAAGCTCACTCCCCTTTTGTTCCTCTTTTAATTCCTATGGGAGGGGCCATTCATCATCCACCTGTGGCTTTACTCCCAAGTTGACCCTGATTTCTTAGCTGTTCTTTTCTTCTGGCAGCTCTGCGCATGCACACACTGGGAACAGGCTCCAGCTGTTCCTCTGCCTCACTGCTGTCTAGCTCCGAAGGCAGTTGAGAACTGCCAGACGGCGTTGGCCCCATCTCTGCCTCTGATGCAGAGCCCTCGTCTGAGCTTTCACCTGCCTCCAGGACTGGCCCATGTTCCTCCCCAATCTCCTCACTGTCTGACTCTGCTGCCAGCTCCACTGGCGGGCCCCAATAATATATTTCTGTATGTGGAATAAGACTATATGTATGCAGTTCATCCAACTGTCCATTTTGAATTTCCTAAGCTCATGAATGAAAGGGTTAAATTCAATATGTGTAATGGAATGTGTGGATGATCTAAGCCACAGGTGTCAAACTCGCCACGTCACGTTGCTGCCATGTGACATTTGGTGGCGTTTTTCCCATTTGAGGAGCTGGGGTGGGCGTGGCCTGCATGTGATGTATCCAGCCCGCGTGTCACCAGTTTGACACCCCTAACCTAAGGGAACAAGGGGAAGAGATGCTGCCTAGGAAACAATCAGACAAGAGAGGCAGGAGCCCCCCTCCCCCCAAGAGTCAGAGGAAGAAACTTAAGAAAAACCAAGCAGTTAAAAGTAGTGGCAGGAAGTATTTTCAGACTTGCAGGATTCTGTTAATGTAGCCTAACAATAAGGTAGAATTATTTCATCTAGCCGTGTTTCTTGTTTGGCTTACATGAGAGTGCTGGCAGTAAATAAGTACCATAACGTTTGGTTTATAACAAAATGGGAAACCAACTCCCAGCTAACTAATGGGATTCATGTGGGAAGGGATGGGATCTGCTATTTATTTAGCATTCTCATCTTATTTAGGCTGGGATGTGACAGCCTTATGCAAAATAAATCACGGAACTGTTTGGGTTTCATAAGGTATTGGGGTAGAATCAGGGGTGTTATCCTCATGGTTCGGCCGAACCTGGGGATAAATTGTCCTTGGTTCTGTGAGCTGGTAGTTTAAAAAAAAGCTGTGAGCTGCGCGATTATGAGAAGCTTTTTTCCCCGCTTTTTAAAGCATTTTCCCCTGCCGGTTCAGGGAAAAAATGCTTTAAAAAGCCTTTTTAAAAAGCTTCCAACAATTGCATGACTCACAGCTGAGCCACACGATCGTCGCAAACTATTTTTTAAAGCTTTTTAAAGTATTTTTCCCCGCCAGTTTGCCCAATTTTAAAAAAAGCTGAAAGTGAAAAAAAAGTTGGCCACACCCACCCAGTTATATGACCTCCCCACCAAGCCACACCCACAAAGCCGGTGTGGGGGGGCGGAATTAGATTTCACCACTGGGTAGAATTGCTGAAAATGCAGTTTGTTCTTCTGTGATTGATTACCAAATTGAAAAGTTAGGAAATACCGGCTGAAATGAAGATCTGCTAAAGTTCTTAGAAGTTAGAAAAATGGTGTTACTCACAGGGTCTTACTCCCCCAGTCACTACAGATAGTCCTTGACTTAAAACCTTTCGCTTAGTGGCTGTTCAAATTTACCCTGAAAAAAGTGACTTATGACTGTTTTTCACATTGTGACTGCATCCCTATGGTCACGTGATCAAAATTCAGATGCTTGGTAACTGGGCCATAGTCACATTGTCCCGGGGTTATGTAATCACCTTTTGTGACCTTCTGATCAGCAGAGTCAATGGGGAAGTCAGATTCACTTAACAGCCGTGTTACTAACTTAAGAAGTGCAATGATTCACTTAACAACTGCAACAAAAGAGAAAAGAAAACAGGGCAAAACTCACTTAACCACTATCTTGCTTGACAACAGGAATTTTGGGCTCAGTTGTGGTGGAGGGCTACCTGTATTGCTCCATTGATCTAGGATCAGTTGATATGGGGCTACGGCTTAAGCTCCAAGGAAGCAATAAATAACAAACTCTCTTTCCTCTTCTTTTAGTTTTTAATTGATGATCTTGCCCAGCTACCTTTGAATCACCCAGTCTGAATTCACTCCACCGCAGCTTGCAATGAGGCTGTGATGATGTTACCTAATTAGCTACAACCAAGAGCAAATGCCTTTAGTTATCAATAAAAAGATCATTTGCATCCTACAGGTTGATCAATAAATGTTCTTGTCCATCTGCTGCATACAGATCTGCTACTCCATTGGGCTGGTTCAGAAGAGGAGATTCTTCACCTGTAGGTCTTCCTCAATCTAGCCTCTGAACTTGTCTGTGCAAAGGTCGTCAGGATTGAAGCCAATCTCTTGAAGGATCTTCTGGATCACAGACAATAGAACATTGCCTTTATCTCTGCCATCACAGTCCATTCTTCCATCATAAGACTTTGATGAGCGCTTCAGGCTTCTGTCACCACTTCTATCATAGGTGGAGTCATGGTGAAGATAGCCACATGAGTTGCCATGGTTTTCCCGGAGTCTGGCTTTTTTTGTTTTCTCTAACAAGTGCTGCTGTATCTGCATTAAGGCTGATAAAAGAATCTCTTTTCCATACACATCTGCTGACCCTTGCCCCTTCTCTGGCCCCCGACTTCCTGATGCATGAGGTTTTCCTGGTCCCCCCATTCTTTCCCTCCCTGGGCTGTGGCACTCGCTTTTCAGGGATGCAAATTGCATGCCTTGAGCTCTTTGGTTCCCCTGCGCTCCTAATTTATACGAGGTAAAAGCCAAACTTTGTGCCCGAGACTTATCATCTCCGGCGAGGAGCTTGAACAAGCGTCTCACCATGGCTTCCAAAACCTCTGTGGACTTTTGGCTTCCCACGTTGTAGAGATTCTTCTTCATCCCGCAAATGAAATCAGAGTCTTTCATGAGTGCCCCTGTGATATTGTGTAAATTTTTCATGGAGGAATCTATCAAGTCTGAGACTATTTCCTTGGCATGATTCACCAGTACCTCTTTTAAAACAATGCATGCTGCTGGAGGGTGTCTTCCCTTCTGGACATTCATGGTCTTCAAGAATGAGAGCATCATGTCTGAAGCCACCTGGTTTGCATATAACATCAACCCTTTATTGACAGAAGTACAATCTTCTGATCTTCTTGTTCTCTCCATATACTGTCCCTCTTGTTCCTTGGCTTCGTCTTCAGAAGGTGGTTTGGTTTCTGCTGCACTAGCTTTCCTTCCTGCGTTATAAGAATTAATGTTTTGGCATAGGTATTTTCTAGTATTCTCCCACCTATCCTTGATCTCTTTACGTGTCATCTCAACTACTAAGGAACAGAGCTTATTTGCGTAGTAGGCAAGATCATCTGAATTTCCAGTTTCAGCCATTGAACTGCAGGAACCGGTGTTGTTGTTGTTCTGAGATCCCTTATCAAACACCTTCAGTTTCTGAGAGGTCCTGAAAGGAGTCAGGGCGTGTTCAAATCCAAAGGCATATTTCTGGAGATCATTATTGAGCCAGCTGACAATGTTGACATCTTCCAAAGAACCTGGCTTGAAAAGGCAGACCGCTCCGTCGGTATTCATGCATCTCCTTTGTTCATTGTTCTTGATTACAATGACCTCCTTCTCCTCCAAGTTTTGTAAGTTGAGTTCACTGGCAGGGTCGTTGATGTTGCCAGGTTGGTCACTCAAAACATTTGGGCCTGAATTCCTGTCTTTCATGTTCAGATTGGCAACATTAACAAAGCAAACCATTTTATGTTCGGAGTCCTCTTTCGTTTGTTTGGCTTTATAGGAGTTAATGTTGCACACTCCAGCCTTACTGTTGATCCAATCAATTTCGTGAGCCATCTTTGTCACTCAGAAGTGTAAATGTATTAAAAGGCGTAGGTGTTCTTTCAGCACAGCAGCTTAGATGACCCGGGCAGACTTGAGATGTTGCTCCGTCTTAATCTTCCATGCTCTTCTTACTTGAAAATGGTATTTCCACTTAGATGAACACATAGCAGTAGTGACCTCACAAAGCAGCTGTATCCTCCACCAACCAGCAATGAGTTGCTAGTGTGCCTTGCCACACCCCCTCTACTGTATCCATAGTTATCTTTCTGCTGAAGGGCTTTGATGAACCTTCCAGACTCAAGATATTTCCTTTCTCATTCTCTTCTGCCAGAAAAGGGTGCTTTCTTTTGGGTGGACAAGGAACAGCAATGGCATTATAAAGCTTCAGCATTACCTCCCAGCCACTAAGCGGCCAATGTTTCAGGAGGAGAGAGCTGGGGCATCTTCTTTTCAGCTCTGATTTAGCTCAAGTATTAAGGAAAACCCTTTAGGAGGTCAGGTCAGGTCAAGTCAGATCAGCTGTGAGGCAGATGGGCGGTTGATTAGTTTGATAGATGATAGCAGTGGTGGGATACGACCGGTACGCCCTGGTACGGGTATACCGGTGTCTGCTGGGAGCACCAGGTACTGTTCCGGTACAGTGCTCTGGAGGCCCCACCCGCCCGCCCTCCTTACCTGTAGTTGAGGCAATCAGGGCTTACGCGCACATGCACGGAGCATACGGTGCCTGCGCGATGCTCCGCCGAGCAGCTGGAGCATCACGGAGTGTCATGGGCGGTAAGTACGCATGCACATGCTGTGCGCATGCATGTGGTGGATGCCCGGCCCCGTTGCACTGTACCGGTTGCACCGGGATCCAGAACCCATCACTGGATGATAGATAGATGATGGATGGATGGATAGATAGATAGATAGATAGACAGACAGACAGACAGACAGACAGACAGACAGATAGATAGATAGATAGATGATGGATGGATAGATGATAGATAGATAGATAGATAGATAGATAGATAGATAGATAGATAGATAGATAGATGATGGATGGATAGATGATAGATAGATAGATGATAGATAGATAGATAGATAGATAGATGATAGATAGATAGATAGATAGATAGATAGATAGATAGATAGATAGATAGATAGATAGATAGATAGATAGATAGATAGATGATGGATGGATAGATGATAGATAGATAGATAGATGATAGATAGATAGATAGATAGATAGATAGATAGATAGATAGATAGATAGATAGATAGATAGATAGATAGATAGATATTCTTGAAAAATGGATGC
Organism: Thamnophis elegans; assembly: GCF_009769535.1. Classification (NCBI taxonomy): domain Eukaryota; kingdom Metazoa; phylum Chordata; class Lepidosauria; order Squamata; family Natricidae; genus Thamnophis; species Thamnophis elegans. The sequence continues at coordinate 64,082,254 of NC_045541.1, read as the reverse complement.
TTTGCTGTGCTTTATTTGAGCAATTATGTGATTTATCATCGGAGATTCAGATTCCAACTTCACTTTACAACCCATCCTCAAAGAGATTATTGTGTGTGCTCAGCTTCCCAGTTTATCTTTGAGGAAAGCAGTGTTTTGTGACAGGCTGAATGTTCTGAGCAGCCATTTTGTAAATGAAAAGCCCTTGCTGTGGCTCACAGGAAAGTCATACCACTCTCTTAATATCAGAACTGGCCCAGGAGCCCCAAATACCTCAGAATCTCTTGAGTCAAGACATTTACAGCGAGTTTAGCTTGGGATATTAGACTGTCTCAAAGATTGTAGGAGCATTAGCTATAGGGGCTGCAACATTGAAACTTGTTCATACTTCATTACAAAAATTTCTAATGAATCACAGAGGATCATGGTATGTTTTTAAATACGTAATTTTACCCCCCAAAACACCCTAATTTTGCCCTCTGACCGTTTGGGATGCAGTGATAGCCCATTCATTATTCTGGTGTGTATGTGAGAGGTTGGGGAAACCTTTAAATCAGCATTGATTCTTGGAGACTGTCTGGCCAATTCTCCACAATGCTCTTAGCATGTTTTGGGGACGTCGTTTGCCATTGCCTCTTTCCTACGTTTGAGAGATAGTGACTGGCTCCAGGTTACCCAGCTCGCTGTGGGCATAAGGAAGAACCTGAACTCATGATCTCCTGGATTTTAGCTTGAGTTATTTATTTGTTTGTTTGTTTGTTTGTTTATTAGACTTATATACCGCTTCATAGGGCTTTCAGCCCTCTCTAAGCGGTTTACAAATTTGTTTTTTTTAGCAAATTGAGTCAGCAACTTGCTCCCACAGTCCGGGTCCTCATTTCACCCACCTCGGAAGGATGGAAGGCTGAGTCAACCTTGAGCCAGTGAGATTTGAACCGCTGAACTGCAGATCACAGTCAGCTAAAGTGGCCTGCAGTACTGCACCCTAACCACTGTGCCACCTCGGCTCTATGATGCATCAACCACTGCACAAAACTGTCTCTTTTCTGTCATGGTTGTATCAATTTTTGCAAAATGGTTCTATCGGTTACTGAGGTTGTAGTCCTTAGATAGAAAATACAAAATACAGTACTAGATCTGACACAGCTTCCTTGATATATTCTATAATGCATTTTTCCTGCAAAAGTGGGTTATGTTGTGATTGCAAAGAGCAACACGCTTTGAAAAAACTTCTTCAAAGCCTAAAGGCACTTGTCACAAAAGTGATAATGAGTCAATTTTAATCATGGCAAGTTTGGCATGATTCCTAATGGTAAGGACTTAGGGAAGGAGTAGGGTACAGGTGTTAACAATGGCATTCAGAAGGATTGGAGAAGAGAAGGTTACAAAAGTGCATAGCGGGAGGGAAGGAATTTCCACTCCAGCAAAAGGAGCTCTAAAAATACTATTCTAAAAGGTGGGTGGGAAAGTTTATATAAATCAGCAGGTCTTTAAGGCTTTCACACAAAAATGCACTTCATGGATCATACTGATGTTTATTAAGGGGAGTGCAAAGAGTGACACAATACTAGAGATGCTCAGTCCAAATTTACTTACCTACCCACTAATAGATTCATGCGATCATGTTGGGGTGTCAGTGGCAAAACATCAAAAGCATTCTGCAAATGTTTGGGGGTGCTCTGCTGTAGTCCACATGCCCCAGAGTGGGGATATAAGCATTGGGAATGTTTCTTTTGACACTCATCCACAGAAATTAAAGGTAATCCAATGGAGAGAGGAGTAGAGGAAAAGATAGGAAGGAGAGGAGAAAGGAGAGGAAGAAATGGAGGGGAAGTAAGAGTAGGAGAGAGGGTAGGAAAGGGAAGAAGAGGGCAGGGGTGGGGGAGAGGAAGGGGAAGTAGAGGAGGAAAACGAGAGGAGGAAAGAAGAAAGTAGAGAAGGGAGGGAAGGAAGGAAGAAGTAGGGTTGTTGTAAAATAAGATGGGTATATGGGACTGTAGAAGAGCAATCTCAATTATATTGTTAATTGTAGGAGGAGAAAAATTGTTATGTTAAAAGATAATACACATTAATAATAATAGTTATGCGATTGTATATTTGTAAATGTATATATGAGAAATAAAAAGAAAAAACTTTTTTTAAAAAAAATAGAAATTAAAGGCAATCCTCCTTAAGATTCCCTCATAAAAGAGATCATAGATTGTCTGGATCTAACCTCCCCCCCTCCCACCAATCCACAGGTGTGCAGATGAAGGGAGAAGGTTTTTAAGTCCAGGGTCTGATGGAGGAGGAGGAGGAGGCTACAGCATTTCCCAGAGCTTACAATAGCTTTCTACACCCCCTCCATCTCTTTCCCTAACATATTTTGCATTTCTCTATCTTATCTTATTCTTGCTTTCTCCCTGTTTGCTCCTCTGTCCCTAGCTGTCCTTGTTGTTTTCTAGTTCTCCTCCCTCAGCCTCAGCTGTTTCTTCACTTGTACCCCCACCAGCCCTCCACATGAAGGGGGAGATAACAGGGCTCCTTGATAACCCAGAGGCAAAACAAAGACCTTTTGTGCTGGGATGAGTAAGAAAGGGGGAGGGAATGTCCTCTGCACCAGACAAAGGTGCATAATCAATGGATTTGTGTATATGTGAAAGGGGGGAGGAGGGAGGAAGGAAGAGGAAGGGGGAGAGATGGACAGGCAAAGAGAGGCAGAATAGCGGGAGATGGATTGCTGAAATACTGTAACAATCACCTTTGGAAGTGATGCACAGAGAGAGTATTTGGGTCCATTCTCAATCCTGGTTTTGAAGACCCAGAAGTCTATCTACCTCAATACCCCAACATGTAATATTTAAGAGAAATCCCAATGGAAGTACCAATGTGCGAAGGTCTCCTTCAACATTAAAGTGTTCCAAGTTCATAAAGTTGTGGACTGTTCATTAATTGTGCGGTTGTGACCTGGCCAGTGTTGGAAGCAGAGGGTGAGTTCATCAACATTATGCCCAGCCTGATATTAACAAAAAAGAAAAAGAAAACCATACTCTGGGCAAATTTCAGAGCTCTCCTCTCAGAAAACATCTTCCTTTGTAGAAAAGCATGTTGGAAGGGAAGCCAAGGGCCCTTGGGACAAAGCTTCAGACTGAGGGCACCTTGGGTGACAACGCTGCTTCCACCCCCACCCCCCCATCTTCCATTTTCTTTGGGGTGTTTAATATTCTTTGCAATGACAGATTCCTCTTGTTATCCTTTCCAAGTTCTGGCCAATGTATTAGTCTCAGAACAAGTGGCAATTATTTCCTGCCCACCTGCAAGAAGGCAACCTCCTCGCCTCTGGCTGCCAGCACTGAAATACTTCAGGACCTGCTTCCTTGAAGCAGAAGAAAAAAACCTGTCCCAGCTGCCCCTCATGAGAAATCACAGGAAGGGGAGCTCTCCTGTCACCCTGTTGATGTCCTCTCTCCAGCTGGCAAACATACCTGGCCTCTCCTTTCCCCTTTTCCCCTTACAGTAGGATTTCTTCTCAGTGCCCACAATATATCTCCAAAAAGGGTGGGGTGGGGGTTCCCCAGATTTGCTGGGCTGCAAAAACATGACCAAAGCCTAGATGGCAACAAAGAGATGCAGGAAACTAAGCCTTTTTCTACCATATGAATTTTTGCATCCTAAACAGTATTGTTAGATCCTTAGGTTACTACTGTCTCCTTAAATTTCAGGCTCTGTTAATAATGTGTGTGTGGGGGGGGGGGGTGTCACCCACATAGGTCCTAGTCTTATACTTGAGAAGCTGTGCTGCTTGGCTGTAGGACATTTCATTTAATCAATTCCCCATGATGATTCTTTGAAACATCACTACCTTGTTCAAGGAGTAACTGGGAGATTTATAAAGAGTGGTTTGACTCAGCTGGCTTCTCAGTTTTTCTTGACACGTTGGAGCATGTTAAGTCATGTGCAGCTAAACTCGTGTCTTTCTTCTCTGGATCTACACAAGAAGAATCTAACATCTTTTGCTCTTGAAAGAAGCAGCTATGCAATAAAAATGAGTTTATTCCTCTAAGGCCCCAAAGGAGACAGAGCAGTGAGAGACAGCATTTGCTATGAAGAGCCTATGTAGTATTTGGTGGCTTTTCTTCATTTTAGTAGAGGAAATGTATATGCAGTCTGAGATCAGAACTGTAGGAAGTTAGCACTCACCCCTCTCCTAGAAGAATGTAATATCCTAGGAAATATTGAAAAGGCAGAATGTTGTATTTCCCTGGATAGGAAATGGAGAAACATGTTTTTAGGCAGGAAACAGGCTCACTCTTAATAGCCCCCACCTTTGTCGATGGGTCATTTAAAAAGCCTGAGCTACTCTACTCTACATAACAAAGGTAGGATTAGCCTTCTACATAAACTCACCACATGGCATGTGGGAACTCAACTTGGGACTCAAAAGACACACAACCTACAAAGTTAGCTAAGACCCCACCCCCACCCATCCCCATCCCTGGGAGCCTGACAAGCAAACGGAATACATTTCTTGCACAGGAACAGGAAACAGGGAGGTGGGGCCGAACAGAGAATATAAAAAACTCAGGAAGTCTCAGCAAGCCCCTTCGCTTCTTTTTCTTCACTCAAGCATGTGATCCCCTTTTTGCCTAGGACCTCAGGCCATGTGGTCCTGTCCACCATTAAAACCATCTTTCCACTCAGCCTCCGTGTTTTCAGTGTCTTTTTTCCCCACTTGGAACTGAACCCAGAAGGATATTTACCCCAACAGAACAATATACACTAATTTGGGCTTGCACAGAAGATCTTAACAAAATATAGACTCCACACAGCAAAAGACCCCACCCCTCTGGCCTTCAATTTAAAATACTTTTATGTTTTTGGAACTCCCCAAATTAGACTGTGAACAAATAAGAGCTATTTGCCCTCAAATGATCTCACACCGTTTCCCTACAAACATTATTAGGGAACATTTCTTCAAGGACAGTCAAGTCTACTGCAGCTCTGCACAATCACTCGAACCCAAAACAGATGGAGTACAGTGATCTGATAGCAGAAGAAACGTGTATTAAAAATAAGAACAAAGGAAAAAAATGAGCATTCTCTGCAGTGGCACATATCTTGCAATCCCAGCGGTCTTCCATTGTTTCTGGTTGTAGCATAGACAAACAGTTTTCCTTCAACCCATTAAGAAATCTCAGCACAGCCTTTGGGAACTGTGGTACCCTCTTTAAATTATTAGAATAATGTTCGTGGCAGGGATGGTCTCATAGATGACACGATAACCAGGCCAAGAAATAAAAACACACAAGAGCTGCAATGATGGGAAATAGACCCCTTCTGAATATAGTTATGACGAAAGGTTCACACAGACATGTGCGCTGGGACTAACAGATGCCGGATGCCAAAAGCTTGTTCACTCCTAATTATCATTTGGTACTCTGCAATTCCTCCCAAAGTACAAGGCACTTATTTGTGTCTTACAGTTTTATCTTATTCTTCTTTCAAGGATCTCCGGATAACCTACATGTATTCTCACTCCTAATTTGAGCATCTGAACAACCCTGTGAAGTAGATAAGGCTGAGAGCAAATGAATGGGATGAAGGTCACCAGGGAACCTGATTACTGTACTGAGAAGTTTATCCAGCTCTCCCTCTTAGTAGACAGACATTCCACCCACTGCAACACATTGCTACTTTTTCTAAGTTGGAATGACATTGTGCAGCTATGAGGAGGAGTGGAGAAATTTGGGGCCTTGGAAAACCACCAGGTTTTCAAAAAATAAATAAAACATGAATTTGGAGGAAAACTACACAGAACCACCTGCCCCAAATAAGCAGAGGCAAGTAATTGCAACATTCTCAAATGAAGATTCTGAAGAGGTTTTTCTCTCGTTCTCAGTCCACAGGAAGCAACAGGTATCTGAGTTTCAATTGTTGGGGAAGGAAGGAAGGAAGGAAGGAAGGAAGGAAGGAAGGAAGGAAGGAAGGAAGGAAGGAGAGCCAATGGACTGTGGAAGGAGAAATACAGAAAACCATTTGAGATGCTTGAGAATTTAGTTCTCTAAGTTTTAAATGAAAACAATACATGAGTATTGTTCCTCAGTTCTTAAATGCTCCATTATGTCCAAAGGGATAAAAAAAGCCACTCTACAGGTGACATAACAGCCTTCCAGTACTTGAGGGCTGTCACAGAGATCGGCCTATTCTCCAAACCATCTGAAGATAGGACAAGAAGCAATGGATGGAAATTAATCAAGGAGAGAACCAAGCTAGAAATAAGGAGGAATTTCCTAACAATGAGAACAATTAATCAGTGGAACAGCTTGCCTCCGGAAGTTGTGAATATGCTATCACCAGAGGTTTTCAAGAAAATATTGGATAACCACTTATCTGGAAAGGTATATAAGGTCTCCTGCTCAGAGGGTTGGACTACACTAGAAGATCTTCAAGGTTCCTCCCAACCCCCTCTGTTCTATATTCTACATTATGTTTTGTGAGTCAAAAGTCTTTTTAGCCCCTTTTTTAGCCCCAGGATCAATTCTCCTCTTCTTTCCCAACATTTGCCAACCCTACTTTTTGCCTTCCTATGGACTATCAGTACCATAATATTCTGTCCCATCTGGAACAGTATAACACAGACAAATTAGTTTTAATACAATATCATTTTAACCAGCTCCCTTTATTCATTTTTAGGTCATAAATGGAAGCAAATGGGTTTTCTCACCAAGAAGTCACCCACGTATTTTGCCTCTTGTTTGGGCTGAGTCAAGCTTTCCTTTTCTTGCACTGTTTATATCACAAGTTGCTTTAAATTAATGTTGAGTGTGTATTCACAACTTCTGGAAGCAACTCATTCCACTTATTAATAGTTCTCACTGTCTGGAAATTTCTCCTCAGTTCTAGGTTGCTTCTCTCCTTGATCAGTTGCCATCCATTGCTTCTTCTCCTGCCCTCAGGTGCTTTGGAGAATAGGCTGATCCCCTCTTCTTTGTGGCAGCCCCTGAGATATTAGATATTGTGTCATCCTCTAGTTCTGGTTCATGCTGGAATGGAGTGGAATTCTGTGCAGGAGAGAGCAAAATGACTGGAGTATGCAAGTGAAAGAGTTGAAGGTATTTTTGACTCCTAACTGTGGACCTTAACCCTACTTTTTGCTGCTGCTGCTGTTGTTGTTGGATTCTATATAGTTAGTTTTTAAATGGTTTTGCCTGCTTTCCTCTTCTTCGTGGATCCAAAGAATCCTCCTTGAGTTTCAGGCGTATATATCCTCTTTACGGCAGTCATTCATTCAGCGCTAGAATGAGCTCTTCTCCCCTGTTTTGTTTGCCAAGAACAAGTTCATCCTTGTTCAATAGGACACTTGTTGAAGGATCTGATTGCTTGTTAAGATAGTTCCATTTTTCCCAAAAACAGAAATAGTTTGCTACTGCTATTGTAAAGTTTTCCTATAAAGGAGCAGGGACTCCTTTATTTCAGACCTTCTTCTCCCTTCCAGGTATTTCAGAGTACTTCCACTTGGGCTAATTTTGAAACACTAGATTAATATTAGGAAAAGAGACCAACAGGAAATCATGGGTCTATAAATTAAAGTAGGAGGCTAACCCCGCCCCCAAAGCAAACTTCTGTATTGTTGCCAAGATAACAACATGAAAGCTTTTGTGACATCATCAGAAATCAAGCTCAAAGTAGATTTCATTTTTACCTGCCTGGACACAGGTGCCCCTTGACAGGACCGCTAGTAAAAGGTGAGCAGCAAATTGGATGGGATAGGAGGAAGTACTCAAAGCATCATCCAGCAACACCCCATCCAACACCCTCTCCCCCAGCCAGCCATTACCAAGATGGAGAGAGTAGCTAAAGTGCCTGCTAGGTTGAAAGATGCAATTCTTTTTCCTTTCCTGCAGAAATGGAAATATTCTAAATAAAGAAATAAATTATAATTTTAATGAATCAATAAATAAAAATAAATAAATTCTCCAAGGAAAGAGACAACTTCCCCAGCCTCTCACTCCAGGCATAGTTACACAACATTTTTGTCATTACTTAATAAGTTCCAAGTGCAATGGTCATATTTATGGGAAGACCTAAGCATTTCCTACCTAGGTATTACAATACTTTCAGGCATTGGAGGCTTTCATAATCCAGTTAACCCTGATCAATACTGTGGATTTACACCCACTCCAGGCACCCATGTTTGTGTCCGGTGATCCTTAATGAGGGAGGTAAGCCTGGATCTGAGAAGATGGTGGTAGGTAGAAGAGACTGTCTCTCTTCCGGCCTCTGAGCATCTCAAGAAGAATTATGAGGTTGCAGCACCACCTGTTGGCACCGACTGCATTTGACAAGTTGCTCATTCCCCTCAATGAGAATCTTTTGAGTCTTACAAGTATTCACAAAATCCATTTGGAGCAGCGAAATTGTCCACCAGCATACAATATAAACAAAAATCATTTGTTTTGCCTTACATTTTGCATAGTGTCCTGTAATTTGCATCCCATTTGCTCACAGTCAGGAGGCAGGATCAGTGTCACAGGCTGACTTTGTCCAACATCTGTCCAAGGCCATGTCTCAATTTATTATCCCCTGGCCAATACTGCTTGTTGTGCTCCCTTTTCAAGTGAGTGAGCTTAGCAGTGAGAAGAAAAAAGAGGGATAATTAGAGGATGAAAGCACTTTTTGCTGTAATTTCTTCCTCTGAAAGGGAAGCAATGGTCAGCAGGGATAAGGAGAAGTGCCTAAGCAGCAAAGAGCAAGACAGAGATGGATTTGGCTGCTCCCTCCTCAAACACAGAATGATTGACTGCTCTGAGAATATCTCCCTTCAATATATATTTTTACAGAGTTCTAACAGCCTGGGTTTATGAGTTGGTCTGTAAAAGGTTTCTATGGATTGACTAGTTTTTAGTGCGGGCCTTGGACTAAAGAACCCCTGGCTTTGTGACAGGTGATTCACAGCAAACCCTTTAAGTGATAAGGGGGGGCTTTGTGTGAACTTTATTTGTATTTGTTTTACTACATGGTCTCCTGGTCCCTATTACAAGGAATCTGAATTTTGTGAAGAAGCTAATCTGGCTCCCTTGCTAATAATTGCCCAGAGCCTGGAAATGGGAGAAACTGAGAGCAGTGATAACTATTGTGGCACCGTCTCAAAGCTTATGAGTTTTGGGGTGTGAGGGACTTATAACAAACTTATAGTATTTGAGCTGTCAATATTTTTGCTACTGAGTTTACTTCTAGAATCACTACAAACGTCTTTTTCTTTGACAGAAAGGGTGAAGAATTTATGGCCCTCCATAGATTAGTAGATTTCAAATCTCATCAGTTTCAGTAAAGTAGGAATGATGGGAACTGTAGTCCAACAGCTTCAAAATAACAAAGAATAACTACAAATGAAATCTGGCAAGGGACAGGTGGTTCTTTGTGGCCATATTCTCACTTGTGCTTAACCATGAGGCCGCCATGCCTTGGGTTTAGCAATTTCTCTCCTTTTCTTGCATTTTTCTTGTTCCCCAGCCCAGGACTGAAACAGGTTTAAATTGTCTCTTTCTGACATACATTTTTCTCTCCTTATTACAGTAGGATCATCACTTGCATCATGATGCCCTTGTGGAAAGGAAGGAAGGAATTCTGAAATTTGCATGAGTTACACACAATGTGTAATTCACATCACCTCCGTGATGACATCATAGTAGAGATGCCATCACTCCCCCCCCCCACACCTCCCCACCTCCTGCAGACACCAGGCTTCCTTAGATTAGATCCTCTGACACTCTCTTTTCCTTCCTCTTTCTTTCTCCATTAAATATTTCCAGGGTAGAGAAAGGTCATTTTTGTTAGAAGGCCAAACTGCTCACAAACAAAGTGCTTTTGAAATTAGGTCAAAGGGCATTTGAAAATAGATCAAGCAGCACAAATAGGTATCCAACCTGGGGGGGGGGGTAGGAAATTAAGAGGCCTGGAAAACAGTTCAAAGTGTTTCTGGGTTCTGTTAATTAGCATTAAAGTCAGTACAGATGCAATACTGCAGGACAATTATGGGCAACTGTGGGAAGTGGCAGACATTGGCAGAGGCAGGATCTGAGTACCCAGCCTTTTCTGAATAAGCACCTACAGCAATATTTCTCAACCTTGGCAACTAGACAGCATGTGGACCAGGGGTGGGATTCAAAAATGTTTATTTCCGGCTCTGTGGGCATGGCTTGGTGAGTGTGGCATGGCTTGGTGGGCGTGGTGTGGCAGGCGTGGCTTGGTGGGCGTGGCAGGGGAAGGATACTGTAAAATCCCCATTCCCTCCCAATCAGCTGGGACTCAGGAGGCAGAGAATAGATGGGGACGGGGCCAGTCAGAGGTGGTAATTACTGGTTCTCCGAACTACTCAAAATTTCTGCTACTGGTTCTCCAGAATGCCACCTCTGGTGTGGACTTATACTCACAGAATTCCTCTGACATTCAATGGAATTAGCAACTAGAGATCTCTGTTCCGAAAACTATACTCACTCCTCTCTAACCTCACTCTCTCCATCCTGATGTTTTCCATCTATGAAGAGCCGAAGTGAAAAAATATCAATTTTGGAAGCACATTATTTACATTTTGGATTCATATTTGATTTGCTTTATCCAAAGTAGCAAACATTTGTGTATATAGGTTAGTCCTTGATTTACTACTGTAATTGAATCTGGAATTACAGTCATAAATACATACAGTGATAAACTGAGGCACCCACTTGACAGTAAATAATTTTCCACCCTTTTTCACAGTGATCATAAAGTGAACACAGTGGTCATTAAATGAATGTTGCGTTTGTTAAGCAAACCTGCTTGTGTGAATGGAAGTGCCAGAAACCTGCAAAAAAAAACCCGTTGTGAATTGCAGACACACATGACCACAGAACAACACAATCAGTCATAAAGCTGACCCATCTGACATGCAGTCATGTGACCAGGGGGAGATGTGACCACTTACAAAAGTTGGAGCTTTAAGGATGGTAAAACATCCATTTTGGGACCAACATAACTTTAAATGGCCATAAAATGTCCACTTGTTAAGCAAGGTTTATTTGCATTTGTTTATTAATCAGGGTTGTAGACCACTTCCGTTTTAACTTAATAAAAACAGTTAAAATCTAACATAGCAAAATACATAATAACTCTGCCGTTCCTATTGCACTGAGGACCATAGCCTCAACAATATTTAAAAGGGGGGGGGAGGAATAATCTACTTTCAGTTCCCAAAATTTTTGTAGAACAATGAAGTCACAACGCCCTTCCTGAATCCCAAAAGGAGGAAATGCTACTCCAGAAAAGGAGCAGCAACAGATATTACAATTGATCACAAATAGCTGGAACAGTCCTTTCTTTAGATACAAATTGGAAGGCCACAGTTCTCCACCAAAGGTGAAATATTCTGCTTCACGCATACCTCCAAAGTTTCTTAAGGGAAAGATTTCTAACATAAAGTTGCCTGTTCTTTAAGAGCTACATGGCAGTATAGTTTCTCTCACAATCATTGTTCATGTGCCACACAAATTCTTCTGCTCCGTTCCTCTCAGGTGCGCATGCCATTATGATTAGCTTCCTTCTGTTCTTCAGGCAAATCCTATATGCGTTTCTCTGTTCTTCTGTGTCACCCAAAATGACAGCAAGATCTGTTTACTCATACAAATACTTGTTTTGGAGGGGGGTAGGAAACTGCACGGCTATAAAATATTAGAAGAGAATCAAAGACATGAAGTGCTAAATGAAGTTTGCCAAGGACAATTTTGGTGCAATGCTGGATTGGAAGAGGTCTCTACCTCTTTCACTGCTGCTGCTGCTAGCTCAGGTTTCCTTGAAGCAACTTGGACAAGCTCTTGATTTCTTAATGTTGGAATGTTTGGAATGTTTATTTAATTTGTATGCCGCCCCACTCCCGAGGGGCTCCAGGCGGTTAACAACCAAAGGGGGGGAAGGGGGTACAAATAGGCCAAAAGACAAACAGAATAAAAACAGCAACAGTCACAACGTTTCAGGTGGGGCTGGAAATCCATCAGCCCCAGGCCTGCCGGAACAACCAGGTCTTCGTGGCTTTGTGGAAAGCCTGGAGGGTGGTGAGGGTCCAGATCTCCACAGGGAGATCATTCCAGAGGGCCGGAGCAGCCACAGAGAAGGCCCTCCCCCGGGGATTTGCCAGTCGGCACTGGCTGGCAGATGGAATTCGGAAGAGGCTTAATCTGTGGGATCTAATCGGTCTTAGGGAGGTAATTGGCAGGAGGCAGTCTCTCAAGTACCCAGGTCTGATACCATGTAGGGCTTTAAAATGAACGACTAGCACCTTGAAGCGTGTCTGGAGCCCAATAGGCAGCCAGTGCAGCTCACGAAGGATAGGTATCACGTGGGTGTACCGAGGTGCACCCACAATCGCTCGCGCGGCTGCATTCTGGACAAGCTGAAGTCTCCGAATACTCTTCAAGGGCAGCCCCATGTAGAGCACGTTACAGTAGTCCAGTCTTGAGGTCACAAGGGCGTGAGTGATTATTTGAAGGGCCTCCTGGTCCAGGTAGGGTCGCAATTGGTGCACCAGGCGGACCTGGGCAAATGCCCACCTGGTCACAGCCGACAAATGCTGTTCTAAAGTCAGCTGTGGGTCCAGGAGGACTCCCAATTTGCGAACCCTTTCTGAGGGGCGTATAATTTCACCCCCCAGCCTGAGAGATGGAGTACATAGCCAATCTTTGGGAGGGAGCATCAATAGCAGTCTTGTCGGGATTGAGTGCAAGCTTAAGATACCTTTCCACTCACCCATTAGATCAGGGGTGTCAAACTCAAGGCCCATGGGCCGTATCCATCCTGTGGGGGCTGCATGTAGCCTCCCCATGCCCTACTTTGGCTCGCAGGGTGTTGCAGGAGGCCGTCCAGGCAAAAAATGGGGCACGGAAGGGCCTCATGCAACCGCCCCTGCCCTGTTTTGGCCGGCAGGGTGCTGCAGAAGGCGTCTGTCCTATCTCCACCACCATCCCCCGGTCAGCCTGCAGAGGACAACTACAATGCTGATCCATCCCTTGAAGAAATCCAGTTTGACATCCCTGAATTAGATGAAGAATAACCTAGCTCTCAAGCATTTTGGAGTAGAGAGAATGCAATCTAGTACAGGAATGGCTGCTCTTCCTTCACTTAGCCAAGATGACATGTATGTGCAGATGGTTGTCATTCCGTGAATTTTACCCCATGCAAAACTCTGCAGGAATATGAAATTCACATCTGTTTTAGAATTGCCAGATCGAGGACTTTAAGCAAAGAAACTGCGGGCAAGATTACTGCTATGCAGTGAAGATCAATATATGTATTACTCAGAAGCAATGCTTAGTCATAGAGCAATATGCATAGAATTGCTGCCTTAGGTTTCTAACCTGTCATTTTTAAAGTTAGAAGACACGGGTACAGTGTTGTATGTAAGGATGGAGTTTGAGATATAAAAGGAAGGGTTTGTATTGTGACGTGTTTTGTCTTCCTACTCCCACTGACTGCAGCAGCACGACGGCAATGGTCTAACAATGCACTTAGGTTGCGATGGACTGACAGATCCTGCAATTGCTTCGTTGATGCAGAACTTGAAATTCTAACACAGCTTGAATTAGCAGGGCAAGGAGGACCAGAAGTACTTTACTGTACACATGGCAAAGCAGAAGGACATTTGATACCATGTATAACTAAAGGCCTTAATAGATCTTAAGTCATAATGGATCTATAACTTAAGGCCGTTTAGCACTTCAGACACCAGAGGGCTCCAAAGAGAAAGTGAGCCTTCCAGAGGTAGAAAGATTTTAATAAGAAATGAAACTCCGAATTGAACCCCTATTTGAGTATGATGGAAGGAATAGGCTTCCCCGATCGCTAGTTATGGATCCAATTCCAGAGTTTGGATAAGCGAGAGGAAGGGGCAGTTAATTAATTTCTCAGCCCCTGGTATTTGATCCCACTCTTTTATTAGGTTCCCCGATTATTTAATAGCACTGCCTAAGTGGCTTACAAGAAAGTTAATGTAACGACCACTAATCTGGACAGGGAAGGATAGGAAAAAAATCCATGTACTCATTACCCTAAAACAACTGTGGTTATTTCTTTTGTTAAGGTCAGTTAAACAGACATGACTTTATCAGTCAGAGTTGTTTGTTTAAAAACCATTGGTCATCATCAGAGCTGACAAAACTAGGTTTACTCACCGTGCTAAATCACAAATGTGGATTGTTTGGCTTGGCTTTAGCATATTTTTCAACTAGGCTATTGTGTGTTGCTTATAGCAAACAATGACGTTCGATGGTATCAACTGCAGCTTGTACAACAGACCAGAATTGGGGGTAAATCCACCATGATTTTCTATTAAGTGTGAATTTAATTCTCAAATAATAAAGGATTAAGTTGAATTTAACCTGCTGGGGTGTCTGGATTCCACACACTCCTCTCTGCAGGAGACAGAAGCAGAGAACAAAATTGCATCATATTGTTTCACTCTTCAGATGCCTCGAAAAAGCTTCTACAACACTCTCCTACAGAGGGATATGTTTATCTTATTTATTTTATTTAGTGTATGGCATCTGCAGAGGTCATGCAATCACTGATATACAAAGAGAGATATGTAAATTGGATCCATTATGGAAATACAAGTATTCCCTTTTGGAAGAAACAGAGATTTTATTTTTGAATTGGAGACAAGGGCAAAGAATATAGGATACAGTCTTTTTTGTTCAGTCCTACATTAAGTTAGCAGACAATAGCTGTGTTTGCGCTTATCCGTGGTTTGAACTATGGTTTGCCTCAGTGACGTGCAGTCACTAGAGGCAAGGGAGGCGGGGCCTCACCAGTCTCCTGAGGGAAAGGAAACTATTTTTAAAATAATTAAAAAGGCCAAGGTAGTTGCTCCCAGACTCTAAGTCACAGTGACTCTGAGTCTGCTTAGTGCAGTTAGTAGGAGGAGGCTAGAGAGCTATGGGCCTCCTTTGCATAAGGAATTTTTCGCCTTTTAAGAGTTAATCAAGGGTTAAAAAGCAAAAAATTCCATATGCAAATGAGGCACGTGATTCTCCCGCCTCCTCCTGCAGAGGGCACTTTGTTTAGAGCCTATTTTAAAACGTTTAAGCAGAGTCATCCACGTGGTGACTCTAGCAGCAACTATCCTAGCCTGCCTGGCCCTGGCTAGACCAAATCTAGCATTTTCGACGCAGCTGGAAGGTATGTGGGTCAGAGCGAGGGGGCAGGGGGGAGGAATTCAATTTATTTGTAATGTAAGTAATTGTAATTTGTTTTTATTATGTGTATGTGCATGTGTGTGTGTGTTTTTTTTTACCCGCCTCTGCTGGTCCGCGGGCTGGCACATCTATTTTTATTTTTCATTTTTCATTTATTATTTTTTATTTTTTATTATTTTTTTATTTTTTAAAGCCATGCCGCCTGGGCGTGCCATAGAGCGAAACATGTCCTGGTTTGTGGCCGGGCGGCATGCACTTTAAAGAGCCCAGGCAGGCCAGTGCCAAGACACAAAACCCAGTTTGCAAAAGACCCTTCGGGTACAAATGGCAGTGCCCATCTTGGAAACTCAGTAGGGGTTTTTCTCCCCTTCTCCTTCCTTTCCTTCTTCCTTCCTTCCTTCCTTCCTTTCTTTTCTTCTTTCTCAGTTTCTTTTTTCTTTTCTACCAGCCTGCCATCTGGTTGAAATCAAGCCAACGAGATAGTTCTTTTTTTCCTTAAAAGCTTTGGGGTTTTTGAAAAAAAAAAAAAACCCCACTGCTCAGCCTTCTTCCTGGGTTGGCAGGCCGGGCAATTCTTATCCCCTGCCCGGAGGAAAAGGAAAAAGAAAACAAAATGACACTTGCTGACTTCAATTTTAAAAAAAAGTATCTCTCGCCAATCTTTTAAAAAAAAAGAATCCCAGAAAAATGGAACTTCTTTTTTCTCTTTTCTAAAGTCTCGGCTTCTTCTTGTCTGGAGTAATTTCTTCTTCTTCCCTTCGCTTCCCCAATGCACACCGATCCAGGTGTTCAAATAAAACTCAAGAAACTTTTGAGGCTGCAGAATTTAAATTCCGAATAAAGCGAGCAAATCGGGAGGGTAAAAGTTTCTCGGACTGCACGTTTCGCTGAATGGTGGCCGAGCCCTGCCTGCTGGCACGCTAAAGTGCCAGCATGCCTTTGAAGTGCTGGCTTGCCTTCCGTGCCGGCAAGCCGGCATTTAAATTCATGCCGGCAGTTTAGAGCTCGGCCGCCATTCAGTGAAACATGTTTCGCTGAATGGCAGCCAAGCCTTGCCTGAGTGCCGGCATGCCTTTAAAGTGCCGGCTTGCCGTAGCAGACGCTGCGGGAGCGAATGTGGGGAGGCTGCGAGGTCCGGGCAACCCTCGCTCCCCAACTTCTTCCCCGGCGATCCCGAAGGTGCTCTGCACGCACTCAGGAGCCTGTTGCCTCCGCCCATCGGCGGCTCGGTGCTCCTCTGGCTGGTGTAGCTCGATCAGCACTCGTTCGGCGCTGCCTCGGTGGCTCCACGTGGGCGCGGCGGCCATGGCGGCAGGCGCGGAGGGAGGCAGCAGCAGCCCCCTGGCCCTGGCAGCAGGTGAGCGCTCCCCCCGGGAAGGTGGGGGGCTTCGGGCCCAGGGGGAGGGGAAGGGCGCCCGGGGGCGGGGCGCAGTGGGGGCTTGTGGAGGGACATGGTTGGAGGTCCTGGGTGGGGAGGGAGGCAGGAGGTCCTGCCAAGGGTGGTTATAGATCAGTGAGCTTCATGGCCGGTGAGGGTCCCACTCTATGGCGGACGTGGCGCCGGGGCTTCGGCGGGGCTTTTGCGCTTGCCTCACTGGCCATGAAGCTCACCGCACGTCACTGGTTTGCCAATTCAATTGTCCGAGTTTGGAAGACACACTGAACTACAAACCACGCAAGCTGGGATCACATAGCTTTCTGTGCTAATCCATGGTCATCTGGTTGGTGGTTGGATGTGGTTGGACATCTTGCATTTGGGAACGTGGGGGACTTTTTCATTGATGAAAAAGCAAGCAAGCTTAAAATGTAAATGCTTGCCAAAGAATCAGCAGAATAATGCATATTTTACCTCCACTCAGCATAATGTGCTTGAGGGTTTCCTGCAAGCAAAGATAACAGCATATTTTTGTGCATCAGAAAGAGTTGGCTCTCTGTTTTAGACTGGTAGCCACCCCTCGGAGAGAGCAATTGCCTTGCTCTGCTTCACTCACTGCAAGCTTCCCTTAGGGCAAATCACTGGCTTCTAAGACTGGGTCTGAGCAGAATAGGGAAGAGCTGCTCTTCTCCTGAGGCTTTGCAATGCATTTAAATTACAAATAGGAGTTTCAAGCAGGAAATGCCATCAGGGCAATCTTTTCTCACTGGAGTTGGGCAGACAGTTGCAAGCATGTTTACAGGGGCAGCTGTGAATTCTAGAATCTTGGTGGGAAGATTTCCCCCTAGGTCACAATTTCTTTTCTTTTATCCTTTCTGTTGCCACGGCAGCCTCGCTGGATCTGTGTCGTCCATTAAGGAAGCAGGTAAGAGCATCCACAATGTTTTGACTTAACTTGCCTCAGGCCGCAATCCTGTGAATAGCGATAGGAGAAGCCCAGTTGCTGGCTGGTACGGCACAACCTGATACAGTCTAATAAAGAGAAGTTGTTAACTTTCTCAGGTAGTCAGGCCTTTCAGTGAGTTCACACATTATGACTTGAATCAAAAATTAAAAGGTCCCTCCCCCCCAATTATGACATTTTTGTAGTCTTTGGTCTAGTCCGGGGTGTCAAACTCACATTGTCACCATGTTGTCACATAACGTATCGCAACATTTTTCCCTTTCGCTAATCCCAGCATGGGCGTGGCCAGTGTGTGACACATCCGACCCACGGGCCACAAGTTTGACAACCCCGGTCTAGGGATCAAGACACCAGGCTACAAATTGAAAGACTGTGAGTTCTAGTCTTGCCTGCATGAGTGATTTTGGGTCAGTCACTCCCAGCCCAACCAACTCACAGATTTGTTATTGTGAGGAAAATATGTAGGAGAAGGAAGGACCATATTTAGTCCATTCAAAGGGGGAGATTTAAAATATGTATGTATTTATTGGTAGGCATAACAACCAGAAGATAAACTAAAGTACAAGCAAAAAATACGCCAGGGCTAATGAAATTGGGAATAAATATATATATATATATATATATATATATATATTCCCATTTTATATATATATATATATATAATATATATATATATATATATATATATATATATATATATATATATATATATATATATATATATATATATATATGTTATATTTATGCTGATAAATAAATAAAAGGAGACTAGTATAGATCTATTTCAAGCTATTTAGCTCTCATCAGCTAGCCATACCCAAGTTTTTTTTGGGGAATCGAATTGTTAATAAGTTCAGAATCAAATTAGTCTCTATAATTGTACAATCTGTAATTATACCTAACAAGAATAACTGAGGAGTAAACTTTATCCTCTTTTTAAGAATATTTTGAATAATCCACCATATTTTTATCCAAAATGCTTTGACTTTTTTACAAGACCACCATATATGATAATACATAGCATCAGCACAATCACATCTCCAGCATTTAGGTTGTAAGTTCGGATACATACAAGCTAATTTTTTAGGATCTAAATGCCATCTTGTAAAAATTCTCTCTCAAGTTTTGGGCTTGCGTAAATTTTACATTTCTTACCCATATCTTTTCCCATGTTTCCATCATTATTGGTTCTTCAAAATTTTGTGCCCACTTTATCATACAGTCTTTAACTAGCTCTCTTTCAGAATCTATTTCTATCAATATATTATATAACCTTTTTATATGCATTTTACTCTGGTCCCTGGCGCTCAGCCTTTCTTATGGTCCAATTTTCACAGCCATACATTGCAACTGGGAAAGCCATAGTGTTTGAAGCTGATAGCAAAGGTATTTCTACAAGGAACGTGATTCCAAAGTGTTTAAATGTTAACATTTGGATTGGGAGGCAGGTTTATATGACTCCATGGCCTTTTTCTGCAGCCCCAGTATATCTCAAAATTATGCTGCCAAAATTCAGTAGCACATCTTTTAAAAGAGTAATAAAATATATTCGGCAAACCTGTTTCTTTAGCACATTGTTTTTATTTAGAGGGCAAGATTATCTGCCTCTTTAAAAGAATGAAATCAGTGTTTTGTGCAAACTGTTCATAAGATTTCAGATATTCGTAAAAGAATGGAAACTCAAAACGTTTCATGTACCTAGTTAAATTTTGTTATATTGTATTCTACTTTAGCTTTAAGAAGAAAAGCTCTTCTAATTCTCCTTTATTTTATACATAACCATCTTGGGTTTTTAAAAAAGGATGAGCCTACTGCTGTGTTTTCTTCCATCCTTTTGTCTACCCTTGAATTCCCCTCCCTGCTTTTCCATTGTTATTCCAGTGCATGCTCAGCTTCACTGGATCTTTCGCTCACCACTAAAGGCATTAAGTCTCTCAGAAGGAGTTCAACCAGATTGACCTTCACCTGCTCATAAGCAGACATTGTTTAACAACATGCTTCCTGTTGATACTCCTCCAGTCTTAACTGCCTCTGATTCGGTAAGTGCTGGGAATCCTTACAGCTCAATCTGTTGGCCACTAAAGCTCCCAAAGATTTTTCCCCTCTGCCCTTGTTTCTATCGTTTCCTTTGTTTGTGTTGTTTGATTGATTTTTCAGGTGTACCTATTTATAAGAAATATACAAAAATCTACACAGTAGGAGACAAGGAAGAAGCAAGAGAGATGCTCATAGTATACTTCTCCAAACTCAAGGGTCAAGGTGCTGGCGTCTTGTATTCTAAAAATAAAGTATTGTTGCTTTATACTCTGCTTGCAAGTGCTGTTGATTTGTATAAAAGTCCTAGAGGTTCCACTGACATTTTCCTGTTATTTCAGTGGGAAGATAATTTGCTGGTCCTAGTGAAATCTCCTTCCTTTGCTGCCATTTAATTAAAGAGATTATAGACCTTTTTTCACCCCTCAACTGTGTATTGCAAGCTCCAAACTCGATTACCAAAAATACGACTTCAGCAACAGAGTGGTCAATGCCTGGAATACACTACCTGACTGTTGTTACATCCCCAAACCCCCATAATTTTAACCTAAGACTGTCTACTGTTGACCTCATCCCATTCTTAGAGATCTTTCCCTATATTTTCTGGTACTGGCACAAGGCAACGCCATCTTCTGATATTTCTGAACATGCCTGACCTCTGAGTGTGTGCTCCTATGCCCATCCATGCCACAGGAGGAATTCCTATGACACTCCCCATTCAGTCCCACTAAAATCAGGGGATCATAGCAATAACGCTTAGAGTTATATACCACTTCACGGTGCTTTACAGCACTCTCTAAACAGTTTACAGAGACAGCCTATTGCCCCCAACAACCTGGGTCCTCATTTTACCCACCTCGGAACGATAAAAGACTGAGTCAACTTGGAGCTGGTCAGGATCAAACTGCAGCCAGCAGTCAGCAGAAGTAGCCTGCAGTGCTGCATTCTAACCACTGCGCCACCACATCTCAGAGGTCAGACTTAAGACATCCAAATGCCATATGACAGCTAGACTATCACAGGAATGACTGCATCTACGCCTTTGCATTTCAACTCTTCTCCTGCTGCAGTTTCCTTCCAGGGTAAAGGTGCAAGATTTTATGTAAGGATCGGAGCCTGCAATGTCACCACAGTAAGGAGTGGAGGCACTTTAGTTAATGGGACCTACATTCATGATGCCACTTCTTTCAGTATTCCAAAATGGCTCTTGCTTTCATACGCTAAGACCTGCAAGGTTGTGTTGACAGTTTTAGTTGAGCACTATTCTGTTTGTTGACATGAGCCTATGGAAATCTTCTTACCAAACTTCATAGATCCAGTTTTGTGGCATATTTAGCACCACCAGTTAGGCAGCTAAAGCCTGCTCCTCAGCCCAGCTGTCCCCCCTAAAAACAGCCTTCACTGAAACAATACTTTGTCATTATGCTTTTCTTTCAATTTTCGCTTTAAAAGTACTGAGAAGGCATTAGTACAGGGGGGACAGTGGTCGAGGACTTATGACCACTTTCCCAACTGTACTAATGTCTTCTCAGTACTTTTTAAGAAAAAGTTGAAAGATAAGAAATTGTGGTCATAAGTCGAGGGCATATGACCACAATTAAGCTCAAAATTTCTGCTGGGAAGTTGTGCCTCATTTTATGATCTTTTTGCCACAGGTGTTAAGCGAAATATGCAGACATTTGCCAAATCTGGCTCCCCCCCCACTTTGACTTTGCTCATCAGAAGTCATCTGGAAGTTTACAAATGGTGATCACATGACCACAGGACCTGCAATTGTCACAAATACATGCCAGTTGATAAGTGCCCGAATTCTGAGATACTATGATGATAAGTGTGAAAAGTGGATACATGTCACTTTTTTTAATGCTGTTGACAACTTCAAATGTCCCTAAGTGAACAATTGCAAGTCAAGGACTACTTTTGCAACAACTGGATTATGGACAATCTTCACAAAGGAAAGTTCAAAGGCTTATGGATATAGAATATGGTTTATAAAAATACAATAATATAAACCAGTAGCATAAAACACATACAAAAAAACCTAACGTGCCAGATCAAAATAGATGATTTCAACCCCTTCTAGATGGTGATAAAGAGGAAGCGCGCCAATACAATTTGTTCCATATATAAACCCTGGCATGGAAAAATGATGGTCATGTTATAATTATTTCTTTTGCTGAAGCTATTTTTTGTCTTTTGTCTTTGTTGTTGTGTTTCCTTTTTTTAATGTTCTAATTGCTCTGTAGGCAGCTCAGAGAATTAATGGTATTCAGTGATTCAGAGGTACGAATGGCTTCCTTTGAAATGAATTCGGAAATGACACTTGTTCCTGATTGCTTCAGCCTTTGATCCGTCCAGCTGTGGCTTGTTGGAGAGAGATGTGATGTTTCAGTGGCTGCCCTCAGCTCTGCATTCCCTTCCAAGATGGGGGTGGGGGGATTATTTTCCTTATTAATAATCTTTAACTAATTAAAGACTTTAACTTTTGGAAGACTTTGATTGTATAATTTTTTTCAGCATGTTTACTGTTCTTATAGACTTTTTCTGTTAGTTTAGTCAGTCAGAGATTTTAGTGATCTTATAGCTACAATTCTAAGATGATTGGTGACATATAAATATTAAATAATATAACAACATGCAACTTTAGTTCACCCACAAACTGACAACTCTCCACATATGTGAACTTTAATTCCCAGAATTCCCTAACAACTGTGGCTCTTAGTGAGGATTTTACATTTTAGATTCTATACATCAGAGGGATGCCCCAGTTAGAAAATGATGTGATGATACGATGAATAAATAATTATCTGGCATATTTTTGCAACGCATGCAATAGTGGAACATTTGTTTTCCTAATAAAGTTGCACAATCTTATTGGGATTATACAAAATTTCTGTTTCAATCTGGATAACAAGATTCTTTGAAGCCTTTCCTTATCAATTTTTTTTAAAAACCCTCTCCTTTGCTGATGTTCTTCTTGCTTGATTTGGCCCAGGGATGTTCTCTAAATTAAGTTTTGACAATAATTTGGAAGAGGAGGTGCATAGAGAAAATGGCCTCTCTCCTTTTAATTTTTGACTTTGGATGGGATATTTGGGATATATTTGCCAAGATGTCTGGAGCAGGTCAATGAAGTACATTTGCGACGACAATGACGATGATGATGATTTCAGTGTCAAAATTAGCACTGTCATTGTCAGGATCAATCACTCTGATTAATGAACAGTTTAGCTTTACCTTTGCCACTGACTCCATGGAATGTCTTCTCTTATACTGTGCACATATAACATCTCTGCCAACAAGGTTAATTACAGCCTCTTGAGCCAAGTGGGTGTCATGTGCCTGGGATATAAGAAGATTCAGGCAGTTCAAATGAGTATAAAGATGTATTGCAAGAACCTGACCAACTAACGGTCAAGGGAAATTAGCAGGAGTTAAGAAAGGAATTCAAGGTAAGAGCGCAAAGACTCATGACCTATAATGTGTTTGACCCCTCCTTCGGGCTCAGCCTGGTCATCTCTTTTAAGTGGCTTCCAATTCCCCATTTTCCTCAAATGGAAGCATAGACTTCTTCAGTAAAAGAAACAGATGTTTGCTTATTTTCAATGTTAAGCACCAAGCAAAGTTAACTGTTTGCTCAGACTCTTTTCTTTCACCCATTGTGTGTGCGTGTGCGTGAAGTCCCTTTGAGCCTCCTCCTGAATGTCAATTTAAAAATTGCTCACAAGACATCCAGCTCCAGTGTGCATAAAAGACTAAAATCACATGATGTTGGGAGTTAAATGAAGGAAAGGAAATACGAGTAATTCTAGGAAAGGTGCCTTCTTCTCTGCCATACTGCCTGCCTTTTGGGTCTCCTGAAATTCAAATGGCCTGATTCCGGTGTACTTCCTCTACAGCCTTTTGAAGAGCTGGCATTCCCCGTGAGCACAGGTTTGAAGCACTGGATGACCTTTGTAATTGAAATATGTATGGTTTGGCTCAGTTATTCTGTCTTGTGGTGTGTCTTTCTGTAATCACTTCACGTGAACCAGACCAAACCAATTAGATAACATCCTGGCTTCTGGCAGGGCCACAGCCTGAGAACTGCCTTCTGGCCCATCATCTTTCATCCACTTCTTCCTCTACTGGGGAAAGGGTAGGAGTTGCTCCCAAATTGCCAGATCCAGGTAAGGAGTCCTTTTATGCGTTTCCAACTTCGGCCATTATTGGCAAAGCTCTTGAAAACAGTTGCGATGTTTCCAGTGACGTGCGGTGACGGTTACCATTGGTGAGGCAAGACCGCAGCAGCGGCGAGAAGCAACGTCCCCGGCACTGTGTCCGACAGGCGTCTCGCATTTATGGCAGACATAAACGCGTGACGCCTGTCGGACACAGTGGCAGGGGTGTTGCTTCTCGCCGCCGTCGCGCTCCACCACCTTGCCCCCCCCCGCCTCCTCCGACAAACAATCCTGATGCCCCGGCCTGCAGCCAGCCCAGCACCGAGCCTGGACTCAACGCTCTTCTCCTCCTCCTCCTCCTCGTCCCCGCTCGGTGCTGGGCTGGCTGAAGGCCGGGGCATCAGGATTGTTTGTCAGAGGAGGCGGGGGGGGCAAGGCGGTGGAGTGTGACGGTGGCGAGAAGCATCTCAGATGGAGCCGGGACACCCGGAAGGCAAGCCGGCACTTCGGCATGCCTTTAAGTGCCAGCTTGCCTTCCGGGTGTCCTGGCTCCATCTGAGATGCTTCTCGCCACCATCGCGTTCCACCGCCTTGCCTCCCCCCACCTCCTCATATGGACAATCCTGATGCCCTGGCCTGCAGCCAGCCCAGCACCAAGCCTGGACTCACCGTTCTCCTCCTCCTCCTCCTCCCCACTCGGTGCTGGGCTTTAAAAGGGTCTCCCCTCCCCAGCCAGCCAGCCCACCCAGCCAATTCCTCCCACCACCACCACTGTGTTCAACAGGCCAGGTGTCTCGCGTTTATGACGGACATAAATGCGAGACGCCTGGCCTGTTGAAACACAGCGGCGAGAACGTCCCTGCCGCTTCCGTGCTCCGCCGCCTCGCCCCCCTGCCTCCTCTGACCCTACCGCTGTGAAGAAAGAAAAAAAAAACACACACACAAACCTCACAATAAAAAATCAATTTTTTTATTAAATTACAAATTACAAATTAAATTACAATACATTTGAAACCCCCCCTCCTCCGTCTGATCCACCTTTTCCAGCTGTGGAAACTCTCTCAACTCTCCTCTTGTCCGCCCACGTAAGCATACTCAACGTAAGCTCATAAGGCATGATTTGCTGCTCCCCGATCAGGAGGCAGGAGAATCAGTGCCTCTTTTGCATATGAAAGTTTTCGCTTGTTAACTCCTCCTTCACTTTTAAAAGGCGAACAATTCCTTAGACAAAAGAGGCCCTGAGTTCTCTGGCCTCCTCCCATAGTTAACACTGAGAGCAGACACCAAGCCACTGTGACTTTGAATCTGGTAGCAACTACCCTGGCTTTAATTATTTAAAAAAAATTATTTAAAATTCTTTCTTTCCCTCAGGAGACTGGTGAGGCCCCGCCTCCCCTGCCTCTAGTGACTGCACGTCCCTGGATGTTTCTGATGCTCTGACTAGGTATTGTGTAAGTGTCAGTGTGACTTATCTGTGCTGGCTTTAACAGTCCCCCCCCTTCCTCCCCCCTATAAGCCTTTTGCTTGGTTCTCCCCCAGAATTCCCTGTTGCTTTCCATCTCAGCAGTGCAAGGGCCTACTTTTCTCAGATCTTCATCTATTTGGCTTCAGGCACTCGTTTTTTCCTCTGTACTCAAGAACATCTCTAATGAGGTCAAAAACTTCCCCCTGCTCCAAAGCTACTTTGAATGCTAACACAGAAAGCCCTTGTTTGATCTCACAAGTCCCATGAATCTGCATTTGTTCAGCAGGAGTTATTGTGGGCTGCAGATTAGAGATATGATTCTATCAATCCTAGGATTAGCAGAACTTGGGTTAAGAGGTTACTACAGACAACATTTTCATCCAGACAGTACCCTGAAAGAACAGGCTTGTTTGTCCATTATTTGGGGAAGTAATTTGGACAGCGGTTGCTGCTTCTCATAAAAATGAGCATCCTTTGTATTTGAGTTTTTGGATGACAGAAGGAAGGTGTTAACATGTTTGGGCTGGTGGGTGGACAGTCTACATACTTTGTTTTTGAGTCCCTGATAAAAGAAGGAGGAGGGAGAAAAGACATTGGGAAGACTTGGTTGGGGTCAGGCAACATGTTAGAGCAGTGTCAGAATAAAGGGGGGAAGGTAGAGAAGATTGGATGAGTAGGTGGTATGCTGGAGCAACTGCTGAGTCAATGAAGCTTGGGAAAATACCTGGCCAAGTCCAGCGGTGCACTGGGTCAGAAGCTGAAAGGGAAAGGAGGAAAAGAGATATGGAAAGTACTGTGAAGGGGAAACCCCTTGGATTTTAATTAACTCTTAGTCCACCTCTCTTTCTCTCCCCGTCCCTTTAAATATATTTTCCTTCTTTTATTTTCTCTTTCCAAAAAGTTTGACTAGGAAACAGGGTGACAAATCACAAATTCTCTCCTCCGGCTTCTTTTTTCATAGATCTAGTTCAAAAGCTCACCCCTACCACCACCAATTTCGCATAAGGATCAATGAGAAAATATCCGCTAGTTTTGAAAATAGCTTGGATACATTAATTTGGGAATAAGAATAAGAAAGACTAAAACTAAGACTAAGACTAAGACTAAGGGTAGGGTAGGGTAGGGTAGGGTAGGGTAGGGTAGGGTTGGAATAGCATAACAGTGTTGGAAGGAACCTTGTAGGTCATCTAATCCAACCCCCTGCTCAAGCAGGAGACCCTATACAATTTCTGACAAGTGGCAGTGCAGTCTCTTCTTGAAAAGCTTCCAGTGATGAAGCTCCGAAGCTGTTCCATTGGTTGATTGTTCTCAGTGTCAGAAAATTTCTGCTTATTTCTAGGTTGAATCTCTGATCAGTTTCCATCCATTATTCCTTCTCTGGCCTTCTGGTGCCTTGGAAAATAGCTTGACTCCTTCCTCTCTGTGACAGCCCCTCAAATATTGGAACACTATCATGTCACCCCTGGTTCTTCTCTTTACTAGACCAGCCATGCCCAGTTCCAGCAAATTAAAGTTTTAAAGGATGTGAAGGCAGGTTCCTAAAAAGGCAGATTAGCATGTGTGTGGTCACCTACTTTCTCATCCTTCTCTCACTCTCCCCTTAGATAGGGCACCAAAGATTTAAAAAAATCCAACAGCATCCTGACCTACAGTAGTCATTTCTTCTCTACTCGAGCCACTTCCATAACCAAGAAGTTTCTCTCCTAGGGAAAGTTGTCAGTATAGATGATTGTCAACCTTCAGCTACTGCAACATTCCAGGTGAAGTCAGGCTGCTGAATCTCAGAGCTCAGCCTCTTGGGAAGTTCATCCACGGACTTTTCTAAGAAAAGAATAAAAGGCAAGGTTGGTTCAATGTGACCATCTCTGAATTTAAGAGCTTCATCACAAAGAAGATAACTCATGTGCACAAACTCTCTTATGCACACATGTGGGGACAAGGAGATGTAGTTGAAAATGTTTTGGGATAGGTGGAGTAGTTCAAACTGATGCTGTCAAACAACTATCTATAGAAGAGAATATTTATAACTCAGGGTTGAATGGTGGGTCCTTCGTGCTCTCTGAACTTGGTTGTTTTCTTGCAGATGTTTCATTATCCAAATTAAGTAACATTGTCAATGCTGATGACCATTTCACCTCAGTGCCGATGATGTTACCCAGTTTAATGCCACAATGATCTTCCCTTCCAGTGGAAATAACCAGTGATCTTGCAACACTTGTCCACTAAAGCTCTGGTGAGAGCAGTTGGGATGTTCCTGATGATAGTTCCTTTCTTACTGAGTTCTTAAGAATCCAGAGTAGGTTGTAACTTAGAATTCTTCATTACACAATAGAGTTAGAAAAAGCATTCTCACGGTTCTCCATTTTGTTTCCCCTTCTAAAATCCTCCTTCTTCCTGTCTTGGAAGTTGCAGGCCTTCTCCAGACCAGGACCATTCTAAACAATCCAATACCATTAGTGAGCAAGGCAGCAGATTCAGACAAACTGTTCCTTTGCAAATTGAGTTCACTGTAGGTGACCATAAAGCCATGCTTTGGCTGTCCATTTGGTATAATATTATTCATGTAGCTCATAGCTGCAATCACCACATTTGCCAAGGGAACCATGGGCAGCATCTCCCTATATAGTGTGGGCAATCTGTGACATGGCCCTTCACTACTGGAAATATTACCACCGTAGCCCATCCCCAACAGTACGTCATGAAGGAAAGGTAAGAAGTGTGCACTGGACTATCTGAGATGATGTGATCATTTGTAGGGTTGCTGATCACAGTAGACCTAATGCTTAGTCCCTGTACATTGATAGTGGGAGATCTAGAACAAATTAGCTTTTCCTGCTCAGGTGTCATCAGGTAGCACCACTGAATACACAGACATGGATATGTCACTACATCTTTTTTCAATAGTCACTTTGCTCCACCTTTGAGCAGCAGACCTTGGCACTGCCCTCCCTGTGACTAACCTTGCTCTAACTGATCTTGC
The DNA here is from genome assembly GCF_009769535.1 of Thamnophis elegans. Classification (NCBI taxonomy): domain Eukaryota; kingdom Metazoa; phylum Chordata; class Lepidosauria; order Squamata; family Natricidae; genus Thamnophis; species Thamnophis elegans. The sequence continues at coordinate 64,054,097 of NC_045541.1, read as the reverse complement.
TCTCCAAGTCATTGCTTACACAGTGGGGTTTTATGGGAAAGGGAATATTGTTTAGCAAACGTTCCTAGCTAAGCCTAAAAAGGGGAAGGGGAGGAGGGGGAGAAGCACAGAAGCAAAGTCCAAGAAAAAAGGCCTCGCTCCACATAATGCAGGGGAGCATGGATCCAGTGCATAATCATGTGGTCACATTCAATACACCACACACAGAGGCTTAATTTCCCCAAATAAGAAAGAAGGACTTGTGGGGGAGGGAGTTTTGGAGAGGAAGAAATGTTCTTTTAATCTAAAAGCAGAGTGATTTGAAAAGCAAAGGAATGGAATGGGGTGAGTGAATCCTTCTCTCTATCTCAAATCACCATCTGCCCCACCAAACTTAATCAAAATTAAAGCCATTTTTAAAAAAACTAAAAAAACTAAAATGGGATTGGGACTGAGAAAGTTGCTTAAAGGATGGTCAGGCAGAGGGGGAATAGTAAAAGGAGAAACAAGGGATAAAATGTTCTACAGAATGCAACCATTAAGAAAAGTGACACCAACATTAAATGTGACACCGACATTATTTAAGTGATAGACTGTTAGTTATGAAGGTAAATTGTATGTTGTTAGAATATATATAACATAGTATCTACCTTTGGTCTGTGATCTGTGAAAAAAGTCTTCGAAAGACGAGGAGGAGGAGGAGGAGGAGGAGGAGGAGGAGGAGGAGGAGGAGGAGGAGGACTTACAAACCAAGCAACAGAGAAAAGGCAGCTTAGCCCACAGAAGCAATGGAGACATTGCAAGCATCTCAGGAGAGACCTTCCCTAGATTTTTAGACCATACAGTTGAGAGGAGGGAAATGTATTTTCAGACTTGCAAGATTCTGTTACTCTTAACCTTACAATAAAGATGGTCCTAATACCTATGGTGGGTGCTTTTTTCCTGGCCTACCTCAATGGGCTAACAGGTCTCTTTTTAATCCATGGAGAGCCCTAACTTACGACTGTATTTCATGCATCTGATGTGGACTGCATTATCCAAATTAGACCTAAGAGCCAAGGTGGTGCAGTGGTTAAATGCAGCACTGCAGGCTACTGCTAGATCAGCAGGTCAGCGGTTCAAATCTCACCGGCTCAGGGTTGACTCAGCCTTCCATCCTTCCGAGGTGGGTAAAATGAGGACCCAGATTGTTGGGGGCAATATGCTGACTCTCTGTAAACCGCTTAGAGAGGCCTGAAAGGCCTATGAAGCGGTATATAAGTCTACTGCTATTGCTATTGCTAATGGCAGCTAAAATCTTCAGTACACTTACAATAGATAGAATTCTAAATGGGATTTTTGGTGGACTGTGATCCAGTAAATTGTGTGTCATCACAACATATCCGATTTCAAGCAATTAGAAGATTCTTGTTTTTGATATTAAGCAGTAGTTTCTGTACTGCTCCTAAGGCACAAGAAATACATACAGGTCAGATGCACTCCTTTTTATGTTTAGCAATTGAAGTGGGAGAAAACTAAGGATCTGAAAGTAGTTCCAAACGAGGTAAACATCATCTGATTGATGTCCTTCAAGTGTGGTTGTTCCACACAACCTCTGCCCCAAGCAGAGAATCCTCCTAATCAACGTTACCACCTTTTCCTTGATGGGATCAAGTTAGTGGTCTGTCAGAGCTAAAGGCTCCGGATGTGACAGTCTGGCATAAATTCAGTTTACAAGCAAAAGTAGTTGACAAATTACAGCAACCAAGCAGGACCTGCAATTGCATAAAACGGGGATTATTACTCTCTAATTGATGGATTTTTATCTTAAGGCTATCAGATGCATGTTAGAGATACAAATCTGGGGTACATATATCTGTAGAGCCAGTAGAGGGAACCAGAGAGACAAGGCTAAATCATTGGCTTCCATATAATGGTCACATGGAGATTTGCAATCTATATCTGGTGGCTCTAATGAAACTTCCATAAATTCCTCCTATTGGCTAGGCTGCCTGGGATACATGATAGAGTAATAGCATCTACATGGCCAAAAATTGACAAGCTTGAAGAATCATTAAATAATGAGCTGCAACTCATCCTATTTGTTTAATGGGGGAGGAGGCAACTTTGTGCTGGCTGGCAGCTGCCCCCCCACACACACACACTTTAAGCTGTTATTCTGAAGAATCTACCATAGTGCAAAGTAAGGGAGGGTAGCTTTTCTGTTTGAGTCTACAAGGTTTTTAACTATACCAAAGCTACATAAAACAAGGCTTTTATTTGGTTTCCTGCCTGAAAATGGCAAATATTTGTCTGAGCTTCAGTGGCATGATGAGAGAAGGTTTTGGAGATTGCAAAGTAATTCTGAAGCTGAATGCAGATCCAATACCTGTTCATTTTTGCTACACTTTACGGTATATTTCACCAGCATATATTATCATATCATACATGCACTCCTCAAATATGAAATGAATGAATGAATGTATTGCATTGCTGTAGAAAAGAAAGATAGCAGCATTATGACTTACTGCAAATGAAACTATTTCACAGAAATTTGTCCCTTCTGTGTTCTATGTGTGAGATAATGCATTGTCGGTAGTGTAATTTCTGTCTTTTACAAGTCTGGTTTCCAATCTGATAATATTTCCTGCTCTCCGATCTTGTCTTTAGAGCTAGAGCAATTAGGAGCTTCTGGATGTTTATTCAGGAGTAAATCCCATTGATTTTGGTGCAATTTACTTTGAAGTAAACATCAGCAGGACACAGTCCCAAAAGGGAAAACACCTGTAAAAAGGTGAATGATCCTAGGAGAGCATAAGAAGAAGGGGAACAGCCTGGCTGGGTCTAAATAAGTTTGGTTCAGCAGAAATGTGAGGCCACAAAGCCTTCTTATGCAGGAGCTGGAATTCAGATGCATACAATTTTTATGAAATCCCTTTTAAACCCTTCAGTTAGTAGCCATCATTCTATCCTACAGTGGCCAATCCCCTTATTTCACTATTTGTTTTATGGAGTACATTGATTCACATTATTTGCCAGCTGCTGTTAGTGCATTTATGAATGAGCTCTTCTGGCATTTCTATCAAAGGGAAGAAGAAGATGAGAAATGAATATCCAGATCTGCAGCCTTTCAAATACAGAACAGATTGGCATAGCTTCCTATATTTAAGCTACTGTTCTATCTTTAAACCATAGGAAGGAACTTTTAGGAAGAAGCCTGGTTAAAATAGCAGTGTTATACCTATATCAGAAGAAAGAGCCTTTGCCTTGCCTGATCCCTGACATACATGAATGAATGAATGAATGAATGAATGAAGATTATTCCATTATAGAAGCAAAGCCTCAAGTAGAACAGTCCTAAAATAAATTCATCCCACCTATTATTTGTGCAAGGATGGCTAAAATAAACCTTGTGTAGCTCTACTGGATGCAGTATTAGTGGTGGCAATTAACTGTTGACTGAATACTATTTGCAAAATAAACTTTTTTAAACTTAAAGTAAGTAAAACCAAGTAAAACCAAATCTTGGGTTATCCAGGTACACTCTGACCCACTCCTTGTTCAAGGCTCCCAAACACCCCCATATCCACCACGTTCTTTGTCCTTATCAAAAGATCTGAGGTATGTCATCCAGTCTTTCTTGGCCATCAATGCATGTTGACATATTTTTTAAAATCTTGTCAACTATTTGAAACTAGTCCAAGCCTTTGCACACGCAGGATTTATTTTCGTAATATCGCCTATCATTGTGAGCCATTGCAAATGTCTATTTAGACAAGTTTGTTTCCTCATGTTGCATCTCACCTCCTGGCTTGATCCAAAGGAGAAATGGGGGGAAATGTACAGAGATGCATATTTTCGTAGACAAAAATATGTATTGGGAGTCCTCTATGCCTTTTTTGTGGAATTTGTCATCAAATAAAAATATCAAAGCAAGAGTTATATGGAAGATGTATTTCTTCACCAGTTTGTTAGTCCAATAAAACTTTCTATTCTTGGCATTTCATTTTCTCATGTGATGGTTTTTATGAACTTATTCCTAGACGCTGTAAACTGGAGATGAGGTCCTTTAATTTAGGCCATTGTGAAACATTGTAACTGGTAAATGGCAATGATAATCTTCCTTCTTCCCCACTTACCAAGCAGAGTGCTGGGTCACCCTGAGATAGGATCTGATCCTGAGAGATTGTAGAATAAAGGCTTTATTACTTGAATCCCAAATCAATGTTGGCACTAACACCGTAGGTACAGTAAGAATGGGATGAATATACTGCAAAATGGAGATTTGACCAATGGAAGGCAGAAGCTTGGGATAAACATCTAAGGCAAGCTAAAACTTGCTGTAAGATTATATTTATCCTGAGAGATTAGCTACTTGGCTATTTGGAAAGGGCCAGACACTGTGCAGATAATCTGCTACAGGCAACTTGCTTCAAGATGAATATGTAACATGTCTAGATCAATATAGAAGTTTGCTCCCATCGATCTCGGTGAACTTCTCAATCATCTTTTGAATCATTGATACCCAAATACACTTTTGTGAGATAATCCGAGTTTAACAATTGATACGTAAACAATTGACAATTTATGGCTCTTCATTGACATATGAACTATACTTTTTAGCATCATGCACCATCAATCGTATTGATTATAAATGAAATTCACCAATATAAATGAAATGAAAGCAAGTGTGTGTAATCACCCTTATGTACAGAGTAGTGATGTCTGCTTGATTCTCTAAGACTGTCCTGTAGAATCTAACGAACTTCAGTGTGATTTATATTTAAAATATATGTTGTCAGTTCAGGGTGGATTTGAAATGCTATCAATATGCCATTCCAATATGCAGTTCCTTCCAGCAGTTCCAAAAAGGCTCCACAACCAATTGCACTACTCAAGTGACCCTGAGGACACAGATAAATCTCCAAGTGGCCTCAGCGACTCTCTAAAAGAATGCAAATGACCAGCTCTGTGCAAGGAACATAAATCCTTCCATTCCTCACCATTCAGTCAGAGCTGAAGAAGCTTCTTGGATAAGCAAAATGTTGTTTCAAAGAAAAAACAAGAAAGTCCAGTTGCCTCTTGAAAAAGCACCTTTGGGACAACCATGACCTGGACATTTATCAATATGTTAGCCACACCCAATTACCTTTTTCAGGTAATTTCAATCCAGGTGCAGAAATGGTGCCTCTAGAAGAAACACTGACCTGGAAGAAAGCAAATAGTCTCAAATATATTCCCACGCTTGTCTAACACTGCTACTGCAGAGCTCTTATGACCTGGATGAGGCATCAAAATAGCCTCTGGACACAGTATTCTCCTCATATTAAGCTATGTGGTCTGAACATGCCCTAGTATGTAACCCTGCATCTAGAAGCCAAGCAAAAACTTGTGGCCATTGCATTATTTCTGCATTACTCATTTCTTACCTACTGAAGGTACTCTAGGAGTTGACTTGAAGAATTGGGAGTTCCCAGTTAATAAAGACTTCAGTTACCAATCTCATGACAGAGATTAGGTGGAAAACTCAAGGCTGTATCTATGTTTACTAATTTGTGTTCTGACCTGTAAGATGCTGATTAACTTTTCAATTGTTTTCTGCCCGATGCACAAAACAGATGCCTTGGTTTGACTTCAACTGTCAGAATCTTAACACAACATCGCTATATTGAATTGGGATTATAGGATTATAGCGGGGGGGGGGGGAAGAGACCTGCGTTAGAAGTATAGGGACCTTCCTTAGAGGGGCAAGGGGCATGCTTAACGACTTCTAGACCTGCAGCACGGCATATTTATTTATGGGTTTTCCCAAAGCCTCCTTTCCTAGCCCTAGCTACGCCAAGATGCTCTTTAGGAAAAGTACTGCTCTGCGCAATTGTCTGACATTTTGTACCAGGCATGAAGATTATTTAACCACCCGGATGTGCCAGCGCGTTACAGTCAATGGCGTGGGGGATAACGCGGGGCATCCATTTCGGAAGATCTGAACGTGGCCTCCGCCAAGCCTTGTAGGGTCACGCCCTTGCCTTAAGAGCCGATGAATGAAATTACAGCTTGAGAAGGAACGGGGGCCTGAGCAAAAGCCGAGCTTCCCTTTCCTATTTTTATTTGGAAGCCCCCCGGAAGAGAGAGGCGTCCCCCCTGGAGAAAAGGAAGCGGCATCGGAGCGGGCGTGGGGGGGGGGGGGCGAATGCTGTGCCTCCCGGCCATTGGCTCCCGGGGAAAATAAGCAGAGGCTTGGGATTGGCTACCCGTACAGAGGCGGGGCGGGGCCAGGGCGGCTTTCGCTCGGAGCTGCGGGCGACTTCGGAGAACGCTCCTCCTGATCGCCGGTTGACCCTACTTTCTCCAGCCCGGTGGACTTCGCTGCGGCGGCTCCCTTCGGGTCTCAAGGCGCCGGCGCGGCCATTGCGTCCCGCCCCTGCCCATGGCCGGTGTGCGGGGCGCGCCTGGGCAGAAGCTGTGAGGACCTTCCCGTAAAGCAGCAACTGGGGAACCCGCCGCAGCCGCCTCCAGGATGGGTACAGTGCTATCCCTGTCGCCCGGCGGGTCTGGGAAGGGCAGCCATGGGGTGCTCGGCGAGAAGGCGGCTCCGGGCAGAGCTCACGGCAAAGGCGAGAGCCGCTTGAAGCGGCCCGGCGTTTTGATTTCTGCCCTCACCTGGAAGCGCCTGGTGGCCGCCTCTGCCAAAAAGAAGAAGAACGCGAAGAAGGTGACGCCCAAGCCGGGCTCCGGAGGCGCCTCGGATCCTCTGGTGCAACAACGCAACCGCGAGAACGTGCGCAAGTCCCAGCCGGACGGCACCAAACAGGGTCCCTTGGCTGTCCCGGTGCCAACTGTGCCCGTCTCGGTCCAAGACAACGGAAAACCGCCGCCGCCCCCGCCGCTGCCCAGCAACCGCTCGGCCGCGGGCTCCCCGCGGAGAGTGATCGTGCAGGCTTCGACGGGCGAGCTCCTCCGCTGCCTCGGGGACTTCGTGTGCCGCCGGTGCTACAGGCTCAAGGACCTGAGCCCCGGCGAACTCATCGGCTGGTTCCGCAGCGTGGATCGCTCGCTCCTGCTCCAGGGCTGGCAGGACCAAGGCTTCATCACCCCCGCCAACCTCGTCTTTGTGTACCTGCTGTGTCGCGAAGCGCTGCAAGGCGACCAGATTGGCAGCCAGGCGGAGCTTCAAGCCTCCTTCCTCACTTGCCTCTACCTGGCCTACTCCTACATGGGCAATGAAATCTCCTACCCGCTCAAGCCCTTTCTGGTTGAGGGTGACAAGGAGCGCTTTTGGGACCGCTGCCTCTCCATCATCCAGGGCCTGAGCGCCAAGATGTTGCAGATCAACTCTGACCCGCACTTCTTCACGCAGGTCTTCCAGGACCTCAAGAATGAAGGCGAGGGGGTGTCCACAAAGGACTCCTCCAGCACCAACAAACACTGGACTATAAGCTTGGACCGTTAGGAAATTCGGGGGGGGGGGCTCCACAACACTCCCAAACTTCTAGAAAGAGCTCACCTCTTCATCCCCTTCTCACCCAAAGGCTTGACTCAACTAGGGCTTCCCCTGGAAGAATTAAAACCAGGGGTGGGGATTGGGGAGCTGCGGGGGGGGGGGGGCATAGCCCTTAGTCATCCTCTTTTGTACAGGGAGCATCATGGAACTGCTTCCCATTCTGCCCCACAAGCCTTTGGTAGGGTTTGGTCTGTGTATGGGGATGGAGGAGGTTTGCTACAGCCACTCTTTCAACACTCCATTTGGGGGGAGGGCACACCCAGAATTACATCAAGCCCTTTTCACAACTGCAGCAACTAGATGATTTGAGGATAGGTAAGATGGGATGGTTTGGCCCATATTGTATCTTTCATCTATGAGCAGAATCAATCTTTGACAGCAAGCTGCCATGGACAGTGTGGATACATTTAGGGCTATATATATATAGCCCTAAATATATATATATATATATGCATTGGGGAAGGGTGTCCTTTTCTCTTTCTTCCAAATGGGAGAATCCCTAGACATATTAATAGATCAGCCTGAGGCATTATTTATCGGTAAGGTTCTGACTAGTGCGGGAGAAAACAGCGGCTATGCCCTTGTTTGAGAAAACCCAACCTGTCCGCCTGATGGTTTGGGTCTCCCTGCTGCTACTGTGAATCACAGTACAGACAGGGAATTTATTCCCCTCCACCCACCCCAGTTAAAGAAATCCCTGCATGTATTTATCCTTCCTGCTGTTGGAGCTCTGCCATAGTGGTTCTAAAAAAAAAAAAAAGATAATGGTCACAAAAGACCATTTACTGCAAGTCACCTGCCTTTTGTAATTTTCCTTTCTTTTCATCTTGGCACAAGGGGGCGGGGGGGGGAGGTGTGTATTCATTCCCAACACTGAAAATAAGTGCTGGGGAAGCTCTGCTGCTATCCTTCCAATGCTCCTCCACTTGACCTGTTCTCTCCATCTTGCCACCCCCACCCCTCAACCGCCTCCCATCTAAAGCAGAGGCTGGGAGCTGTCCATGGTGCTAGCCTCTTAGACCTATGTAGACATTTGCACATTCTTGAAGCTGAAAAAAAATCAAGCCATCTCATGGTGTTTGAATGTAACAGAACAATGTCTGACTTATGGGATGTTTGTGCCAATGTTGCTCAAATGTACAATAACATATTGTTTTATATTGTATATTTAAAAGAGATAAAAGTAATGAGTCTAAACAGAACTCCAAAACCGTTTGATATTGAGAGATTCAGCTGTACTAGGAGAGAATACTAAATGCATTGGATCTATGAGAACCAGTGAAAAGGGATGCAAGCAATAGCAATTCATGCTGAGGCTTTACTTCAGGATGGAGGAGGCATTAGTAGCTGGCTGATGATTTCCTAAATGGCTGTGTTGGCAGGAGATCCCAGACTTGCTAATGGGATTTGATATTGAATTGCAGTCCATCTTATTACAGAGCCCTTTTAGGCAAGGACATGCTCTGTGTGTTAAGATTTGGCCTTAACAAATCTCAGTTAAAAAAAAGAAATTAAAAAAAAACTGATTTAACTACTAAAATGTCTGAAAATGTAATTGTTGATAAAATAACAAATTCCTTGCCCACCTGCTTTATTGTTTGACATGTTATCCTCTGTAACTCAGGCCACTTAAAGAGGCCATCAAAGTTGGACCTATTTTGAATTGTTTCTAATTTCAAAAACTAAAAGTAATCCAGAATTTTTCCTACTGGCATCCTGATCTTCTTTCAAAGGGCATCTAGTAAAAATGGTACATTTATTAAGAATACGTTGATAGTTTTTTGTCCTCTCCTTCCAGATAAGAAGTATGCTTTCAGTTTGGCATCCTTAATTGCTGACCCTCTGAAGAATGCTGATGGGCAGGTGTCTCTGCTGTGCCTTATTATTCTTTAATATTATTTTAGGGTGGCAGGCTTGGGTTACTTTGCTTCTTCGGTCTCTCTATTGCCACTGTCGCAGACGTTTTTCTTTTCCAATTTTCATTTCATAAAGTGCTATGATAGCACTGCATAAAAGATTTATTATGTTCTCAACCCTATTTTTTTTAACAAAAAGGTGGAATTTGATCAACTATTCTGTTATTAACTGGAACTGTCAACAATTTTCAGATAATTTTGTTTTTTCATGAAGGAGTTTACTGCACCATTTCACATCAAACAGGCAAAAATATAGCAGCAGAAATTTTAAGAGGAATTCTTTTTTTCACAACAGCATTGAAGTTCGCTGTCCATCTAGTTAAGACCTCTTATGGATGCTTGCTGTGATGGAGAAGTCCATAGTGATTAGTTAGCTGATAGGATTAGTTGGTAAAACTTAGCTGATAGGGTTAATTGCTACAAGTTAATAAACAATTTGACTCATGTTTTAACCAAGTCAAAATGGTTTAGGAATTTATAGACTGATTTTTGAGCTTGACATAAAATAATTTAGAGAAGACTGCTGATTCTGGATTTACAAAGATCAGCAGAGAAACCAAGTCCTCAATTCAAAAGATTCTACCTTGCCTCATGACGCTGTCTCTGTAATTTTGATTTGAAAAGGGTTTTGATCCCAGAATCCTGGCTCTGCATGTGTTAAACAACAATGGAAGACAGCAGGATGCCTGCTGTTTTTGTAAGAAAGTTATGCTATTTCTTCTTCTTTGCATACCTCTCTGAAGGATTACATTATCAGAAGTTTAAGCTTTGACATTTTGGCAAATAATTCAAATAATAAACTTGAAAAAATGGTGAACAGAAAAGAGGAGTTTTGTTTCAGAAGCATGTTCTTAATTATAGTGCAGATGAGTTGTTATTATTAGGTATAAGTAAGTATAAGTATAATCTTTATTGTCATTGTACTTAAATACGAGATTGGTTAGTATTATTAGTAGTTACTCTTCTGAAGTTAGCCTGCCAATTTGGATACCTGTGTTTTAATACACCTGACGTATATATATATATTTTAAAAAAAACACGCTTGAGCTAGAATAAGAGATCTGGGTCCAGATCAAAGTTACAAAACAATTCACCATTTACATCTTGTATTCTACAAACCTATGCTGATACTGATACTTGTTCCTACTTCTGCTAACATATAGTTATTCTGTTTTTAATTTGAATATTGTTGAAGTTATTTGAACTCAAATTTCAATGGATCATATTCTTTGCCTCAAGACTAGCAATATATTCAGGGTAGTTTCCTCCCATATGGGACTTTTTAGGGTTGTCCTGATTGCAGTCTTCAGCAGGGAGTTTTCATCTCAACCCATTTCGGAATCTTTTTGCCTGCCTTCTTGGTCAAGTGCTGAAATGCTGTGAGTATATCTCTCTTTTTTGTAGCATTTAAGTATTTACATATTGTTTATTTTTAAAACCCCACTGTGATTTATAATAACATAACTACATATATAAACAACCCAATGATTATGAAGAAACAGCAGTTGAAGAATACCAACATACATTCTAAAAGAGGCAATGGTTATATCATTATTGAGGCTAGAGAAGAGGTCACTCCATAAGGCAGATGTAACTGCAGAGAACAGCATATGCTCTCTAACTGAACTTGCAAATCATAGCAAGGCCCTCCCTGAAAATCAAAGATGACTGAGGGCTGATGTAATTGGAGCGATTTTTCAAGGTAGCGGTGTGTGCTACATTTAGGACGTGTCTAAATGATTGTACAGTTCCGTTTATTTATTTATTTTGCTGATTCGCTTTCCCCTCCCCTGCTATGTGTTGAATGAAAATGATTTTTCAGCAGGCAACAGTTTTTAAAGAGAAGTGGCAAATATATCTGAAGATGAGAAAAAATAGAAACTACAAATTATACAGAATGTACAGCTCACAGGGGCTCCTTCCAGAAAGTTCTTTCAGAGAAGATTATCATTATGGTATCAACAGTTTATTTCAACAGGGTTTTTCTTTAAAATTACCGTAGTTTTCGCCGTCTATGGTTATGGAGGTCCAGAACTGATGAATTCAGTTCAAGGGCAAGTTGTTGTCTCATATATGGTAAACCAGTAAGTATGGGCAGACTTCTCAAGGAAATACCTTTGAGTCTTGCTTTCACTATCCAGCTTTCCTGGTAATAGAGAAGGTGTCCTATCCCAAATGGTTTTCTTGAGTTCTTGGGCTACTAGCATTTCATCTTTCTATTCTTAACCTGAATCAGAGATCCAACCACTGCTGGGTCTGCTATAATGCCCATCATCACTATTGCAAGCCCTCAACACAGCTGACCACTATGCCTTCCTGCTGGCCAATATGGGTACACCAAAATCAGCTTGGTAGTGAGTGTGAGAGAGAGAGTACATGAAGGGCAGCTATCTGAATGATCACAGGAAGCCCTTTGTTAGAGCGCTGAGATTCTATGAGAAGTTAGCTGGAGGGGTTAGCTAAGAAGCCAAGAGGAGGTAGTTCTGGGATTTCTTATCAATGGGAAATTGATTCAGCACCAAGTACAGTAACTTTTTGCCATTCAACATTTTGGAGAGTCAAGTTGCGAGAAAATTGGTTAGACTGCTTAGAAGGATCATACCATGGGAAGCCAGGAACACAGTGCTACTGTAAGCAAAATCAAAGCCCTTTCAAAGTACCATTCACATTTTTGGGTTATTCTCAGTTCTAATTCTGGATCTGTTCATTGATCATACCTCCTACTTTGTCCTTTGATTTTGACTGCTGCTTTGTCTCACAGCTTCAAGTTTCCCTCTCACTTCAGCCTCAACACCATAGGTAGGGTGTTACCATTAATACCCAAAAATGATCTTTTACTGATTTGAACCACTGGTTCATCTACGTATTGGCTGTTTTGAGCAACAGAATTCACTCAGGTTTCCAACTGCATGGTATGCAATTAAGAGAATTTAACAGGTGTGGTTGACAAGTGGGTAATGTAAGGATTTAGGAACTTTTTTAGAATGAGGAACTATAGTTCTGTATGGTGTTGCTTGTAAAACACCATAGAGAAAACTTGCAGATGTGGATTTTGGAATTCTTTCCAACCCCAGAATACAGTAGTAACTATTCTCAGTCAAATGATCAGGAAGTAGAGGGACTTAAGAATGGAGCAATTGGAAGCACACCAGGGCTGTTTCCCAACTACTTCTCCTATAAATTGAATTGGGAATTATTTTCCTTTTGGATTTTTTACTCAGTTCTCATTCCATTGAGGTATCCAAACTAGCAAATTTGCTGTATCATTTAGACCACTTTTATAAGCAAAGCAACCCAGTAAAGTCTGCATGTAAAGCTGGACAGGGTGGGAGATGGGAGATGAGCTTTGCTACTTCAACAGAACGTATCAGGTAGTGGTAGCAAAATTTTGGCTGAAGCAGTATGCTTTGGGGGATCGTGAACCTGGACCAAAATGCCTTGAGCGTTGCATTTTCTACTGCTGGACCATGCTGACTGAGCATGACTTCATAACTCATGAATGTGTCAATAAACAATATCGGACACCAGTTGTGTCCCTAAATACTGTCTCCAACGTGAAACATGGAGAATTTTATAAATGTTGTGTCCTCTCAATCACTGGAATCTGAAATCCAATAAAGCATTTGTTCTATAAAAGATTATCTTTCTTCATGTCTGCATCTATTCCCAGAACTTTCATGTTCTAGGTGCATTCTATATATTTTCATTTTGATTAGGTATCCTGATAGGGTCGGTACATTCCAGGTCCCTTCCCTTAAATGTTGTCACCTAGCAGGGCCAGGACAGCATGCTTTCTTGGTAGTGGACCCTGCCCTTTGGGATACCTACCCTCCTGGCTTTCTGAAAAACGATAACATGGCTTTTCCCACTAGCCTAGGGGTCTGTGAGGCTGCAGTCCAGAAATGCACTCAGGTTTCTTTCTGGAAAAGTGGTGATATATTGCATTTGGGGGGAGCCACGAAGGCTTTTTGGTTGGTTATTATGTTTTCTTTATTATTATTTATTGTTACTTTATTGCAGCTTGGGAGTTTCTTAGGCTTATGCTGTGTATGATGGGCAGCTACAGAAAACTCTTAAATAAGTAAATTACGTCAATATGGCTTGGCATGATGAGTTAACACCCATCAGGAGTTCAGGTCATGTATTTAAGACCTGAATTGCAGATGGGTGTGAATATATCATGCCAAGCCATATTTATGTAATCATAAATTGTCAAATAAACCATAACTTATTATATATGACACACTAAGCCAGGGGTGTCAAACTTACATCGTCACGGTGGCGTCATGTGACATATCGGGACTCCCCCCCCCTTTTTCCAAACCGGACGACACCAATGCATGACGCATATGGCCCACGGGCCAGGAGTTTGACAGTACTGCACTAAGCCATGTAGATGTCAGGGTTCCAAGTAACACTCCAATGAAAGAAGACTCCAAGTCTTGAAGTTCCTCAAAGTTCCATTTTATTAGAGATGTCATATTGGCACAGCTGGAAAAACCCGAATCTGAAAGCTTCCAGGTTTTCCCCACCCAAAAGAAAGTCCAAGCACCTACCCAGCACCCACATGCCCATCACATGGTCCAATCAAAGCACCGTCCCAACTGGAGATGCCTCCCAGTCACATCCCTCCAGGTGCAGGGCAGAATGTCCTTGACTCTCGGAGAAAGGAATGTTATTATGACTGTATCAGAGGAAAGATGGAAGGAAAAAGAAGAGGATGACCAGCACAAGACAGGGGAACTCAGTTACAGTGGCAATGAGAGTGCCATTTGGGAGTCTTGAAAGAGCATGTCAAGGATAGATTGTAATGGAGAAAATGTATCTATGAGGGCCCTAGGAGCCAATACCATTTCGATGGCATATAATTTTTTTTTACAGACATTTTTTTTTACAGACATTTATTACGATTTATAGGCCGCCCTTCTCCCTGAGGGGACTCAGGGCGGCTTACAATCACGGGAAGGGGGTGCAATAATACAAGACAAACAGTGAGTAAACAAGATAGATACTAAAACACCAACTTGCATTCAACAGTCAACCAACACTCGGGCGGGTAATTTAAAAACTTATCCCCAGGCCTGCTGGGAGAGCCAGGTCTTAAGGGCCGTGCGGAAGGTCTGGATGGTGGTGAGGGTACGAATCTCAACGGGGAGATCGTTCCACAGGGTCGGAGCTGCAACAGAAAAGGCTCTCCTCCGTGTAGTCGCCAGTCGGCATTGACTGGCGGATAGAATCCGGAGGAGGCCCAATCTGTGCGATCTAATTGGTCGAAGGGAAGTAATCGGCAGAAGGCGGTCTCTCAAGTATATAATCAATATCTCAAACTCTCTTTGGCCTCATATTTATCTTTGGCTATTGCCTGCAGCAGAGAACATTAGACCAGAGATGGCTGCTAAGGAAAAAGTAAAGAGATTCAAAAAGAGGCATGAGGAACTGCACTGGAGGGAAAGAAGTCGTAATTTGTTTTAGTGGTCCTGAAGTTGCCATCACCAAATAAAATCCAACAACTCAGTTCCTAGTGCAAATAGAAAGATAATTCGGGTCAATTTTATAGTGCACCATCCTATGGCTGATTCAATAATAATATACATTTTAAAATCTTATATTGTCTTGTTACACCATTTCCTTACTTTATGCTTGAATAAAGACACAGTGGTTTCTTTGGCTATATTTTTTTAATTCTTGTCTCCAGGCTTTGATTGCATTTTTCCTGACAAATACTCTAAGAACAAGTTATTTACACTTTAGAACATGTTTATGGCCACTGGGCTACTAAGACCATATCTCTAGACTTACAAAACTCTTTTCAGATGCAATTAAATGCAGATAAGAGATTAACTACAGAGAGATTAGCTATTCATGGAGCAGATTCTGAAGAAGGAAATAGAAGGGGAATCCTTTTGAGTTCTAAGGAGTTTTGAGATTTTATTGTAATCAGAGATGTAATGTTCCCAATGTCAATCACATTTTGTTTATAGGAGAGCAAAAGGTTCTGTCTATTAACAATTAACAAAAATAGCTTATGTTAAAAAATATCTCAAGGCTTTTGTCTGAGTGAAGAGATTTGACAGATTATCAACAAAGTGGGAGCAACTGATCAACCAATCTGGTAGGACCAAGGCTTCCCATACTTTGATTCAACTTAGACACTGGGTGCTGTTAGTGCACCATTATCATTCACCACCAATCCCCCAGGAATAAGTATTATTTTCTTTAGAACAAGTAATACCTAAATTTCCCAGCTCTGATCCCATTAATCATCATCTTCCCAGCTGGAAAATAATTCTGCTTTGATTCCTTCCTCCTACACATATAAACACAAGGCAATAAGTTTGGAGGAAAACAATTATTTATTGCTGTGAAGCAGGTTAAGAAGTTGGAAGCATGAAAAAAAATGCCCTGCTTCTCTTCAAAAGCCATCCCACATCACAGAGGAATCGAATGTCACACATCACATTGAACCATTGTATGGGCAAGTCTCAATGGTGATGAGCTAAGCCCTAAACCATGATTTGTAACCTGCAGAAATTAGGGTCATATAATCAGCTAAGTCAAAACCAAACAATCTAATATAATTTCTCATCTTAGATACTGATTGTAGGGGTTAGTGCCTTCCATAGGTTATCTGTGTTTGATAAAAACTTATGATTTGATGCCTCTGCAGACTTACCCATGACCTTAAAAATGGCAGATATATTGAAATGGTAGGACATATGTGCATATCTTCAATACAGTGTGTTCTGTTTATCAAATTATTGTTCAGTTTCTCAGCAAAGGAATGAGCAAAGGAGTGTTGTTTCTTTTTCCCTCTCAAAAGTTAAGCAAGGTTGAACATGGCTAGTACCTGAATGAGAGATTACCAAAAAATTCCCAGGGCTATACTTAGTCACCAAGAAAAATGTTGATGAAAGAAAACAGCAGCCAATCATTTTTGTACTATTCTTGAAACAACTATATGGACATGTCCATGCAATCACCATAAGCTTGACTTAAAGAAGTTGTATTTGTTATAAGCAATGAAGTTATTTTTCAGAACACATAGAGGGCTTGGATACATATACAATGACATCCTCGGGCTGTCACTGCTTTCATCAGAATGATGAAAGAAGCATCACAGTATTTCATCACAGGCTCTTTTCCTTTATTCAATAACTTTTGCATGTATTTTTTTCTGCTTGCTTTTTTTTGGTTTGATTAACGAAAGCAAGAAAAAGAATTTAAAAATAATAATTTTAAAAGAAATTAAGGCATTAGGGAAGATCCATAGGCAGTGTTAAATGAGGCTTCCCTGTTCGTAGGAAGCAATAGAAAGTGGAACAAAAATCAATCAGCTAGTAAGCCATCCAGGCAGAACAGATGCAGTGGTATAAAAGAATGAGCAAAGGCTTGCTGCCCTGCCCCAATTCCTTCCCTGTTAATGAAATACCTCCCCTCCCCCACTGCAAATGGAAAAGCTGAGACTCTGGCTCTGCAGTCTCCCCAGCTGTTCAGGGCATGGCTTTGCATTACTGGCTAATTTGGCAATTGTGCGCTGTATATTTATCTGACTCTAGCTGACACGCTAGACTAGAGGAAGTGCTGAATGGCGGCTGTCCCCCACCCCCAGCCCAGGGACAGTCTGGGACAGGTCCTAGAATAATTCCCTTGTTTGCATCCTTCAGAGCCTGATTAGAAAGCTGCAGATTGAAGGCGAGCTCCTTCTTGACAGTTCAACTTCATAAACTTAGGCATCAAAGCACGTTGGAGGGCAGGAAAAGTCTGCATAATTATTCCCCATCCCTGGGGAGCTCTTTCATGCTGCCAAAGAAGTGCTGCCCCTGAACGCTTCTAGCATACAACAAAACAACCAAGAATTCAGGAAGCCTGCATACAGGAAAACTACT
The DNA here is from genome assembly GCF_009769535.1 of Thamnophis elegans. Taxonomy (NCBI): domain Eukaryota; kingdom Metazoa; phylum Chordata; class Lepidosauria; order Squamata; family Natricidae; genus Thamnophis; species Thamnophis elegans. The sequence continues at coordinate 64,036,836 of NC_045541.1, read as the reverse complement.
GACCGGTTTCAGGTGCTGTTTGGAGCTAAGTTTTTGTTGGAAAAACCAAAATTCACACATCATGGCAAGTCACAAATTCTGGTTCTGTGTCAATACAATACCATACACTCTAAGAAAAAAATGAGTAAGTGACATTGTGGCTTTGATTGACGTATAAATTCCAGGAGATTTTTTTAAAATGTTGCTGTTTCTGATAAAGATAGATAGATAGATAGATAGATAGATAGATAGATAGAGAGAGAGAGAGAGAGAGAGAGAGAGAGATAGAGAGATAGAGAGATAGAGATAGAGAGATACACACACACACACACATTTGAAAATTTCTCATGAGTTATCCACACTATTCTGGGTTGTAACCCCAGTGTTACAACTTTCATTCAGCCAATTGACCTTTTAAGTCACTATTATTAAGCAAACCATACCTTATATGCAAAACCATCCATTGACTTACAAGAGTGACACTTCGTTATACTGGGCCCCCAGGGAGGATGAAACATATTCCTTTTATTATTTCCCCTCCCCCCTCTCAAGTATATATTTGAATAGTGAGCCCTCTTGAACTTCTGCTAGGAAGACCTTAACCAAATATGAAAATACTTCAGTGCTAAAGCAGTTGTAGGTAATGGGGAAAGATCAGTACAGACAGAGTGCAGCAGGAGGGATAAATTCCACCTCCCCCACAACCATTTTCTTCTCCTGCAGAAGCTACATATTTCGAAAGAAAACTAGCACCTGGCTGGGAGAGAATAGCAGATGGGGAGGAAGTTGCTTTAATCAGCACTGCTGCTAATTGAAATTATTTTATCCCTAGATCTGGTAGAAACTGATAGCTCTTTTTTTTTCTTGCACACAGATTTATACTGTGGCTTTATTTTTAAATATAATGTTTGGGAAAGCCTTAGTTAGTTGTCCCACATGATATTTACTGACTGCTTTAACTCCGTGATTGAACCAATGCAAATACAGTGTAGGGTTTTTTTTTTCCATTTTGAATTGTGTGCTGATTTACCTAGACATGGAATAAAACAATGCATGCATTTGCATATTTGGGTCTGAGCATTTAGACAAGGAAGCATTTGAATCGATGTATTGATTTGAAGGCTATGAAATGCAAGAAGAACACCGTTTTCCTGTTTGTTTTCTCCTCCTCCTTTTTCATTCCCCTCCTCCTGTTCTCTTAACCCCTTCTGCACACCTGTAAGAAAACTTTATCAAGTTTTTTTATTTTACTGGCAGTGATTTGTACTCTGTATACATTAAGTATGGGTTCCATAGCTCTAACCAACCAACTGGAATGCTCTTCAAGGGTTTTCCTGATCAGGTATTTCAAGTCTTGGGAAAAGCTGTTGCACAACCCAAAATCAAATCAGGACTCAGCAAAGTATGTAAAGGCCAGTACTCCCCCGGACAAGCACACTGAAGATGTCTCCTCAAATGGGGACAAAACATTTGTAACCAAATTGCCAAGCTTGGAGGTCAAACCAACAACATAACTACCAACCTGAGCTACTAATATTCAAAGACATTTCAAAGCTGTCCCTTTGCTGCATGTAGAACATTCAATAATAGAGTGGGAAGGGACCTCAGAGGTGTTTTAGTCCAGCCCCCTGCTCAAGCAGGAGAAACTATATCATTTGAGACATATGGCTGTCCAAGCTCTTTTTGAAAGCCTCCAGTGATGATGCACCCACAACTTGTGAAGGCAAGCTATTTCTTTGGTTGATTGCTCTCACCATTAGGAAATTTCTCCTTAGTTATAAGTTGCTTCTCTCCTTGGTTAGTTTCCCTCCATTATCTTGCCTTTTGGTGTACCGGTAGATGTAGGATCACCTGCATGCAGGTGAGGATGCTATTTCAGTCTCAGTCAGGCTGAAGAATTGTTTACACACCAAGAGATTATCAAAGCACTCCCTTAACCTTCTTTCTAAAAATACCCTGTAATTCTGTCATGTTTTCCCCTTTATTACTCAAGCAGAGTGGACTAATCCTTCTACTCAATGTATAAGCCCAATAATTATATTGGGTCACACTGAGGTAAGGGAAAATGTATGAAAGTGCCAATCATGTGCATTCTTATAAGTGAATGGGGTAAGAAGCTTTTTCCAAGTGCATTTGCAGAGAATGAAGTGATGAAGGCACCTAATGTTAAGCAAACTGTGGGAAGTTATCATCCAGCCCTCTCCCAGAAAAATGAAATATCCTAGGAAATATTGAAAAGGCAGAATATTTCTCTGGATGTGAAAAGAAACATGTTTTAAAAGACAGAATAGTTGCCTATAACTTTCTGCCCATCCCCAGCTAATGGGCCATTAAGATGGCCAGGCTAGCCCACTTTACATAATAAAGACTTCTCCTCACTGCAGCTGTAAGGGGGAGGGATATTACTCAACTGACCACAAGGCAACTGAGAACTCATCACAGCCTAGAGAGTAGCCCCCTGCATGGCACCATGGGAGTCTGACAACCAGTCAGAATACATTTCTTACACAGGAACAGGAAACAGAGAGGTGGGACTGAACAGGGTATAAAAGCCTAGCAAGCCCCTTCCTCAGCCCTTCTCTTCTTCTCCATCAACATTGAAACATGTGATCACCTTTTCTGGTCAGGGCTCAAGCCATGTGGCCCTGTCCAACAATAAACCATCTTTCCAAGCAGCCTCCATGTCTCCAGTGTCTTCTTCCCCACTTGGAGCTGAACCCAGAAGGACATTTCTTTCAACAAAACATTGTCTGAGTTGGAGGCCATTCTGGGGAACTTTTAGGAGGTGAGAATTGATATCCCCTCCCATAGTAGTGGCATCTTATTAAGGCTGCAATGGGAAAAGAGTTTTACGTGTCCCTGACCATGCAAGCATGACATGAACCAAGGACAACAAGTGCCCCACCTCACTATATCAAACCCTAAAAACTAGTTAGGCCCCTTAACAAAGCCTTCCGTGAGCCTTTTCTTGATGAAAAGAATGAAGCTTTTCCTATCATTAACAAAGCCAGAATGAAATTCAAAGTGAAATAATTGTGAATGAATTCAATAAATGAAATAATTCAAAACATGGTAAGTAAACCAAAAGATCCAGCAGCCATAGACAAAAAAATAAGAACCATTTAAAACATACCAGGTGATGACTGCAACAGTCTCTATGTAGGAAAAACAGGCAGAAGACTGGCCAAAGCCATCCATGAACACCAAGTGGAAGTCAGAAGACATGATGAAAACTCTTTAATTTTGTATATATGGACAGGCTTAACCCTAGTTTCCATTGGGAAACTGTGGTCATCCTAGACCAGGACAAGTGCAAAAACCACAGGGGAATTTCTAGAAGCCTAGGGTACAAATTAGCCATCAATAAACACATGGGCATATCTATATGCAAAAGAGACAACCAACAAGCCAAAAGGGAACAAAAGACCAAAACATCTCCCCACCAGCAATTAGCAGCCAGATGAGCATAGATTAACTCCAAGATTAACATCAAACTAGCAATCAAGGTATTAGCAATACCTCAGTCAAGGAACTGCCAAAGAGCCAACAGTGAACAGCCCAACTAAAGAATCTCTAAGACCACCCCAGCGCAAGCCACTAGAATGTAAATTGAGAGCAAACCCTATTCCTTACAAACAGTGATGATGCTACCTAGTTTGGGTGAATGAAATGTCTGCAAGAAAACAACCAAGCTCAGAGAGCACCAAGAACCCCTCAGAGTGAAATTGACTAAAAGCAGTTGTGCAATTGACTAAGGCAGAACTAATAATCACATTGCAACAAAGTACTGGGTGTTAACTGCCTGATCCAATCAATGATTCTCTGCTTGCTAACAGGAGACAGCTGTTATTTTTAACTGCTGCCCCTTTTTAAAAAGGACATTTTTCTTAGCAATAAAACTAGTCTCCTTACGCAAAGAAACTTACCTTGTTTTCTCCATTTAGTCCTAAGATCCTGGCCATGAATCAGAACCCCAGAATTCCCATTCTGCAATGCAAAATCCTTATAAAAGGTCTTACTCTTCTATTGTTCTCTGACCTTCTCCTTATCAACCTAACCATTGCTGAAATAAATGGTTATTTCTAAATGCTATGCATTCTTCTTCTGAATTCCTTGACAGTCCATGTCTAATTTTTATTCTGCTGTTGATGCCTGACAAAACATGGATCTAGGCCAGGGGTGTCAAACTTGTGGCCCGCAACCTGGATGTGTCATGTGCTCACCACACCCACCCCTGTTTTAGTGAAGGGGGGGAGTCATGATACATCACATGACTAGAGGTGAGTTGGTCCCGGTTCAGCTGAACCAGTAGTGGAATTCAGCATTGGGTCACAGAACTGGCAGCGACCCAGGCCTGCAATGCCCCCAAACCGGTCCTTTCACTGATGCTGGGATGACACCATTTTGGATTTTAGTGACTCTGTATGCGCAGTTCACTGTAAATTCTTCTGTGCATGCACTATTTACATTGACTAGTGCATGTGCACAGGTTGCAAACCAGTAGTAACATTGGCAGCAACCCATCCCTGCACATAATGATGTCAGTTTGACACCCCTGATCTAGGCTTTCTAAGAGTTTACAGTCCTCTGCACTTGTATCATAGTTAAGAACACATATTTTCGGGCTTCCGGGGGGCGTGGCCTGTTGCCGAGGAGGGCTCCACCGAGCTCCTCAGAGATCTGGTCTGTATATCTAAATAAGATCATAGATAGCACCCCTTTCTGGCTAAGAAAGGGGCAGGGAGAATAGCCCCGTAGGTTAGGATCTAATCGTAAACCACAGCCTTTTTTCTTTTTTGGCTGTGGAAAGAGATTAGTTCCGGCCGAAGCGGAGCTCTTATCTCCAGCCATTTCTTCTCAGCTGCCTTTTTTTTGGCAGCCCCAGACAGGCTAGCCCCCCCCCAGGACAAGACAAAGTTTTTTTTTTCAAGCTAGAATTGATACGGGCGGGTCCCACCCCTGTGAGATTTATGTTTTTAGTACTATCGTAAATACCAGCACCATTCGTCTTAGAGACTTCTTTGTCTAATTAGACCTCAAAATGGCGATTTCTCTCCGTGGATGATTGATATACTTAGCCGGTGTTATCTTCCTGCAGACTGCTCCTTAAGAAAATAAATTTTTCTTTTTTGGAAATAGAGGGGAGCGAAGCTCTGCTTACTTGCTTATTTATTATGCCATCCAAATCAAAGAAGCGTCTTGCTACAAAAGAATTTAAAGAATTTTCATTGGAAACACAGCCTTTGTCTCCTATGTCTTCTGTTGAGGAACTTTTAACACAGGAATATCTCCTTAAAATGCTTAACGCTTTTAAGAAAGAAATCAGGGAATTTGTATTGGAATTATTTGATGATTTACAATCTAAAGTTAATCAAATGAAGGCGAATACTTTTGCAGCTGTGTCTGCCCTGTCAGATTACTCTGCTGAAATAGAAAACAAATTGGAAAGTCTGGAGAAGGCTAATTTTAATTTGACTACCAATATTCAAATTTTACAAGAAAAAATTAGAAATAACGAAGAACAGCTTATGATACTAAATTTTAATAGGAAGGCATTTGCAATTAGAGTCAGAGGATTCCGTGAAAAGAAGCAAGAGAATTTAAAACAGACCTTTGCTGAAGCCTTCAGCCACGCGCTGGGAAGCCCGGGACTTAACTTTGATTGGCAGATTCGGAAAATCTATCGCCAGAACTCATTGATAGCGGAACAGCGACAGCTCCCGAGGGACATAATTATATATTTCTCTACAAAAGAATCTAGAAACGCGATTGTGCAAAATTTTTATAATAATAGGCTCCGAATTGATGACCAGGACCTGATTGTCTTCAAAGAGATTTCTTTCCAGATATTGAGAGCAAGAAGGGACTACGCCTTTTTAACTAAAGAGCTTAGGAGTCAACAGATTCGATACAGATGGGAGGCCCCTGCCGGCATCACGGTTACATTTGAGAATCAAAGATTTCGTCTTAACTCTATTTCGGAGGCTCAAGATTTCTATTGTAGGATTCTGAAGGCGGGACTTCCTGACGCGCTCGGAAGAGAGGAGAGACAAGCGGAAGGAGAAAGCAAACGGCTGGCCATGCGGCTGCAAGATGGAGGGGGTAGCCCCTCCTCTCTCGGAGAAGCAGAAGAACGCAGATCGAGAATTTAGATACTTCAAAAGACTTCCTAAAGTTGAGGACTGAATGGGGGTTTGAGACCTCTCTCCGGTAGAAAAAGTGGACTAATTTTTATCAGAAGGGAAAGCTGGATGAAACTACTTTGAGCTAGATTCTAAAGTAACGTTAGCACAAATTTGATAGTGGTTAAAAGAATGCGGAATGATTTATGTTGTTTAAACTTTGTTAGATGGGACTATTTTAAAATAGAAGGTTAACTGACTCTTGCTGAAAGTATTATTTGAAAATGATCCATGCTATTTAACTTTTATTTGAAGGGAAAGTTGGTTGTTATAGTTACTTTTTAAATAAACGCTAGTATAAATTTGATAGTGGTAAATATTAGACAAGCAAGAGATGAGGGTAAAATGTATGTGGAATGAATTATGTTATTTGTGGTAAATACCAGACAAGCAAGGGAAGAGGGCAAAATTTACGTTGTTTAAAGCTTATTAGAACAGGAAGCCGCTTGGGATTATCTTAAGATAACTGTAAAAAGAATGCGGAATGATTTATGTTGTTTAAACTTTGTTAGAAGCGACTACCTTAAAATAGAAGGTTAACTGACTCTTGTTGAAAGTATTACTGGAATATGTGGAATGATTCATGCTACAAATCGCTCTGAGCTATATTTTAAACAAATGTTAGCATAAATTTGATAGTGGTAAATATCAGACAAGTGGGGGATGAGAGTAAAATGCATGTGGAATGAACTAAGTTATTTAAATTCTACTAGAAGGGGAAGTCGGTTGGAATTATCTTAAGATAGAAATTGATTCCTGTGTAAAGTAATATCTGATCTATGTTGCTTAACTTTACTAAGAAGGGGAAATCTGGTTAGATTATTTTGAATTACGGTTTGAAAAAGGGGTAAAGAAAGATCATTCACGTTGTTTAAATTTTACTAGAAGGGAAAGTTTGATTACTTGTCTGTAAAGTTATATTTGAATATATGGCAGGAACTATGCTGCTTAAATCTTATTGGAAGGGATCATGAGGTTTAGGAAGGGAACGGGAGAGTCTACAGAAGATCGGGGTAAATAGCAAAGAAGTAAGAGACGAGAATAAAATATAGATAGAATGATTTATACTATTTAAGCATAGATAAAGATGGGGGGCTGAGATCAACACAAAGAGTGGTTTCTTTTTTTTTCCTTTTTATATATTACTTTTATTTTTTAATCCATATGTATACAAGATATTTTAGATAGAAGGTAGTGCCAGGTGTGGGCCCTGGGAAGCCGGGAGGATTAGGGATGGGGATTGTGGGGGGTGGGGTGGGGGGGGGTTAACATAATCTTAATAAGAACAAGAATGTATTTATATACGGTGGTTCCTTTTTTTTATTATTATTATTATTATCTTTTTTTTTCCCTTGGTTCATTTTACATTTATTAGATCAAACAACACTCGAATAAAGGCATACACCAAGGAGGGAGGTAGAGGGAAGGAAGAGGGAGGAGTAAGGAAGGAGTAAGGGGAATGTAAGGAGTATGTAAGGAGGGTGTCTGGGGAGTAAGGGGAGAAGGAAGGTTTGAGGGGAAAGGGAAGTAGGAGGGGAGTGTTAGAGGGAGAAAGGAAAGTTGGAGGGGGTAGATGGGGTGTATGGAGGATGCAAGGGTTAGGTGGGGTTGGGAATGATGAGTTGTGTTTCCTTTTTATCTGTTCGTTTTATTCCTTTTTTCCTTTTTTTTTTTCTTCTTTTCTTATAGTAAATACCCTGTGTATAAATGATTGCAAATGGAATGTGAAAATTGAAAATTGAATAAAATATAAAAATTGGAAGAGTCAAGAACACATATTTTCTTGCTCCTGATGCAGTCTTGCATGTGCAAATCTGTGAGATTACAAATATCCTGGTGTCATGGAAAGGATGCAGTAATATAGGTTAATTCTGTAAAAATGCAAGATGCAAATATATACAAGCAAAACTTGTTTGTACATACTTGGAAAAGTAAGATATGTTTTGAAATGGTCACCAGTATTTTTGGACTTAGAACTGGAAGTAATGCAACTCTGAATTTTATTCATTCCACTTATTATCAGAGTTTTGCAGAAGCTGTAGATACTGAATGCTATTAAAGAATACAATAGTATTTCCTTTAAAGTGCCTAAAAAGGGAGCAAATGCAGCTATCCTTGTATAGACAGTCTGTTAAACCTTCTTAAAAATGACGTGAGATTTGGTAAATGTGCTGTTGTTTTCTATTTTTTTCCACAGATGTAATCCAAAAATTGGCCATTGGACAGTGACAACAGCAACAGGAAAGAAAGAATATATCCAGGTAATAGGATTATTTCTACCTGTTACAGCTGAAATGGGCATTTATTTATTTGTTTGTTTGTTTATTATTGGCCTTTTCTGGGCTTGAAATTTAAACAAATTTGAATCTGATTAGCATTTGGATGAGAATTTGAGAGTTGTAGCCTACCACACTGATGAATTGAAAGAACAAAAATCTAGAGAATAGCCAAGAACAAACCTCTTCATTGCTCTGGCAATGAAAGCTGTATGATTATCTTTGCCATACCTTCCAATTTTTCTTCAAGCAATTCAATGTCCTGCACATAATCTTAGAGGATCCCTTTATCTTCTCAATCACTATGGGAAGGAAGTTATGTTGAAAGCCAGGTTACTTGGCTCACAGTGACCTTGGGAATTTTATGGCCATGTAGGCAATTGATTCTGATGCTTATTCACTTTCTTATACATGCCACGTTTTAATTTATTAAGGCCAAGGGATTGGAGGTTCCCTTTTAAATATAAAATTTTAATTGCATCGAGACCAATACAAATATGTGAGCAGACTGAAAACCTCTTACAGGCGTTTACCCAATTCATATGTGATGCCTCTACAGTCCCATGGATTATTCTAAATCCTGAAAATTGCTGGACTCTTAGCTAAGATGCTGTTGTTCAGCATCTTTGCCTGCATGCACAGAATCAATATGGAAATGCATCACTTTAGCTTTGAAACAGGCCCTCTGGAGGGGCATTTGAAGCTGACAGGGGAAGGTAGAGGTGAAATCAGAGGAGAATAACAGAAAAGGATGACACAATCCATGGATCTTACACCTGTTTTAGCCTATTTCTTTATGCCAGTATTTGTGTGTGTGTGTAAATACAGTATACATCATTTAGTTTACTAATTTTATTTTATATTTTTTTCCTTATACTCTTCTTTTTTTAGAGTGTTCCCTAAAGCTGGAATCAGTACAGATGACTCTCTTTATCAAAAATTGCCTCCATTTATCCTTCCCTGGGATATCCTTTTCTAGCATTAATGATTAATCACTGTCACTCCCTAGGGACCTACAATTTTACCTCAAATAGGCTGTGTTTGTTATGTTAGGCTGGTCGTTCCAGAGACCTGGATAATAGCTCTCGTCCCAGATATTTTCTGTATTTTACAGAAAGGCACAGAGAGACATATACAAAATATGGGTCCTTATTAGGGGGGGATGATGTTTTGTGCAGTTCTTTAAAGCATCTCATTATATCCCTTTCCTCCTATTAGCACCTTTACTCCCCTGAGGGTCTGAAAAAATCTTCCCTTTTTCCTGCAATCTCACTTTCCACTTAGGTAGCCAGATGTCACAGGCAAATGTGCCCAGAAAGACAGGCTCCTAACAAATATGGGGATGGGAGATGCCTCTTTCTATTCCATCTTCCCCCCTCCTCCCTAAACAGCCATTTGTTTGCTTTATTGCTTCCTTGGCTATGTAGTAAGCGGAGCCCCGCCCTGTCTCCAGTCTGCAGAAGCTAATTGTAATAGGGCGGGGGCTTCATTAGGGATTCCTTTCTGAAAATTGTGAATAAAGCATGCACCACATGGCTGAGGGAGCGCCGGCTTTCTGATTGGCTGGATTTTGCTGCAGTCTATTCCAAGCTGTCATTTACTGACTGAAACATGCATCATACTCAATGCCTCAGCTGAGTCAAAGGCTAATGGACAATGGAAGAGAGCCACGGCCACATGTTAACGATGAGCTACTGCTGCTGAGAAAAAGCATGTCCATCATTGTATATAGGTGTACAGAAGTGAACGAGTATGCACATATTTGTTCAAGGCTGTGCTTGTTCAGCCTAACAATGGTTAGGATTCTTTAACTGAAGCATCCTTGGTTCCTATGGTAACGTCACCATGGTATCATTTCCCAGCATCACTGTTTAATTGGGTATCTCCTTGGCTTCTATCACTGAAATGCCTGAATGTCTCTTGGGTGCTTCTAATACAAACAGACCATACAGTTCAATTGTTCCACGCCCTCAGAAGCAAATGCTAACTAGCTTGTCAGTACTCCAAAAGCTGCTATTCATATGTATTTGGGGTGTAGGTGGGAATTACAAGGTAGACTTCATCTCCAGTTTTGAGAAATCTTCTCTTTGTAGGGCCACGTTGTTCTTAAAAACTATCCAAGTAGTTATTTCTAGAATGACAAAACAAAAGGCAGAAGTCTAATCCTCGGATTTATAATTTTAAATACTAGGTAAAAGCTTTTAAATGGGCACATAATTTTCTTCATGCTGTGAATGTTTTTCCTGATTCATGGCTTACATATGCAGGTGCTTTCCAGCCCAAATAAACGACCAAGTACCTTTGTAGCCTCAGCGTGGTGCTAAAGAGAAAAGACATTTAGTAGAGTCTGTCTCTGCTTCTTCCAGTTGTCCAGCTGACCCTTCCTTACCCTACTACATCCTCTTTACTCTGAGAACTGGCAGACACCAGCTGAGGGAGTGTCATTAAAGGCACATGTGCAGGCCATGTGGACACACAGATAAGATTTTCAGGAGCTGCTATCCAAATAAGCTTCTGTCCATGGTGCTGACGTCCTGGGTGACCCATATCACTTAAGCTCAGGACATATTTCCATCACGAAAGCATTTCCTCCCTGGCCAAAAAAAAACCCCATCAACAACCTCACAGAAGAATAACTGGCTTCCTTTTTAAAACAGTTGAAATGAATAAAAGGGGGGGGGATCCTTATATTGAAATGCTAATCTAATCTGTATCAGACACACCTAAGCCCCTCTCAGACTGCTTAAAATGGTTTTAAAAGAGCCAAGAGATTTGGTTTAGTTTTAATGGATTGCGCTGAGAATGTCTTATTATCGTCTTCAGAATTATCTGATTTCTACAGAGCTTCAGCTCTTATGTTACTTATGCTCTCAAAATGTTTTATTGTTGATTTTTAATGGTTTGGAATTATTTTTATTTTTCTGCTTTTAAGCTGCTCTTGTTTTTGAATCAATATATATCACTTTGATCTCTCTTTGAATTAAGGGATTACAATGTCATAAGGGAGTCTTTATGGTTTCTTAACATACCTATGCCATTGGTTGGCTAAAAAATAAAGATAATAAATAAATTACGATCCTGTTTTTATGAATTATATTGACTACTTCAAGCTCTATATAAAGATTTTTGGTGGGAGGGAATGTACATTTAAAGGTATTATTAAGCAATAATCAAACTCCAACAAAACAGCTCATACATAACTGTATAGATTACCCAGGATAAAAATTCAGGAAGCCATTGCTTTTTCCTTTTTAATGTTGGGTAATTCATCCAGACCTGGTTTCTGAAATCCTGACTGAATCTGGTTTGAGAAGACTTTTCCAAACTGAAACTGAAGGGTGCCAGATACCTTTCAGGAATCACCCCATTTACACTTATGCTCCTTGGGACTCACTCATAGCAGACACAAGGGACAGGATTATAGCCAAGAAGAAATAGGGCAGCCAAACAGGAAGCCAAAGTCAAAGGACTACCTCTTTTAGCTTTTTTTTTTCATTCTTCAGGAACAAAGCTGAACCCGGGGCATGTAGTCCATCCCTACACACACACACACACACACACACACACACACACACACACACACACACAAACTTTATTGTTGTTCAAGGTTTTTGGGTTTTTTTGAGAAAACATACCAGCCTGGAGTTATCTAAAGCCCCTGGAACATTATCCTGCCAGTTGCAGATACCTGGGGAACCTTGAGCATACCTGCTTGTGATTAGGATAGTGAAGGCAGGAAGGAGACAAGCTTCAACCAAGTATCGGAGAATGATAGATTGCTTAGCAGATGCAAAATGGTTCTGTGATTTCTAAAAACCCAGTTCCATTTTAATAGTTCTCCCCCTCCAACCCGCAACCACACCTTTTAGCAAACTGTGGACTTTAGCAATAGCTTTTGCAGTGTTTTTATCATATGTGACTTGGTTTCTCCTATCAAAGAAGGACACAATCAAATCTCAGAGAAAACAAAGCTTCTCCGGCTGTTGAAGTTAAAGAAAAACATGTGTTGACTTTAGAGAAATCAAAGAAGAATCTGTCTATCAGTAAACCTCCCACCATCCTGTGTCATCACACTACCTAATGGGAGATACATTTCCTTCATCTGTTACTTAGGACTGTATTTGGATTTGTCACATATAAGAGCAACATGTTCAAATGGATTGATTCTTCACTGGTTTTCCTAAATCTAAGACCTGTAATCTGAAAAGAAACAAAATAAAGGAAACAGACAGTAGGGTGACAAAAGATAGAAACTATTGTATAAATTCGTGATTAAAACAATTTGATTTTGTTTCCATGTCTTTGAACAGGAGTTGTTAGGGAAATAAGTACATTTGCAAATTGCTGGAGTACAACTCCCATCAATAGTAACTATTTTCCCATCCTGAATGGGAAAGCTGGAATTAGAATTTTAAAAATCTAGACTGCCAGATTTTCTTCACTTCCTCATTAGATAATTTGTTCCATTTTTACTTTATTTTTCCCCCATTTAGGAAGAAAAGGTAGAACCCACTAAGGTTGCTCTGCAGATTACGTAAAAGAGAGAAGACATTGGGAAGCTCGATATAATCAGGTTCATATATATTAACAATTAATAATTAGCAATATGCATGTAGCTTCTCCCCCAAAGTCTGGAATGTCTGCCCACTCATGATGCCTGCCCCATACTGGGCTAATTTCAGTGACATCTATTATTCTGTGCATATTTTAATCATCTTATTTGTTGGAATCAAGCAGGTATGAGATCTCTCTCTCTCTCTCTCTCTCTTGTGGATGAGAGAGAAAGAGAGAGAGTCAGAGAGAAAGAGACAGAGAGAACATATATGTGCACAGGGCAGAATTGAGGGATATCAAGAAAACCAGTTGTGATGTCAACAAAAAGATAAAGGACATCAAAATTGGAATTTGCTTCCCTCAAAGGGGAGAGTGAACTTCAATGCATTCCCCACTTCCTGATGCAAGTGCATGCACCTTCTGTTTGAAGAACATCATGAACTGGATTGTGTTGCTAATAAAACAAAAAATATGCTGGAAAATAAATTGAAATGTGCTCTGTAACTTGCAAAAGTCCCAAAGACAGCAAATAACTAAAGGATTTTAAGGGTGGTAGAACATTTGAATTAGGTAAATAAGGTAAATAAGGTAGATGAAAATCAGGAAAGGGCAACATGTTGTGTGAGATGAAATGGAGAAGATTAATGGAGATGATGAGACTAGATGAGGCGTGTGATGAATCTGCTTCCTGTCCAGATTTTAACATCAAGTAAATCCTGAGAGGAAAGAAGGGTGTCTGTGTGTGCGTGTGTGCGTATGTGTGTTTTATGTTAGGGATGATCAGTAAAGAGAGAAATATTCAATAAAATAATTATATCAACCAGAGACAAAATTACCAATCAAATGCTTCATGAAAATAAGATAGAGGAGAAGATGGTGGTCATTTTTATTATTTGTTTGTTTGTTTGTTTGTTCTTTTGTGTGTTTGTTTATTTAGGATAAACAGTCTTTGCCTTCCCTTAATAATGATTGAATCATAAATAAGGATTTTATGGAATTGGTGAATGATTGGCATTATGTAAGGAAGCTACCTCATATTACAAATCACCAGTGCCCAGTTGCTAAGTGATAGAGATTGTTCCTTACGTGCCATATATGCACTCTGAGAAAATAGAAGAAATAGGCTGTCTCTCTGGTTAAAAGTCATAGGATTAGCCAAATGGCGAGGTTATGTTATCACTCACAGCAGTATCAGTAAAACTCCAGTCCATCTGGGAACCCAGAAAGATCTTACTGGAAATTAAGAATGGTGTTCTCTCTCCTGGTCTACTCATGGGTAAATATAATTATTAATGACAAACCAAGTTGCAGGAGAGTTCATTTAAAGGGGGGGATTTACTGTTTAACTTGTGTACCGGGGTGGCTCATGGCCATGCCGCCACTGCGTGGGCTTGATACACACTGCGTACGCATGCACAGTGCAATAAAACTAGTCCGAACCAGTAGGAACCCGCCACTGTTGTATACCTATATAGTTTGTTTTATATATATGTTCTCTGTAGCTCAAAAGGTTAACTCCCTGCCTGGGAGGCAATGGAGCACAGGTTCGATTCCCAAACTTGGGTATGGCTAGCTGATGAGAGCTAAATAGCTTGAAATAGATCTATACTAGTCTCCCTTTATTTATTTATCAGCATAAATATAATAAATGTAACAAAAAAGGCAACAGTAAAAAAATATTGGGTTTCTGTCTGGATGGTCTCTTGTGACGAGCCTAATGACAGAGAGTGGAAGTGTGACCTTCCTCCCATACTTGGGCATACCAGGGGTTGTGACTTTAAGTATATATATATATATATATATATATATATATATATATATATATATATATATATATATATATATACACATATACATATACATATACATATACATATACATATACATATACATATACATATACATATACATATATATATATATATATATATATATATATATATATATTCTGAGGTTTTCGCGGGTGTTAGTATGTAGGTCTCTAGTTGTTCGGGTTTTCTCCCGCGTAGAATTGGAGATGTCTTGGCGACGTTTTGACGAAGTCTCGTTCGTCATCTTCAGGCTGCTTCAGGCTACTTCAGGCTTGGTGTTTCCAGGAGTTTCTACTCCTTGGTGTTTCTACTCCTGGAAACACCAAGCCTGAAGTAGCCTGAAGCAGCCTGAAGATGACGAATGAGACTTCGTCGAAACGTCGCCAAGACATCTCCAATTCTACGCGGGAGAAAACCCGAACAACTAGAGACACACACACACACACACACACACACACACACACACACACACACACACACATATATATATATATATATATATATACATACATACATACATACATACATACATACATACATACATACATACTGATAATGGATAAGAGCCTGTGGCCTAATGGCTAAGAAGTCTGCCTAGTATGTAATATAGCCCAGGTTCAAATCCCAGTAAGGGTATGGCTAGCTGATGAGAGCTAAATAGCTTGAAATAGATCTATACTAGTCTCCCTTTATTTATTTATCAGCACAAATAAAAAAAACACAAATATAACCAAGGCAACAGTAAAAATATTGGGTTTCTGTCGTGATGGACTCTTGTGATGAGCCGATTGACAGATGATGGAAGCAGTTAGCTTCCTCCCATAATTGGGGCTTACCAGGGGTTGTAAAAAAAAAATCTAATAGATGCCTTTCACCCTGGCTTCGCTGATAACGGATATGAGCCTGTGGCCTAATGGCTAAGAAGTCTGCCTAGTATGTAATATAGCCCAGGTTCAAATCCCAGTAAGGGTATGGCTAGCTGATGAGAGCTAAATAGCTTGAAATAGATCTATACTAGTCTCCCTTTATTTACTTATCAGCACAAATTAAAAAAACATATATATGTATATGTATATGTATATGTATATGTATATGTATATGTATATGTATATGTATATGTATATGTATATGTATATGTATATGTATATGTATATGTATATGTATATGTATATGTATATGTATATATGGTAATATTTATTCACTAGTTTCAGATTATTCAGAATGCCTCCAGAAATTGCCAAACCTATTGTTACTGGCTTAATTGTGAATGGGAAGGGTCTACGGAGGATATTATAGACTTCATGGGCATTTAGAAGTTGTGAATATTGCTGTCTGATTGCATGGCACATACACACACAGATTACATATTAAATCCAGTCCCACTGCTAAATAAATAAAGACTCTAGCTAATTGGTTGCCCTTCAATACGTACTGAACACTATGCTAACACAGCCAGTCGTTCTACAGCTATTATGCTCCCATTAATAAATGAGGCCAAAAGTGACCAAACTCTATGATAGTTCTGTACCAAATTCCAGATTCATAAAAAAGAATAAGCAACCAGATATTTAATTGTTATATTTTCCATCTTGAGAGGCTTGGTTCACACAACACACCAAGTCACGATATGGTTTAAGATTGGCATATATTGTATCCCTTCCGTCATTGTGAACTTATTGAGTTATAGTTTATTCAATGACCAATGATCAAAGTCAGATCTCAGCAGGATATGTGAGTCACTTGATAGCTAACAATGATTTGGGTGAATATTTCAGACAATCAGAGATGGACCTAGGGCTGTGATGGCGAACCCATGGCATGCGTGCCACAGGTGGCACACGGAGCCCTCTCTGTGGGCACACAAGCCATCGCCCAGCTGAGCTCCACCATGCATGCGACCCAGCTGGCCAGCTGATTTTTGGGTCTCTGCTGCACATGTGGGAGATGCTCACCCATGTGCAGGGGAGTTGGGGGTCACATGTGCTTGTGCAAGGGTTCATGCATGTATGCGTGGGGAAGGGTTGTGCATGCATGCATGGGGATGGGGTAGAGTGCAGTGCACCCCTCCCATTTTTGGTTTTAGGAGGCTTCAGGGAACTCTGCTAGGCCCAAAACAGGCCATGTGGGGAGGGGGGAACATGTGCGTGCTGTCACATGCACGCACACAATTTTGGCACACAAGGACAAAAATGTTAGCCATCACTGACCTAGGGAATATGATCTTTTGTCGTGCTCATGAGGGGGTTTGGGTTGATGGAGACCTTGATAAATCTCCAGCTTCATTCATTCACTTCCTGAATATGTTTGACATTGCTTTCTTTATAATTATAGGTAGTCCTCAATTAAGACTGCCTCATTTAGTGACCAGTCATAGTTACAAAGGTTATGAAAAGTAACGTAATGACCAATCCTCACATTTATGATCTTTGCAGGTCTATAAAGCAAAGGGAAAATGAAAGTAATATCAGAAGCCCAAACGTTTTCACAAACATGTTTTCATGTTTACCTGCTTCACTTAGTAACTGAATTGCTGGTCCCTATTGCTGGTCCCTCATTTAGGGGGACTCTATATCTTAAAATAGTGTACAGATAACCAAATAAAAATATTAAAACAAAACTATCATAAATTAATAATGGTACAAATACCATTTATTAGTATAAATATAAATATGAGAACATTAGTATAAAATCATGTATATTGGATAAAAAGATGCAAGGGGGGAAAGTCATAAATTTCAGGGTAGGCCTGGGTAAAGGAATTCATTTCAGAAAAGGAGTACCTTCCAAAAGCTGCCCAAAGAAAAGCCAGTGAGCTTTCAGAGACAGAGGAGCCTCAATGCTGGCTAGAACTCAGGTCCAGCGCCAGATTTCATTCAAGAAGCTAGTTTATACGCACTCTGTCCTGTTTCCTTCATCTTAGAATAGAATAGAATAGAATAGGAATAGGAATAGGAATAGGAATAGGAATAGGAATAGGAATAGGAATAGGAATAGGAATAGGAATAGGAATAGGAATATGAATAGGAATAGAATAGAATTCTTTATTGGCCAAGTGTGATTTCTCTTTGGTGCATATATTCTCAGTGTACATAAAAAGACAAGTTACATTTGTCAAGAATCATAAGGTACAATACTTAATGATAGTCATAGGGTACAAATAAGCAATCAAATCATACTAGGAAACAATCAGTATAAATCATAATGATACAAGCAACAAAGGTATAGTCATACAGTCATAAGTGGGAAGAGATGGGTGATAGGAATGATGAGAAGATTAATAGTAATGCAGACTTAGTAAATAGTCTGACATTGGTGAGGGAATTATTTATATAGTGATGACATTTGCGGAAAAACTGTTCTTGTGTCTAGTTGTTCTGGTGTGCAGTGCTCTGTAGTGTCATTTTTAGATCCAGTTTCCAAGAGAGGAATAATTTTCAAGAGCTACCAGTTCGTGCAGAAGTTGGAGAGACAGCAAGGAAAGCTTGATCAGCTTAGCAGTTAGCACATCTGTCCCCAAGTAATGGCAGGCTTGATGCACTGATAGTCTCATGATTCTGGGTATTATTATTTATTATTATCTAGCCCACTTAGGGACTGCTTATCTAACTCACGGAACAACTCTGGGTGGTGCACAATCAAAAACATATAAAATATTACATCTTGGACAAAAAAACCAGTTTAACCAATGAGAGGATAATTAAAGTTAAAAAGGCAGGCTTCCAGATGTAACCAACTCCAAGGTTGCAGGCTCATCCCAGGTGAATCAGCAGAGTCAGTTCTTCAAACTCTTCTGAAAGGCCGGGGGGGGGAGGTTGCCTCACCTTGATGGAGGACAAAGTTATTTTAAAAGATGAGGGTGATGACAGAGAAGGCTCTCTTTCTGGACTCTGCCAGTTGAGATTATTAACTGACAAAGTCCATAACATTCCTTTTGTGCCTGAGTGCCATGGGCCAATGTAATGGGGAATAGACCAGTGGTGGATGGTTCCTGGTTTGGCCTGGTACTGGTGGCAGCAGGAGGCTCTCCCCACCCACCTGGATGCTTCCACGTATGCACAGAAGTATTGCATGTGAGTCTGTACCAGCTGAAGCTTCCTAATATTTATCAAGGGTAGCCCCATGTAAAGCCCACTGCAATATTCCAACCACAAAGTATAGCCAATGCCTCTCTATGGTAGTGAACAACAAACTGGCTCTTTGGGAGGCTGTTACAGGTAGCTGTGGCCAATTGTCCCATTCCAGTTCTAAGTAAAGGGACAATATGTCTCTGCTCTTCCCCTCTCTTGCAGAATGATTTGAATAACCAGCGGCTTTTGGCTGAAAGCCTTAGGGAGTCAGAGCATCTGGCAGGGGGCCAATTACCAAAGTCGCACAAGGAGAAATTATGTCAGCTCCAGGAAATCCAGGGAGGAGCCCCATGCCCTGATCCAGGCAACAAGCTAGTGGACCCAGGGAAGAAGAAAGACGGTGACTTTTGCTCAGGGAGGACCTATGAAGAGCAGAAAACATGAAATGCGAGCCCTGGGGCGGGGGGAAGCTGGTTTGCATATGCTTCCCATTTATTTGCCAATGTCTATAGCTGAATTCTATCAATAACATTATATATTTCTGCCTGGAAGTGAACGGAACCAATCCCTCATCAGTCAGCCTCTGTATGCATCAGAAAAATGCAGATTGACAATGATATCACGTTTTCATCGGTTGGGTTCTTCTGCTTTTCTATTTTGATGGCTGAAACTGGCAGATTTAAAAGAAGAAGAAAACGGAAAGGCGTTTGCAAGAGGGATTGAAGCATTGACCTGAGATGCTAAAACAGAGCTTTAAAGTAAAGACATACAGCTCTCTATGACACAAAATGCAGCAACAAAACTAAAGAAAAGATGGGAAAGCAGACTCTGTGGAAACATGCCAGGTAATGTGGTGAAACGGAAGGGTAGGATTTCAAAGCAGAATCGGATAGATGGCACAGTCTGCACTTACACAGACAGAAAACAGAACGAGCTGAGGTGAATTCCATCGTAGCCAGACACTATTATATTATGGCAGTCTGTGGCCAGAGATGGAATGCACAAGCTCTATTGTTTGGTTTCGCCCTCATCAATAACAAATCCTTTCTTGAATTTAGGATGCTCTGATAGTGGGACATCGTGTGGTAGGTTCTTGCATCACACCTGCATTGCTCAGAGCATATAGCAAAAGCTAGGAGGCAATTGATCAAGATAGGTTGTGTGTTTTATGTGAAGTGCTGTTTCTCTGCCTTTGCTGCCTTTTTGACTGTTTACCACATTCCTTCTACTTCCATGATTATTAAAAAGGGCCCCCATTGTTTTCCGTTCATAGCAGCAACAGAAATTAAAATATAAAACATGAAAAAAATGTAGTAGTAGCCCAGACTGTCTCTACAGATTTATGGTACCTCCGAGTTCTTCAGTCTAAGAAAAACTCTGCACCAAAATATAAATCACAAGTGGTAAAGACCATTCACTCTGCATTCTAGGAAAAAAATGATTAATGCAAAGGTCCAGAAAAGGAAGGTGCCTGGCTATATTTATAATTTTTTGTAGGATTAGACTTCTCTGAGGCGGTTAGTGATTGGATGCTCCTTGGGAAATATAGCAAGATTATGACTGCTCGAAGAACTTTCCAATATGTAATTTCAAATATTTATTAAATTGTAAATAATAATTTTCCTCCATTTAGTTTAAAAGAGCTGTGTTAATTTGTGAGGTAACTGAATTTTATATGTACAGAACTACTTTTAGTCCTCATGGTATGTCAGAAAAAGGCAATATGGTGGGTTTTTTTCCTAACCAGATGAAGCTTTTATAGGGTAATGTTCTACTTAAAACAGAATTTTGTGGGAAACTCAAAGAATGGGGGCACTACTCCTAGAATATTTCTAATTCTATTTCTATTCTAATTCTGATTCAACATGCACCAACAAGAAAAAAAATCATTTAGGACAAAAACTGGAATCATCTTTGATTGGTATTATAGCAACCATCCATTATATTATATTGTGTTGTGTTATGTTATATTATTATAATATAATATAATTAATATAATATAATATAATATAATTAATATAATATAATATAATATAATATAATATAATATAATATAATATAATATAATATAATATATTATATTATATTATATTATATTATATTATATTATATTATATTATATTATATTATATTATATTATATTATATTATATTATATTATATTATATTATATTATATTATATTATATTATATTATATTATATTATATTATATTATATTATATTATATTATATTATTATATTATATTATATTATATTATATTATATTATATTATATTATATTATATTATATTATATTATATTATATTATATTAATTATTATAATTACATTACATCATATTATTGTATAGTATAGTATAATACAGTACTGTACTGTATCGTATCGTATCATATCATTATATTATTTTTACAGCAACCATACATGGAATCAAACTGCAATAAATTATAAGAATAACCTGGAGGAAGAGGAAGAAGAGAATTTATTTGATTAATTGACTGGTTGACATCTGGCTTGACCATCCACAGTTCTCTTTAAGATGAAGGCAGGGAGAGGGGAGACAGATTGAAATTTACAAGACTGAGCTCAGCTCTTTGACGTACAGAGCAGCAAAATCATAAATACCAAAACTACTTTTATTATTTAGGGTGACAGTATCAGAATCTTACAACTCTGGATGTGCCTCTCCATCTCTTTATCCCAAAGAGAACCAGGAAGGTTCAACTCTGAGATGCTTTCTCAAATTCCATTTGTTCTCTTCCTCAAGGTTTTTCTCCTGGCCCATTACACTTACCCACTATCTCCAATTGGATCATTTTAATCTTTAAATGGTCTTCTTTCCTGATGATCCACCTGCTTTATTCTTATTCACTAGAACCACGTTTAACTTTTTCCTTTTTTTAGATTACGTAGAGATGCTGTTATCTGGAACTTGTCATAATTTAATAGTATCTTGGGGAGAAAGGGAGGAGGGTACCAATGTGGCACTACTGCTCCCTGCTGGACAATCAAATCCAGCAATTTGGCAAAACAGAAGCCATTCTCAATACAGAAACCATTCTGAACCCGGTACAAACATTTAAAAATAGAAGAGCAGCAGTTTAAGTGTTGGTGATCGGAAGCTAAAGAAAGAGCATGTGAAACACACCATTTCATTGTTATTCTTGTTTCCAAGCATGCTTGCCCAGAAGAATGCCCTCTGGTTTAGTGCAACTGGAACCCATATTAAAACATGGAAAATGATCCAGACTGCTTGCCAGTTTTAAACCCCAAAATTCTGAGGTGGATGAACTTTTGCATTGCCTTCCAGAGATTGCCAGAAAGGAAAGAGGTTCCAATTCCCAATCAGGAGCATGACTGTGGAAAAGTATCCACTGGGGAAGTTATCAAGTATATACTGGAATCTATGATAAAATAAAAATGGCTCACTCAATGTGTGTGTTTGTGTGTGTGTGTGTGTGTGTGTTCCAACATAATTCTGAAACGCCTCAAGCAATTTCAACCAAACTTGGTACAGAGATTATTTATTCTCTGGAAACAAATACTGGGGGGGGGGGAGACACCCCTAACACCTCCCTCAGGGTGCGTGTTCTGTTAAAATACATCCTGTTGTGCCTTAAAATGGCTTCTACCATACTGCCTTAAAATGACTTCTACTGTACAGCGCTGGGGAGTTGCCATGGTAACAGCTTCACAATACTCCACAAGGGGGCTCCCTCTGGTAAGGAGGAAAAACCAACATTAGAAATTGCGGCGACGAAGGAGGATTGGAATAAATAAATACCTGGGCAGCCTCGGGTTATCAGCTAGTCTATGATAAATGAAGAGAGAATACCATGCTAAATTCAAGGGACCATTACTGGAGACTTGTGTCTGAGGATCCTATAGAGGAGATGATGGGGAAACAGAAGCAGCAAGGAAGGGTCAGACAAGTTACAAGGGATCCGAATAGGAGAAGGCCCCAATGGGCCCAAGCCAGGTTGGACAAGCAGTAGATAAATCCCACCATATGGCATGAAACAAGACTCATTCAAAGGATCATGAAATTGCTTCTATCACATGATTATTTACAAAGGAGACATGGAATCCTATGCCTTGGATCAGGGGTGAAATTCAGCAGGTTCTGACAGGTTTTGGAGAACCAGTAGTGGAAATTTTGAATAGTTTGGAGAACCAGCAAATACCACCTCAGGCTGGCCCTGCCCCATCTATTTTCTGCCTCCTGAGTCCCAGCTGATTGGGAGGGAAAGGGAATTTGTAGTATCCTTTCCCTGCCATACCCACCAAGCCACGCCCCAGAACCAGTAGTAAAAAAATTGAATTTCACCACTGCCTTGGATAGATAGATGTGTAGATGAGGATGGCAAGCTACTAAGCCTGCAGAAATGCTCTCTTTTGATTTAATTAACCATTAAGGTATTAGAAACACCATCTTCTTTCAAAGAAGGGCTTTGAATTGGGAGCTTCAGAAGGAAATTACTTCTTGGGAATGGAAACAGAAGAAATTCCAGCACTCTTGAAAGGTACCCTTGACTTTGCAGAAAGCCTGAGCTGAAAAACCCTAACTTGGAAATGGCAAGGAGAAAAGTGCTCAAGACTATAACTTAATTGGTCGTACAGTTAAGAGATAGTGCTGAGTCTGTTGAAGGAACCATTTCAGCTGTGAAAAAGATGGAAGCTTCTATACAACATGCTTTGGAGTTCAGCATTTTCTAATGATCAACAAGGGCCAGTGTTCATTCCCAAAGGCTCCCAGTCCCACTTTTCTTTCTGCTTTCAGCCCATTCACTGGCCTGCTATAAGGTTTAGGTTTTATTATTATTTATAGGCAGCCCTTTTCCCTGAGGGGACTCAGGGCGGCTTACAATATATAGGGAGGGGAGTACAAGACAATAAAACATAAAACAATACATAAATAAAAAATAGTACACACCATTCATCATTCGGGTGGGGACGGATTATGACTTTTATCCCCAGGCCTGACGGGATAGCCAGGTCTTGAGGGCTGTGCGGAAGGTTTGGACGGTGGTGAGGGTACGAAGCTCCACGGGGAGATCATTCCAAAGGGTCGGAGCTACTACTGAAAAGGCTCTCCTCCGTGTAGTTGCCAGTCGACACTGACTGGCAGATGGGACTCGGAGGAGGCCTAATCTGTGCGATCTAATAGGTCGCAAGGAGGTAATTGGCAGGAGGCGGTCTCTCAAGTACGCAGATCCACTACCATGAAGGGCTTTATGGGTGGTAAGTAGCACCTTGAAGCGCACCCGGAGATCAACAGGTAGCCAGCGCAGCTCGCGGAGGATAGGTGTTATGTGGGCGAACCGAGGTGCACCCACAATCGCTCGCGCAGCCGCATTCTGGACTAGCTGAAGTCGCCGGATGCTCTTCAAGGGCAGCCCCATGTAGAGCACATTGCAGTATTCCAGCCTAGAGGTCACAAGGGCCCGAGTGACTGTTGTGAGAGCCTCCCGGTTCAGGTAGGGTCGCAACTGGCGCACCAGGCGAACCTGGGCAAATGCCCCCCTGGTCACAGCTGTCAGATGGTGGTCGAAGGTCAGCTGTGGATCCAGGAGGACTCCCAAGTTGCGAACCCTGTCTGAGGGGTATAAAATTTGGCCCCCCAGCCTGAGTGATGGAGCACTAGCCAAATTATTGGGAGGGAAACACAACAGCCACTCGGTCTTCTCCGGGTTGAGTACAAGCTTGTTAGCCCTCATCCAGTCCCTAATGGCTTCTAGACCCCGGTTCATCACGTCCACCGCTTCATTGAGTTGGCACGGGGCAGACAGATACAGCTGGGTATCGTCCGCGTATTGATGGTATCTTATCCCGTGCCTCCGAATGATCTCGCCCAGCGGTTTCATGTAGATGTTGAATAGTAGGGGGGATAAGACCGAGCCCTGTGGCACCCCATATGTTAGGGGCCTAGGGGTCGATCTCTGCCCCCCAACTAACACCGACTGCGACCTGTCCGAGAGGTAGGAGGAGAACCACTGCAAAACAGTGCCTCCCACCCCCACCTCCCGCAGTCGTCGCAGAAGGATACCATGGTCGATGGTATCGAAAGCCGCCGAGAGGTCAAGGAGAACCAGGATGGAGGCATGGCCTCCATCCCTGGCTCTCCAGAGATCATCGGTCAATGCGACCAAAGCGGTTTCAGTGCTGTAACCAGGTCTGAAGCCGGACTGGAAGGGGTCTAGGTATAAAAGGCAAGAGGCCCCTTCCTTCACTTTCCTAGCATCTGTCCCTCTCCTAATGACCTCAAAAGGAAGGACCATGGCAGAAGTAAGGAAGTAGCTTCTTGAAGGGATTTGCCCAGCTGCTTCTCTTTCCTGATCCTGCAGGTGGCACTGTAGGATCAAGCAAAACCAAAGCAGAAATCAATGTAATTTCATTCATGGGAATGGGATTTCTATCCAGTTCTATTTAGTCCTGTGGGGCAAGTATTCACAAAGAGAGTTCTTCTGTTCCCCGGACTTGTCTTTAATATCACACTGGTGTTATTTATCAAAAATCACTGCACTTTTAAAATTTGAGTTTTGCCTTTTCTAAATTGAGTTTTTGAATGTTCTGCCTTTTTTGAATTGAGTTTTTTTTTTTAAAAAAGGAATGACAGGTAATGTGTAAATTCATAGCTATGATTGCAATTTAATCTTTAAATAATTCAGAGCAAATATTTTAATGTCATTTCTCCTCAACCTTCCAACACATATACATACACACAGAAACCTGGAACAGTGTTTTTATCTTACATCAAGGGAAACAGTGTGAATGTGTAAATGCTCATCAATCTAAGAATGGAACCAGTGGGGATGGTGTTGTGAAGGGGAAGGTCATAATCCAAAGCCAGAGGGGAAAAATAACAGCAAAATCACACTTTGAATAATAATGTCCAAGGAACAGGGTCTTTTTTTTTAAAAAAAAAGTATCTCTAGCATTAAAAAAAACGAACATGTGAAGAACAGGAAGCCTTAATTTGACTTTTTGGGACCTGATTGAAATTTGTCAACCAACCTTTTCAGACTTGAAGATTTCTAACCCTTTCCAATTTCTGATTGAGATTAACTTAGAACAGAAAGCAAAGGCAAGATGTTTATAATACATTCTTGCCAATGTAGGATTTATTTTTTATTAAACTCTCATGAAGTCCCACATGGGAAAGCACCTTGTTTAAAGGGCAGCATTTTGTTTGTCTTTTGAGCAGGAGGGTGGATCATTCTAGTTATAACTATGTAAGTCTAGGCATGTTCTTCCGTTCGACACAACTGTAAGCCCTAAAGAACCGGTTAACATTTAGAAATTGAGGAAAATAAAAAACATTCGTGTAATTTGAATTTTGTAAGGCGTTGACCTCTAGATCAATGTTTGGTAGATCTCTGATTGAAATTGAAAGCCAATTGGTGGTATATACTTGACAGTATTGTGTATGATCTGTGTGAATTATAATAGAATGGTCAGAGATAGCTTCGCCCATTTTATCCAGAGATATTCAGGCTTAAATGGATATCACTGTCACCAACCTATCTCAGAGTAAAGTATCTTGCTGGTTCTGATACTTTTCCATCAGTCTCTTAAGATGTGTGATTACATGTATGTAACTTTCCAGGGGCAGAGGATGGGGGCTGTACAAATTTTCACAGTTTCGAAAGTTCCACGTACAAGACAGTTTCAGAATCACTCTAATTTATTGTGGGTTTTTTAAAATGAAAAAATAGGGAAATTACTTAAATGTTCCCTGGAAAATATGGATTCATTGGGATGAGAATCCAGTCCACAATGGCTCTGGGTAGATTCAACTCCTGTGCTGAGATCCAGACTGTCTCGATAAAGTTTATCTTTCCACTTTACAAAATAGCTTAGATTCAGCCATCTGCCTAATCCCTGGTCTGTTTCACTGTTGTTATTGAATAGGTTGTAGTGGCTGGATTGACACATTGTGCTATGCCACAAACCATAAATAGCTGGTTTCATGTATTACATGAAACCAAAACCAGGCAAAAACTACTTTTTGTTTTAGCATGATGGGTGAAGCTAATAAATTTTTTTTTTCTGCACTGGAAATGTCTAAGCTGAAATTTAGGGGTCAAACTTTATTGTCCCAGCTCCTCACCACACCCCATGCAACCAGAAGAGGTCTAGTGGTAATGGCTGTTCATGTTGTTGATATGAGATGTTGCCATGGTGCTGAAGGGCGTTGAAGCCTGCAAGCCATGGCTGGGATACAGGGCAGGGGCGGAGCCTGGCCAATAGGAGAAACTGGTTGGGGTCACTCCTGAAGCCATGATGTTGAGTTTGGAGATGCCAGAGAAGGGAAGGGGTGCCTGAAATTTGTACAAGGTGTGGTCAGGTGTTGCTGGCTGGCAGACCTGGGCCAAACCTTGGAAGTCAAACTTGTAGGCATAGCGCTTGCCATGAACCTTGGTCATGATGTTCTTGTCGTAATAGTAGCGCAGGGCCCTGCTCAACTTGTCATAGTTCATGTTAGGCTTGCTCTTGCGTTCGCCCCAGCGCCTGGCCACCTCATCGGGATCGAGCAGTTTGAATTCGCCATTGGTGCCCTCCCAGGCAATGCAGTTGAGGTTGGCCCGGTCCGAAAGCAGCTCCAGGAGGAATTGCCACAGCTGGATTTGCCCACTGCCTGTAAAACCAAGGGAGGGGGTTAGAGAAGCTTCCCCTCCCCCTCTGCCCCTTCCACTCCCCAATGAACATAGGAACCAAACAGAATCAGACACTTTGCTGCAAGTCCAGCTTATTGAGGTTGACAGCCGGAACAAGATATTCTGAAGATAAATAAGAAAAATATTAGTTGGAAAAGTTACCAGGGGAGAGAAAAAAAATGGAGGGGAAATTTGGAAATACGCCTAACCATATATATATATAAAGTTACAACATGAGACCTAAAAAATATGGGTGCTTAATGATATCTGAAAACCTGAATCTGTCTCATACTTCAGCCAAAAAAGAGGCTTGTGGGGGTAGGAAGAAACAAATGGAACTCGTATATAGGTATACCTTTAAAAAGAGAAGGTATGTAAAATTAGTAATATGGAAAATAGTTTTTTGGAATATAATTATTAATGCCACTGATATTGAATGGGGTTTGCTCAAAAGTTGAAATACACCATGCAAAATAGAGAGTGGAAGGGAGAAAAAGAGCGGGAAAGAGAGAGAGGAGACAGGAGAGAGAGAAGCAGAAGGGAGGAAGGAGAAAGGGAAGGTGTGGGAAGAGGGAGAGGAGAGGAGAGGAAGAGAGCAAAGGGAAGTAGAGATGAGAGATATGGCAGAGAGAAGAAAGGAGGTAGGGAGGAGGCAAGAGGGAGAGGAGAAGGGTTGAATATGAAATAAACTATAATATAGTGAAGGGAAAGCAGAAGAGCAAATAACCATTGATGGGGCTTCATAGCAAGAGGAATCGATATATCATTGAATATTTTTAAAAAAATGTTTGTTAAGATGTAAGGTATACTTTGGATTATATGCATGTTAAAAAATAAAAATAAAAAAATTTTCAGAAAAAAAATATTCTGCAGACACAAGGGCACTTTTGCTGGCAAAAGCAACAAATTCTAGAACTCATCTCCATTGTACTATCAGTATGAGTGTAAAAGGCTCATGGGGAGCCTGTTAGTACCTTTTCCAACATACAAGTTGTGAGTAGCAGTCACTCATGTAAACTTTTGCTGCCATATTTTGCTAACAGGGATCTCCTCTCGCGGTGTCTCTTCATGTATATATTTATTTATTGCATGTCTGTGGCTGCCATCTCAAACAAGTGACTCTAGACCAGGGGTGCCAAACTCGATTTCTCTGAGGGCCACATCAGGATTGTGTTTGACCTTGGGGGGCTGGGGTGGGCAGGGCCAGCTCAACATCACTTGGACGGGCGAGGGGGCTGTGGAGGCCCAAGCGTTCTGCCAGCAAAAACAAGCTCCCAACCTCCATTTTCGACTGCAAGAGCCTCCTGCAACCCTCTGCCAGCGAAAATGGGGCTCTGGAGGGCCATACGCAGCCTTCCCAAGATCTGTTTTCCCTGGCAGAGGCACTGCAGGTTGGTCCTTCATTGTTTCCAGGGCGGCCCCATGAGCCAGATCTTCAGGCCTTGAGTTTGACACTCCTGCTCTAGACAGCGAACAATCATACAATCCATTTAAACCAAATACAAACACAGTACAAAAAAGTAGACCTGGAAACAAAATCATTAATATACTCAGGATCCCAGGCCTGGACACATAATCAGGACTTATAAATAGCCATCAGGATCACAACCAATTAATCTCAGGAGGTAGGATGTTCTGAGGGGGAAGGAGCAATAGAAAGGCACATTTGCTATTCCTTGGCAGCTGCCATTCCTTGGCTGATAGGATCCAAGGATGTTTGTCCTAGAGGACCAAAGTGGATGAATAGAAACCCCAGGAGAATATAGTATCTCAGATATTCCCATGCCACAAAGGGCTTTAAAGGTGACAACCAGGATTTAAATTGCACCCAGAAACACACTGGCAACCAATGCAGTTCATGAAGCAGTGGTGTTACATGTGTTGAATAACTGGCACCATTTACTACCTGTACTATTCTGCACCAGTTGAAGCTTCCAAATACTCTTCAAAGGAAACCCCATGTAGAGTGCATTGCAGTAATCTAGATGGGAGGGCCTGAGTGACTGTGACCAGAGGCCTCCCAGGCCAGGAATGGGTGCAACTGGCACACAATACAAAGGTGCACAAAGGATACCCTAATCACGGCTCCCACCTGCCTATATATATATATATATATATATATATATATATATATATATATATATATATATATATATATATATATATATATATATATATATATATATATATATATATTTGCATGTGTAAGCTTCTACTCTACTTTGGATCCTCAAAATCAGGCTTCCCCATTATGGCTTCCAGACTGTTTTAATATGGGAATTAAAGAACTGATTTTCATTCAGTACACTCCAATACACTAACTTCTGCTCAGTGCACTTTTATTGCATACAATACTGTACTACACTGCAGCTGTGTTAACACAGTAAGATCCCTGGGCAACCTCTGGCTCTGTTTGAAAACCAACAGATAGCAAAGACTTTTCCCAGCCATTCTGAGATTTGAACCTGAGACTTCCTGAATGCAAAGCACGTGATTTCTGCTGAACTGCATTAAATTAACTTATTCTAATTTCAGTCGGCATTATAGGATTAAAGCAGTGCTATGTTAAAACAGGCTAAGATGATTAAACATCTAACTAGGATTTAATTTGATGCTTCTAATTTCTACCCAATGTTTTGAATAGGATTATTCCATTTGTTTATCATTTTTATTTTTGATGTCCTGAAATTGTACCTAACATTTTGCAAAAGCATTAACAATTTCAGACAAAGAATTATAATATCACTTACTATTTAACAGTTTAATGTATATCCTGTCTTACTATTATGGCAAATTTTTAAGGCAGCCAAACAATAGTTTGAAAAGATTTTAAATAATGTTAGGACATAGATTACAATAAACATGAAATTAGATACTCCAATCATTTCACAATGAAAAGCTGGCAAAAGCGATACAGCATGATTAAGAGGAGGGTGGGGAGATGTGAGCAAATTCATTCCAGAGCTAGAAGCAGAGAAACACACGTCCCTCTGCGGAAGCATATTTTTAAAAGCTTCCCTGAGTGTTTTTATCGTTGGATATATTCTGCCATTCAGTAAACCCATTGTTCAGGGTCTTTCTTTCTTGTAATGAATGCAATAAGCATGGTTTTTTTATCCTCACATGGGTTTTGCTCTGTGCTTCTAAATTTTCCATAACAACTATTACATACTCAGATAGAGAGTTACTCTCTAGACTTACATGGGTTGTTGCAGTGGTGGATTCCTACCGGTTTGGACTGGTTCAGCCAAACCGGTAGTGGTTTGATGGCCTGGGTCGCTGGAACCAGCAGCGATCCAGGCCTGCTATGCCCCCAAACCGGTTCTTCGGGTGGCACTGTAGGCTCTGCCATCTTGTTTTTCAGTTCTGCAGATGGACAGAACAATTTTAATTGCACTGCACATGCACACACTGCACATGTGTGCACAGCGCACACATAAGCGAACCAGCAGTAGAGCCTGTTGGAACCCACCCCTGGGTTGCTGATATTAACCTAAGACAGAAATATGCAGATGCCAGATCCGGCTTTGAAACCTGGGTCTATTTAGCATTTTCTGTTTGGCACAATCACGTGCCTTTTTCTTCTTGGAAGAAGCAGCATTACTTCAGAAGCATTCCTTAATGGCGAGGGAAGCTACTGACACTTTAATGGTAACAAAGTTACATTTTGTGCACCTTTTGAGTGTGGAAATAATCACCAAGTACTTTGTTTTCTTTCTTTCTTTCTTTCTTTCTTTCTTTCTTTCTTTCTTCATCCTTCTTCATCTCCTCCTCCTCCTCCTTCTCCTTCTTAATCTACCTTCCAGCATTGAGTATTGATAGGTTTTGATCTTACTTAGCTTTATATGAGATAACTAGGGACTGGACATGGTGACATATGAGGTAAATATATGCTTATAGCCTGCCTGCCTGCCTTTCTTCTACCTATTTACAATAAGGACAGGGTTTACAATTATCTGCTTCCAGAATTTTGTTTTCTTTTATTTCTCTAACCTATAGTCCCAGCCCCATTTAACTTGAGATTCAACAGACAGGAGGTGAGCTGTTCAAATTATGGAAGATACAATAACTTTTCGATACAATCTCCAAACCTTAAAACCAGAGGTGGTATTCTGCAGGTTCTGACCAGTTCTGGCTCTCAGGAACACTCTGCAGGCTTCTGCAGGGCTGGGGGAAGGGAAAAATGCTCCGGTTTTTGCAAAAAAATGGGCAGAAAATGGCCTGTTTTTTGAAAAAACAGGGGCATGTTCCCCTTCCTCCAGTCCTGCAGAGTGCTTCTGGAGACTGGGGGAAGGAAAAAACACCTCCATTTTTGTGAAAAATGGCCCATATCTAGGACCTCTCTGGGACTGGCATGTGCATACTATTAAGGAAGGGGAAAAATTACATTTTTTCAATGAAGATTGTTCTGCGCATGTGCAGAACAGAAAATAAAGATGGTGGCGCCGAGGATAGAACCGGTATGGTCACGTGTCTACTGCAGTTACTACCTATTTGGCCGAACCATACCGTACCAGTAGGAACCACCTCTGTCTATCATTTCTGCTTGTTGTTATTGTTAGTTGCCTTCCTGTCCTCTACCATTCTCTGGAGTCCATTTAAGCTCACGCCTACTGCTTCAGTGACTCCATCCAGCCACCTCATTCTCTGTCATCCCCTTCTTCTTTTGCCCTTAATCGTTCCCAGCATTAGGCTCTTCTCCAGTGAGTCCTTCCTTCTCATTAGGTGGCCAAAGTATTTGAGTTTCCTCTTCAGGATTTGGCCTTCTAAAGAGCAGTCAGGGTTGATCTCCTCTAGGACTTGCAGTCCAAGGGATTTGTAGGAGTCTTCTTCAGCACCATAGTTCAAAGGTCTCAATTCTTTGGCATCCATCCTTCCTTATGGTCCAACTTTCGCAGCCATAAATTTGCAACTGGGAAAACAATTTCTGTTTAAATGAATTTAAACAACCCTCCCATTTTACTTTTATAAAACATGCTTCCTCTGTTCTGCTTTCCTTTATTTGTAGGTAGGTAGGCATCATTCATACTTAGAAGCCATATAATATAATGTCCAACTTTGACTTCATTTCAAAAAACACAGTAAAATAAAGAGATGGGTCCCACCCAAGTCTTCTCAGAAGCCGGTCGAAACTGGTTGGCGGCACTTGTTGGCCCTGAAGCCTGAGAGAGATTCAAGGGTTGAAACACTCCAGCTGGTTTCTTTAGCCAGTGGCACATTTGCCTCTCTACACATATTTTACACTCAATGGTGCCGTGTGTGCTTCCTCTTTCCCCACTTAAAAGAGAAAAAGAATAACCAGGTCCAGCCAAAGGACTCCTGGGCCTAGAATCAGCCCAAATCCAGGCAATGCCACCACCTCTTGGCGGATTGAGAAACCTGCCCAATTCAGGGATTGGGGGGGAGGGGGGCAGCTAGTTCGAGAAGGAAAAGAAGGGAGGGAGTGCAAAACATTACTCAGAGGATAGATTTATTTCACATACTATTGTGACTTTCTGTCGGGGATATTGATGGTAGTTTTAGCATGGTTCTTGGTTGTCTCTCTTCCAGAAGGATTCTTGAGGGTCAGCCAGGTGTGAGCTTGGAGGAGAACTTGTTTCTGGAGGAGCCAGGAAAACAAAAGCAAATTTCAACTTCTCCCAGCAGTCCCATATCTCCTCCTCCACTTTCCGAGGCAAAAAAATTCCAGGTTAGCTGGATGCGTGGGAATCGGTCGCGCTGGAAGCTGGAGGGCTTCTTCCTCGCCGAGGGGGGGGGGACTGCGCACGTTCACACGGAGCCTTTCCTAGACGTCGCGAGCCGACCTGCCTTGGGCATAGCTGACCTTTCTCTTCTAACCTTCGCTTTCCCGGTTGGGGGGGGGGGGGATCCTTTCGGCCGATTTTTGAAATGCGTATAAAAGATTTACAAATGGGGAAAAGTCGCGTTCGAGGCAGGGGCCCCGTGAAAGGAACTGTTTGCTGCGCGGCTGCTTCTTCGGATGCTGCTGACACTGAAGAAGACGACGCGTCACGGTTGCTCGGGGAGCAATTTCGGTCAGGGATGAGGAAAGGCGGAGAGCAGAGCCGTCCAAGCGGGGATGGCTGGCGCTGGTCTGGTTCTACGCCGGCGCTTGATCCGGGAGCATTTGCTCTGCGGGTTCAAGTAAGTAACGTGGGGGGAGAGTTTTCGACGCCTTTTCTTCCATACTTTTGCAGGGCCATTTCTTGCGACAATGTCTGGCCTCGTCGGAAGTTCACTTTGAATGGTTTCCAGAAGGAAACCTTAGTCTTGGGGAACCTTAACATTCGCCCCGTGTCTCTGCAGGAGCGATCACAGCATATCGGTCTGACGCAGGGAAGTAAAGAAACTGTAGATTCCGGTTTCTTATCTTCAATCCAATTTAGCATGTCTAGGTCACACCCAGCTGCAGATGACTCTCTCGGCAACCCTTTCCCCATTATTTTTCTCTTCCTTTCCATTCACCCACCCACCTCTATGCATAATGTTACCCTTTCCAGAATGTATTCCCCTTATGAGAAATGGGACCAAGAGTAGATACTAAACGTGGCGTCCTTAAGAAGCCGCAAGAATCTTCGTTGAGTGCATCCCCACTCCTAGGCAGAGATGTTAAAAAGGCATTTAGCACCCCAGAAAGGAGGCCCGTTCCAAGAGAAGCCGATTTTCCCAAACCCTTTAAGGGAATTTATGTTTCCAAGGGAATCGTCTGTTTTAGTGCGAAGCACTGGATCGTTGAAAGGGAAACTCCCGTTAAGGAGGATATCACGTTAATCAGA
This sequence comes from Thamnophis elegans, assembly GCF_009769535.1. Taxonomy (NCBI): domain Eukaryota; kingdom Metazoa; phylum Chordata; class Lepidosauria; order Squamata; family Natricidae; genus Thamnophis; species Thamnophis elegans. The sequence continues at coordinate 64,002,539 of NC_045541.1, read as the reverse complement.
AGACGTGGTTCTGGAACCCCGGGAGTTTTTATATCTTTGTTTTTAAGCAATCCGATCTCCCCAAATTGACGTCGTTTTCAGAGAGAAAGAGATGTTTTCCCCTTTATCAGGAAAACAGCCTTTTGAAAGGTCGTCAGAATTACTGTGGCGCAAATTTCCAAGTAGTACATTAAAAATAAAACGAAAGCTGAAAGTACATCTGCATTAAGTGCTCTGGATCAGTTAGATGAGGCTGTTCGTTTGCTTTGCGTCAAGGTGACTGCAATGCAGGTAAACGTGTGTGTGTAAGATAGAGGCACAAATGATGTTAAGTTAATTTGATGGTCTGCTGGATAAAATATCTCTTCAAAGGAACGGCCATATCCGTGTTGCTGTGACTTTTTGAAATAGTCATCCTTGCATTGCAATGTTCAAAACTACTTTTTAGCAAGGATTTCTCCTAATTCCAGGTTGCTTTTGTATTTCAGTCCCACGCGGCATTCACCATTCATTGGCATATTCTTTCTGGGGCTATATAAAATTCAGCTCTGATTTCACCCAATCAAAATGGGTTAGAAATATTTTCCACCTTGGTTGTATCTACCACTTTAGGCAAAGGATGTGGGTAGGCAGAGGGAGAAATCTCCCAATATAATGTAGGAAGGAAGGAGAAGGGAAGAAATACGGGCTCCTATAAAGAAGGGGGGGACATCTTTTGTTCTTGAAAAATAAGTCGACCAATCGGCCAGAGCAACCCCCCTCCCCCACACACACACTCAAGTCAAATTTGTCCAAACACCTTTTTGCACCATTTGCAAACAAGATTACGGACCTACGAACCTGGGGTGTGTGTGTATTGCAAAGCTCTCCTAAAATTTGGAGTTTAAGGGGAAAGGGAGACAAAAGTCCCTTGCAAGCATTCACCGACTCGGCACCACCCAAGTGGCCTCAGCCTTTAAAGGATTCTGTGCTGTTCTGTTTCACGTGCTATTCAAAGGCATAAAGATGAACGGGCGGGTTTTCCCTCTGGATGATGCCCGGCTTCCGTGCTGGCCACTGTGAACTCTTCGTTCAGGACAGGATGGGCGATAAATGCGCGTTTTCTGCATCCAAACAAAGAGAGAAGCGAAGGATACCAAGTGGTGAACCTTTGAGCCAAGCGGAAACAGTTTCCCTTCCATCAGAGACAGCTTCTTCCCAAAGCAACCCTTTGGAGCAAAAACTTGGGTGCGCCGATCTTTAGTAAAAGGCATTTTCGAGAAGGAGGACAGCGGGCACACTTCATGCATAAATGTGGGCCATCCAAAGTATGGTTCCGAATTTAAGACAACCCGATAGGTCGACATTCCCATTTAAAACAGTAAAATTAATCAGTTAACAAAAGAATCCCAAGATTTTGTCCACAAGCTTGGCTTGCTTCTTGGTTCCATTTATGGGATCACTGACTCCAGTGCTCAAACTACATACATCGATAAACTATATATGTGGCGATAAAGGAGTGATTGGAAAGAATGACATCATCTTTCAAAGGTGACCGGAAAAAGTCTTATCAGGTTCAAGCATCAACATCTAAAGAGAGGACCCTACCAGTCCGCCTGCCAAAGGGGTTCTCACAATACACTTACCCGACCGGTTAAAGATTTCGGGGCTGCAGGAAAAAGCAGGCTAAGCTTGACTAGCATCGAACCTGGTTAGTTTGTTTTAAGAGAACAGGCCATTGGGTTGCTAAACGTATTGTATGAAATCAGAAAGTGAGTTAATTCAATAACCTGGGCATTCAAGTTAGGGTTAAATAGCTCTCTGAGTCGAAGGGGATTTCGGAGCTAAGCTTACGTTAAAACAAATAAAAGCCAGCCTTACGAGGAAAGCGTTAGAAGTCAGATAGTTCCAGCTCATTGGGCTTTCGCGTCGGGAATAGCTAACCGCGGACATGGAACGCATTCTAGCTCCAATGCGTCTCTTGGTAAGAATCAAACCATTTTTCTCCCCCGGATCAGACTCCGCCTTCGGCGCAATTTGGCCTAAATTACCCTTCGCGATCGGTGCGGCTGGTCCCTTCGCATCTCCATGCCGCTTCCGTTGGCTTCGAGACCACCAAAAGTGAAATAAATTAAAGTGGAGCAGGGACGAAAGCTGCCCAATGCGCCTTTTTCGCCATTCAGAAGCGCTGCTCCCTCTCATCCCTGCGAAGGGGGACTCCGACCGACGGGACAACCAAGACCCATCGCTGAAAGCGGGCGCCTACCCTTAAAATGAAGCCCTTCGGAACAAGCTAGTGGAGTCGCCAGATCCTTAAAGCTTCATTTCCGCCCTGCTCCCGATCACTTCTGTAACAAACGGGGGGGGGGGGGACGACCCCAACTCGCGCTTACCTTTCTGAATGCCTGGCCCCAGCGAGCCCCACGTCTGGCTTTTGCCTTCTTTGAACAAAGTTTCCCCAATCGGATCTGCAGGAAAAGAGGAAAGGGTGGGGGGGCAGGTAGCTGAGGAGTACAAAACCCCAAATCGGAGCCGATCCCCGTCCGCAGCCTCGGTCAGCTCATCCTTTGGCGGGAGCAAAACAAAAAACAAAAAACGCCGTTCCCCGAAGGAGCCTCGCCTTCTTCCTCGTCCCTCGCCGCCCGCCTCTGCCGCTCCCCCGCCTCCCCGCCAAGTCGCTATGAAGCCAGGAAACGCGTCCAGGAAAAAGGAAATCCGACTTCCGACGGGAGCCGTCGGGGCCGCTTTAAAGAGGGAAGGACGAGGCGGCTTTCCGCGCGCTTTGCCAGCGGCTAGCAAACAGACAATCAAGGGGGAGGAAAGGGCTCGATTCCCCCAGCCTCCACACACACCTCCGGCGGCAAAAAGCAGCCACGCCAGGCCCGGGGAGAGTTTCGAGCGACTGGGCGGCCGAGCCCGCCTCTGCCCTACCTGGCAGGTACATGTTGAGCAGCAGGGTCCGGGCCGCGCCGCGTCTCATGGCAGCTCTGCGCGCACCCCGCGCCCGCGGGGGGTATTATGGCCTTCGCCCGGGAAGAGGGTGGCTGCGGCTGCGGTTGTTATTATTATGTATTGCCATCGCCGCCACCCGCCGAGGGCGAGCGCAGATTCGGGGAGGAGGAAGGAGAGGAGGGGCGAGGGGGGCGCAGCAGTAGCCTGGCAACGCGCGAGGGGCGCGCGCCTGCAATTTCCTCTGCGCTTTAATTAAAGGCGCGGCGCGGGCACTTATCGGCCCATCAGACTTTAATAAAGTTTCCCCCGTTAAAGATCGCCGTTTCTATGGAGAGAGGCGGCCGCGGCCGCCGCGTTTTCCGCCTCCTTAACTCTTTGCAAACAGGCACCGCCTGGCATGGCCTGGCCTGGCAAGGCCCGGACGGCTCCGGCGGCGCTTCTGCTCCAGCGCTTCTGAGCCAACAAGCGCGCGAATCTCGGCTGAGGGACGGGGGCCCGCCGGGTCCACTCCACCCGGGCCAAGAGGAGAGCTCCATTTTGGGCGGGCGTGGAGATGGCGGCAGGGTGGGAAACCTGGCCGGAGACTCCAACGGAGCCTCTGGGCCTAAACTTTTTCATTCGGTGATTTTTCAGCTTTCTGTATCGAGAGAAAGCCCTCTCCAAATTCATTTGGCTTTAGAAGGGCAGAAATGTCATTCAAAGCCTAGTAAGAAATGCCAGTAATAGAGTAGCTCGGCTGAGCCCTGCAAAGCCTACCCCCCCCCCTCTCTTCTGCTATTCTGAGACTGACTGGTTTTCTTAACTTCTGTGGTTTTCTTAACAAAAAGTTTTTCAGAAGGGGTTTGCCATTGCCTGCTTCCTAAAGTTGAGAGAAAGTAACTAGCCCAAGGTCACCAAGCTGGCTTCCTGACTAAGGTGGAAGTAGAATTCCCAGTCTCCTGGTTTCTTGCTTGATGCTTTGACCACTACACTAAACCGGCTCTCAGAACCTGTATAAATGGGGATGGTCGGCACTTTGGTGCACTTAGGCGCACCCCCTTACAGGCTCCTTAGGAATGGGGTGAGGTCAACAGTAGACAGTCTAAGATTAAAGTTTTGTGGGTTTGGGGATGAAACCACAGACTCAGGTAGTGTATTCCAGGCATTGACCACTCTGTTGCTGAAGTCATATTTTCTGCAATCAAGTTTGGGGCGGTTTACCTTGAGTTTGTATCTATTGTGTTGTATCTATTGAATATTGAATCTAATTGATATCCTCCATATCAATTAGTTTCCAGTCTCTATCACTCGCAGGAATACAACGGGAGTCCATATTACACTGTTAAATTCAATCAGTACCTATATGAACAGCCTGTAATGCAAGGTGTTTAATCCTGTTTCACTTCTCAAGGAAATCTCACAGACCTCCTGGAGTTCTGGCATTGAGGTCACTTAGATTTCAGGCTTCACAGTTTCCATTTGTTTTTATGTCCCTGTATTTGTTCACCAGCTTCTAACTATAACCTAACAGGGAATAACCGTAGAATCATGGAGGTGGAAGGGAACTATTTTAGGCCATCCCACTTTCAGCACTTGCCTGTTCTGTGTAATAATCCAAATCAAAGTAACCCAAAGAGATGGCTGTTTAGCCTTCACTATGCATCTGATGAGGTTGCTATGCATAGATGTACCCAGTACCCTTGGTAATCCTTGGATCATTTCTATTCTGCAGCTGTGGAAGGATGCTGGAGGCCTTTCCTCTTGTTCCTTGAGCTGGCAGAAAACTCTTTGACCTCCCCCACATCTCTGTCCTGTTTCAATTCCCAGTCATACAATCACCTGACTTCTCTCCAAGGCAATGGATGATTGAATCTAACACCTTGAGGCTGCCCTTAGAAGGTGTCAGAGGTGGGGAGGGGAGGAAGAATGCTTAACACCTGTAAAGCTAAGGATGACACAAATCTGTCTCATTCAAGGTAAAAGTAATATCTCACAGATCCAACAGAAAAGTAGTATTGATGGGGCATGAGGTTTTTTTTGCCATGGGGAGATTCAGGTGAGGAAAGGCTCTCAATGTGAAGTGTATCTCTTAATATGATTTCATTTTCCAAAAATCAAGACTTAGGGGAAATTTTCCCTTGATTTAAGGCTGTTCCATTGAACAACTGGGATAGCATAGCATTGTTCTTGATTCATAATAGTGGATTACTGTGAGTTCCACATGATGTTCCATTGGAAATAGAGGTAGAAGAATAGCATTGTGTTAGTTTGCACCATGTTTTTTTCAAAACTTTTTCACGAAAAAGCATTTTTGAAATGCGGGGATTTTTTAAACTAAGCCTGTGATTTCTCCCAAACTTAAAATAAACTACGATTTTTGCCAATGATGCAACAGCATTGTCTAAAAGCAGAACCTGACTCCAGAGGTTTCATCTAAGCCTTGTGTTAAAACACAGGCACAAAGAGTGGATTTAAAAATAAATATTTATTTTACAATATATTATCAAAACTTTTTCTATCTCCCTCCACCTGCTTGGCTCACCCTATCTTGTTCATCAAATTCCTATTATTTTAAATTTGCATCTCTACACAGCAGAGACATCTAGTGGCTGCTTTTGGGGAAAGTGAGGTACATTTTGTGATATAGAGCAAGTGGCAGCAGTAGAAAAGGATGAGTTTTGGTGAAAGAAAGGAAGGGAGTGGAGTGGGGAGGGGAGGGGTTGGTGGGGGAGGGGAGAAAAGAAGGGGAGGAGAGGAGGAGAAGAGAAGAAGGCACTTCAGAAATAGCCAAAAATCCTATGCTTCCCCCCCTCCCTTATCCACATGGGTTGTGTTTATGACACCTGGTGAATAAGAAGAAGACTGCGTGATTTACAGTAATTATGGGTGCACTTCCTTTACTGATAATATGGATCAATGGCTTTGTTCAGCTGGTGCTCACATTTTCCCAAATGCTGCAACATAGACTGCTGATAAGAGGCCTCAGTGCCTGTTCTGAGAGATTTTCAAGGGATTCTCTTCCCTATAAACTAAAAATGTGCAGAAGATTATTTATTTATTTATTTATTTATTTATTTATTTATCATATGTATATGGCCACCCATTTCTGGTGATATGACTCTGGATGCATACAAACAAACCCAAAAACAATTTTTAAAATATTCAGGAAATACAAAAATTAATATTACTATAAAAGTAATATTACAGATTATATTACAAACAATGGGGATAGCCCATAAGACACCCTATCTCTCTCTCTCTGTCTCTCTCTCTCTCTCTCACACACACACACACACACCCTCTCAGAATTGGTCCTGACGAATGTCATGATTGATGATATCAAAGGCCAATGATAGGTCAAACAGAGCTAGAATGGATGCACAATCTTCATTGTGCTTTTGTCAATACTGATAAAAAGCACAACCAATACTGATTCCATCTAATACCCAATGTTGAAACCTGAGTGAAAGGTTTCAACATCAGGATCCAAATAATCTACTTCATCCTGGAACCTCTGAAACTGTTGCACTTACTCTACCATCTTGTCCAGAGGTGGTATTCAACAGGTACTGACCAGTTGGAGAACCAGTAGCGGAAATTTTGAGTAGTTCAGAGAACTGGTAAATACCACCTCTGACTGGCCCTGCCCCCATCTATTCTCTGCCTCCCAAGTCCCAGCTGATCGGGAAAGAATGGGAATTTTGCAGTATCATTCCACTGGAGTGGGGAGGGAATGGAGATTTTACAATATCCGTCCCCTGCCATGCCCACCACGCCATGCCCCCCCCCCCCCCCCCCAGCCACATCCACAGAACCAGTAGTAGTCCTGGAATGGACCCCGGGCCTGCATTCCCTGAGAACAGCCTGCTCTGCCATTCCTTTCTTATGGTTCTTCCTGCTTAAAATAACAAGAAAGAACAAAACAAGATTGGAGACTGGGTTTCACGGATAAAGCTGTATCTAAGGTAAATAAATGGCTTGTACCTTTTTTGTAAACACAGTATGTGAGCTTCACTAGAAAAACAAACACTTGGGAGCGTGTGAGGTTAAGTGTTCAAACCCAGTTGGTTTCCATACCATCAGCGCTGTTGCTGTATCACTCGGCCTTTGGCACTTTGCCTCTGGCACTTTCTTAAATATCAAGAATAGGACTGGTGGGGCGTGGTTTGGAAGAGAAGTTCTCTGTTTTCCAGCACACTTTCTTTTTTTACCACCATACAAAACCAAGCAGGCTATAGTATTTCCTTTCACCCTTGAAAAAAAGGCTTCCTGGACTTGCCTGAGGCATTACCCACTAATTCTACTATAAAGAACTGAACCCACAAAAGCTGAAAGAAATGGGTAACTCCTGAAGGTCCTTTTTAAAAGTGGGAACGTTTACTGAAGAAATGCCAAATATCACCACATTTTGTGATATGGTCCCTTGTGCCCAGCATATACAGTGTCAGAAGATTGCACCCTGGACATTCTCCTCTGTCCCAGTGTTTGGAGGGCTTCTCCATCCAAAGGCCCCTGTTGCATAATTAACGGAAGATGCATTTCTGTTGATTCACCTTTCATGCCCCAGACTTGCTTTAGCTGCCTGAGTCCTATTAGCCAGCCGCAGGCAACTGAAAACAAGCCCAGTACAAGTAGGTAGATGGCAGAGAGCAGTCGTGATCAGTTTGGGTTCTTGCTTCCCAAAGCTTCCTATAGGGTCTCTGGAGAAATGCTGCCCTGAGCCAGTAATGGACATGTGGAGTGGCTATTCAAGGCCTTCTCCACCTGGGTGAGCAGCTTGATTTGCAGAACAGGCAGTCAATGCACCCTCAAGATCTGCTTGAAGGCCTGCTCTCCAAGAGAGGTGCAGAATTCTAGATCGAATCAAAGTGAGGTTGATACAAGGAACCCTGAGAGCAACTTCTGGAAAATCACAGATTCTCTCTTCTCTGCAGTTCTAAGGCAGATACTTTGAAGAGAATGTTCAACATTGGTGAAGAATCATCTGCTTTTTCTGTCATCACTGTTTGAACTCTGCCCGTGCATAGGACATGAAGGGGTAATGCAGAAATTTGGAACAAACCATTTTCATTAACTAGGGAATAAGGAGGATGGGTAAAAAAAAGGTTAGGAATAAATATTTACCATCGCCTGCATAAAACTGTGGAGCCTTATGAACAAACATCTATCTCAAAATTTGAAGCCCCCCAAACCACATCAATTGAACCTTACGTCTAACAATTGTATTTTGCTTCTGCTGGTTGTATGGAGAGCTAAGGAGTCTCTCTATCACAGGGAATCCTCCTTGGTGCTCCACCTCGTTTCTGATATTCTCTGCCCTAAACCAAGTGCTGGGTATCTCTGGCAAAAGCCTGGAAATGAACTTAATTACAGGAAGAGCCCTGGGATATGTAAGATGCTTATAGTCAAAGAAAACCCTGCTAAACAAATTGGGGTCAATTTGTTTTGTCCCCAAACCAATTAGGCTGAAGATTAGGACTGCAGCTGGGAGTAATCTGGAGATTTGGGGCTGAGGGAGTGAAGCAGGCAAGATAAATTCCAGCTTCCAGAAATGTGGCACCGGGAGGCAGGAAGGTGATTTTAGCCCAACCTGAGACAGGCAAGATACAGTAGTGGCCAAAACTGTGGAAACCTTTTGGGAAAAGTATATTTTTGAGGTTTAATGGCTAATAAAACCATTTTTTTGAGTTTCAAGATAATCATATTCCACTGCTGGAATGGCCTGGGAGTAGCCCAGACCTTAACCCCACTGAAAATCTATGGAGCTGACTAAAGAAACTTGTAAGTCTGAAGCGACCCAGCAAAAACACCCAGTTAATAGAAGCAATCATTCAATCTTGGTTTCACATTACAACAACTGCAGAACTAAAAGACTTGGTTCTCTCCATGGGAAGACATTGTAAGGCCATAATTCATGCTAAAGTTTACCCAACTAAGTATTAACTGACATGGTGATAATTTTTGTATATCATTTTTTTCTATGGTGATAATTTTTGTATATCTCGTTTCACTTTTCTTCTTTATAATTGCTATTCTAATAGCAAATCCTTCATAAAAGTTATTGCATTACATTCTTGATTAAATTATCTTTCCATTGATATATAATCTTATAGTACTACTGCAAACAAAAGTGATGTTATTAGCTAGTGTTAGAAAATACACTTTTCCCAAAATTGTGGCCACTACTGTAAATTACACAGCTTGTGAACTTTTTTTTCCTGTTGAGATCAAGAAAACCATAATCTATGGCTCTCCCACATAGTTAGAAGTAGCTGGCTGGGTAACTAGCACTTTACCTCTATATACAGATCAAAAATGAAAGATTTAACCACTTTGACCGTAAGAACAATCCAGTTTGCCTGACCTGCCCTTTCTCACCAGAATAAAGCAATCTTGTGCACCTGCACTACTCCAGGAAGTTTTCTCTCTCTTGAAGCAGGAAAGTGCAGTGGCTCCTTCTGAAACTCTTTTCCCTTCTCTCACACATCAGGCATTGGAGCATATGCCCATAGCACAATCCACCACATTCCTTGTTTCTACTTACCGTTAGGACTGCTGAAGGCAGAAGCTGACGTGGCCCTGGCTGTGAGAGCTGCAGATCTGCTACCTGTTTGGAAAGGGGAGGGAGGGGAGACCACAGAGCTCAGGATAGGAGGCTGGAGGTGCAGAGGAATGTTTGTGCAAGGGGAGAGGCTTGCAGCCAGCACTTCCTTATTGGAGACTGGAAAGGAACAGCCTCAAAATAGATTGTCTGTGCCAAACAATACAGAGGAGAAGGCAGCCATCTGTTTTGGTTTCAGAGGCTGTATGACAAAGGAAAAGAGACTAGCTGAACCAGAGCCCATTATCACAGTGCCATCAAGTTAGCTGAGCTACTATCAGTGGGTCATTGGTAATGGTAGAGAGGCTTCTCGGAATAGTTATTCGACAAAGTTTTCCTTTAAAAAGTGTGCACCCCCTTTTGCACACACAAATACACCGTGGCTAAGCTTCTGTAGACTTGCGTCATTTACAGGATGGCAGAACTGGTCCCCACTTTGCAGACCAATCACTTTGCATACAGCAAGATAAATCCACGCACTAAATTTAGCATCTTAGCAAACTTAACAGATTGTCTTGGGAATGGTAGTGGTAACCAATGGAGAAAGCAGAATGTAGCCGGCATTAAAGATAAAAGTTCCCCTTGCACATATGTGCTAGTCGTTCCCATCTCTAGGGGGCGGTGCTCATCTCCGTTTCAAATCTGAAGAGCCAGCACTGTCCAAAGATGTCTCTCATGTGGCTGGCATGACTAAACACCAAAGGTGCACAGAATGCTATTACCTTCCCACCAAAGATGGTCCCTATTTTTCTACTTGCATTTTTACATGCTTTCGAAGTGCTAGGTTGGCAGAAGCTGGGACAAGTAACTGGAGCTCACTCTGTTACGTGGTGCTTGGGATTCAAACCGCCGAACTGCCGACCTCTCAGATCGAAAAGGTCAGCATCTTAGCCACTGAGCCACCGTGTCCCTTTAGCCGGCATTAAGCAACTGTAAATTTCTTTACAATGTTGTCTATGTTGCTAATCTAAAAGCTCAGATCCTCTGGGTTGTATGATGTTGGTGCTTATTAGCTTTTTGGGGTGGGGTAGCTATTACTCTTTACTTGTTTGGGATGTCTGTATTTATGCTGAATTTGTAACTTGAAGGCTATCTCCTCCGAGAATCAAATAATAAGAAAATCTGTAGCCTTCTGTGCCATGGTTTTAATGATGGGTTTTCATTCCAGTCATGGCTCTGAGGTTGCCAGGGGTTGCTTCTTCATTCTTACATTATGTCCATGGTGCAAAATGCAGTTGCGTGGCCCCACCTCTTCTGGACACGAGGTTTACCTTGGAAGCATCACCTGCATTCGAGTCCCATTGGATTTCCGTCAGATGGTGGCAGATGGGCTCAATCTAAAGCAATACAAGTGTCATGTGCTGCCATGTGGGATGACTAGTTATATAACTACAACAGATAAATAAATAAATACTATCCACCAAGATGAATTGTGCAGAGCTAGCTGCAAAGTCTGCTTCTATTCAGACAATGTTCTACTTGCAGATCAGGAAACTGACACAAAAAAAACACCAACAACAATCTCAGGTAGGTATTTGGCAGGAATAATATTCTTAAGGTGGGACATTGCAAAGGATTTCAGCAGAGAGGGGAATTTTTGTTACAAAGTTGTTCCATTGTTATAAAATTAAACTATTGGGTTGCAGGGGCTGCTTGCATGTTTTGTGTGTGTGTGTGTGTTTTGGGTGTGACCAGTTAAGGTGGGGGAGGGGTCAGAGAATAAGAGCATTTCTCGGCTCCATTCCAGGGTGTTTGCATGTTCTTCCTCTATTCAGGGTGGAGAGGCTCATTACAAACCAAAAGATTTGTCCAATCCCGGATATCTAGGCGGATATGAACTCATAGCTGAATCTGAGAGGTGGAGCCAACCAGGGCTACTGTTGGGGACGGTATGCTTCTGTGTGCAGGACTTAAGTAATTTGCCAAGCCACATAGAAAGAGGAATGATTTTGCAAAGGCACAAATGCCTCTCCTACTGAAAGCAAAACTTTCCCATTGGTGTCAAAGCCTGGGCTACTGTTCTCTCACCCTGTATAAAAGCATGCTCCAAGCTCTGTGGGCAGACATACATGAAATGTTGTAGGAAACAGCCTGTGTGGACCCATTTCTTGGAATCAAACAGCACGCCAGCATGACTTGTCACCCCCCAAAAAATGACTTTTCTTTCAACAGTTGCCATTTAACGCAAATCATTGACTGGGAAACACAGTCAATCGGTTCAGTCTTGAATGAAAAATGAATAGATTGCCTCTGAGCATCTACAAAGTATGTTTTTTGTATTATCGTGTATTATTGTACTCCTTGTTATTATCGCAGATCTGGGAACAGCACTAAGATCTTCCAGTTCGGAAAGAGACTATGACTAGTATACATTTCACAGCTTCACATGTTTTCCAATGGTCACCCTTCCTCCCAACTCAGGAAGCCCACTGAGATGCTATAATGAGGCTGCATTGAGATCGTGGGCTGTCTAGTTAGCTACAGATGCCCAGCGATTCATGTACGAGTGAGTGAGCATGGTTTCATCGCAGTCTCAAGTTCTGCAAAAGGTTACTGTTCTAATAGCTGATCCAGTATTTTTAGAAGTGAAAAACTTTTACCTGCTGATCCTGCACTTCTAACAATTATTCAACCCAGTAAATTTACAAAACATTTGTGCCTGCTTGGTTTTTTTTAAAGTTGGTAACCTTACCCCAAGTCCAACCGTCATCATTTTAACTGCTGGGAAAGAGGCTACTAAGTAAATATCTTTTGTCAGTCCGTGTTGCTAATAGGGCTCTTCAAACAGTGTTATAACTTTTGACCAAAGTTTATGCGATAATAAATCAAACATCAAATTGCCAAAAAAACAACCCTTTGTTTTTGTATTTGTATGTGAATAAAAGATTTAGATGATTAACCCTCTTGGAAATACTCTCAGTTCAGCTTCTTGCTAAATGTTGCTTGTTCCTTTGTGGTCCTGACCATGAGCCAATCTCAAAGTAATGTGCTACCTACCGTGTATTGACTTTTTTTTTCTTTTTGTAGGAGAAGGAAAGCAGGTAGAATCCATTTTGCAAAAATCCATATTCTGGCATCTTTTTTCTATTGCAAAGGGATTCCTTAACCAATCCTCCCTGGACTGTAGAACCAAATGGGATTCTCATTTGTTGATTATTTTCAACTTCCCACAGTAACTGGACCCCCATCGGCAGTCTGAGGTACGAACTCTAGGAACCCTTAAGAATCCTGGCACAAAGTTTTCATGGACAGATGGACGAAACGAAAAAGAAGTTTGGTAAATGCCTTTATTAGCTACTGGGTGCAGGTCTACTACTTGGCCAAAGTGAGGGTGTGGGTTGCACAGGGAATATAATGCTACTGTTTCTGCTGCTAAGACCTGGCTCAATGCTGGACACGGCGGATGGACTGGATCTGGCTGCTGTGGGCTTGGCTGCTATAGTCGGTGTACTTCCGATATTCACCATTCTGTCGGTCCCGCTCCAAGATATATTGGTAGCCTCGGTAGCCTGGATATTGATATGCCACCCACCTAGGAAGATAAAACAGATCATAGGGGTGATAGGCAATCTGACACATGTTCCTTCGTTGGAAAGGGAACAGCACATCTTTCCCTAAGCTGGTGTTTTGGGAATGTGTTGATACTGCAATGCCTGAATTACATTAGTTGTGAAGGCTAAGTGATATAATCCCAATGTATCTGGAGGGTGGCAGGTTGAAGTAGCATAGTACCTCAATGGTCTTCAGTCCTTTGGATCTCAACTCTTCCAGTCCTTGGACTAGGTAACCAGCCCCAAGGGAGATGTACCATAAAAAGGACTGGGAGTAGGGGAATGAGACATTGTAGTACTTGTTGCTGTTTTGAAATGCAGAAATCAATTTTGGAGAAACTGCATCTGTGGATCTGTTGTATTTATATTTTTTTATATGATGGAGCCATAGATTTTTATGCAGTCCTTTAAAAAGCCACCAAACACTGAGAAATATATTTAATCTCATACAATATGAGAACAAAATTTGACACAAGAAATAAAACTTGCTTAGGTCTCTTGAAAAGAGTTGGCTTGCTGCGCTTTGTTAAATAAGTCGCTATGGGAATGCTCAGTCATAAACCATAATTTACCCACCTCAGTAACCAGTTCAATATGTTAAGCCAAATAACCCCTTGTGGCTTAATACAATGTGTGATCAGAAACAGAAGAAGCCTGTTTCTAGTTCAAACCTGATTATGGAATTTAAAACTATGGAGAAGAGTGACCAGCAAACTCTCTGCTAGAAAAATGTCAGATCACCTTCCTATTATGGGGATCTTCAGATCTACAGTAATACTGATCACTGTAGATCTGAAGATCCCCATAATAGGAAGGTGCACCATCATCATAGCTACTTTGCTTGTGAGTAAAGTAGCCCAATACATATACAGAAGATACCAGAACTGTAGGGCGGAGGGTCTTATTAAACCAAGGTAATTACTCAACAGGTGCTCTCTGATACTTATTACCTTGAACAGAAAATTGCACCAAGAGAAACTGAAGGCATTCACTTACGCTCCAGAGAGAACTCTGATGGAGGCTACTTCCTTGCTGCTCCATCCCATGGCTTGCAATGATGGATAATCATCAGTCAGCTCAAACTTGTATCCTTGGAAGTTCTCTGACTCAAATAGGGTCACTCTGCTGTCATTATGATTCTGCAACATAGCATAAAGTGGAAGATGTCTCAGAGTAGGAATAAACACAAGCAAAAGAGATCACAATGACTTTTCCAAGTCTCAGGCTTCCTTTCTCCATCTGGTACTTTTAGATATTTTGGGGATGCCTCTACAATGATAGGTAGGTAGGTAGGTAGGTAGGTAGGTAGGTAGGTAGGTAGGTAGGTAGATAGATAGATAGATAGATAGATAGATAGATAGATAGATAGATAGATAGATAGATAGATAGATAGATAGATAGATAGATGATAGATAGATAGACAGACAGACATATGCATGGTGGTAGCTCCCAAGTTTCTTTCCACTTTTCCTCCAGATTGTTTAAAGATAGGGCAACATGGTTCATGTGTATTGCTTTGACTTGTCCTGGCCCTCCCCTTCCTAATATGTCCTTCAGCATGTAGGGATCTCAACTATCAGAGTTCCCAATTAGAAGCCTCAATGACTCTATGGCTGACAGTTACTGTCCTAAAACACAACCGGGGGGCAGCAGAGTTGGAGAAGGCCACATATCCTTACCTTGAGACTTGCCCCTGTTTTAGAGCTTTCTGCTTCCTATGTCAACATAGTGCACTACAGTATTAATTGCTTTGCTGGGTCAGAACCAATTGGGAGGCTGGGCTAATCTGCCAGTCCAATAACTGCTTTCAGGCATTCATAATTTAAGTGGGATTATAAACCCTGTCAATATGGGGGGGGCAGCGGGGGGCGGAAACAAAGTTCCTTGGAGATAAACAATTGCATCAGCAACCCTATAACTTTCATCATTCTTTCTTTTCATTTTCGTTCCCCCACTTATACTATTAATCCTCTTTTCTATTTCAGTGGTCCTCTAATAGCTAAATATTGCAGAATTAATGAAAAGGAAGATAAGGGCTTCTGTGAATTGTAGTTTAGACTTTGTATACATAATGTGCTATGCACAAGTGAACCTCTAGCAAATTAACTCATAGTTCATTTACTACATTTATCTATTATCTTATTAATCTTCTGGACTTATGCGATTCATTGTGTCCAAAATGATCCATATAAACCAGATTCAGACAGCTTATTAGGCTAAAATTGACTAATGTATGGGAGCTTTTTATTTTTGCCTCCTAAATTAAGGTCGCCGACTCTCGTGTAGCTTAACTCTGCATCGTCCTTGGATAACAACTTGTGTTTTATAATCAGATAGCCCTCATGTTACAACCATTCACTTAGCAACCATGCAAAGTTACAACGGCACTGAAAAAGTGACTTACGGTTGGTCCTCACACTTACGACCATCATAGCATCCCCACACTCTCACAATCATAATTTAAGCCTGTATCTACAACAGTTGCAGTCAATTTACGACTTTCCCAGCCAGCTTCTGACAAGCAAAGTCAATGAGGGAAGCCAGATTCACTTAACAACACAATTCACTTAACAACGGCAGTGATTTGCTTAACAAACATGGCGAAAAAGGTTGTAAAATCGGGTGCAACTAACTCGATTACAGTCTTGTTTAGGCACGGAAATTCTGATCCCGGTTGCAGTTATAGTTCTCTCCAAGCAGCTATTTGGCTATCTGGTTATAAAACACAAGTTGTTATCCAAGGACGATGCAGAGTTAAGCTACACGAGAGTCGGCGACCTTAATTTAGGAGGCAAAAATAAAAAGCTCCCATACATTTCTGTCAATTATTGTGAGTGTGCATGCATGGAAACATCAGATAACCTGCTTCTCAGGTGGGGGAAAAATTGAAGCCCTGGATATTACATGTAGAAAATGCCTTCCAACATATCAAGTGTTTAGGGTTTTTTAGGTTTCCAGGATCCCATGGATTTAAGGGGTTAAGCTGGCATCATTCCGTCTCCCTCTCTTCCTTCCATTGCACCCCCCTGCAGCCTGAACTCCGCCAAGTGATCCTGCCAGCCGAAAAGGAGATGCTATCTTGCAGTCCTTTATTAAAGTGCGGACATAATCTGACTGGTTCTTATTAAAGCCCACAGATGGGGACGTGCACAGATTTTAAAGCCCAGTTCAGAACCGAAGCAGCTGCTTTAGAGATAGAACAATACGTGCTGGCTATATCTTTGTAGCAATGGGTGTTATACATTCTGACTCACACTCACACTCCCTCCCTCCCTCCCTCCCTCCCTCCCTCTCTCTCTCTCTCTCTCTCTCTCTCTCTCACACACACACACACACACACACACAGCTTCCCATTATCCCTCTTTTAAAACCATGGCAGATAACACTGCAGCCCATACTGGTTATTTGCTTCTGGTAGCTTTGTAATATATGGCTGCTCTTCTTAAAATCAAAGTGCCTAACTTGTTTGTCTTCCACCCAAGGCTAAATTATTATGAATGCATTAAAAAAATGTCCCACAAAGGTGACCTTAGCCCCACCCAGTCTTTTGGATGGGCAAATTTGGACAGGATTAGCACAACCCTAGGCAAAAATCTGATTGGCTGGTTTAATGTAATAAATGTAAGTTCTCAGGCTGTAAAAGCAGCAGTGGGAGAACTTACTTTCAGACTTGCAGGATTCTTTTAATGTAGCTTTACAGTAAAGTAGAATTAGTTTACCTGGTTGTGTTTCCTGTCTGGTCTACCTAGACAGGCTGACATCAATCTTGCAAGTCTAGTACTCTTGTACAAAGAAGGAATTTCAGGAATGGCCTCCTAACCTCATGAAATCCTGCTATGTGCCAAGCACCTGGCTGCTTTGTTGCTACACCAAAAGTGGATGCATAAATGATCAATTTGCAGAATGCCATGATATAACTAATGCAACAGAGCTGGGGCAGAATTTGATGTGAATGTGAACATGTTTATGACAGGCAGGCCTGGTGGCGTTTCCCACTGATTGTACCAAAGTGACTTTTGTGCTAAGCTTGCTAAAGAAAGCAGCAGTTAAGTGGGCAATACTGCTCATGAAAAGCAACAAACAGGTGCAGGACAACTTATCAGGATTTCATGCATAAACTTCGAGGACACTTTGGGGATCATTGCTAGGAGAGAGAGCTGGAAGCTCAAGCAAAGACAGAGGAGAGTAAGGTCATATATTTTGGACTTTAAGTTACTTGCTGGCAATGCAGGGTGGAATGGCTTAGCCCTGATTGACTTGGGGCTGGCTGAAGACCTAAGAGATGAGCTGATGAGGCAAGGCACCCCAAATACCCTGGAAGAGCTGTGTTAGCATTGTGTACTAATGGGGTGCTGACCAGAAGAGTTAAGGCAGGGAAGGAACAATAAGGGAAAAAGAACCCACAGCCAGTCTCCCTCCCAATGGCCTCCTCAGAATCCAGCATGGGAGAAGCCATGCATATCTGAGCAGCTGAGAGACCCCTGTCACCCGGAGAGAAGCAAAGAAGAAGGGATCGAGCACTATGCTTTTACTGTGGGACCCCAGGACACATAGCCAGATTAATGCTCAGTGAAAACATCAATGAAGTTCCATCAAACACAGCAATGAGATGCAGAACTTGTAAATGAACAAAGGCACGTAGCCAGCAAATGCCCAGGTCACTCTGAAGCAGCAGTTCCAGGAAACTTCATTAGTCCCCCCCCCTCCCAAGACCTCTGAAGGAGGACCCTCCACAATTTGAGGATAGTTCAGACAGCCAACAGAAGAGAAGCATATTTAAATACTCCTGTTATTTTAGATTCCAAGCGGAGGATTTTCTGTTGTTGTAGAGTCTGGGGCAACCACTGGTTTCATTAGATATAGAAACAATATAGAAACTAAAGTTGCATACTCAAGCTATAGAAAAGCTCAATAATAGTTGAGATGATTGATGGGCAGCCACTAAGAGCACGGCCAATTCTGCAGCTCACGGCTCCTGTGCCATCAAAGACCACACAGCGTTCGTAATGCTCTATGCCACCTGCCTCCTTCAACTGCCCACCATTTTGGGAATAGAGCGGCTTCAGCTGCATGATCCACAATATAAGTTGGGACACAAGTGACCCTCTCATTCTGCTCCCTTAAAATGCCTGCAACATTGCTTGCAGGCAATGAAAGCATATCCTCCACCCCACCCCAATGCAGAACAAACCAGAAAAATATGCAGACTTTGCAGATATGTTTGGAGAGGAAGAGAAAGGTCTGCTACCCAACCCCTCCCAATTGGGCTTGTGATTGCACCATCAATTTGAAACCCGAAGCCCAAATCCCAGCAGAGACGGCCCGTTCCATTTCTACCTGCAAATTAGCTGTTTTCAAATTAGTTGCAATAGTCTTTCATGCAGTTATTTTCCTATAAGATCAATTCAATGAAGCATTTGTCCCCCACCCCCATGTTTTGCGCTTTCCTTGTCTGGTGGCCTTCTTTTTAAACAGAAAGGATCCTTTTGCTCAAGGGAGAAATTCAGGAAGGGTCCTGAAGTATTTAAAATACTTTTGAGTATTTTAAAGAGCACTCACGGCACATCTGATAGTCCGGAAAGAGAGTAGATGCTCGGTCTTATAAGCACTGTTTCCACTCCAGGCCTCCCAGTGAGGATAGTCTCCTTTCTCCAAAATGAATTGCTGTCCTTGATATTCAGGATACTCAAAGCCTACCCAGCTATGGGTCAAGAAAAGAGAGAGGGAAAAGTATGAGGACATGTGGTTTCTAAAATCAAACTCAAATTCAGCTCAAATCTTAATAGCATCACACAAAAAGTTATGGAAAAAAGGTATATGATATAGGACATTTCTCCCAATTCTTTAAGAGTTAAAAAAGGTCGGGCAGTCTAATTCCTACATATGTGATCAGCTTCTCTGCAGCACTGTGATTGCTGTAAATATTAATTGATGTTTGGGGTAAACACAGAAGAAGTTGCTTTGCAATCAAACTAACTATTGTGCTTTGTTTGATACATAGATTCTGATTGCCAGCAGGGTTTCAAGAATTCAAGCAGAGTTATTTCAAATGAATGACTATACCTACATGTAGCTGGCAGAGATGGCAAAAACGACTGTTCTAATGAAAGAAAAGAATTTATCTAGTTTTGTTTCCATTTGGAAACCTCTTCTGGATTTTGTACTCAAAACTGGAAAAAACCAACACTTTGTTTTTGGATGAGTAGAACGACCTTGCTGTTATAGAAATGGCTTGAAACATTTAGAAATGTAAAGCAAAAAAGTTGAAATGGTAACCGTTTATGTATTCTACTGCCCTGAAAAAATGGGAAGCAATTACCTTTTTTCACTTCTTTCCTCTTTAACTTTCCTAATTTGGTTTTTACTTTATCTTATAAACTTTAAAAAAGAAAGACTCAGTTGAAAAGACCAGAAACCGCTGTGAGCTTCCCAATGTACACAGTGAACTGCAAAAACACTTACGGGCCATTTTCCACTTTGATGGAGCGAATCTTGCGGAAACCACGTTCCATGACATTGGGGCATTCCATCAGGAATTCAGAACGCTTCCCCTGGAAATTTTCTTCTTCCCAGACAATGATCTTGAATTGCCCCATGCTCTCCATGTGGCTGGTCATGGGTAGATCTTTGGCTGTGGAGGTGGAATAGGATGGTTAAGAATGCATTTGTGGAGCAGCAGGAGAATGTATGTGTATGTGGAGAGAGATGCTATGTGTGAGTCATATCTGTCCCTTCTGACAAAGCCCCTCAACTATGGACCAAGATGTCAAGGAGGAACAGTGACAAGCATTATGCAAGATTGCCAAATAGAGAAGAGGAAGATTTAGGGAACACCTGACAGGCCGAGAAAAGGAAAATTGTTCAAAAGTTTGTTTTTGAACAAAACAGGATTGCATGGCTATTGGATGGATTGCAAACTGAAGGATACCACAGGTAAGTGATCTTCCTTTTCATCTACTTTTCTTCTCCCTTCATGTTATTTCTCTTTCTCCCTGACCAATTTACATAATGGAGCACTATTTTCTACTTGCCATCCAGAGACCAAAGTCACACAGGTAAAGAGTGTGACACCAAAGAAGGCCTTAATAGATTCATTCATTGAATGACATGGCACCTCAGCTCTTACACATCATGTAGTCTTGTATATTCTCATACAAGGCATTTTTCGTGTTCTAGACTAAACCATGATGTATTGATTACGCCACCATTGGCTGGATTCAAACATAATGCTTAGCCATAAACAGAAAAAGCATAAGTGAGGTCACACAACACACCAAGAATCAAACACAGCTTACTGTGATGCTATGCACTCACCATAAAGACCTACACATGCCAATAGCAATTATGTTAGACTGGAAGGAGAGTCTTATCCTGAAGAGCATGTTTAGGAGTATTATTTAAGAGCAGTGTAGTCAAAAAGTTGGCATTATCTATTAGTGTTATTAAAATTGTCAGCATTCACTCAATATTCAATCTACTGAAGAATTAGTGGTTATATTCACACAGCATGCTTTAATCTTGTTTAAGCTTGAGCAGGGTTTAGTATATGGCAAAGATAGCCTGAACATGCAGTAGAGCATAGTATTTGGGCAGAGGGATTTTAATTTTGCTGAATTGGGCGCCAAATGCCTTCAGCAATCGCCAATCCTTTTAATTCATAAATCCCTGATCCAGAGGAACACCAGAGGATTCTGGAATAGAAGGAGGCCAGCCAAAGGGAATTCCCAAATTCAAGGAATTTTCTCTTGCTTCCCAATTGCATAAGGCGAGCCGCAGCCGAGAGCCTTTCCTTTAAGGCTGCCTCGTTCGCTACCCTGGTGTCAGATTTGCACCCGCGGAATTCTACACACGCCTCCTAGTCCTGGGGAATAGTACACATTTGTGCACGCACAGATCGTGTAGACATGCGCTCAAATGTGTGTGCGCGCACACACCTGCAGACCTCGGCGCTCCGCTTCTTCTCTCTCGCTCAGTCGACATAGTCTAATAGCCCTGCTGAGAATATGCGAGACGCGAAGAATTAGAAAGGAAGGTGAACAGCGAAATGCCATCGGACCCCGCCGGCCTCGAGGTCGAGCCGTCCAGTTGCGAAAGAGGCTCCCCCGGCATTCCGACCGCAGCATCCTGCCCCAAGCCAGCTAAGAACAGGAGTAGCAGCCATCCAACGCCGGCGCCTCCAAAGGACTTCTAAGGCAATCCAGGCCAAGAAAGCGCCGCATCTCGGCTGAGCGCGCTGATCCTCCGGCGACCGGCCAACTGCAAACTTAACGTCCCAGAAAAGCCACCGCCACCACCACCATTCACCACCAACCACCACCACCACCACCCATCAGTCCACGGCAAAAAATGAGCGCTTCCCCAAGCCCAGGGAAGGCGGGCGAATCCTCAAAAAAGAGTGCCAGGATACAAAGCAGCGCGCAGGGACTTACCGTTAGCGGAGCAGAGAAGGGCAAAGGTTGGAGATAGGGGGCTGGAGGTCCCCGGCCGCATTATATAGCCTGGCCTGGCCAAGTGACAAGGGGAGAGCACAACAGGTTGCGCTGAGTCAGCGAGGGGCAACTATGGGAGGGCGGTCAGCCGGGCCTGTCCATTCCTCTTGCCCATCCTGGCGAGATGCCTCGCCTCCCCGAGGCCCATAAAGGGATGAAGCGGGCATGTTAGTTTAGCAGTCGAAGAGCGAAAGATAAAGGCCCTGACGCACCGATTCCCTTTCACCTCGGAACAAAGCCCAGCTCAGCTCGAGGATTAAGCTCGCCGCCCTTTTCCCAGGCCATTGCAAGGGAGGGACCGGCCGCCCTTCCAAAGCGCAGGGAGAAAGCGTCGGTGGCGCCGCCGTCGCAAGGCGAGATTAGCGCCAGGTCTCCCTCGAAATAGCCCCCTTTTCCCCCTTCAGAAAGAGTCGCGCTTAACTGGTACTTCGAGGACCCTCCGAATTATTTGGCTTACTACCTAGCAGAGGGGGAAACCCAGTTGGCCTGCTTCGATGGTTGCTTTTCCCTCTTAATCACACCCCAAGGAGGGGATCCACTCTTCTCAAGAGCACTTTTACACGCGTTTTTGTTTGTTTTTAAACTCGTGGAAAAGTTTTGCTTTGTTTCACAGCAGGAAACGAGAGACATCCCCAAAATCAGCAGGCCTCGCCCTGTGACAGAAGGCACATGCAAACGGGGTCGGGAAATCATGCATAAAATGCGAATCTTTTCACAACAACCAGGGTTTCCCTTCCATCTGCAAAGTTCATAGTTGCCTGGAAAGTGAGCAATGCTGGATCCTCTGCATTTCCAGAGAAGCCCTGTGGGAGCCACACTGAATTTTGTGTCCCACTAAGATTTGCTAGTAATTGTACAATCTCTTTACGTCCCACTAGAGGGCATAAAAGGGCAGGAATTGTACATGGAACTGCAATTGAGGGGACTTGCTGGCAGTTATTTCCTAAGAAATAATTAAAACTTCATTTTCTCTCGTGGAGTTCTCCCTAATGATAATTCCCAAATACATGCATATTAAGGTGAGTTATCTCTCCCCCCCTCCTACTTCTATTCTGGTAACCTTCCAGTTCTCCTCTCAGATCTTTTGAAGAAAATGTGTACATGATCCTGGGCTTTGGGCAATTTTGTGTAGCATTTTAAGGCATTTTAGGTATTTCAAACATTACAATGTGCCTGAAATTTGATCTGATCAAAATAAACCTGAAATAAATTCAAGAAGATATCGAGCTAATCGGGATTTTGCCCAGGGAAATAAAGTAATATCTTTTAACAAACTTTGATCAATTCTCCTATTGAAATATATTTATATATTATATCAGGCAGTGCTTTATAGTGAATAAGCTAGAATGGGGTGCATATTTTTTTTAATTGCCCAACCTTAGTGAGCTGCTTTATGCATGGAAATGGCATATCAAATAATTCTGAGTGCATTATGGGAGACCTGTGTTAATCTATTTTAGTGAGAGACTAAGTAGCAGCTTTTTCAAGCTCAATTTTAATAAATTTGTTCATTGGAAAAGCTGCTCCCAGAAGCCCCTTGATTTTTGTTTAAATGTTGACTACAAATACTTAAAACAGTTGTTGTTGTTGTTGTTGTTGTTGTTTTAAAAAAAAGTTTAAGCTGTGTATTTGTTTAACCTCCTTAGTGGGATGAAAAGGTGAAAAAATCCAATTCCTGAACAGTTCATGCCCCTGGGAAAAAGGCTTAGGTGTTGAATAAAAATAAAGGTTCCCCAATGTGAGGCACAAAGCATGGCAGATAAAGAGAAGCGCTATACAATGTAACACACTGCTTTTTTCTGGGATTTCCTGCCTAATTGTTTAGGACTACAGTTGTGCTACTGGTGTATTTTATTTGAGGCCCCTTGCATGTGTCGTTCTGTGCTTTACCTTGACCCTAGGCTATTCACAGGCTGTCCATCACTTTGTTGCTTGCCTTACTCTTTAAAGGAATATGGATTTGTTTTATTGGGCTTCCACCCAATAAAAAACCAACATCAGATGGAGAAGTGGACTTGAATCATTGTGAATTTTTTTATTATTATCAAGAAAAAGGAGGTGGGATGAAAGGAGAAAAATTACCTGTTCTCTAGCATCTTTTGCCTGATTCATTATCTGAAGATGTTGGAACATCTAGAGATGTTTGACTCCAGTATAATTCTTAGAACCTTTAGCAAACCAAATCTCGTCTGAAAATTGTGGAAGCTGTAATTCTACGTGTCTGAAAATTCTACAGATTGTGGAAAGCTGCTTGGAGAACAATTGCTCCATTGTGGCTACTTAATATTATCTCCAAGATATTCTGAACAGTTGTGGACAATTGCAGTGAAATGTTCTCCGAGCTTTCTTGCTGCTTTTACATTGTTTGGTTCTACTGTGTAAGTCAGTTGGATTGGTCCAACCCATTCTACACTGCAGGAAAACAGAATGTTATACTCAGCAAGAAATAGTTTAGGTAGGCCTTGCTTAGTGACCACAATTAGACCTGAGAACTCGGTCATAATGAACTTGTTGCTAAGTGAAACTACAGCTGCTTATTTTGCCTCAGCTTTTCTTTGCTTTACAGACATACAAGGTTATAAGTGTGAGAATTGGTCATAAAGTTACTTTTCCATCACTGTCGTAACTGTGAGTGGTTGCTAAGCAAAGATTACCTGCATTTTCCCCTTAAAACAATGTCAGGGTTACATGAAGTGGTGATATTCAGCCAGTTCGTACCTATTCGGAAGAACCAGTTGTTAACTTTCTAAGCGGTTGGGAGAACCTGTTGTTGGAAGAAATCTCATTTTGTTTTTTTCTCACATTACAGGGCTAATCCTGTAAGGGAGGCAGGAAGGAAACATTCTGGTGTTGTTTCTAGCCTAATCTTTATTGCCCTTCTTACAGAAACTGCCTCTCCAGTGAATCCTTATTATATTGTAACAGCTAAGGCGAAGCGCCCATTGATCTGAGTGATGTTGAGTTGGCCACACCCACAGGGTCACATGATCACTGAGCCACACCTACCCAGCTGGTCATTGGGGCAGTTCTTAAATTATTTGAATCCCACCACTGTTTACATGTTAAAGAACAGTCAATTTGGTATACTGGTTAGGGGACCAGCTTAGAAACCAGGAGCCTGTGAAATGTAGTCTTGCCCTAGGCACAAACTCACTTGTTGATTTTGTGCCAGTCACTGCCTCTGAGCAGTAGGAAGGGCCCAATGCAGTGGTGGGTACCAGTTCCAGTACTGTGCTCCGGAGGGCCCACCCACGCTCCTTATCTGTCTTTAAAGCCTTTGGTGCTTACGCGCATGGCGCATACAGTGCCTATGCGATGCTCTGCCCAGCAGCTGAAGCGTCGCTGGAAGGTAAGACGGATGCATGCGCTATGCACGTGCTGCACACGTTCATGTGGAGGACGCCGGCCCCGTTGCAACCGTACTGGTTGCAATGGGATCTGGAACCCACCACTGACCCAATGGCAAACACCTTCTGAAATCTTGCCAAGAAAACTGCAGGCACTTGTCCAGGCAGTCCCACAAGTCAACCCTGACTTGAAGACACACATTTCTGCGCCCACCCACCCCCAAGCTATATTAAAGGGCCAAGCTACTTATATAACCTCTATTTTGACCTTCCTATTTCACTGAGCTTTATGCTTACTGGCTTGGCATGATTGAATAAAAGACTGACTTCACTCTTTGTGTTAAACTGTTGTGTACTTTGTTCATTAGCTTAGTACCATGTATCCATTATGCCTTAGCATTTTATGCAAAACAAGGCATTATGGCTTGTTAAAGAAATTATCACTTAAAAATCCTGGGTTAATTATTTTTTTTAAAAAAAATTGAAGATTTGCTTGGATTTAATTTATAGGAATTAATTTATAGGAAGCTATTACCACAAATTACCACAAAGGCTGGTTTCACATCACCAATTTTTTAAATGACATCCCCCACAAAAAAAAATCTTGATATTCTCCAAAAGCAGTGAAGCAGTCTGCATCTGACCATCCTACCAATATTTATATATATATATATATTATTTTTAAACAAACAAAAACGAACAAAAAACTTAAACACATACAATCTTCTTCCATTTCATATAGCATGTTTGTTTACAAAGATTTTGTGCGTCCTTCCCATGGTCACCACTGACAATTATATATCGAATCACAAATTGTTCATTAGATAAACGTAAGTACATTATTATTAAATGTCAATTTTTCAACTGTAATAATTATTCCTTAATTTTAAACAAGATATTATGAATATTGAATCCATACATACAACATTATTTTGTATCAATAGTTCAACTCCAATTATTATTCCTACATTTTAAACAAAATATTCTTTATATTGAAATCATACATACAACATTATTCCATTACATCATTCTAATCTGTTTAACAGTGCTAAACCCTTATAGTATTGCATATATCATTCTATTATTCTTAAAATATAAAAAGTTCTCCCACTTTTTCCATTACCATGATTTTTTATCTAACCATTGATAAAACAAATCCCAAACCTTGTAAAATTGTTCATCTTCTTGTTCTCTAATTTCAAATGTGAATTTACACATTTCCGCACATTCCATATATTTCTGGTATAATTCCCAATAAAAAAAAGTCTCTGGTTTAAAGTCTATACGTTTTTGTGTCATTTTCTCCAACCACGTGTGGATCTTAGTCCAATATCTTTTAGCTACACAAAACCACCACATATGGTAATATGAAGACGGTGTCTGATGACATTTCCAACACTTTTCTGATTTATTCTTGCACTTCCTTGCTATTCTCGTCGGGGGTAGATGCCACCTGTAAAACATCTTATTCAAATTTTTTTTATATGCTGTTGACGTTGTCATTTTGTAATTTTGGGACCACAATTTCTGCCACTTCTCTAATTCAATCCCATGCCCAAAATTTTCCCCCCAAGCTATCATAGTTCCTTTAACTTGTTCTTCTTCTAACTTAACCTCTAGTAAATGTCCATAAAGTTTTTTAATTACTTTTTCATCAATACCCATCAAAATTTTATCTAACTCAGTCATTTTATCATAAAAACCTTCCTCTTTACAGTCCTTGTCATATCTAGATTGTATTTGCACATATGAAAACCAGTTCATCTTTATACCTTCCTTTTCCAGATCTTACATAGATTTAAGTTCAACCTCTGCATTCAATATTTCACCATATCTAACTGTTCCTTTTTGTATATTATTGCATATGAAAAGGCTTCGATAGTTGATAGCCAGTCTGGAATTTTTAAATAATATTGTCTTTTAATCTTCCCCCAATTTAGTAGCAAAGCCTCCCGTAGGTAATGTCTTCTAAAATACCCCTGTGTTTAGTTCCCCTGTACCACAAAAAGGCATGCCATCCCAACAATAGATCATGTCCTTCAAGAGTCAATAATTTGCTATTCCATAGTGTTATCCATTCTTTAATCCACATCAAACTTGCTGCCTGGTGATATAGTTCCTAATTGGGCAGGCCCAATCCTCCTCTTGTTCTTGTATCTTGTAACAATTTTAGTTTTATTCTGGCTTTCCCCCCCTGCCATATGTACTTCAACATTATTTTATTTAAGTCATCAAAATATTCCTTCCCTAATCTAATTGGAATCGTCTGGAACAGATGTAAAATTCTAGGTAGAATATTCATTTTAATTGTAGATATTCTCCCTATCATCGAAAGTTGTAGATTTTCCCATCCTACCAATATTGATGGAAATATTCAACAGAAAAAACATGTTTTGAATCTAACATCAGTTTAAAAATAATAGTTTGGAAATTTGTTTGTATATTATATGGAATTTGTTTCATTTAATAAACCTCTAGGGGATCTACAAAGAACAAAATATTATTTACTTTGTTTTCCTTTATGACAGGCTAAAGTATAACTTACAAGGCATAATTTCATTTGCTGAGCTGGGTAATGAGACCAAATCTTTTATTTCATTAAAAGAGACCCAACCAATGAAGCAATTTTTCCATATCTTGTGACTGTTTCCATAGCCATTTACATTGCACCTATAAATTAGAAGTACCTTCAATAAGGAAGTGAGGCAAGAAGAAATGCTAAACGAGGTAAGGCGGATCCTTGTCTAGATTTTCATGGCCAAAGGAGCTGGAAAATATATTATGAAAAAGTGTGACACTACAATGTTGTTCAATAAATGTTTTGAGCCCTTTGGGGCAAAGTAGATTGTTTTCCACTTTCTTCCAGGGGGAGCAGTTTTTCTTGAGCCCCATCTCATCCTTCCCTCCTTGCCTGGAGCAGATGGAAGTAGCGCCAATCCCTGTTTATTTTGCCACTGGTTGCCCGGTGCAGTGTTTGCTCCAAAAGTTGTTTCCTGCTGCAGGCAGAGGCACAGCTGGGTTTATTTGCCAGGCCTGGTTGATTAGATCAGGAATCCCTCCTGCTGCCGCCCTTCGCTCTCTCCTTCTTTCCCATCTCATTTCACCAAGGGATAACGCTGCACCCAAAGGAAGAAAATGCAGAGAAGAGAAGGATGTGATTTCTCCTATCATGCCAGGAGCAAGAGCAGCAGTGGAAGGAATACTGCCTTCCCTTAGGCTTGAGGTAGCCAGACATTCAAACTGTGTTTTCAAAGCCTGCTTGACCATGGTTAATGAAGCCCTTCATGGTAGTGGGCCTGGGTACTTGAGAGACCGCCTACTGCCAATTACCTCCACTAGACCGATCCGATCGCATCGATTAGGCCTCCTCCGAATTCCATCTTCCAGCCAGTGCAGACTGGCAACTACCCGGAGGAGAGCCTTCTCGGTGGCTGCTCCGACCCTCTGGAACGAACTCCCCGTGGAGATTCGGACCCTCGCCACCCTCCAATCCTTCCGCGCCGCTTTAAAGATCTGGCCTGGGGTTAAGATTTTAACCCCACCTGAATTGTGTGACTGTTGTGCTTTCTTTTAATATGTTGTATTGTCTTTATGTTTGGAATACTGTTTGTCTTGCCCCCCCACCCTTCTGAATTGTGAGCCGCCCTGAGTCCCCCCAGGGAAAAGGGCGGCATACAAATAAAGGAAACTAATAAAGGAAACTAACTAACTAACTAATGAAGTCATCATTTCTCCAGTTACTCCGATTGTCTCAAGTGGGGATGATATACCGAACTGATGTTAACTAGCCCCTGTCCCCCAACTGTGTTTCTAGTTCTCAAGCTTTGCTGGATGGTTAGAGCCAGGCCTTTCTACCTCTTTGAGTTGCCTGACATATTTTTCCAGCACAGCAGTTTCCACAATTCTCCTGTCTTGGCTATCTAGTCTTTCTTACTAGTGTAAATTTTTGGAAGAAAATTTAGACAAGGCTTGCCTTTGTTCCCACTGGTAAGTGGGCTTGGATAAATGGGTGGATTCATGATCCTCTAAGATGCTCTAAGACTCTAGTAAGGAAAAAGTCTCTTATTTTGGCCTTTGCTTGGGCCTATTTGAGGATTGTCCAATGCAGCAAGGTTGTTGTTGATGATGATGTTATTATCTATCCAGTCATGTCCAATTATATGGACCAGATCTCCCTGAATCTTTCTATCTTGCACTACGTCTTGGAGTTTTCCTATGCCCTGGCTGGTGTCAGCTTTGAGGGTTGCAATATATCAAATAATGATGTAGAAGAAGGGAATTTTGCTTCTTATTCCCTTATTATAAGCTGAGAAAAAGCCACATTTTCTGCTACAGGTGGCCACTATATATTACTGTTTCTTATAGCCTATCTGTCTGATGGGAATGTGTAAGCCTCTCGTGTCCTTAATAAGTATCTTCTGCCTTTCCTTTCTTTAGATTCCAGCTTTCCTTCAGCTCTCAAAACTAGAAGACCAAAGGAAGTCATATCTGTTTTTGTTTATTGTTGTTTGTTTTGTTTATTGGATTTATATGCCGCCTTTCTCCCACAGGACTCAGGGAGGCGTACAACATTAAAAAAAACACATATTACAAAAGTTAAAAAAAATAGAGTATCCAAAAACAAACCCAATTAAGATTAACAATAACATTTAAAAAATTAGATTAAAATTAACAATAATCAATCATTTATTTTATTTTGTTCAGGCCAGGCCGGCTTGAACCATTTTAAACTGAGGGACGAAAACAACAGTGAAATGGAAGAGACACACAACTTTTTCAGCATCCTAATCGGGTGGGTTCCTGCTGCGAACCTTATGGGTGTGCTGCACGCAATAAAAATTGTTCTGCGCATGCGCAGAAGCGAAAAACAAGATGGCGGCACCATAGGCGCTACCCAGAGAACCAGTTCAGGGGCGTGGCAGGCCTGGGTCACTGTCGGTTCCAGCAACCCAGGCTGCCATACGGCTACCGGTTTGATTGAATCTGTCCAAACCGGTAGGAACCCGCCACTGATCCTAATGACATGATTAATATTTATGGGTGGTGGGGCCTGCAAAACAAATGCCACACCAACATGCAAACATTTTTGTTCCGTTTTTAGTTACAATTTGCCTATTTTACAGCTTATATTATTTTGTTCTGCTTCCCACATCAAAATGGTGAGAAACTGAGTTGTCCATCAGAGTCCTAGGAAGCTCTGAGGGTTGTAAAACATGGCTATAACTAGCCCAGTCCTGATGTAAGTGAATCATGGTTTAAATAATGTTTACAGAGCTCTTTACCAAAGAACACATTACATATACATCAGATTAATCCTGACAATCTTTTCCTGTGAGGCTGGCCAGGGATTGCAGATCAGGAAGAAAGGTGAGACAGCAGTTCACCTCAGGGCGTCCACTGAAATCTGCCTATGCAAAAGCTGCATCTGCTGTTTCACAGCTTATACTCTTCTTGATTGCTTCTTGGGTTCTACCAAGAGGGAGCTTTGGAAGAAGAAGTGGCCTTTGAAGAGCCATCTAAAAGGGGTGTTAGTTTAATGTTTGTATTTGGATGCTGAGAAACATATTACTCTGCCCTTGCATGTCAGAAAAGAAACAGGGCAGCAGCCATCCTGAGAATAACACACACACACAAACACACACACAAACACACACACCAACATCAGGTTACCTATCTGGCCTCTTTGATTGCTATGGGGACTAATCCACCTAGAAGGCCACAAAGGACCAGCCAGCTGTTCCCATGCAGATGATGACGTCTCACAAGGCCTGGCTATTGGAACTGAAGCAAGGGTATCTAATTGATGCCATGCCTCGGTTCAACCTGTCGAACTCCATAGAATTGCATCAATAAATGCACTGAATTTTAAAGACTAATGCTTGTTTTTATTATTATTGAATTTTCCTTCACCTGAAAATTTGCTCCTCTCATTCAAATAAAAAGTCCGGAAAAAAATATATGTCACCATAAGGATTCATCCCAAGCTCTTTTTTTTTTTTAAACTGAAACGCTGATGAAGTTTTTGATAGACAGAAGTGATCATCTTCTTATGTCTGCAGTTCACACTGATATTCATGGCCCAGAATAAATTGGTAAAGAAGTTGGCAACCCCAGGGCAGAAGATGCCACTTATTATTATTATCATCAGAGGCTTTGTGTGTTTCAGTAGCTGCATGAAATCAGCAGCTATAGCCAAGAAAGCATTTTGACTAATAATTTCTAACTCTTCCTAATAAATAAAATGGCAGTCTTTTAAGTGAGGGAAATAGAGGTTGCTTTGGTGAAAGAATCAAACAGATTAGATAATACGGGGAGCAGAACAAAACCTGATATCATCAGCAATAAAATCTGCCTGCAATATCTCATGAATGAAACACTGCTAGGTAAATCTGTTCCTCCCATCCATGAAAACACACAGGGAAAATTGTGTGAGAACAGAACATTCTTGTGCCTGAGGGCTCCCAGCCTGGCAACTGGGCTTGGAACACAGGGCTGATACAGTTCCTGGCTATTTTCTCCTCCCTCCTTCATTCACCTTCTCGGTTCACGGCCAAGATGTGAGATTAGAACCAGCAGCAGTTTCAAGTGTGTGTTCTGTTCCTGAACTATATGTAGCTTACCTTTCCATTCTTTTGAATTCGTGGCTCTTTCTTTTTTCCCATTTCCTGTTTTTGAGATTCAATGAAGACAAGGTCTATCCTGGCTTTTTCTAAGATGAACCTGTGGCTTTGTTCTTTTTCTTTTTTCTTTTTAAGAGACTTATAGGTTCACCGTAGATGGGCTGCAAAAATCTGAGTGACCCCTCAATAGCAGCAAATAGACTCAGGAAACACGGCCTCTTTGCTACTTTCTAATGGTCTTCTAAAGGGACGTGGTGGCTCAGTGGCTAAGACGCTGAGCTTGTTGATCAGAAAGGTCGGCAGTTCAAATCCCTAGTGCCGCATAACAGAATGAGCTCCCGTTACTTGTCCCAGCTTCTGCCAACATAGAAGTTCGAAACCATGTAAAAATGCAAGTAGAAAAATAGGAATCACCTTTGGTGGGAAGGTAACAGCGTTCCGTGCGCCTTCAGCATTTAGTCATGCACATCACATGACCATGGAGACGTCTTCGGACAGCTCTGGTTCTTTGGCTTTGAAATGGAGATGAACACCGCTCCCTAGAGTCAGGAACGACTAGCACACATTAAAGGGGAACTTTTACCTTTAATGGTCTCCTGGATTACTTCAGGACAGAGTTGTGGCAGAGAGATGGTTGGTTATATAAAATTAAGAAATAAATAAGCATGGCATCCTAAACATATGGCTTGAGAACTAATTTGTGAATGTTAATAAAAGTTTCTCAAACTGGAAAGGGGGAAAAAGCAGAGGAGCCCAGATACGCTAACACAATTCAATTTTCATTCACCACTTCACCCTAAGACAAAGCATTGTTCTTTTTAAAACTTTTCTCCCTTTTATGTCCCCAACAGAAATCTCTTCATGTGAGTCACACCATTGTCAAAACGGATTCACTGATCTGCTCACTGAATAGTATTTAGTTTGGATGACCCCCAACATGGTTGGGGACTGCAACCACTCCCTGTCTCGCAGCCAGGACATTGTCTAACAGAGCCTTAGAAAGGTAGTGCCAGGTACCAGCCACATAGGGTTAAGGTGACCTGTTAGGGGTGTAGTAAAGATCAATCACCCGTGGAAAGCTGCTCACTCAGTTTTTTGGTTTTTTTTTACATATACCACTTCTTGGGCTAACGAGGTAGAAGATCTACGACTTCAAGAACATTCTGGACCCCTAAAATGCAGGTCTGTGCTAGAAGTAAAGATAACACACCTGCCCCTAGGCTGTTTTCAAAGCAGATAGCAACTTGAAGCCATAACTATTACTTCCTCACAGTCCAATTTTTCACTAGTAAGTTTTCTCAATGCCCACGGAAATCATTCTTCAGTGAGCTGATAGTAGAGGTGATAAGAAGTGAAGTATTTCTATTGCCTTATGAAAGATAGAAGGGTAAATAGGGCTGGCCATTGAAGAGAACGAAGTAGCTCTATTCGGAGGCAATGCCAAGAGGTTAGAAGAGAGGGCTGTATGTGTTTATACGTCAATGGCCTATCATTTCCCTGGTTTGCCAGCTGTCTGCCATGTGGTAAAAAGATACTGGCTATTTGCCAACATTCAAATAAGGTGCTCCTGCTAGTCTGACCAGCTTTGTGCATTCATTGGAGGCAATGCCTCCTTGTTCTTCACCTCAGGCAGTAAGATGCAAGCCCTGGGAATAATGCTTAGATATTTTCGGGCCTGGCTAATTTGCTTTCCTTCCTTATTGCATGTTAAAAGATGGAGGGGAATGGCTCCCTTTGTCAAACCAGACAGCAGAAGCAGAGTTAGCCGAGTCTGCCTATGGACATGTGCACCTCACATTTGATTGTACAAAACTATAAACTTTTAATAAAATTTGGTGGTGCCACCAGACTGATTTTTGAATGCCATAAACCGACACAGAGTTCCTTCTACAATGACTGGAAACAGAAACTCCACCTTTTAAATCGATAATCAACAGGCACACATTCAGAAAGTTTGGGTAGGCTATTCTTCTTTATGCAACACTCAAATACAGCACACACATACACACACACACACATATAAAGTGTTGTACAGATAGTCCTCGACTTACAACAGTTTGTTTAGTGGCCATTCAAAGTTACAACAGCACTGAAAAAAGGGACTTATTACCATTTTTCACAGTTACAGCCTTTGCAGCACCCCCACCCCTCCAATGTTCATGCGATCAAAATTCAGATGCTGGGTAAATGGTTCATATTTATGACCGTTGCTGTGTCCCAAGATCATGTGATCCCCTTTTGCGATCTTCTGAGAAACAAAGTCAATGGGGAAGCCATTCACTTAATAACCATGCTGCTAATATTTATCAACTATAGCGACTCACTTGACAACTGAGTCAAGGAAGGTCGTAAAATGGGGCAAAACTCACTTAATATATGTCTCACTTAACAACAGAGGTTGGGCTCAGTTGTGGTCATAAGTCAAGGACTACCTGTACTAACATGAAAGTGTGCTTTCTAGATTGTGGGAAAATGCTTCTAAGATAACAGTATAAAATATCTCTGGTAATAGTTCCATGTCTTCAATGGCTATATTGCTCCAAATTATCATAACAAAAGCTCCCCTCTTCTCCAGTTATCCTCTGCTTGAAGCAGAGACTCTTGAAGTATAGTCTGCTGTAGACAACTCAGAAGTGTTACTTAATATGACTATTTAAAATATGTATTTTTTTTCCAAAATCATGGTTTGGTATTTACTATATATGGTTGGTCTATTTAATGCTCTTGTGAATCCAAGTTATTCCAAATTTTACTGGTTGTGGGACATGACAAGAGAACTATCTTCTACCTGCTCCCAAAGGGTAACAAATCAGAGATTAGGGTTGGTAGGAGCATGAGGAGAATCATCATTTCTGCTTGATAAGACACAACTACCAAGCCTCGCGTCCCTCCCCCCTTTCTTCTGTCAAGACACAGGAGCTTCACTTTCTTTTGCATCATGCCACCCTGTGAAATCCTATTTTGCCTACATTTGCCTTCCTGCTTTGTATTTGCTTGCCTAATGAGATGTCAAACAGTCTAGAAATCGCTGCAGGATTACCACATCCTGGTGGCTCACCCTACCAGCTGGGAACTTATTTTCACTATATTTCCCCTTCTGAGTGGAAGGGTTTTTAAAAACTGACAAAAGATGCCAGTTCAAAAATGTAAAAACAAAGGCCAGCTCTTTGGGAGAAAGGGGCAAAGTTCAGATTCCAAAAAATGCTCTTTGTTTCAAGCCAGCTTTATTGTCAGACAGAGGGCAGACGCAACAAGTAGTAAGGTGGGATTCAGAGATGGGTTCCTACCGGTTCTCTGAACCACCATCTTGTTTTTTGCTTCTGCGCATGTGCAGAAGCATTTTTTTAGTACTGCGCATGCATCCCTGAGTGAACCAGCAGTAGCAGCAACTGGAACCCACCCCTGGTGGGTAGCAGTTGTCTATCTGTCAGAGGACAAACTTTGGTGCCTCTGAAACTAGCTTGTCTTCAGACTTGATGGAGGATGCGATTCTTGGCCAACATTAATCATTTTTCCCCTAACATTATTTTTTACACACACAGGAACTCTTACAAGATTAGAGGAACCTATGAAAAACAAGGCCTTCTTTACATTTTATATGGAATCCCTGGGGATAGTATGTTGTGTGAAAAAAATCTGAGATAATTGTGGTTACTGTCTCTTAGTTATCTCTCTTGGCATTGTCCTTTACTAGACAGAGTCACTTGGAAGAATTGAGTTGATGGGGAGATGATAGTAGATACATTATTGCTTGGCTATTTATCATTTTGATTCAAAGTGGCTGTTCTGAAGAGCTTTCCAATTTAGCAAACATACAAAAATTACAGGCGATAGAATATATTTCTTTTTGTTTCTTGAAACATAACAATGCTCTTCTTCATATCCATTTACTGAGGTTTTGTCCAAAGAAGCTGAATGATGGCAGATGTAGGAAACACCAAACAATTATTTGTACAGTGTCTGGCTAAACCAGGGTAGGTGATGTAGGATCCTTTGGTGATGACTACCGTTTTCAGCATCTTTAACAGAGAAACAAACTGATGCATCACTAAAGACATTGTAAGTGATCCATAGCTAATATGTGTTCCTTTTGGAGCCAGGGCCAGTTGCTGGAGAACCACCGTAGCAAGATGAGGATTCTTCTACCTGTTTATTTCCCCTGGGAAGGCCCATAGTGGGAAACAGGAGGCTGGATTAAATAGGCAGAGTTCATCACATCGTCTTACAATAAAAAAGTAAGATTTTCAGCCCTTTCAGAGGAGCAGCTTTGCTTTTTAGTGAGTGGGGTAAACTTCCTAGAGATCATCTACATTTATGGCTATAATTTTTAGATTATGTTTTGGATCCAGGAAGCATAGCAAACATAAATTAGCATTTTCTGGAGTTGGAGAATTTTGAGATCCTATATGGGTAGAATACACTACGTTGGGGGAAACTGCAATTATCTTTGAATAAATCAGCCATTTCTCTGACAATATTTTTCTTCACTATTTCTCTCCCTCCCTCTCTCTCTCTCTCTCTCACACACACACACACAGAGAGAAAACGAACTGCTTTTTTGCGGGGGAGAGAAGATTATTTTCTGCTAACCACAACACAATATTCAAAGAAATAATATGTGAGAAACAAAAGCATTGAAACAATTAAATCCCATCTCTACACAATGACGTGGCAACTATATTCTGACACTTTGTATTTGAATGCTGATAAGTGAACCAAGTTTAATAGCTGGTTAACTTGATTTTGTACGGTCACTAAGGCACCAAGCACTCCTGTTTGAGTAACCTAAACTGAATCTCTGAATCTTTAGGGAAGGGCAACAGAAGGCTGAGGCTGATCAGGAGGATAAGAAATGTCTTGAACGCACTGGTGCCTGTAACATCCACTTGATGCAAGAAATCAGCAGATAAAAATCCTTACAACTTGGAGATCAGCATCATCACTTGTTAATATCTGCACATCACACTCTTCAAGGTCTGCTTGGAAAGTATGGTAAGAACATTTACTAGGCGTTGTGCAGAAGCCCCATTTCATTGCATCTGAACGAATTACGAAGCTTTCTGCTGTATTTATGAGACTTGGGCCAAGGTTTCAGGAAGAGGGGTGGCTATTCATTACAGTATGTTTTGTATACATTTTTCCCTATCCATATTTGAAAGAGCATCATATTTTTGAATAGCTGTTTGTCATTGGTTTAAAAGTAGAAAAATCCTTCCAGGAAAATGGCTAATAACAGCCCTAATGAGCTCTGACAAAAATAAGAAATTCATATTGAAGTTGATTCCTCGCTTGCTATATATGAGTTGTGAAACTGAAACATGCCTATTTGTCTTCCGAAAATACAGGGGCTGGGACTAAGGGAGCTTTTTATGCCCAATAATAAATATATGATCATGCACAAAATATTAGATGCCGTCTGATAGATTACTAATTGTACACCATTTGTTCCAGGTCTCTAGTGTATTTGTAGGTGGATTATAACTAGAACTTGATATGGAAGTCTGTAAGGCCTAAAGAGAAATTGTCATTTTTTTTGTGACAAGAAAAAATTAATTACAATAAAAAATATTGTATGGAATTATTGATACACTTGCTAGAGTTCAAGAGAGCACTGTGCATGTCATTTATTGAAATGTCAAGGAAGTATTTAAAAGACTGGCATCTTTCAACCAAGATCATATGAATAGGTACCTAAAACAATGGTACCAAGGAGATGTACATAAGGAATTAGTCTGTTAATCAGATAGCTTAGTTCAATAAGACCCATGTAATATATCAGCCCTAACATCTTTATCTAGTTGTGCTGAAGGAAGTCACTCTCTTTTCTTCCTAGCTGTAGCTATAGTAATGGCAAACATTACTCTGTATAAAGAATTTCACTGACATGGAATCGTCACCCTCCTTGGGTGTGTATTTTCTTGCACATGTTAGTAAGTCTATCACTGCGCTCTGGCGTTTCCCAAAATAGCTCACAGTCAGGTAATTTTTTATTCAAAACTAGAGCTGGCTGCACTAATCCTTCCCAGATGCAAACGACTCCTCTGGTTTCTCTCAGAAGGAAAAAGACCTTATGTAAAAGAGAAGGACCTTGGGCCCCTTTGCTCTCTACCTGAAGCCCTCTCGGAACTTTCTAGAATGCTGGACCAATGGGGCTGAGGGGAAATGTCCTCAGGCTCACATCCAGCCATTCTATAACAGCCTGTTACTAGAAATTCCATTCCCACTAGACTCCAATCCACATCCCTTGATTCCTAATCTAATTTTGAGTCTGAGCAGAAGGGACTGGTGACCCTTTTTTGAACCTCTCAAACACAGCCTGTTTCTCAGTGGCATCTTGTAGCAGACAAACCATTTAGAGGGAAAGAAAGAACTGTCTCTCTTGTCGCAGCCCCATAGGGAAGGTCATCCTTTCTGTCTAAAGGATAAGCAAAGTGGGAGAAAGACTCTGAATTTCTGACAATGTGAATTCACCAGCCAAGAAAACTAAGGAAAGCAAAGGATCGTAACTAGAGATAATACCGCATGGAAGGTCTTGGTGGGATTTGGGAGCGAAATGCATTCAGTTTCCTTCTTTGAAATGAACCCCAAATCCCTTGGGCTTGGTGGGAATCCAGAGAAATTGGTGACAGGGAGAGAATTTGGAATGGTTAAGATAAGTTAGTAGATGTTGCAGATGGAGAACAAAATTGGCAGCACACAAACAACCCTTGTAAAGTTGTGCTGGCTTTTGAAAGCAGTTCCTTAAGGGGCTTGTAAGCCTCCAGAAAGTCTTTCTCTAAGCCTGACTACCATGATAAAAAAGGGACATCCAATCTCAAAATATCCCACTGCGGATGGATTTGTATGGGACAGGTGAACAATTTTACCAGACAATTTTATTCGACGTTCCTGAGTAAGGTTCAGTTAGTGCCAAATGTGGATTTCTTGAGTCATAAGCTGCTGGAGATAAGTGTACAATTTTATATACACTTCACATTCAGAACCATGCCCGTAGACATGAATGCTACATACATGCCACATTTTCATCACACGTGCATGCCATGTAAGAGGTGCATGTATTTGCAGACAGGCTGGACCTGCCTAACGCGAGCCGAACGAACAAAACGTTCACATCAGGTCTTGTGCGTGGGGCTCGACGCCAGGCAAGCTCAGCTAGCACCCAGGATGAGGAAGGGGTCCTGCTCTGCCAGGCCCATCAGCCACTGCATATGCCCCCTGTGGTCTCACGGCTCTCCCGGAAGATGGCATCTGTGAAGGACAAAGCATAGATAGATAAAGCGGGGAAGGGGGGAATAGAAGAAATGGGCACAATTAATGAAAAAAAAAGAGAGAAGAAAAGAACAAAACGAACTAATAAAAGAAACGGAGGAGCAATAGCCATAACTATGCAACACTTAGAGAAGTATCCAGCAGCTTTACTCTTAGAAGTAGAACAGGTGATCTAAACTCAAGTTTCAATTTCACTCAAAAAACTTTCTAAGTTGCTGTAGGTTGAATAATAGTAATACCAAGGTCACAGGGGAGGATTTTGGTAAATGTAATTATTCCCACCATGCTGGCAGACGTTGTATTGACTTAGATTCTTGAAAAGCACTAGAAGCCGAATAGTACAGTGCTAAGGCAATCAACTCTGGCAGCTCTTGTTCCGAGGAGAAGTCTTCTTCTCAGCCTCCCCTCTCCAATCTTGCTTCATAATTGAAAGGACCCCCCATCACTTGGGGTGCGCAGTGGCCATTGGAGCCTCCAGTGCCCAGCCCCTCCCAGCACCCTTCCCCCCTGAAGCCTCAGGCTGGGAACATCTCACCTGGCTCCGGTGACACGTCGGCAGCTCCAGGTGAGCGACTCACCTTCTCAGCCAAGCGAGTGGAAAATGAGGGTGATGCTGGCCTGGCAGTGCCTTTTATAGGCCTGATAAAAATAGCTCTGGCTTGGCAGGCAGCGGGGGGGGGGGGCTGGGGTGTTGGGGGCTGCACGGACGACAAGCCGGAGGGCTGTGTTGTCACCGAGAGTGCCGTCTCCCCTGCACACCTGTCATGGGCTCTGCATTTACTCAGGGCAAATATTGACACAGCAGGGCAGGAAGGCAAACCAGGCATGCAGGGGGAGGGGACATTGGGAGCCCCCCAGAGTAGTACCAGAGCCTTTGCTAATGGGGTTGATTCGAGCCAGCAGCCCCGGCAACTCGCTCCACAAAGAGCAGAGGGGGAGGGAAGGGAAAAGATGCTCATTAAACCTTCCCTGGAACAACACCAGCTGTCGCTTTCCACCCACCTGCCTCTCTCTCTTTGCTGCCCCAGGGCTGGCAGAGTGGCAAGGGAGCGGAGGCCAGGGCAGCTGTAGGGTGCTGTGGGGAACAGGGAAGGAGGGGATGGCCAGGGGCAGGCAGAGGCAGAGCAGAAGGAGGGAGGGAGGGAGGGAGGGAGGGGGAAAACGTCCACATCCTGGTTTTGGGGGAGGGCAGGGGAGGGCTGGCAGGTGCTGGGAGGAAGTAGGCTGAGGTTCGGGAGAGCGATCAAGAGAGAAGAGAGTCTAGATCTCTTGGCCTTGCAAACCTGGGAGAAGAGCAAGGCTGCAGGTTGTGGGGCAGGTCGGTCTGCTCCTTCATGCGGGGAGAGTCTGAGGTGTTCAAATCCTGCTGAAGGAGGAAAGTGCCCTGGTGCTTTGGCTCAGCACCCTTGGGATGGGCTAGAGGGATTAGTAAGTGTCACAGGCTGGCTGGGACTCAGGAAGGTAACAGCCCAATGCAAATAAATGCACACCACTCGGAAAACCTTGCAAGACATATGGAAAGTTGTTGCGCTGGTCTGTCCAGTAGAAAACAAGGGCCATTCTTCATGTTAATTGTTTTCTTAGCTTCTTGAATGCTTTTCACCGTTCGCCTTGGTCAGCCCCTGTACAATCTGCTCATTGTACAGGCAGAACCCTGAGGCTGAGAGGAATGTGCTTTTCCTCTGGGATTCCCTCAGTGAATACCCAGAGGGGACTTAAACTCTAGTTGTACCTCTGTAAGAATCTGCCATAGATAACCTCTCCCCCTGCTTTGGCTGAGAATATGGGTTGACAAAATTGGGGTAACCAGGGGGAGTTGGGAGGAAGAAGCTCCTAGACTAGCTAACTTTGGCTTCTGTTCTTACCAACTAATCTTCCTTAGTTTCTCTCTCTCTCTCTTTGGCATCAGGGTGGTGCCATTAACTCTAAAAAAAAAACCTGCATGGACACCAAAATGGCAATAAAAATGAAATGCCTATTATTAAAGCCAGGCATTAAGAACCATACTAAATCTAGAAATTTTATGGGTCACTTTTAGTTTCTGGACAAAAATAGTTTGCTTGCAGTATGGTTCTCTGCATCCAGTGATTCTTATTCTTAAGTAAATATATACATTTATTTTTACATACCGTACTGTCCTATATAAATATAAATAGGTAAAACTGCTGTCCACATATGTTAAGACATGGTTTAATTGAACCATGATTTGTTCACTGCATCTTAATTACTGGATTATACTTAATACTAGGTAATGGTAAAGGTTCCCCTAGCACATATATGCTAGTTGTTCCTGACTCTAGGGGGCAATGTTCATCTCCATTTCAAAGTCGAAGAACCAGCGCTGTCCAAAGATGTCTCTGTGGTCATGTGGCTGGCATGACTAAATGCCAAACACGCACGGAATGCTGTTACCTTCCCACGAAAGGTGGTCCCTATTTTTCTACTGGCATTTTTACCTGCTTTCAAACAGCTAGATTGGCAGAAACTGACAGGAGCTTCAGATGATGTGTGAATCCAGTATGTGAGTGTAATATTATTGGATATTCTATGCAGCAAATAAAAAAAATCCCAGATTGAATTAATAAAGAATGTGATATACCAAAGCAGGCTTTTAAAAAACCCACACAAAACAAAAACATCATCTCAGAAACTGAAAAATACGGATTTCTGTCTTAGGGAATCACAAACATCTGAAAACAGAGAACTGTCCAAATCAATGGCCTTTCCAGGAGAAAACGATCACAAAAAAATAGAACTGCTGTCTCTATCTTGATTTCCCTTTTCAATTAAACACACTGTAGTTAACTATGTTATGTGAACCCAGGTATTCTGACTTATAAACCATGTTTGTAGCTTCCTTGTATATGTGAACCTAGCTAACTCAGGGTTATTTGATAAACTGTAGTTCCTCAAATGATGCTTGATGAGATTTTGGTGAATCGTTTAATTGCACAAAACCAGATTGGGGTAGGGTTAAAACATCAGATTAGAAACTAAAAGATTTCACATTCTACTCCCACCGTAGGCACAAAACCAGCTTGGTTAATTGGGGCCATTTTGTCTCAGGCTAGAAAGGGGGTCATTTCTGAAATTTTGCAGTCCAGATAGTCATTAGAAATCAACACTGATTGGAGAGCACTAAAATAATAATAACATTATATAACACAGTATATCCCCTTTCTAATTGATCCACAAGACAGGAAAATCTCAAATTTCTTATAATATTGAAGTTTGAAGAAAACCTTCAGCTATCAATGCTCGTGACCCGACAAATGTGCGCACGACAAAACCGCGCCGACAAAACTGCAGCGCTAAAACCACAATATCATCAACGCGATGTCATCAACGCGATGTCATCAACGAGGCGACAATAGCGCGGTGAGAGAAGCGCAATTTAAGTTTAGGTAAGGGTTAGGGTTAGGGTTAGGGTTAGGGTTAGGGTTAGGCTTCTGTCGCTGCGCTGTTGTCACCGCACTTCAGCGCTCATTCGTCGGCACGCTTTAGAACTCACGGTTTTGTCACCACGGTTTAGTCGGGCGCGCTTTTGTCGTTCGACCTTTTGTCAGTGAACCATCAGTGCTTACATTAGTACAAAGTACTTTAATAAATTGAGATGGAGAACTCAACAACTGGCTCCATGGCCAAACTTCTGTCACAACTAGGATGTTTTTTTGTAACAACAAATAAGAAACTATCTTTTTATGATCCAAAACTATTATTTTGTATCTTGTACATTGAATAATGGAGACGAAGTCTTGGCTCTCTGTGAGAAAACCTTTCAGGCATCTTTCTATACATTCAAGGCTAATTACCTATTTCTAATTTTTTCAACTACACATCCCAGGATCTAGTTTCTAATCCTTTGATCTTTAAGTGGAGCACTAAAATCTCATATTTGGGAATGAGCATTGTCCCCTACAGTTGGGAACAACTAACACATATGTGCTAGGCAGGAGTGGGTTCCTTCCAGTTCTAACCTCTTCTATAGAAGAGGTTCCACAAATCTATAGTGCCATTTAGAACCGGTTCCAGCTCCCTCCCCCCACCCATCCGCACATCATCAAGATGAAGAGCGAGAGGAGGAATTCTGGGAGTTGAAGTTCACAAATCTTAAAGCTGTCAAGTTTGAGAAATCATCCACGGGGCGACAGAGCTCCGCGGGTGGGTTGTGAGCGAGCTCGTCCCAGGAGGAGGAGGAGGAGGCAGCCTCGGGATGGAGCCGCGGCGTGCTTGCAGCCAGTGACCGGGAAGGGGGTGGCTCCCGCCAGCTGGGGCAAAGCTGTAGTGGAAGACCGAGGAAGTGATGGGCTCAGAGGGGCTTTGGTGGTGGTGGTGGCTGATCCCGGCAGAAGCAGCAGCAGCGGCAGCAGCAGATGGAGCACGCCGGGGAAGGAGGAGATTCTTGCTTGGAGTGGCTGAAGAATTCTCTGCCCAGACCCGCCAACCTCGTCGGGGTGGCCAGCACTTTGGAGCGGATCCTAAGGGAATCGGTCTGTCAGCAGCAGGGCTGGCTCTGGGTCTACAGTGCAGAAATAAAATAGTAAAAGTGTATTTTCCAGGAACTAAATTAGCTGAACCTGCTGGAGCGGGTGAGCGCCGATGCCGTGACCCATGTGCTGCACGGGATGATCGAGGAGCGCGTGGAGAGGCGCTGCCGGGGCGAGTGCGAGCGTTCCTTCCTCGCCGAGTTCCAAGAGTGGATCGAGAAGATCATCGGCTGGCTCAGCAGGGTCTTCCTGCAAGAGAGTGCTGGGGTGTCCCTGCCCAGCAGCCCCCTGAAGCGCTGGCGTTCCACATCCAGAGGTTCTGCTACTGCCTATATGCCAGCTTGCGCATCGTGGAGCTCTACAGCATCATCTGCGATTTCCCGGAGTTGAAGCCTGCAGTGGAAGACCTGAAGTATTTCCTGGAAAGGACCAATCAGCGGCAGCAGCTCCTGACCTCCCTGAAAAGCGCCTTGGAACTACGGCTGCTCCATCTCAGGGTGAACACTTCGGACATCATCACCCTCTACATTTTGGCCATCAAAGCCCTGCGGGAGCTGGACCACCTTTGTTTTGCGGCCTCAAGAACGGCATTTTAACTAGTGTGCTAAGTGTATGATAGTACGACTGTGAGAGTGAATGTGCCCACTTTTAATTTAATTAATTTAATTATTTTTATCACTGTATTGTATTTTTAATGACTACTGTGGGGTGCGTCTGAGTAGAATGTTTGTTGGGTGAACATGATAGGACTGGGGGTGCGACCTGGAGCCCTCTCCACTGAGTGCAGAAGCAGAAGTGGATGGGAGCCCGGCTCTGCCCCTCACCCTAGAGTGAATGGCATATGTGGCCTGCCGGGAAGAAGGGGGGCCATGGGAGAAGGGGGAGGGTCTACGGATGGGGGAGAGGGTCGGAGCATTTCGGTTACGACCGGGAGGGGCAGATATGATAGGAGCTGTAGGGCTAGCCATTACCGGGGAAGAAGGACTCACTACATTACAGCAATTCCTTG
Source organism: Thamnophis elegans (assembly GCF_009769535.1). Taxonomy (NCBI): domain Eukaryota; kingdom Metazoa; phylum Chordata; class Lepidosauria; order Squamata; family Natricidae; genus Thamnophis; species Thamnophis elegans. Next base: position 63,958,277 of record NC_045541.1, on the reverse strand, counting down.
TTCCGGCCCCTCAGGCTCACCTCAAGAACCTGGTGGCAGAGGAGATCAGGGTCCTGGTCTCAGGTTTCTGCTGCTAAATGCCAGGTCTGTTGTGAATAAGGCTCCCCTCATCCGGGACTTAATATTAGATGAGGGGACAGACCTGGCATGTATAACTGAAACCTGGCTGGGCCAAGAGGGAGGAGTCCCCCTCTCAGAAATGTGCCCAGATGGGTTCCAGGTGCTCCACCAACCACGACACAAGAGAAGGGGTGGGGGAGGAGCAGTGGTTGTCCGGGAGTCATTAGTCCCTCGCAGGATCCCCGCCGCAGAGATTGTGGGGTGTGAGTCTCTTCTCTTGAAGTTGGACCTAGGGGTTCAAGTGGGCTTGTTCCTGATGTACCTACCTCCCAGCTGTGTCATGACAGCCCTGCCTGTGCTACTAGAGGCAGTAGCCGGGTTGGCGGTGGAGTTGTTCAGGGTGACCCGCTCCCTCCTGAAAGGTGAGGGGGTGGGGGAACCCCTGCAGGGAAGAGCTGAGGAATTTGTTCAATTTCTGTCGGATAAAATCACTCAGTTTCAGACAGACCTTGACTCCGCTTGGGCAATACCAGCCGAGATGCCGAGGGTAGGTCTAAGTCGGACTTCCTGGGATGAGTTCGAATTTGTCACCCCTGAGGAAGTGGACAAGGCCATGGGAGCGATGAGCGCTTCCACCTGTTTACTGGACCCGTGCCCCTCCTGGCTGGTTTCGACCAGCAGGGAGGTGACATGTGGCTGGCTCCAGGCTATTACCAACGCATCTTTGCAGGAGGGGACTTTCCCGCAACCACTAAAGGAAGCAGTGGTGAGACCCCTCCTTAAGAAGTCTTCCCTGGATCCAGCCGTCCTGAAAAACTACTATCATGTCTCCAACCTTCCTTTTCTGGGGAAGGTTGTTGAGAAGGTGGTGGCGCTTCAACTCCGACGGACCTTGAATGAAGCAGATTATCTGGATTCCTTTCAGTCTGGTTTCAGGCCTGGGTACAGCACAGAAACCGCTTTGGTCACACTGATCGATGATCTCTGGCGGGCCAGGGATAGAGGGCATTCCTCTATCCTGGTGCTTCTTGACCTCTCAGTGGCTTTCGATACCATCGACCATGGTATCCTTCTGTGACGTCTGGAGGAGGTGGGAGTGGGAGGCACCGTTCTACGGTGGTTCTCCTCTTACCTCTCTGGTAGGTCGCAGTCGGTGTTGGTCGGGGGACAGAGGTCAACCTCCAGGGCCCTCAAATGTGGGGTGCCGCAGGGTTTGGTCCTGTCCCCCCTCCTATTCAACATCTACATGAAGACGCTGGGTGAGATCATACGATAGCACGGGATAAAGTACCATCAATATGCAGATGATACTCAATTGTATCTATCTGCCCCATGCCAGCTCAGTGTAGAGGTGGACGTGATGTGCCGATGCTTGGAAGCTGTCAGGATCTGGATGGGGATGAACAAATTGGTACTCAATCCCGACAAGACCAAGTGGCTTTGGATGTTGCCCCTGAGGGACAGTTCAGACAGTCCGTCCTTGATCCTGGGGGGTGAAAATTTACACCCCTTAGAGAGGGCTCGCAATTTGGGGGTCCTCCTGGATTCGCAGCTGACACTTGAACACCATCTGTCGTCTGTGACCAGGGGGGCCTTTGCCCAGGTTTGCCTGGTACACCAATTGTGGCCCTACTTGGACGGGGGGCACTTCAGACGGTCACTCAGGCACTTGTCACCTCAAGGCTCGATTATTGCAATGCGCTCTACATGGGGCTACCCTTGAAAAGCGTTCGGAGACTACAGCTAGTCCAGAATGCAGCCGCGCGAGCAATATTGGGTGTACCGAGATACACCCACATTACACCTGTCCTCCGCGAGTTGCACTGGCTGCCAATTGGTCTCTGGACGCAATTCAAGGTGTTGGTTATTACCTTTAAAGCCTTACATGGCTTAGGACCAGCCTATCTGCAAGACCGCCTACTGCTATACACCTCCCAACGGCCGATATGATCCCACAGGGTGGGCCTCCTTCGGATACCGTCAGCCGGTCAGTGTCGGCTGGCGGGCCCCCGGAGGAGAGCCTTCTCTGTGGCTGCTCCAACCCTGTGGAATTAGCTACCCCCAGAGGTCCAGACCTTACCCACTCTCATGGCCTTCAGGAAAGCCGTTAAAACCTGGCTGTTCCGGCAGTGTTAAGGTCCAGCCCCGATTAGAACGTATGTGTGTTGTGAATTTTAAACTATTTTTTACTTATTTTGCTTTTCTTTTTTTCTTCTTTCGTTGTAAGCCGCCCGGAGTCCTCCGGGATTGGGCAGCCTATAAATTTAATAAATGAAATAAAATTTAATAAATGAAATGAACACCCTTGGGGGGAGGTTTCTAAAGGATTAGGGGTGCAAGGTCTTGTAACTTGACAGCTTTAAGACTTGTGTGCTTCAAATGCCAGAGTTTCTGAGCCAACATTTTGGTTGCTAAACAAGAGTGTTGTTAAGTGAGTTTTACCACATTTTACAAATTGGCCATGCCCACCCAGTCACATGGCCAGCAAGACACTCCCACAAAGCAGGCCACACCTACAGAAGAGGTTCTAAAAAAATTTGAAACCCACCACTGGTGCTAAGAGAACCTTTACCTAGTATTATGTATAATCCAGTAAGTAATTAAGTGTGTATTTTAGAGGTCCCAAGGATCTATGAGGGGATGCGTGTCCCTTGGTGTCCACAAATTGCTTGTTGCTGTGATGGTCCTCAGAACCTTTCAATGGACATTACAGTAGACTCCATCTTCTAGGGCTGTCAACACTTCAGAATCAGTTCCAAAAATATGCTTCAGAGTGTGAGAGGCACAGTCCTGGCACCTGGCCACACCTGTTTAAAGCATCCATAGTTTTTCTAAGATCTTACGGCAGTTGCTTCAAAGCAACTTTTGCAAATTATTTCCAAGGTGATGCTTAGCCCTAATATTCTCTAACTGAAAAACCATTTTAGGGTTATGTTAACTTTACAGCTGAGAGAACAATATTTCATATGTGAAATTCTGTGTGCAATAATGTGTTCAATAATAATCCAGGCCTTACTTGGATCTCAGGTGCTCTCGTTTGTTCTTTTTGGAAAACATACTATTTAGTTTTTCAAAATACATTACAAAAATACAAAATGATCCAAGCTTTCAATGCATTAATAGAAAACATTACTATCAAACAATGACTACTCCTAGTGTCTTACCTTTTACTCATTGTTTTTTATTTCTATCACACCTTTATTATTTTTACAAATAACTCAAGGCAGCAAACATATCCAAGACACCTTCCTTCTCCCAATTTCCCCACAACAACCTGTGAATTGGGTCAGGTTGAGAGAGAATGATTGGCCCAAGGTTAGGCTTTCATGGCTAAGGTGGGACTTGGACCCACGGTTTCTTGTTTTCTAGCTGGATGCTTTAACCACTAGACATAATTATCGGAACATTTGGTTGAAATCATTGTGAATAAGAAGACAGAGACATATTTATAATAGTTAGGTGGACAGGCTAACAGTTCTCTCTCTCCATCGTTCAAAAAGTTGAGTAGATAGAAGGAGACAGATATAGGTAAATGTATATAAATACACAGTATATATGATCTTAGATGGTGGCTCATACATTTTCCAGAGCAAGGAAGCCTTAGAAAGGTATCTTAAAATGGACATTGATATTGCTGAAAGGGAAAAAAGCTTCATCTAACCCTGCGTGCAGCAGCTTTCCACCAGGTGATCCCATGTGCTGCTTTTGTTCCTTTGCTCATTTTTTTCCAGCCTGACAATGGAGGGATTCAGCAGGTGTTAAATGTTTAACAGGCCTCAGGATCACACCTGGTGTAAAGAGCCCCCTCTCCCTATATGGCTGTCAGATGGCAAGCAGCAAGAGTGGGATCTTCTCTTGTGCTTGGAGGTAAGGCAGAGGGTCATCGTCCGAGAGCTGTGCTAGTTGAAGGTCTCCTCGTAAATGAATGTCTGGGTCTGTACACTGGGAAGGGAAACTCCATACGCAATGTTGGGTAGCAAAATTGCTTAATCGATTTAGCCAAAATCTTAAACGTATTCCTCAAGGTCCAGTTACATGAACTTGAGCAGTATTGATTGGTTGCCCCTTCCAGATGATTTTGCTTTAAGTTTAGCTAACTGAGAAAAAAGGAAATAGAGGTTTAGAGGTTGAATGATAAGGAGGTAGTAAAACTAATAACTGGATTACAGTTGTCTTAGGTTGTTGACTTCACACATCACCCTAAGCCATTTCATGGTTTGTTTAATCTTGATTTAGCATTCTGTTTGATTTTATCCATTGTGGCTTATTCAATAAATTGAATAAACCAACCATGCTCATAAGAATATGAAGTGCTTAAATTTAATTAAGGGAATCAGATTTGGCTTCCCTGGTTTTGTTTTCCTTTGCAAAAGGAAATGATCTTAGCATGGTACAAGGGTGATTTCTCAGTCCTATAATAGACTAGCTAGGTGGTAGCCTCCAACCAAATATTATCCAAAGCTGCTGAGATTGTAATATCAGCCAAAGCAAATCACCAGCTGTTCTAGCCTAGCTAGTACAGCTACTATAGCTCTATATCTTATTTACTTAACAAGGTATAGAGCTGTATAGTAAGGTATAATAAGAGCCATACTGTATTGTATTTGGCAGTATGGAATGTTGAAACAAGGTGGGTGGCATATAGACTAAATAAATAAAATTTGTTTATTCTATTTACTAGAGTCACAGCTAAAGGCCATTTGTTAAAGAAGATAATATCCTTGGCTAGGCCTCTCCAAAAATAGTCAATATCAACCCTCAATGGTCAAAGGGACTATCCAAGGCATCATTGTTGCTTTCATTAGTGTGATTAAAGTTGCATTTATTAAATTATTTTCATATGATAAATGTTTAGGGGTTGAAGAACTATCTGAAACTTCACAAGGGAGTCAATGAATTGAGGAATTTGGGGATCCTTGCCATAGACAAACGCTAATGTTGTGTCTGTTCCCTCCCTAAATCTTCTTAAAAGCAAGTTTTTGAATCAAAATAAATATTGTATTTTCACACATATTATATGCAATAATAAGATTGTTTAAATAGAACACATTCAATTAACTTACTAATACATTGCCTATTGTTGTGAAAATCATCTTAAATCTATCACTTGCATTAAGAATGATGGTGGCATCACTCCAATTATAGTTTAGATCAGGGTGTCAAACTCAAAGCCCGTGGACTGAATCCGGCCCATAGGTGCTTAGATCTGGCCAGCAGGGCTGCTCTGGAAGCAGTGAAGAACCGGCCCGCTGTGCGCATGGCCCTCCTGAGCTCCGTTTTTGCTGGCAGAGTGCATGGGCCACCACAGGCGCCCCCAACACGAGTGACCTCGAGATGTCTACATCCACCCAGCCCCTTGTGGTCAAACACAACCCTTATGCGGCCCTCAATGAAATTGAGTTTGACACTCCTGGTTTAGATCAAATCTACACATATTTCATCATAATTATTTAAATTAATAAATAAAATAATATGATTGTGCTGTCAAGACTTGTCAGTCTTGTCCTCACAATAGCTGGAACAAATCTGGGGCATATGCATCCTCAATAGGAAATTCAGTTGCATTTTACGTGGAAACTTTTGTTCTGTTATCAACTCTTTTACATTAGGAATTTGGAGAATGGTTTCTAAACAACTATGTGAGTGCCATAGAAGGAGATGGAGGAAATCTTTATTAAAATTATGTGAAGAGGGAGAACATTGTTCTCTTATTGTAAGTGGTATTCAAGATGTACCTGTGACAAATATGTAAGAATAAACTGATAAAAGTATAGCTGATGCAATGAGTGGGATGACAGTTGCTAACAGCTACAAAGTCCTCATCTAAGTAAAACCGGTTTTCCCACCCGCAAAAGCCTTAAAGGAAGGACATCGATATCCTACAATCACAAAGTACCTGGGGCATTGTGACAATAAAGCTGGATATCGGCTCACATCAGTGGTGGGTTTCAAAATTTTTGGAACCTCTTCTGTAGGTGTGGCCTGCTTTGTGGGAGTGGCTTGTGGGCATGTGACCAGATGGGAGTGGCTTACCAGCCATGTGACCAGGTGGGAGTGGCATGCCAGCCATGTGACTGGATAGGAGTGGCTTGGCAGTCATGTGACTGGGTGGGAGTGGCCAAGACGATGTCACTGAATTCTTTGCCCCAATGGATGATCTACAAAAAGATATAAAAAAGGAAATTTATTATTTTGTGTACTTACTACTTAAATAAGATTAAAATAAGTACACAAAACAATAAAAGAGCTATTTACAGAAGGAAGATGACTGTCCTTGCCAGTCTTCAATATCACTGACTCCAACAAATGGCCTGCACAAAGAAGAAACACAGAAATGAATTCTTTCATTGCATGCACTGCATTAGGATGAAACCAGCACACAAAATAATAGAAAAGGAAGATTACTGTCCTTTTGCGTGTTAAAGTCACCCACTGACCACCTTGCTCCAATGAATGGCCTGCACAAAGAGATACAGAAAGGAAAACTTTAATTGCTTGCACTACTATATTAAGGATGAAACAAACACAAAGCAATAAAACAGCTACTTGCATAGGAAAGATGACTGTCCTAGCGGTCATACTCTGTTGCCATTTCATCCTATTAAATAATACTAACTGCAGAAGAAATAAAACAATATTGGACTCGATTGTGGTTGTAAGCTGAGGACTACACTACAGGTAACAGAAGGGACCTCTGTTTTCACCCAACAATGTACAGTCTTTTCAGGAAGGATGTCCCCCAACAAACAGGAAAGATATAGTTTTTCATCTAAGAAGTTAGATCAAGAATGAATGTCATAGGTAGATTCACAGAGCAATACAGATTTCTTTTTCTGAAATTTATTCCTCAGTTCAGAAAACAGGAATATATGAATTAGGTTCAGTACTTAGGACAGACCAAGTAGCTATTCAAGAGTTAGTGGTGCCATCGTTAGAAGCAATGGTAAAGCAAGATATGGATTTAAAACCAGTAATATCTGGTTGGGCATTTCAAAGGGAATACAATACATATTTAATTTTACACATGTTAACAGCTGCTGGAATTGTGTTTGCACAACAGTGGAAAAACAAAGATATGAAAATGAATAAATATTAGAGTGTGCAGGAATGAATAAATTGACAATTAAAATCAAGAAGGCTTCGAATACTTTTTCACATGAGATTGGTTTTATCAATTGCTAACTAACAGAAACAGAAATTAGAAATCTAAAAGTATGAAAGCAAACACCAATTATGTAAGGAAAGGTCACTAAAATGTATAAGGAAATATTATTAGTACTTGATCATTATTAATGTGTAGATAACTGCGGGGCATTACACACCCACACACACAAACTATGACAGTGCCAGGAAAACACCCAAAAATAACAATTCCCCCCCCCCCAAAAAAAGACTGCAGATGTAACCAGTTTTTTCCCCTAAACCTAAGGACAGGAAAGACAAAGCCACTGGAATAAAAACCATCAAGGCATTGTGGGAAATTATAAAGGACAGTGCCAGGAAGCTCACAGAACCAGGAACCACAATTACCTAAACAACCAGGTATCACACAGAAGCACACAAAATCTGGCAAAGCTGCCTTGCACTAACCTGGCCTGCCCGTAGAAAAGCAAAAAAAAATGTTATAAATTGTATGTGTCTCAAAGTGGCTGCTTTTCTATGGGCAGGCCAGGTTGGTGCAAGGTAGCTTTGCCAGATTTTGTGTTTATTTCTGTAGTGAATTCACTACAGAAACACACAAATTTCCCAAAGTACATGCAAATAAAACCATTAAAAATATTCTAGACACAATAAATAAAATTTAAAAAAAACATTAAAAGCATAAAGGAAAAAAAAACGGGTCACTTACCAGCAGGCAGAATCAGCAGCTCTCCTATGCGATTGATGCAAGGAGAAGGCAGGTGACCAGGCAGCAGGTAAGGTGGCCTGGCTGGCAGGCTTAGAAGCGGCGGAAGCCTCTCCGTGTCTCATTTTTAGCCTCCAGTGCCACTCTGCCATCCAAAAACGGGCCCATGCATCCTGTTTTTGGCCTCCTGGACCTCCAGAGGGCAGGTGGGGGCTGGGAGAAGGTAGATGGGGCAATGTGGGCGGAGCAGCCTCATGGTCCCACGGGGGCCAGATTAATGGCTTCGGTAGGCCGTATCTGGCCCGTGGGCCATAGTTTGAGGACCGCTGGTTTAGCCCCATTTTACAACCTTTCTAGCCAAAGTTGCTAAGTGAATCTGGCTTCCCCATTGACTTTGCTTGCAAAATGTGATCACATGACCCCAGGACAACATGACCATCATAAATACATGCCACTTGCCAAGTGTCTGAATTTCATTAGGTAACCACAAGGATTCTGCAATGGTCATAAGTGTGAAAAATGATACACCCCCCTTTTTTTCAGTGCAAGCAAACAGTCATTAAACAAATGGTCGTACGTCAAGGACTCAACCTATATTCCAATCAGGATCCACACAGTTTTAGACTCAGTCCAAAATTAAAAACAAGGCGACTTCTTCCCTTTCACAACAAGAGGAGGAGGTTGAAAAAACAGCTGTCCATCAAAATGCAGTGGGAAAAAAACAAAAGGCAGCTGCTGGAAATCCTGTTCCATTTATTGTTGTCAGGCTGCCTCGCCGTGGCTCTGGCTACCTCCGTTCTTCCGCGCCCGGCAGCTGCGATGACATCATCAAGACAAAGTCCAGCAGAGACAGAAAGGTTCTCGGCACTCCCGGACTTCGTCTTGATGACATCGCCGCAGCTACCGGGCGCGGAAGGACGGAGGTAGCCAGAGCCGTGCTGAGGCACCCTGGCGGGTGAGCCAGTGAGCGAGGATCAGGCAGCCTGATCCTCCCTCCCTCACTCATTTGCTAGGAAGCACGGAGAAGAGCGTGAAGTCCAGCAGAGGCAGGAAGGTTCTTGGCACTCTGGGAAGCCGCAAAAGTGACTGGGGAGCGCCAAGAACCTTCCTACCTCTGCTGGACTTCACGCTCTTCTCCGTATGCTCCTCATGACTGCAATAGACGTCCAGAAGTGGCTTTTGTGACTAATGGGGTTTGGGCTTCCAGCCTAACAACCCCCGCCGCTTCTGGACATCTATTGCAGTCGCGAGGAGTGCGCGAAGTCCAGCAGAGGAACGAAGGTTCTTGGCGCTCCCGTTGCTATTGCAGCTTCCCAGAGCACGGGGAAGCATGCGGGAAAGAGCACGGTACTCTGGGAAGCCATGAAAGTGACTGGGGCGGCAATGGAACAGGTGGGGCAAGCGAGCAAGGGGAGCGGGGCAGGCACTCTGTGATGAACCTCTTCTAACCGGTACGGTAGTTTTCTGGAAGCTCTTCTACCGAACCGGTTAGAACCGGCAGGAACCCACCCCTGGCTCACATCCTCTTAAAGAAGAAACAACAATGTCAGAAAAGAGACTCCTTCTATGAAAAGTGGTATAAGAAAAGGGTTTTCTATTAAAAGACAAGATGGTTTATGCAAGAGGAAATGGACCATATATGGAAAACTTTATAAAAGATAGAAAAACAAGGAAATCCTTTTCCAGAATTTTTCTAAGCTCCTTACTTGTTCAAATTTACTTGACTACAGTATTTTTTTCTTTTTGCAGCATAGATTAACCTTTAAACACAGAGTATGATAAAGAATAGTCCCTATAATATGACTTTAACTATGATATCCTTTATCTTTTAATTTAAATATATATAATTACATGTAAAATCTCATTCTTCCACTCTGTAATAATTAACCCCCTTTGTAGAACATATGTAAAGACTTTGCAGTACCATATACTGATAAACTTTGAAAGTTTAGAGTTAAACTTTATGTATCTACTTAGCTTAACATTGTACTGCTTTTTTCTTTCAGTACATGTTCACACACATACACGCACACACGCACACACATATCCTGTACTTTTATATCTTGAGTGTTGTCATCACAATTATTTAGTATTGAAGAACTGCCATTGCAACTTATTACAGTTACTGAATAGGGCAATAAAAATGAAAGGAGATGCTTCTGTATTTATAGCATTTAATTTGGGAAACAGATTCTTTTGTCTTCCCAGATTCTGAATATGGGCAGATCTATAGCTATATGACAGCCACATTTGCTCTGGCAGGGCTTCTGGCTCTTGCCTAAATTTCAAAAATTCAGCAGATTCAAGAGAGCGTGGCTGTGATAGAAGACATTTAATTATTTAATTTCTTGCTACTGCATGTGGTTAAAGCTATAGGAGCCCATCAGAGAAGCAGCAATTGACAATCCTTGCCACCGAGAGCAGCATTAAGGAGACATTATAATAGGCTGGGAAACCAGGGACCGCTGTGCAATTAGGAGGGGATGAAAAGCAAAAGCTATACTGTACATAGAGGAAGATAACAGGGAGGGCTAGGAAGTGCACATTCTGTACAGGACTGCCTGCTACAATTAGCTCATGGTGTGTATAGTTGCCAGCTGACTCAATGCAAACACGAACAACTTTGGCAATTCAACCTCAACAACTTTTTGACTTACAGACTTTCGCTTTAGACGTTTTTCAAGGGACACTGTTGGGTTCACACCACACCATGTGACAAACCTAGACCACTATCTGGCTTAGGATACAGTATATGAACCCAACAAGAAAGAGTATACTTTTTATTTAGTGAAATTCTTTCTTTAGCTACTGGAAAAGGCACAATACAAAAGGGGACTAAATGGAAAGTCCTCCAAGAGAGTATCTATTGGGACATAGTTAAATTGCCAAACACTCATTACATTTAGGAAACAGAAATCTGAAATAGTCACAGAGCTAAGCCAGGAGGCCAAATCTGAGGCAATGATAATTGTGGCAGAAAAACTGAACAGCCTTAATGCTAGAAAGGGTAAAGATGGAAGCAAAGCTTCCTACTTGAGTGCCAATGAAATCTCCCCTCCATGTTCAGAACAAGCATTAGAAAACAGATTCGGGGCAACAAGGGGGCTTAAAATGTCTGAATATTATATATAACCCTTCCCCCATCCAAGGCAATGAAGTTTAACTGCATTCATAGAATTAACATCCAGTGGCAATGAGTGCATTATTGGAAGACGTGAAAGACCAAATTAGGGACAGATAGTCATTCTGTGCAGTGACTCAGAGTTGACAAAGTCTGGTGGCATATAAAGAATAGCTTGACTCTCAAAACATCCAAACATCCAAGTTCTGTGATTATATTATTTTGAATGGTCACAAATGGTCAGGTGACTTATTCTAGCAAGGTGAAAGTGTGAGATGAATTGGTCCTGGGCTTCTTTTTTAGATTGAAATTCTCTTTATCCCAGATAGATTAAATCACCTTATTCTGTACTGTATGAAAAGCGAGACAGTAAGCAAATGAAATTTAAAAAGGGGGTGGGAGGCTTGGTGTAATAATACCAGCGGCTTTTGGGGGAATTATCAGGGTTTAATCGTTTTAGGATGTACTTTAATTGCAGGTATGTATATTTTCCTATTTCTAGTTTCTGTTTTAGAAGCACTTATTTTAAAGTTGTCGCTATGAGCATACTAAAATTGAATGTGTCCACCTAATTTTCTTGGCAAGGTTGTTTCAGTAAGCCATTGCCTGCTTCCTAGGGCTGAGAGAAACTAACTGTCCCAAGTCACCCAGTTGGCTGTTTGCCTAAGATGGGACTAGACCTCTCAGTCTCCTGCCTGATGACTTAAACACAGTAGCAAACTGGCTCTCAAATGAAGGCAAGAAGGAATACATTCTCTAAATAAGAATTTGTTTTCTGTTTATACCTGAGACCCTTCCTGTTTTTGTGGCCAAAATGCAGCAGTATGTAAAAAAAGGTTGAGAGTGTTTGATTTGCATGTGAGCAATGAAACTCATATGTAGACACCCAACAAAATCAAAAGCATTTATATTAAAGCCAAAGTGGTTTAACTGCAATAAATTAGCTTCAGTCTCAATTACCTTTTTTTTAATAGGATTATGGGCTTGGGCAGTTCAGTCATTCTCCCGTGATAGTCAAACTCTACTGCTAAAGTAAATTACATGAGAAAGTGCTAGTAGTATGGAAAGTACAGAAGTGTTTACAGTGGAAGGCAAATTCTCTGAAAAGGTTGAATGCAGCCATTGTTTCCAATGCTCATGCAATTCTATTTGATTCCATTTGAGCTGCGATGGCATTTTGTCACCAATCATATGCTCCAAAGGTGTGTCTACTCCATGCCTCGAAGCATGAAGTGATGTTCAGCACAGGCCAGATTGATGATTGAACTACACGGAATGTTCTCTGATCCTTTTTTTTTAAATCCCCAAAAGAATCCTACTAGATCCTTTGCTCCAAGATCCTTCCATCAATACAATCTTTTTAGTATTAGCAGGTACATTATATAGATGTGCCTATGACTTTTTCACTATTTCAACATAATTTGAAGGAAACTACCTTTTTTCTTTATAATGCTGGTAAACCACCACACTATGAAATATTACAGGGCAAAGCAAAGTCCATGGAGAGAGTTGAAATGACATTGTGAAACAGTACTAAAACTGAAAAGGAATAAAGAACTCTTTCTGTGTATGACCTGTTTTTTAACCAGCTCCAGGAAGCCAACTTCCTTCCTAGTCAATATTATTTCTTATAGTTGCTATAGCTTTGCATTCATCTGCAGTTGTTAAACTTTGTTGTACCCGGAGATTGAAGTAACCAAGGAAAGTATCATTTGAATTTAACATTTAGTGAAAACTGCTCTCCACAAACTAGGCCTGAAGCTTAAGCTGCCCCCTGCTGGAGTGAAAACCAAACATTTACCACCCAAAAATGAAAGCAGAATCACATATGTTTATATGACAGGTAAAAAGCTCAATCTCTTTCCTATGATACAATTAGAATCACTTTTCCTGTGATACAAAATGAAATTTTATTTTGAATGTTAAATCCAGGACAAGGCCCTTTGCTATTATGGTTTTGCACAGAGCAAAATCATATGAGATTCTATTGCAAATGTCATTTCTCCTTGGATCCAACTCTGTGGAGGTATCTTCCAGCAGTGATATTAATCACAAAGGGCCGTCTTCCCACCAGTAATTTCCATTGTGATCCCAGAGTCATCCGTGAGCTGTTATGGGGCCAAGACAATGTGCCGCTGCCCTTCACAATTCTTGATTTCACTGGAAGTCCCTGGTATTGTAGATGATCTGTGCAACGAAACTATGGGACTGACACCTCTGAAAGACAAAAATTCCTTTGAACATTCACAACTTTACAACCACTGTAAATTAATTTTATAAAGTCCTTACTTGTTAAAGAACAAGGTTGGACAAGTCCTTTTCTAGAAAGGAAGTAGTGTACTATTTTGGCAGATGAATGCCTTTCCTTCACAAAACTGTTGCGTGAGATTTTCCTTCAGCTTAAGGAATGTGTAAATTCCATACTGTTCTTTAGTTCTCACATCTCTACCCATTGAACCCATGGTCCTTACTTAAGCTTTCTTCCCAATTATAGGTAGTCCTCAATTTACGACAACAGTTGAGCCCAAGATTTATGTTATTAAGCAAGACAGTTGCGAAGACAATTTTTGTAAAAACCCTTTTTACAACAGTTCTTGCTACAGTTGTTAGATAAATCACTGCAGTTGTTAAGTTAGTAACATAATTGTTAAGTGAATCTGGCTTCCCCATTGACTTTGCTTGTCAGAAGGTCGCAAAAGGGATCACATGACCCCAGGATACTGTAACTGTCATAAATATGAATCAGTTGCCAAGTGTCTGAATTTTGATCATGCATCCATGGGGATGATGCAACAGTCATAAATGTGAAAAAAGGACACAAGTAACTTTTTTCAGTGCCATTTTAATTTAGAATGATTATTAAACAAACTTTTGTAAGTTTGTTGCTTCCTTTTCTCTGCACAAGGACTACTCGGGATTGTCCTGGACCTTATACAGGTCGTCCTCAACTTACAACCCCAAGTGAGCCCAAAATTTCTGTTGTTAAGTGAAACCTTGGTTAAGTGAGTTTTGCCCCATCGTACAACCATTCTTACCACAGTTGTTAACTGAATCACAGCAACTAATGTTAGCAACCTGGTTGTTTAAGTGAATTTGTCTCCCCCATTAACTTGCTTTTCAAAAAGCTGCAAAAGGTGATCCCATGACCTTGGGAGGCAGCAACGGTCATAAGAATGAACCAGTTGCCAAACATCTGAATGTTGGTTCATGGGGATGCTACAAAGGTGGCCACTGTGAAAAGTCACTTTTTTCAGTGGTGTTGTAACTTTGAACGGTCACTAAATGAACTGCTGTAAGTTGAGGACTACCTGTACAGCCCAATAAATAGCAGGAGGCATCCAAAGAAGAAACCCATGGACTACAAAAGAGAGCCTGTGCAGAAACACATTTCAGCCATTCCTAAACTCACTCAAACAGGCATCAACTCTGCTCTACTAGATGACATTTTAATTTTGAACCAGCCCTTTCATGCTAGGAGCCCTTATCCCCTCCCTGCTGATCTACTCACTTTTGGGAGAAAACAGGAGAGTGTGCAATGATTCTCGGCCGTGCTGTCAGCACTACTTCCCCACGACTGGCCTCCACCAGAATGTTCTGGACGGTGTTATCCAGCACCATTTCAGCCACATTTGCAAATGCCGGCATCCTTAACAGAAAGCACATTTCAGATCTTCATGCTCACTAATGCTGGTGTTTCCTATTTTGTTCTCATAGGATTGTACCCACAACACCTTTTATAATGGCATAGTCAATAATGCAGATTCATGTCCGGGTTTAACCAGTCAAGTCTGCATCATCCAAGATAATATTTTTGTGGTGGGGAAAAAAACCCAACCCTGACCTTGGTGTACTTAAAGTAGCTACGTAGAAAATACTATATATAATGAGAAACTAAATTGATATGAGGAAATAAGTATTGTCTACTAATGAGAGATACTTTGGCAGTGCATAAGACTAGAGAATGTTTATAATTTGTTTTATATATCTCTTTCTATCTCTATTTTTATCTCTATCTCTATCTATATATCTATACCAGGGGTGGGTTCCTCCTGGATCGCCCTGGTTCGCGCGCACCGGTTGGTCGGTGAACCCGGAAGTAATTAACTTCCAGGAACGCCGGTACCGCTCCTGGCCCGTCGCTGCAAAGCGCCCTTGCCAACAAGGCAGCGTGACCCGCTCGGCATGTAGAAACAGCAAAAGAAGGAACAGGAGAGGAGTTCCAAGCGGGGCTTTTCAAACAGCCGAACTCCTCTCCTGACCCTTTCTTTTGCTCTTTGAACAAGAGGTGGGGATGGAGAGGGACAGAAAAAATTAATTTCTTCCCCCCTCCCCCAATTGGAAACAAGCTGGCTATGAAAGAAAAGGAAGCGCAACCCGCATGGCTTGCTCAAAGAGCAAAAGAAAGGGACAGGAGAGGAGTTCGGCTGTTTGAAAAGCTCCGCTTGGAACTCCTCTCCTGTTCCTTCTTTTGCTGTTTCTACATGCAGTGCGGGTTGAGCTCCCTTTTCTTTCACAGCCAGCTCGTTTCCAATTGGGGGAGGGGGAAAGAAATCGATTTTTTCCATACCTCTCCATGGATCCCCACCCCAATTGGAAACGAGCTGGCTATGAAAGACAATGGAGTGCGACCCGCACTGCATGTACAGACAGCAAAAGAAGGAAAAGGAGAGGAGTTCCAAGTGGGGCTTTTCAAACAGCCTCCTCTCCTGTCCCTTCTTTTGCTATTTGAACAGGCCGTGTGGGTTGCACTCCCTTGTCCTGGCTGCCCGGCTGCCCGCGCACGCCTATGTTTTCCAAGTCATGGAGCGATTCCGGAGCCCATCCGTCACCCCCGTGGAAAACATAAGCACGCATGCACAGCCTGCACAATTACAGCCCCGGAGAGAGGAGACTCTAGGAAGGAAGCCAGAGGCAGCGGGGCAGCCGGGTCCCTCACCCTCAGAGGGAGGAAGGGCCAGTTGGGAGAGGGGCTTTTGTCCTGCTGCCTCTGGTGGATGAAGCTTTACTGGCCCGCAGCGAAGATTCCATCCCTCATCCTGGAGCCATTGGTCTTGGGATGTTCTGCGGAGCCCCCCAGGGAAGAACGCCGCTGCCAGGTACTTTTAACCATATATTTTGCCCCCATGTCTGCAGAATGCTGCAAAAAACCATGAATACAGGCCAGTTGTTGAGTGTTTCAAATGTGATTGGAAAACTCAATAAGGTGACCACAGTATGTGTGTGTGTGTCTGTTTCTGTGTGTGTGTGTGTGTGTGTGACAGAGACAGACAGACAGACAGAGGCACAGAGAGATAGAGGGAATGAGAGAGACACAAACACAGAGAGAGGGAGGAGAGAGATACACAAAGAGAGACAGACAGACAGACAGACACAGAGAGAGAATCATATAGAGAGACACAGAGGGAGGGAGGGAGGGAGAGGCAAAGAGCCACACACATACATATACACACACATACAAACAAACAGACTCACACAGAGAGAGAAAGAGAAAGAGAAAGAAAGAGAAAGGAAGGAAGGAAGGAAGGAAGGAAGGAAGGAAGGAAGGAAGGAAGGGTGAGAGAGATGAAAGAAAAAAAGAAAAAAGGGACAGAGAGACAAAAGGAAGGAGAGAGAGAGAGAGAGAAAGAAAGAAAACACATGGCCAGCAAGCCACTCCCACCAGGTCACATGGTCGGCAAGCCACTCCCACAAGGGAGACCACACCCACAGAGTAGATTTGAAATTTTTTTGAAACCCACCACTGATCTATACCTATACCTATATCTATACCTATACCTATACCTATACCTATGTCTGTCTGTCTATCTATTCTATATTGAAAGATTTGGAAAACTTCCACCAGGATTAACATTGTAAGGAAACATTACTAATAGCAATAGCACTTACACTTATATACCACTTCACAGTACTTTACAGCTCTCTCTAAGCAGTTTACAGAGTCAGCATATTGCCCCCAACAATCTGGGTCCTCATTTTACCAACCCCAGAATGATGGCAGGCTGAGTCAACTTTGAGCTGGTCAGGGTCAAAGTACAGCTCTTATACTACAGGTAGCCCTTAACTTATGACTTGTAAGTTGTGATGGTTGTAAATTGGGTCATGAGCACGATTGACCCAATTTTACGGTCTTTTTTGCAGCAGTGGTCATAACTTTGGAACCGGATTGTAAGTACCTCCAAGGAAGTCTCTTGTAACCTATACTACCTGTATTTTCACAACAAGCCCGGCAGACTTAAGCTTTCATTCAAACTTCAGTACCCAATGCCAGAACATTACCGGTAAACACATATATAGAAAGCTTCTCCGACTGTATATGGTATCCAGATTGCGATTTTGGCTGGATTTAGCCATATTTCTGCTTTTGGGTTCTCCAGCCCGGTACTGATATTTTGAATTCTAACTTCTGACTTCGACTTCCTCCTGGTCCTTCTGTACCGCTTGTCTGGGAATTTGAGCATCATTTTGTTTCTGATCACATACCTGCCTCTGGTCTCTTAGATTCTTATTCTAATACTCTTTTGCTGGAACTCTAGGTGCCTGATTTTGACTATGCTTCATGAAACAGAGGTAGGGGCAGGAAAAGAGAATTTTTAAGACATTGAAGCTCTGTGCCTTAAGGCTATTGTGGGGACCTAAGCTTTGAAAAGACACCATTGTCATGTTTGCCAGACCTTTTCCTTTACCTATAAGCAGGGACGTGTAGTCAGGGGAGGCAGAGCCTCACCACTGTCATCATAAAAAGAAAAAAAATGTAAAAGGAAAAAGGCTGAGCTAGTTGCTGCCAGAGTCACAGTGGATGACTCTGCTTAGTGCTTAACTATTTAAAAAAGCCTCTAAAAAAGTCCCTTCTACAGGAGGAGGCGGGAGAACGAGATGCCTCATCTAGTCTGACTTTATGATCACTCGAGCAGAGCTTAGCAAGGGTTAAAAGCTGAAAAATTCCTGACGTAATGAGGCATGTCATTCTCCTGCCTCCTGTAGAGGGCACTTTTTTAGAGACTTTTTTAAACAGTTAAGCAGAGTCATGCACACGGTGACTCTAGCAGCAACTAGCTCAGCCTGATCCTGAGTTTGCGTTTTTCCTTTTACATTTTTTTTTCTTTTCATGATGGCAGGCAGAGTTGAAATCCTCTCTGAAACAGCTGGAAAAGGTACGTGTGTGGGTCAGAGGGAGGGGGAGGGATTCAAACTTCATCCACAAGTGTAGATCCCTCCCCAAGTGTAGTTTGATTGCATGCAGAGCTATGTTGCCTTTATTTATTTAATTTATTTATTTAATTAATTTGTATGCCGCCCACTCTCAAAGAGACTTTGAGACACACACACACACACACCTGGATAAAAGTATATAAGCCCAGCTTCACTGATTACAAGTTTGAAAAGGCAACGTGGCTCCACCTGCAATCAAAGGCTCGGATCGGAAGGCAGCAGGGGAATGGGGGTGGGAAGGTATGGCAGAGGAGCTGCTTTCAAGCCATTGGAAAATATATCCAATCCAACTTCTGTGTTTGTGTTTGTGTTTGTTTGAGATTGAGTGAGTGAGAGAGGGATCCAACTTCTCTGTGTGCGTGTGTCTGTTTGAGAGAGGGGGGAGGGAGGGAGAGAGGGAGGAAGGAGGGGGAGGGAGAAGAAAAAGAATGAAGGAAAACTTTTTCGCAAAGGAGAAAAACAAATGCTGTCGCTTTAAATCGGAACTGAGCATGCCTGGCTGTAGAATTCTGGGAGTTGAAGTCCACAAGTCTAAAAAAATTTGAACCCCCTGTGTCAGTGCCTCACCAGCCATAAACCTCACCGCATGTCACTGCCTATAAGAGGGGGCTTCTTGATAAATCATGCACAGTATTAAGTTCATCTTTTTTGTGATTCAAATTGCACATATTGATACATTGTTCTAGATTCTCAGGACAAACATGGCTTACAGAACATTAGCTTCGCTGGTCAATATTTTTCTGTAGAAAAGTCTTGAATTGGGACAGCCTTATAAATAGAATAAATAAACGTGCTGATTATTATTATTATTATTTGCATTACAGGAATTTGATGGCTTAGAACACATCTATCTTGCTTGCACTTTCAGTTTAGAGATGTTCAAATTGTCTCACCTGATAATGAATTCTTTCTCTTCCCGGGATTGTTCCTTGCGAATAATGGCACTTAGGTTCTCTGTAACAAATGAAGTGACTCTGGGAGATACTGTTTCCTTTCCCAAGTCTTCATCATCTGTCTTACCCTTAGCACTGAACTCCGGGGAAGGAGTTTCTGAAGAGGTGCCAGTTGAACTCTTCTTCTGTTTTGCTGACTTTTCACTCCAGAATTGGTAGAAGTAAGGTATGGGCTCTGTGAGGCTTCTGGCCACTGCTTCTTGGAACTGTGTCTCCTCCAACAAACCCCTGGAATATCAAAAAGGATATTTAGTTTAAGGATCATTCAGATTTGGTGCATCCTTGTCCATAGGCACCTGAAAACCTGGTAATATAAAAGCTAATACATGCTTAAGATGATTCATTTATGTGTCAGGGATAAAAGAAGGCAAAATTACTGGGAGTCATCCCTATTCTGCCAGAAATGCAGGCCAGACAGACGATGGTTGAACTGAGTGATAATGACTGGCCCAAAGTCCCCCAGTAAATTTTATTGATGGAACATGAATCCAACCTCTTATCAGGCCTCGCATTTCTCATAATTGGTTTAATTTAACCTTCCTTATGGAGTTATTCTGAAAGCATATAGGAATAACTGAAAGTACATTATTTTCAGCACCTTGGTTGAATTAGCAGGCCATATAAATAATACAAATCCTAAGCCTGTAGTCTATATATTTATAAAATATATACAGTAGCTTATATATAGTAAGGCAGTGCATATATACCATCTAAATATTTCAGGACTTTTGACAGACAAGCCACCTACTTGATTACCACAGACAGCATGTCCGTCAGTAGCTGGGCTTCTTGTTCTGTGCAGTTTTCTAGATCCATCCAGGTGGCATCCTTTATAGATCCTCTACCAGTTTTGCTCGAAACTGAGAATAGAGATGTCCTACGTTCAGAATCTTTTCTTGGTGCTTTCTTCTTCAGTTGGCTGTAAAAAAAAACATTGAAACTCTTTTTCCTAAATGATCTAAATCTTTCTACAACCATGAGATGCCTAGAAACAAGCAGATAGGATTTGTCCTTCAGCTCAGTTTATTAAATATTCTCGTGCCACAGGGACAATCAGATTGTGTTTTCCAATTCCAATATTTCCACATTAAGACAAGCAATATATAAAACAGTTCTTATTCATAATAGTACAATTCAAACAAAATTAAAGCAAGTGCTAAGTGGTTTTCGATGGGGTTCTTAATTCTCTCTGGGCTTAGTTGTATTCTTGCAGGCATTTCATTGCCAAACTAGATAACATCATCAGTGCTAAAAGCTAAGTGGTTTCACCTATCATAAAACATGCTAAACCAGACCAGCACAACTGATAAATTCACTACAGGTAGTCCTTGACTTACAACAGTTCCTTTATTGAATGTTCAAAGTTACAACACACTGGAAAAAAGTGACTTATGAATGTTTGTTGAAGCTTCCCCATGGTCATGTGATCAGAATCCAGATGCTTGGCAACTGGTTCATATTTATGATGGTTGCAGTGTCCTGGGATCATGTGATCACTCTTTTCAACCTTCTGACCAGCAAAGTCAACGGGGAATCCAGCTCCACTTAACAACCGTGTTACTAACTTAACAAATGCAATGATTCACTTAATAACTAGTAGCAAGAAAAGTCATAACATGGGGCAAACTCATTTAACACATGTTTCACTTGGCAACATACATTTTGGGCTCAATTGTGGTCGTAACTCAAGGACTATCCAGATTGTGCCTTGTAAATTTATGGCTTGGTCCAACATGAAAATCTAGCCCCTATGGTATATCCAACAATTCCAAAATAAACTGTGGCTTAGCGTAAGGCATACATCCAGTTCTAAATAAATAAATTACAAAGAGCATTGCATAACATCTCTACTTGGAGATTCGGCAGAGATCCAACATCTCTAACTGGAGAAGGCCAGGAAAACAATGTGTCTTACCGGTAAAGGAAGTGCTGGGGCAAGTCATTAGAGAAGTTGGACAAGAAATCATCAATTGAGTGGGACCTGGCTGTAAAGCCGAGGTGCATGAGGAAGGGCTTTGGGAATTCAGGCTTGGGCCAAAACCTGCTGGCCTCCTTGTCTCTCATCTGCCTCCTCTGGCTACGGCTAGCAGGGGCATTTGGCTCACAGACGTTCTTAATAGGAGGAAGAGTCTGTTGATAAGAAATTAAAATAAACTGTTTAGCGAAAGGGACTATCTAACTTGTAACATTCAAGCATCTTGCTAAGTAATTAAATGTGAGAAGATAATCTCTCTCTCTCCATCCCTCCCTCCCTCTCTCCCTGCATCCCTTCCTCCCTCTCCCTCTCCCTCTCATGCACTAGCTGATAGGCTTCCTACTCCAAATATCTTTGAAGGGTTGTTTTTTTTTTGCTTTTAATGCTTTTTTTCTTTTTGTGCTCTGCAAAATGTTTTGCTTATTTTATTGATTATACTTTTTTTGGTCAACATTTTCCAAATGTTCTTTTTTGTTCTTATATGGGAAAGATGCCCACTTTTTGGAGAAATCATGCTGATCATGCTTGTTAGGCACTCTGATATTCTCTTGGGATTTATGGTACCCTCTCTGGACATTGTAGCTGAGATTCTACTAGTGTTGTTTTGAAAACATTGCCAGCATTTAGAGACTGACTTTCTTGACTCTTGCTTTCAATCTTCTTTTCATTAATCCGTTTATTTTTTTAAAAAGCTTGATCTTCTAAAAGTCACACTAGATTAAGTTGGGCTTTTTAGATGCACCTGAAGATAATATCTTTTTTGATTCCCAATTGGTTCAATACATCTCTCAAACAAAATATTGGACTGTGCTTAGCATTAGGGTCAGTGTTGCAGTGTATGAAAACAAAAGGGAACATTTGCAAACTGTTGACCCAAAAAGTATAAGGCATCAATGAAATATGCAAAACTCTCCTGTTGTTAGCTTTTTGAATAGTGTACAACTATTTAGAATATCTGGAAATCTGGTCTCTTAGTTCTGTCCAGAACATTCGTTTTCCCAAACTATGCTTACATGAAGGGAAATTACGTTATTGTTTCTTTTTCTCTAATTCATTTTCTATCCATAGGTCAGCTTTAGCCTCTTGGTGTGGGACAATAGTATGTGCTGAGTACTAACCTGCTTTAGAGGATTGCTATGGACATCAGTAGAAGATTCTGCTCCATTTTGTGGCTTCTGCTTTATGTCAGTCTGCATACAAAGCAGATCTGCCCCCATTATGTCCTTCCCTTTCTTTTCTTCAGAGGTCATGTCACAAAGATAACTGTATCCCATTGGTTATATCACATTTCCATAATTTATGCTATGTGTTTTTCTTAACACCAAACACTCCCCCTATTCTTAGCATTTGCATATAGGCATCTATATACATCTCATCCTTTGATTTTTCATGGCATGAACTTTTAACCTTAGGATCTTATTTCTTTCGTGATTAATTATATCCATTATACCTATAGGTGTGGCACAATTAAGAAATATGCCTGGAAGATTGACATTTCCTGCTCGGTTTTTGTAGCAGAGGCTGACAATAAGGGATCTCACTATATCTACATAAAGGGCATATAACTAATTACCTTATATTTTCTTATCTTCGTAAATACTTTAGAAAGCTTTGATAATCCTGGCATATTTGGAGCTCCCTAAAGAAAAAGAATAAAATTGTAACAAAAAGTTATAGAATTTGAAAAGATTTGAGATATACCTGAATAAAGCAAGTTAAACGATATACACAAAATTGTAGGATGTGGCCTTTTTTTTTTTTTAAGAAGATTGCCACGCTGAATAAAGAAAACATAACCTTCTTTCTGCCAGTCACTTTTCTGCTCAAAGTGGGCAATCTCCAAACTCTTTTTCTCCTTGTGGGTATCTAGATGAGGCTGGAGAAAAATCAGTGATGGATTCTAACCACAAAATTGGCTTCACAGGAAAAATGCAAGCATACACTCCTGCCCCTGCTGGTTTTCCCCCTCAACATCAAGCCATGGATTTACTGTGAAAATTCCCGGGATTTAGTAAGCTATTGACATATTATTGTATACAGCAGGGATGTCGAACTCAAGGTGCAGTGGCCGGATCTGGCCCACAGGGTGCTTAGATCTGGCCCACAGGGCCACCCTGGAAACAGCAAACGGCCGGTCCACGCTGCCTCTGTCAGCAAAAGCAGAGCTCTGGAGGGCCACATACAGCCTTCCAAGCTCCATTTTCATTGGCAGGAATTGCAGGAGGCCATTGCAGCTGAAAACAGAGCTCGGGAGCCCGTTTTCACTGGCTGAGTGCTTAGGGCTGCCACAGGAGCCCTGAAATGAGTGGCGTCGAGCTGGCCATGTCCACCCTGGCCACGCCCCCCCCCAAGGTCAAACACAATCCTGATGTGGCCCTCAATGAAATCAAGTTTGACACCCCTGGTATACAGTATTGGGGGGGAGGTTGTAAATTTCTTGTCTTCTCTCTACCATTGCCCATGGCTGTTAATTCCCAAATCCTTGTAAAAAGATGTGCTAATAGAAAATAAATGTACTTATTTAACATTGCAACCATTATAGTTTCACTGTATTTTCATGTCATGGGTTTGATACTGACCATGGACATTTTAAATTTCAAATGTTGATGTTTCAAATTTATTGTGCATGCTTTGTTACTGATATTTTAAATGTATTGTGTAGACTTTATCACTTATATATCATACCATGGATGTTTTAATTTTCATGTAAATTGACATGAGGCATTTATATGAAGTTAATGGCATACACATTCAATAAATAAAACAAATTTTATTTATATTTATAATTGTATTTAGAACTTCCAATACAAATAATAAAACAATACAAATGGAACTAAGATAATAATACATATGATTATACATGGTTCGCTGAACTGAATGAGAACCAATGAGTTTCCCATAGGGAGTTTCCTAAATAACTCATATAAATTAGTGAGAGGAAGATACCACTTAGATTTTCCAGTTTAGTAACTCAAAGGACTTGGTTGGCCTTAAAAAAATTATGCAGCTAAAACCTGAACACTAATTTCAATGTATGTTTTCCTGGTATATTTAGAAAATATATTCAGGAAAACATGAAAACATAGAATATAGAATCACAAGGCTGAAAGAGACCTTAGAGGTCTTCTAGTCCAACCCTTGTCTAAGGCAGGAGTCCTTATGCCATACCACACAAATGAATGCCCAATCTTTTCTTGAAAAACTCCAGTGATGCAGCATCCACAACTCCAGGAGGCAAATTGTTCTATTGGTTAATTGCTCTCAGGGTCAGCAAATTACATCTACAGTCATTTACACACACACACACACACACTATGTGTGTGTGTGTATTTATGTATATATTAATGTCTGAATAAGTAGTTGCTAATTCTGAGGAGCTGAAAGATCCTGGCATCTAAATGATGTGGCTAAGTCTTATATCAGACAATCCTGCAAGCTGAAAACATCTCCAGGTAATTTTTTTACCCATCTTCTTGCATACGTTCACAAAACACAGAATCAAATGATTAAAAAAAAGTTTGAGAAATATGTTGTAATCCAGATATACAATAGATTCCCTTCATAGCAAGCTAGTTTTTACCTTGAAAGGTTCCTTTGGGTCCTTCTTCATATCCAGGTCTTCCTCAGTGATGGTAAACTCCACAGTTTGGCGAGCGTTTTCAGTTTCCCATTCCTGCACCTCTTTCTCGTATTCATCTAATGAGTTTTGAGTAAAAATCTACAGGGAAAACACCTATGATTAACATTATTCAACTGGGATTTTTTTCTACTTTTCTTCTTCTGTACTGGTGAGATACAGTATGTCACCCCGAATGTGCCTTCTGAAATTTAATTTCTGGCTGCACTTTAGTTTAATGCTATGACTTTATAGAAATTACTGAAAACAACTATATTACCAAAGAGAAAACAAGATCATTATATGCAGAATAGTTAAGCAAACATGTTTGGATTACAGGAAAGAGGAAATGAAATCATGCATGTTCAATCATGCATTCTAAATGCCCCATGTATCATGGAAAAATATAATTTGTATTATGTGTACATTATTTCTATCTTCTTCAGGCTTCTATGCAGATGTTCCCTTGACAAAAGCCATTCAGCCTTAATTATGCTATTACATAAATCCCGTATTTGTTTTGATTAATTTTAATGAACTGATAAGTGACAGACTTCAGTGCAGTCTCATATTTTTTAGAACTATAGCCTTTCTGTTTGGCACCAAAACTATATATTCTATACTGAATATAAGCAGCCAAAAACTCCTGGCTTTTTCTATTAAAGAAAAACTTTGATCTGAGATATCCACAAAGTCTCACCTCACAGATCAAATCCACATTGTAGAAGCATGGAGTTTCACCAGCATGCAGTGTAAGAACACAATGAGTGCTCTCTCCAGCCTGCACAAGTCCAGTTTCAGGTATGATCTTCAGTGCCTTGAAACAAAACAATGGGTTATTGTATCATAATATATCAAGATTCAGACAACCCTCATCCTTCTGCCCTTCCACGAGGCTCTAAAGATTGTAACATCAGCCTATGTAGAATGCAAGGATCTAGAATGATATATGTGTAGGGTTGGCCTCAGTTGCTTCTGTTATTATAATTATTGTTATTTCATTATCTTGTTTTTATGTCGTTAAGTCTACTATATTATATTACATCACATCACATTACATTATATATTACATATTTAAGACATTTCGTGTTTCTTTAAACTGTAACTCACTCAGGATCAGTCTTGTAAATCAGATAACCGTACAAAACAATGAAATAAATGAATGAGTACATAAAGCATGCAAGATACTATATTCACATTAAATATCTTTGTGGCTCTGAAAATAGACTCTTTCCTCCTGACATTAAAAAAGAGAATAGTTGAATATAGCCACAGCAGCAGAATATTGATTGCTTAGGAGTCATACAATGCAACACTGCAATTGGGCCATCCTGTTCTCTTTAGCAAATGTTTACTATTTTAACTTTGGGAGATTTTTGCATTTGGTGCAACTCCAGTTCAGAAGTTTGAGCTGATAAAATTGAAATCAATTCAGCAAGTGTTCTGAGATTGCCACTGAGGAAACTTGAAAGGAACAGAATTGCCAGGAGAAAGATAAGGAAGCCAAAAAAAAAAACCCAACCAAAAGCCAATCCTGCAGATGAAACTCACCACCATGGCAGGAGAGATCCCAGGTACGTGCCAAGTAAAAATGATGGCCTCATCCTCAGAAGCATTGTTGAGGAAAAAAAGGCGACTACATTTGCTGTAAACAGGGATATTGCCAAGACATATCCGTGGCTGAGATAAATATACCGCCTGGAAAGAAAATAAACAGAATGAACTGCTAGCTTAATAAGTAAGGATCCCTTTGTTTTCTTGGCCTAACCAGTGGAAGGAAACTAGGTGATCTACAGTGGTAGCTAGAGCCTGTAGCTAATGGCAGATGTTTATGGGCCATTTAATACATGAAATACTGTTACAATGAAATGAATGGGATGCAGGGGAAAATTCTGTTGGCAACATAAATGGATGGGTAGAAATTAGTCAAGAGACTACAGAAAAATTCATTATGTCTTCTCACACTGGAGAATAATGAGAATTATGCCAGGGGACATGTTTATATACAAAAATGAATAATTATTTCAAATATGTCATTTAAGCATGTCTATTCATAGATACAATATATTGGAAAAGAGTGAATCAAAAAGCATCATTCATTAGAATGTTTATGATGAAAGAAAATTAGTGAAGGATACAAGGATATGAAAATGTTCTGAATGTGGAACAAACTTATTCAAGAATGGATTTGGAAAAAGTGAACATGGAAGAAAAACAAAGAGTAGAATGACTGCAAGATGAAAAAAATATGGATCCTTGAAAATGCATTAGAACATAGATAACTCTTCCAACAGAATGAATAGGAAAAAGATGTGAAAATTGCTTGGAACAGGGCAAAAAAGAAATGTTTGAGTCAAATAGATTACACAATGCAACAAAAGTATAGGTATTTTATATTTTTATATAGGTATTTTAAAATTAAGTGTTCCAAAATGAGTGCAGTTAACAAACAGAGTAAATGGCTGCAAGTTATATATAAAAGTCAAAGAATCATAGTTGCATGAAGATTCTCAAAAATTGAGAAGTTTAAAGAACAAAAGACAATGTAGAAAGCAATGTATGGATGTTGTGGAAGCAAGGACGGATATATATATATATATATATATGTATGTATGTATGTATGTATGTATGTATGTATGTATGTATGTATGTATGAATGAATGATGGAAGAGTATTCTGGGGGGCAGTATACACACTTGCTACTGTTTCCTGAACTTGCTACTCTATTATTTCTGTATCCGTGATATTTTTGGAAAAAACAGAAGAACCTACCAACTTTCAAAAGAATGCATAATACATCAAAACTTTCAATTTCATTCATTATGGCTTTTTAGTACTCTGCCAGGCTCAAATGTGCCAGGACTGCCACTGGAAAAACTTTCCATTTTGTCAAAGCTTCCAGCCTCAACTATAAGCAAGTATAAGCAGTACTGCTCAGACTGACTCGACAGCATGGAGATACTGGCTCTACCATGCGAACCATTTAATCCAATTCACAACATAGATTCCTTGCAGGCAAAATAACTTGGTGTTGTTTTGATTTTAATCATGTGATATTTATGTTTGAAATCTCCCATAGGATATCTTAGTAACCACAAGAGCTTTATGTCTATGGAGATTCTCAGTCATCCAGTTCTCTCAAAGATGCTTTTTCAAAAGGCACCAGTCTGGGTTTTTTCCCCTTGAGGTGGAAAAAGAAGACATTTCACTTCTCATCCAAGAAGCTTCATCAGTTGTGACTCGATGGTAGGGGGGATGGAAGGATAGGTTCTGACAGAATGGGGGCCAGGGAGGGGGGGGGAATGAAAGGATTCTACAGGTAGCCCTCAACTTAGGTTGCTAAGTGAAACATTTGTTAAGTGAGTTTTGGCCCATTTTACAACCTTTGTTTGCTGTTATGTGAATCACTGCAGTTGATAAGTTAGTAAGCATGGTTTCTAGGTGAATCTGGCTTCCCCGTTGACTTTGCTTGTCAGAAGGTCACCAAAGCATGACCCCTGGACACTCATAAATATGAACCTCTTGCCAAGCATCTGCATTTGATCACTTGTCCAATGGGATGCTGCAACGGTCATTAAGTGTGAAAAGCAGTCGTGAGTCACTTTTTTCAGTGCTGTTATAACTCTGAATGTTCACTAAATGAACTGTTGTAAATTCAGGGCTACCTATATTTTGACGAGAGGATTGCAAAGAAATACAATCCTTCCATTCCCTCCCCTCATCATCCTGTCAGAACCTAGCCTTCCATCCTCCCACCAGCCAATCACAATTGATGAAGCTTCTTGGATGAGAAGCGAAACTTTTAGATCTTGGGGCGAAGGGAAAGGACGCGACAAGAAGTATGAGGAAAGTGACTTTTATTCAGCTCATAGTGGAAACGATTCAACGAGGCGTATTTCGCGCCCTACATTTATACCCCCAGGTTTGAGTGAGGGACCAATGGGCGTCGAGTAGCTCGACCAATCAGGGCGAGGATTGGACCGGCTCTGCCCGGGAACCAATCAGGAAGAGTCCTTTGTAGCTCGACCAATCAGGGCGAGGATTGAGCCGGCTCTGCCCGGGAGCCAATCAGGAAGAGTCCTTGTTCGCGCGCTTGTATTTCCCGCGCTAGTATTCAACACCCCTCCCCCCCCAGTCATAGAGTTCCTTTAGGAGGGGCAAACATAGTCTTGTAGGTAGGCGGGACGGTGGCGTTCTCGTCCCGATCTCCGTGGTTCCCCGGCGGTCGTCGACGGGGGGGGGGCCGCTGGCGGAGGCGTGTCCGTGGTGGGGGCTTGAGCCGACGGCGCGGCCCCGCGAGAGGGCACCGGCTCCGGGTCCCGTGCCCGATGTCCGTCCGCCTGGGGTGGCGTCTCTGTGGCCAACGGGGTGTCTGGTAGGGGCCCCGTGCAGTCCGGTTGGGGTGTAGGTTCAGAGTCTCGAGAAGGGCTCCGCGGAAAGGAGTAACCAGCTGGGGTGCGCCTGCCCGGAAGGTTCGCGACGGCTTGACCCCCGTTCGCCGGGTGGAAACGGTCCGTGGGGAAAGGAGTCAATGGGGGTGGCTCCTGTTGAGAGCAGATTTCTGGGAAGCTGGGGCCGTCTCTTTCCGCAGGAAGGCGACGCCTTAACTGGTCCACGTGTCGCCTCCATTGTGTCCCGTCGGCCAGGCCGACCCTGAAGGAACAGGGGCCGGTCAGAGCTGTGATGGTTGCGGGAACCCACCGTGGATCCCCGGAAAAGGAACGGGCCCATACAGGATTCCCTAACTTAAACGCGTGGGACGGAAGGGCCCCCAGGTTGCTTGGCGGATCTCCTGCGTAAAGTGGATGGAGCCTGTCTAGGGGGGTTCGCAATCTCCTACCCATCAAGAGCTCCGCGGGACTTTTGTTGGTCGTTGGGCAGGGTATGGAGTGCTGGCTCAAGAGATAGGCCGCTACTCTTTCTTGCCAGTCGCCCTGGTCCATGCGGCCCAAGGCTTCTTTTGCTGAGCGCACTGCGCGCTCCGCCCGGCCGTTGCTAGCTGGGTGATAGGGGGCTGTGGCCGCGTGTCTGATCCCCTGTTCGGCCAGGAATTCTTGGAACGTGGTGGAGGTAAACTGGGGCCCGTTATCGGAGACTATCACATCCGGTAACCCATGGGTAGCGAACATCTTACGGAGGGCCCTTACTGTACTCTCTGCTGTGGTGGAGGTCATGATTACTAGCTCCACCCACTTGGAGTAAGCATCGACTACTATCATGAAGTTCCGGCCGTGGAAGGGGCCGGCAAAGTCGATGTGTAAACGGGACCATGGGCCTCTAGGGATCTCCCACTCTCGAGGGGCGGCTATGGGGGGATTCGGCCTAGAGTTTTGGCAGATCCTGCATCGGCCTACGTAGTCTGCGATTTCTGTGTCTAACAAGGGCCACCATACGTAGCTACGGGCTAAGGCTTTCATTCGTGCTATGCCTGGGTGGTTTTTGTGGAGTGCGGGCAGGATTCGTGCTCGTAGGGCTGTAGGGATCACTACCCTATCCCCCCAGACAAGGCAACCCCCGTGAAGGGCGAGTTCAGCCTGTCGCACTTTGAATGGGCGGAAGTGTTCCGCTACCCTTTCCGTGGGCCACCCCCTCAAAACCCATGAAGCGACCTGAGATAGGACGGGGTCAGCCTTTGTGCAGGCTGCCACGTCCGTGGCAGAAACGGGGAGGTCGGATTCGGCAATGGACAGAACAGAGAGCGCGGGCACGTGGGCTGTGTCCGTCTCTGGCAGGGGGCAGCGGCTCAGGGCGTCTGCGTGTCCTAGCTGTTTGCCCGGACGGTATAACAGCGTATACGAGTACGCCGTTAGGAACTCTGTCCAGCGTGTCATGCGGGGGGACAAGATGGGGGGAGTCGGCTTGTTACCCGCCAGTAGCCCCAGGAGGGGCTTGTGATCCGTGACTAGGGTGAACTTTCTACCATAAAGGTAGTCATGGAACCGCTTAATGCCGGACACTGCAGCCAGGGCTTCTTTATCGATTTGGCTGTAGTTCCGCTCCGTGGAGGAGAGTGTCCGGGAATAGAAGGCTATGGGGGCTTCTGAGCCGTTTGGGAGGACGTGGCTCAGCACCGCCCCTACGCCATAGGGGGAGGCATCGCAAGTCAGAATTAGAGGCATCCTATCGCTGTACTGGATTAGGACTGCCGATGAAGTTAAAATATCCTTTATAGCCGCGAACGCGTGCGCTTCACGGCTACCCCATTTCCAGGCTGCTGACCGGTCAAGTAGACGGTGTAGCGGCTCAGCTAGTGACGCCTTGTGGGGGATAAAAGGGGCGTAGAAATTTAAGAGCCCCAGGAATGCTTGTAACTCCGCCCTAGAGGTGGGTGCGGGTGCATTTTTGATGGCGGCCACTTTGGAAGGAGTGGGGTGGATGCCTTGGGCATCAATGAGGAACCCCAGGAATTCAACTTTGGGAACTGCAATTTCGCATTTGCTGCGCTTTAATTTCAGTCCCGCCTCCCTGAAACGTGTGAGGACCTCCCGCAGCGTTTTCAGGAGCTCCGAGTGGCTGGGGGCTGCGACCAGGACGTCGTCGAAATAGGGAACGACGCCTGGGAGCCCGTGGAGCAACCGCTCCATGAGGCTCTGGAAAATCCCAGGGGCGACCGAGACGCCGAATTGCAGACGGCGGCAACGGAAAGCTCCGCGGTGGGTGACGATAGTCTGGGCTGTAGCCGCATCGTCGTCTACGGGGAGCTGCTGGTAGGCCTGTGCCATGTCTAGCTTAGCGAAAATGCGGCCCTGTCCTAAGGAGTGGAGTAGGTGCTGTACTACGGGAACCGGATACGGGTTTGCCTGTAGGGCCAAATTGATGGTCGACTTGTAGTCGGCACATATTCTCACCGATCCATCGGGTTTGACCGGGAGGACTATGGGGGTTTCCCAGCGGGCGTGATCTACGGGCTCGAGTACCCCTTGTTCAATTAACTTATCGAGTTCCGCATCTACCTTTGCTCTCAATGCGAAAGGGACCCTGCGTGCCTTTAGCCTAACCGGGGCGACCTGAGGATCGAGGCAGAGAGAAATGGGGGTACCCTTGTAACAACCCAATTTCCCGTCGAACACATCTGAGAACTCGTCTAGGACGCTATCTACGGGGAGGGAAACTACCCTGTGTACCCCTTCTATGGTGAGGCCCAAAGCGGAGAACCATTCTAACCCCAGGAGAGCGGGCAGGTTGTTCCTTACGACTAAAACTGGGAGTTTCCCTTTAAAATTTCCATATTCCACCCGGATGTGGTATAACCCAGCTGTGGGAATCCCATTTCCCTGGTAATCTAGGAGGGAGACCCTGGCGGGGCGCAGCTTTCTCTGGGGGACCCCGGGGCAAAGGCGGGAGAACAAAGCCCAAGATAGGAGAGAACGGGATGAACCGGAGTCCACCTCCATTTGGCAAAGCTGACCTTCGAGACGGACGGCGGTGCTTATTTTCCGGTGGCCGGCGGGAACGGGGGATGCCTGGTAGACTACGCAGTCGGCGCTGGGGGGCTGGTAGGTTGAGTGGCAGTCCTCCGTGCGCCTCGCGGGACGTGGCTGCTGGCGGCGTGGTGGTGCCGGGCGCCGGTCGCTGGGCTGCATAAACGACGGGGCTGGCAGGGGAGCCCGGCATACTCTGGCGAGGTGTCCTTCTCCTTGGCAACGGCGGCAGACGGCAGAACGGTACGGGCAGGCTGTGCGGCTGTGGCGGCCGCCGCATCCGCGGCAAGGTGCGTTTGAGGCCGGCTGAACGGGTGCCGGTGGTTGCTGGGGTGGCCTCCGTTTGGGCTGCAGCCTCATCTGGCCGACGATTTCCTCCTCCTCCTCCTCCTCGTTTTCGGCAGGGGAGAGGTCGTCGACGAGGTTCGTCTGGGCGAGCGGCCCCGCGACGGTTTGTGCGGGGGGGTTTAGCTGGAGGCGTTCCATGTCGGCCGTGGATTGCTCGGAGAGTTCGGCAGCTCGCGCTATTTCCACGGCTTGCATCAGGGTAATTTTGTGATTCCGGAGCAATCGGCCGCGTAAGTGTGCGTCGCGGACCCCGCACACAAATTGCTCCGCAAGGTTTTCCTCCAGGTCTGCAAAATCGCACTGGGCGGCCACAGTGCGCAAGGCCTCCAGAAATTGGCTAATGGATTCATTAGCCCTTTGTACTCGGCGGCGGAAAGCGAAACGGCGTGCAAATAAAGAGGGTGAGGGAGCGTAGTGGTTCCTCAGCCTGGACATCAGCTCGGCCCACCCAAGTTTGTATGCTGGCCTCGGGGCGGCCAGGGCTCTCGCAGAGGCGAACATGGACGGCTCACAGCAGGACAGGAAGAAGCTGCATTTCTCCTCATCGGTCTGAGCCTGGTTTTTCAAAGCGATCAGGTAACACTCGAACCGCTCCATGAATCCGTCCCATGATTCTCCGGTGGCTCCGCCGAATGGCGCGAAAGGAGGAAGCGATGACGCCATCGTGGTGTGGGGCCGGAGAGGGGAGAGGAAGGACGAAGAAAAATTCGCGTTCGCTGCCGGAGTTCTCGGTCTGACGATAGCGTTCTGGCTGGTTCAGACGCGGTGGCAGCTGGCTGTTCTTCTTCGTGGTCGCGGGAATCGGGATCCCACCCTCGTCGCCAGTTTTAGATCTTGGGGCGAAGGGAAAGGACGCGACAAGAAGTATGAGGAAAGTGACTTTTATTCAGCTCATAGTGGAAACGATTCAACGAGGCGTATTTCGCGCCCTACATTTATACCCCCAGGTTTGAGTGAGGGACCAATGGGCGTCGAGTAGCTCGACCAATCAGGGCGAGGATTGGACCGGCTCTGCCCGGGAACCAATCAGGAAGAGTCCTTTGTAGCTCGACCAATCAGGGCGAGGATTGAGCCGGCTCTGCCCGGGAGCCAATCAGGAAGAGTCCTTGTTCGCGCGCTTGTATTTCCCGCGCTAGTATTCAACAGAAACGTCTTCTTCTTCTTCCGCCTCAGGAAAAAAAAAATCAGTACTGTTGCCTTTTGAAAAAGCATCTTTGAAAATCAGGCACTTTATCATCAGTGTAACATCCTTAGCTTGTAGGAAAACAATCTGATTAGAGAGGTCACCATTTTCAGTTTTACAAGTCTAGCACCACTTTTTGCCTGGCTGCAACAATAATTTTGCATAACAGATCAACAAATACTGAAATTATGGCAAATTTGTTTTGTTGTGAATTGCCAATATGATACCAAGAGGAAATTCATACAGGGCGAGAATCACAACAAGGCCGTGTTCTCCAATGTGAAAGAAATACCTGATGGTACATTTTCTGGCATCCTACAGATGACAACAGAACAATACCAGCAGAGCATTCATCTTTCATTCAATTGGACTGCATGTCCTAGCATCCCTGGGTCATTATTAAAGAGGTCATACTGGACCTTCTCAGAACACATAAGAGCCTGCACAATGTCCAGCTTGACCAATGGCTACAGCATGAAAACTGTTTCCTTTCTGCATTTGTGCCTTGTGAGATGCTCATTAGATAAACAAGGACAGAGGAGGAGGGGAGGAGGAGGAGGAGGAGGAAGAGGAGGGGCAGGAGGAGAAAATACATTACTTGAGATAAAACAGCATCATATAAGAATGGCTTTCCCAGTGCCAGTGGCTCACTTACTCCTACTGGCAATCTGAAATCCCTGTAAAACACTCTCTTGTGTGATACTGGAACAAGTAAACTCCCAGATTTACCAGACCAGGCACTGTTAATTTGGCAGAGACTGGAGTTGTTGCAGCAGACACGACTTTGTCAAATTGTGCGGTTTCTCCCATAACTTGTGGATCAAAGCCTACTCCTTGAAATGTAATTAAAGCAGAATCTCCATCAAGGATATGGATAGGTACGTCCACCTGTGCAAAGAAAAAAAGCAAAGAAAACAGTTAAAAGAATTATGGCCATAATAAAAGAGGGACTAAATTAACCCTTCTATCAATTTATTTTGGGGAAAAGATATGTGTAGCAGAACTTGGGGTGTTTGGGGGTAAAAAGTAAAGCAAAATATTGTTCACATCAAGATGAAGATTAAGAAAGTGGAATCAGTAATAGATCAGACTTACCTTGAGGTAACAGGGGTAACCTATAAATTTTATGAATTAATAAAATAGTTGTAATAGCTTAAAAATATTGGAACAATTAAGAATCCTTTCTGAACAGAAGCAGACAAAGAGTAGCTTTGTTGCTGTGAACAAAATATCAGAACTTAATTGAATAAGAGTCCCCAGAATACAAATTCTAAAGCTGAACAAAATTGGATTTGGCAATTCAGATGATCTAGAATATTCCTTTGAGTGCGTATAGAAACAGTTTTTTTCTAATTAATTTGAAAATCTGGAGCAATCTATTTTCACTCATAAACTCAGAACCGAACTGATTTTTCAAACAATTTTAATCAGATTTCACATGATTTATGAAAGACGAATACATTTCAGTGGGCTAGCTAAAGGGTATTGAGAATGGCAAGGAATATAATTCCAAAAGGAAAGGGTTTATTCTTAAGGATAATAACTTTACCGAGTACATTTTGGATTCCAGTGGGCAAAAAATCCATTCCGTGTGGGCTGTTAATCCGGGGCCAATCTCTCCTCTTGGATTCAGGCAGGTAAAAACTGCATGATGGTGATTCTCTTTCTCTACTTGCAGGAGGGCATCCATCTGAATTTCATAGACTGCAGTGGTAGAACCTCCGTTATACAATTCATAGATCTGGAGGAGATAGAAACCATTTCCAGTTGGCCTATTGGCAAAGACTATTAAATATTTTCTGACAAGACGACTATAGGTACACAAATACCTTCATTTTGCATAATTCCAGCCTTTCACTTCTCTATTATATAATCATTGCTAGGGGGAAATTAATTTGGGAGATATGAATATTTAATATTAATTGCCAATCACCTCCGCTAGACCGATTAGATCCCACAGATTAGGCCTCCTCCGAATTCCATCCGCCGGCCAGTGTCGACTGGCGACTACCCGGAAGAGAGCCTTCTCTGTGGCTGCTCCGACCCTTTGGAACGAACTCCCCGTGGAGATTCGAACCCTCACCACCCTCCAGGCCTTCCGCAAAGCCGTTAAAACCTGGCTGTTCCCACAGGCCTGGGGCTAAAGAGCTGTTGCCCCCGTCTGGAATGGTATGACTGTTGTGTGTTTTTAAATTATGTATTGTTATGTATCATTTATTTTTTATTTTTTTGTCTGTCCCCCCCCCCCCTTCCCTGATTTGATTTGTTAGCCGCCCTGAGTCCCCTTCGGGGGAAAAGAGCAGCATATAAATATAATAAATGAAATGAAATGAAATGAAATGAAGTGATATTATGAAGCAATCTTAAATTTTAAAATATATTCTAACATGGACGTAACATGAATGAATGAAAAATATTCCCCAGCAGGATTCCCAAGCTATTTGTCAATAATATTACCTTGGAGATGTGTGTGGGGTGTGTGTGTGTGTGTGTGTGTGTGTACGTACGTATGTACGTACGTACGTACGTACGTTCTGCTTGCATGCCTGCCTGCCTGCCTGCCTAGACTAGCTGTAGCTTCCAAATATCTTCAAGGACAATGCTCACCTGAGGTAACCAAGGTGTGAACAATTGTGAGAAAGTATTCACAGTCCAGGAAAGGTTGAAATTAGTTTACCATGTAAATCTGTGCTCTCCTGGCTGTTACCTACTACATGCTCATTATTCAGAAGCTTTGAGTTTAGAAGAATTGCCCAAGTTGATATGAATTAGGGCAAGCCCATCCAGAATCAAAGATGGGAAACCACAGAGCAAATAATCAGCACTCATACTTACTCAGTCTTCTTAAGGTTAAATCTGAGTTTGTTCCTCCCCATCTAGCCCTAAGCAGCTTTCAGGAACAAATATGACATTGATGGTATTGTTTGGTTGACTAGGGTTAAAATGTATTATCAGTACAGTGATGATTTGTGACTTCATGTTGATGGATGACCTCACTCAGCAGTTTCACGTAGATGTTAAATAAGTGAAGCTAGAGTGTCAGGCCCAGAAGTGGGATGCTCCTGGATCAGCCAAACCAGTAGTGGCAGCAGTGGGACGCTCCGCCCACCCAACTGGACGCTTCTGCGCATGTGTGCGCGTGCACAAGAGAGAACACGAGCGAACCAGTAGTAAACCGGTTAGGAACCCACCACTGGTCAGGTCCTGAGGTATCCTGCCAATCAGGGGCTTCAAGATGGATCTCTCCCTATCTGTCAACACTGACCAGAACTTGACATAGAGAACCCCCACTTCCAAGCCCCAAATCCGGAATAACAGGGTGCCATAATCAATGATACTGAAAGCTACTGAGAAATCTAGAAAAACTAGGACAATCACACTGTCCTTATCTTGACTCCACCACAAATCATCAACATATGTGACCAATGCTATCTCCAAACTGTGCCCCAGCTTGAAATCCAATGGCAATTGGTCCTGTTTCCTCTTGGACCCTCTGAAATGGTAGTCCACTTGCCATCTCAACTTCACCTAAAAGGGGAAGGTTGGAGACCTAATGAAAATTGTCCACAACCATTAGGTTCACCAATGCTTTCTTAAGGGAGGGTACATTCTACTTCTTTCCAGACAGGCAAAATGACCTCCTCTCCAAAATCAATTTATCATTGTATGGGTCTAGTTTCATACAATATGTCACATTCTGGGAGACCTTAAACAAATTGGAGGAATTTTGATGTAAAACCCAGGTGGTTATACAAACAAACCTAAGGATCAAGTCCACTTCCAGTGGCATCACTGGGTCAAACACTTCCGAGACCATCCCTTTCATAACTCAAAAAAAAAAAAATCTGCCTGGTTGAAATCTAACAGGGTAGATCTGAGATACTTTTTTCACCATAGAACTTTCCTCGCATACAGTATATTCAGAATATGAGGAACATTTTCGGCATCAGCAGAAAAAGTCACTCAGATTCCTGTAGCCACTTCACAGGTTTACGTTAAACAGAGTCATCAGCAAACCATCTGTGGGTGTAATAAGAGCAGAAAGAGCATTTACATTTTGCCACTCTTATTGCTACAATGTATTCTCAAATATGCGCTCTTATACAAGAACCCAGGTTTATCCTTTGCTTTACTTCAACAGTCCTACAGGCACTAAGATAAATGCTGCTTAATCTCTTGGACCTCTTTGAACCATCAAGGAGAACCATGGGATCAAAGCACAAAAAGAATTGAATTGAATTGAATTTATTATATTTCTATGCCGCCCTTTTCCCCAAAGGGGACTCAGGGCGGCTCACAACCCAAGTCAAGGGGGAAGGGTACAAATAAGGAATAAAAAGACACACAAAACAATACCATAGTTTAAAAGCACACAACAACCATACCATTCGAGGGGGGGACAAGACTCATTAGCCCCAGGCCTTTCGGAATAGCCAGGTTTTAAGGGCTTTGCGGAAGGCCTGGATGGTGGTGAGGGTTTGAATCTCCACGGGGAGCTTGTTCCAAAGGGCTGGAGCAGCCACAGAGAAGGCCCTCCTCTGGTGGTTGCCAGACGGCATTGGCCAGCGGATGGAATACGGAGGAGGCCTAATCTGTGGGATCTAATCGGTCTATTGGAGGTGATCGGCAGCAGGCGGTCTCTCAAGTACCCAGGTCCAATACCATGAAGGGCTTTATAAGTGACGACTAGCGCCTTGAAGCGTATCCGAAGACCAATAGGCAACCAGTGCAGCTCGTGGAGGATAGGTGTAACGTGGGTGAACCGAGGTGCACCCACAATCGCTCGCGCGGCTGCATTCTGGACAAGCTGAAGTCTCCGAATGCTCTTCAAGGGCTGCCCCATGTAGAGCACATTGCAGTAGTCCAGTCTTGAGGTCACAAGGGCACGAGTGACTGTTGTGAGGGCCTCCCGGTTCAGGTAGGGACGCAACTGGTGCACTAGGCGAACCTGGGCAAATGCCCCCCTGGTCACAGCTGACAAGTGGTGTTCAAAAGTCAGCTGTGGGTCCAGGAGGACTCCCAAGTTGCGAACCCTGTCTGAGGGGCGTACTGTTTGACCCCCCAGCCTGAGAGATGGAAAACTTGGCCAATTAGTGGAAGGAAAACACAACAGCCACTCGGTCTTGTCTGGATTGAGAACAAGCTTGTTAACCCCCATCCAGACCCTAACAGCCTCGAGGCACTGACACATCACGTCAACCGCTTCACTGAGTTGGCACGGGGCGGACAGATACAGCTGTGTATCGTCCGCATACTGATGGTATTTTATTCCGTGCCGTCGAATGATCTCACCCAGTGGCTTCATGTAGATATTAAACAGGACGGGGGACAGGACCGAACCCTGCGGCACCCCATAATTCAGGGGCCTAGGGGACGATCTCTGCCCTCCGACCAACACCGACTGTGACCTGTCCGAGAGGTAGGAGGAGAACCACCGTAGGACAGTGCCTCCCACCCCCACCTCCCGCAGTCATCGCAGAAGGATACCATGGTCGATGGTATCGAAGGCCGCTGAGAGGTCAAGGAGCACTAGGATGGAGGCATGACCCCCATCCCTGGCTCTCCAGAGATCATCGGTCAGCGCGACCAAGGCTGTTTCCGTGCTGTAGCCAGGCCTAAATCCCGACTGAAAGGGATCTAGATAATCGGTTTCCTCCAAGGACCGCCGCAGCTGAAAGGCCACCACTTTCTCAACAACCTTCCCCACAAAGGGGAGGTTGGAGACTGGACGATAGTTATTTAAAACGGCTGGATCCAAAGATGGCTTCTTCAGAAGGGGTCTCACCACCACCGCTTTTAAAGTGGGGGGAAAGAACCCCTCCCAAAGGGAGGCAATAACAACCGCCTGGATCCAGCCCCGTGTCACCTCCCTGCTGTTAACAACCAGCCAGGAGGGGCACGGGTCCAGCACACATGTGGAGGCACTTACAGCTCCCATGGCCTTGTCCACTTCCTCAGGGGTAACAGCTTGAAAATCAATCCAGAGATGTCGTTCCAGATTCTCCCCTGGTGCCTCAGCTGGCTCTGCGCAATTGGAGTCCAGGTCCGTCCGAAACCGAGCAACTTTATCCGCGAGGAATTGGACGTATTCCTCAGCTCTGCCTTGCAAAGGATTGCTCGTATCCCTCCTGTTCAGGAGGGAACGGGTTATCCTGAACAAGGCGGCTGGGCGCGACTCAGCGGAAGCTATCAGAGAGGCAATATGCGTTCTTTTAGTCGTCCTAATTACCCGGAGGTAAGCTCTGATGCTGGATCTTAAACGTGCTCGGTCTGACTCAGACTTACTGGATCTCCATCGTTGCTCTAGGCGTCTCTTTCGGCGCTTCATCTCCCGGAGTTCCTCAGTAAACCAAGGGGCCCTCCTGGATCCACTGCCTCGGATCGGCCGTAAAGGCGCAATCCGGTTAAGAGCCTCTGACGCTGCTGAATTCCAGGCAGCTACCAGAGTCTCCGCCGGACTGCGGGCGAGGGTATCAGGAACAACGCCAAGCTCCGTCTGAAAGCCCAAAGGGTCCATAGGGCGCCTGGGGGGAACCACCTAATCGGTTCCTCCTCCCTACAGTGGGGGTTTGGTCTCCGAAAGTCAAGACTCAGTAGGTAGTGGTCCGACCATGACAGGGATAAGATCTCACTGCCCCTCAAACCAAGATCACAACTCCACTGCTCCGAGAGGAGCAAGGGGAGGGCTGCTGCAACACTGTTGGGAGGCAGGTACATTAACAGCAAGCCCACTTGACCCTTGAGGTCCAACTTCACCAGCAAGGACTCACACCCGACAAGCTCCAGAGCAGGGATCCTACGAGGAGCTAGAGACTCTCAGATAACAATAGCCACACCCCCACCCCTTCTCTGGGGTAGCGGATGATGAAGCACCTGAAAACCCTCTGGGCACATCTCAGTGAGGGGGACTCCTCCCTCCGGGCCCAGCCAGGTTTCAGTAATACATGCCAGGTCTGCTCCCTCATCTAAAATTAGGTCCCGGATGAGGGGAGCCTTGTGAACTACAGACCTGGCATTTAGTGACAGCAGCCTGAGACCAGGGTCCTGATTACTCACGCCATCTGGCCTTGGAGTGGGACTCATAGGGCCAGAAGGAGGGATCTCTATGACGTAGCGAGCCCTCCTTCCCCGGTAATGGCCAGCCCTAAAGTCCCCGCCATATCTGCCCCTCCCTGTTAAGACCGTAATGTTCCGGCCCACACCCGTGTCCGTGGTCCCTCCACCCACCCCCATAGCCCCCGCATTCCCTGACAGGCCCTTCGAATCAAACATCCTGGGATTGGGAATAGGCCCAGATCCCCCAACACTTCTGCGAAGCACTCAGTGTGGGGGAACCCAGTTCCAATCCCAATCCTCACATACACACCCAAGCGCTCACTCACTCACACCCCCACAAAAATTTAAAAATTACAGCAATATAAAATAAAGGGGAATTACACAAGTTAAAAAGTGGGATCATTCACTTACAATCATACTCATCCACACTACTTACAGAGAAAAAATTGCGCAGGTATAAAAGGATGTTAAAATAAGCGAGCAAGTCCATAGAGACAAAAGTTCGTAGAAACGACAGCACAATAGGCCAGTCAAAGCTGGCACGATATGAGGGAGCTAAAGTGACCTCTTTTTCTAGTAGCCTGGAATAAGAGAAATAATAGTCGAGATGGCTAGGATAAAGTTCCTGGAGTGGTAAGGGACGATGGTAGCCACGGTAATGGTCGCAGTCCGGGGGGAGAGATGTAAAACTAAAAGTCCAACGGGCTAAGTCTATAAAGATGAAGAGACTGAAGAGGCACAATTTGGTCCAAGGCTCTCATCACACACCCATTCCAGGCAGGAATTAAGACTTTGGTGGAACTGCCTACCAGATTCCCAAGGAAAAATCCCAAACTCCCTCTGAAATTATCTAGGTCCCTTCATTGGAGAAAAATTGGATGGATCCTAACTCCCTGTAAAGATGGAGGAGACAGCACCAACAAATCAAAAGCAGTTAAAGAAACAAGGTGGGTTTTTGATGACTCACCTGTTTGGGAGAATTATATGTGCCAATAGCAATAGGTGTGAACATATGTTTAGCTGAAGTGAAGTGAATGTAGTGGCATCCCAGCTTCAGGGTCACGCCAATGAAATTCAGCTGCAGACACAGAATAAAAAGAAGAGAGATGAAATAATGGGTTATTTCTTGCACCATAAAAGCTGCATTCATAGCAACCACAAATAGCATTTTCCCCCACTCTCATTCTTTAAAATGTTAAAAGTTAAAGAGAGTAGCCCATTAGCATTCTCAATGATTCTCATCATTAAATCTCATGCCATGGGTTGATGTGGACACAA
This sequence comes from Thamnophis elegans, assembly GCF_009769535.1. Taxonomy (NCBI): domain Eukaryota; kingdom Metazoa; phylum Chordata; class Lepidosauria; order Squamata; family Natricidae; genus Thamnophis; species Thamnophis elegans. The sequence continues at coordinate 63,916,211 of NC_045541.1, read as the reverse complement.
ATCTGGATTTTCAGATTTTTGAAAATTCTGAATTCCTGGAAGAGGAAAACAAATAAAAATGAAAAGGAATGCAGTACTTCCACACAAATCTTGAATGTGTAATGGGCATCTAATAGAAGGTCAGTAAAAAAGGAGAGAGGTATCATTGGGGAATTGGATTTTAACTGAAAAATTAGGGTGGGCCAAAGTAGAAAAGGCAACTTAAGAACAACCTTAGAGATCAAGGAGATGATGAAACCACTAACAGTATAAAATGGAATCATATCAAATAAAAATCAGCAAAATGTGATTTATATTTTTCTCAAGAAAGATACCAAATTGGGATTAGTTCTCCTTGGTCTCCATCCACAAACCATGGAGATAAAATCACATTCTTTTGACTGTCACTATCACCAAGAGAAAGTGCATCAAATCATAAGACAACACTTGTTTCAAATAGTAACTGCTAAATAGAAAATTGTGCTCTCAGTACTATTCAACTACCATAGTGCCTGAAAGAGTAACTATAGTGATACTTATGGATGAAAAACTAGAGGTCTCAGATATGTTATGGTGAGTATGTGACTCATAAAAAGCACACACTGTGTCCAAGGACATTTCACCAGTCTCCTATAGCTATAGCTGCCAAAGAATTTAGTGCGGCCTTAGGGAAGAATCATATCACTTCCTCCTAGGGAGTTTATGAACCTCTGCACTTAATATCATACCAGAATTTCTCGACCATGGGATACTTTTAGTAGGACTGGGAGTCGGTCAGTGCCAATGAAATCATGTCTGTTGAAGGAAAAACGGATATATATTTTTTAAATGCACACATAAAACCATTCCAAACTCTTTTAACTGATGAATCCTACGTATATCAAATTAGAGATCAGGAACAATTCTTTCCCTGTTGCAGAAATGCGCTGTTGCATAAAGAGCATCCTGGGCACAAGGATAGCAGTAGATAAGAAAGAACAGTGTAAAGTTAACCTACGGCTGCCTTAGATTTCAAATAAATTCAAGAATTGAAACCTGAGCTCAGGAGAAGGTAAAATCATGCAATCCTCTGCTTTGGGAATGGTGTTGAGAGAACTTTGTTGGAATTTCGTACTTCAGGTGATCATAACAGGGTCCCAAACTATGAGTTAAGTTGGTGTGGCCTATCTAGCATAGGAGCTGAAATTGACATTTGGGTGAGTTCAGCTCTCACATAAGTAAGGAATTATAGTACATAAATACCTGTAAGACAGGTGTATAATTTGCTCTTCTCCTGGAGGAAGTTTTCCTGACTTGGGAACGATGGTGAAAAGCTGATTATCCTGGATCCGCATCTGATGCAACTCACTGGGATCAAACTCAGTACTTTCTGCCCAATATTCCATGTCAATCTTCTGGTCAGAAGGAAACAGAAAATCCCTACAAAAGCAGTTAATGCCCAGAAAAGGAGGAAGAAAATGCATAGATCCAATCTTTAGAAGACAGAATGACATTAAATGCCAGGAGAGTGCCCAGCTGACAAATGTGCTCATTGCTAAGCAGGCTCTGATCATTCTCCCTTCAGCTGATGAGTATCAATGGCCCATTCTTATCTTATCCAGTATCCAGGCTATGAACAACCAAGATCAGAGATGAGTTGCTGCCGGTTCGGGCCGGTTTGGCTGAACTGGTAGTGGCGGTGGTGGGAGGCTCTGCCCACCTGCTTCTATGTATGCACAGAAGCATTGTGAGCGTGGGCACAAGCACAAGCGAACTGGTAGTAAACCATTAGCAACCCACCACTGAATCAGATTCAGGGCGCCCAAAGAACTTTACAACATCTCTTACATAATGCTGTACAGCAGGGGTGTCGCATCAGGGTTCTGTTTGACCACAGGGGCGGGAGTGGCATGGCCAGGATGGGCATGGCCAGCTCAACATCACTCCTGTCAGGGGCGCCTGTGATGACCCAAGCGCTCTGCCAGCGAAAACGGGCTCACAAGCTCCGTTTTCAGCTGCCGTGGCCTCCTGCAAACATCTGCCAGTGAAAACGGAGCTTGGGAGCCTGTTTTCACTGGCAGAAGCACTGTGGTCCAATGGTGTAGTAGGGTGAGGGGGATGTATGGGTCCACAGATGGGTGTTGGGTGATGGGACTCATGCTAGGAGAGGAACCAGGAAGGCAAGCGAGCTGCAGTTGGTTCAGAAGCCATCCAGCCCTGAAGCCTACTCGCTGGAGCCAGCCAGAGAGCAACTGGGCTCGAAGAGCGCTTGCTGGAGCCAGGCCAATTAAGTACTTGCTGAAGCCAGCCGGGAGCAACCAGGAACAGGAGGGAGGAGTGTGCTAAGTCCATATAGCCAGCTGGCTAGTAGAAGCCAGTAATGTTGGCTAGAAACCCTTTTACTCTATTGATCACCACGTGCCAAACTGTGACTCCAGTAAAAAGACCCGTTCTGCTCATAGTGTGGCCTCTTGTTTTGCTAGCTTGATTTGGTGACACATAGATGGTATCCATCTAGTCCATTTTCCTTCTCAATGCAAGAAAGACATTGCTATAGTATCCTCACTAGCAAACCTTTTTAAGCAATAAAGAGCCCATTTCTATTTCCCCAAATAACTTGTTCCATTGCCAAATCTTACATTCACAGCCACTCTCTGAACACCAGAAATAGAATTAAGTAACACTGAAGACAAAATTCTAATAGAATTTTTCTTTACCTGCATATTCATGAATTGTGCCTCAATATTATCTATAAATCAGACCACTTGGCCTGTTAAACAAACTAAGCATGAGGGATAATATTTGTGCTTAACTGCAGAGAAAACTTTCCCCAAATTAAATCCATACCATGAAGATTCTTATCTGATCCATCCTAAATGCAAGCGCAGGAGGAAGAAAAAATGCAAAAATTCTGAACTCTAAAGAGAAGCTATTCCTGGTTAAGTCGGTGGTTGAGGATTACATACCAGTTTACAGGTATTGTTCCATTGTTCTGTATCATCAGCACAACCACAGAGGACTCACATCCAACTGGAGCTGCTCCAAAATTGAAATCCACCATCACAGGTGTGTAAACTGGGGGGATTCGCTGAGTGCTACATGTTGAAGAGAAATGAAAAGTGAGAAGAACGGAGGAGGAATTGTTCCTATGTTCAATAGTCCCAGAATCTGGCTTGTTTACATATTGTATTTTCTTATGTTTTGCTTGAAGAAGAAGAAAAAGGAAAAGAAAGGAAAGAAAGTATTGGTTGCAGACTATGATGTAATCAAGAGTGTTTCTGTATGGAGGAACTAAAGACTAAGTCACCATCAAAGCGGACGCCAGCCAGAGCAGTGCAAGATCAGAAGGTATCGAACAACCAGTGCAGGTGGTATCTTGCTCAACAGTAGTAACTGTGAAAGCGATCTTGGAGTCCTAGTGGACAACCATTTAAATATGAGCCAGCAGTGTGCAGCAGCTGCCAAAAAAGCCAACACAGTTCTAGGCTACATAAACAGAAGGATAGAATCAAGATCACGTGAAGTGTTAATATCACTTTATAATGTCTTGGTAAGGCCACACTTGGAATATTGCATTCAGTTTTGGTCACCATGATGTTGAAAAAATGTGGCGACTCTAGAAAGAGTACAACATCAACATAGAAGATTAGGGGACTGGAGGCGAAAACATATGAAGAACGGTTGCAGGAACTGGGTATGTCTAGTTTAATAGAAAGAAGGACTAGGGGAGACATGATAGCAGTGTTCCAATATCTCAGGGGTTGCCACAAAGAAGAGGGGGTCAAACTATTCTCTAAGGCATCTGAGTGTAGAACAAGAAGCAATGGGTGGAAATTAATCAAGGAGAGAAGCAACTTAGAACTGAGGAGAAATTTCCTGACAGTTAGAACAATTAATCAGTGGGACAGCTTGCCTTCAGAAGTTGTGAAAGCCCCAACACTGGAAGTCTTTAAGATGTTGGATAGCCATTTGTCTGAAATGGTATAGGGTTTCCTGCTTAGGCAGGGAGTTGGATTAGAAGATCTCCAAGATCCCCTCCAACTCTGCTATTGTATTGTATTGTATTGTATTGACTTGGTCCATAGAATCCCCAAGAGTCAGACATGATTGAATGGATATCATCACCACCACCACCAGCATCAGCATCATCGACTAAAAATTAGTAGGAAAAACAGGACTCTTACCTGTGTCTGGTGGGCACTCGGAAAGTGAGTTCTTGTGGTGTTGGCTCTCGCTCCAGATATTGGTTCAGTGTCTCCAAAGAAAAGAGCCTCCAGAGGTGCAGCTTGCTGATGCCAGAGGCACTGCCTGTCCCACAGGCATCAACGATGCAGATGGAAGGGTAGATGCCAGTTGCTACCACACAGCAAACAGGCAGCTTTTCCCCCAAAGGGTTTGCAGCTTGCAAGGGAAGCAAGAAAACAGTCAGTGAGTCAACCTTATTATCCAAAATCCAACCATATGGCATTTGGGATGCAGGAAATGGTAAGGAAAGAACTTGGTTTTCAGTCGCTGCTTGTAATTAATTACGATCTTATTTCTCCTTTATATCAATTAAGGCAGTAGACAACAATATCTCTACCTCCCTTGGTAAGTCGTTCACATCTTCCACCACCAATGGAAAAAAAGGGAATCCGTTCTATTTTTTTTCTTCAGTCCCCATATATTGCATATAAAACAAAGTACCCTATTTTTTGGAGTATAAGACGCACCAAGATTTTGAAGAGGAAAATTTTTAAAAAGGCTTTTGCACTCTGCAGACCTCCCAAAAATGACCTGTTTTTCACAAAAACAGGCCCATTTCCCCCCCCCAAAAAAAGGGTACGAAGAGTCTTTAGGAGACTGCTCCTGGGGGATGCCCCCCCAAATGGTCCATTTTGCACAAAAACGACCCCATTTTTTGTCAAAAAAGTGCATGCATGGCCTTTAGGGGGCTTATAGAGTGCCCCTGGGTGCTGGGGGACAAAATTAAGCAAAAAAGGTCTGTTTTTCATTCATTTCTGCCCTCCACAGCCCCCAGGAGTTCTCTGAAAGCCTCCTAAAGGCTGTGCATGGCCATTTTGGTGAAGGGGGCAGGGCTTTGGGAGGCAAAAAATGCTGTAGTCAGTATATAAGATGCACCCAGATTTTCAGGCTCTTTTTTGAGGGAAAAAGATGTGTCTTGCACTCTGGAAATTATGGTAATCACTGGATTAAACAGGCACTTCAGCAAACACCAGGAACCTTTGATGGTCACTAGCTATTCCCAGAATGTTACCTTTGGGAGTGCAAATGGCACAATAGATTGTCCACATGTAGCGCAGCCGGTGAGCTGGTTTTAGAGTTACTTGCAAGTTGATCTTTCCCCGAGCCCAAACTGTCCCTTTGTAGTGATCAAGATCTATTGCTGTGAATGTGGAGTGAGAGAAGAAGAAAGGAAACAATGGAATTACTAAGGGCAGGCTTCCAATGATACAAAGAACCATAGATTAATGTTCCAATCACAGTAAATACCTAAGGGATCATTGGCAACTTCCTCAGGATCACATGGTCCAGTGATTGTTTGTTCCACACTAAGGACATATTTTAAGCAGCAGGACCCATTGTTAAATAGAACAAGGTTAGATGATTGTGTGCTACCAACCAGGATGTTGCCAACATCTATCTGTTTCTCCTCTGCCTACAAGCCAAACAACAGAGAAAGGTATTAAAAAATATCTATTATAAATACTCTACGTCAGGAGTGTCAAAACTGGATTTCTTCGAGGGCCGGGTTAGCATTGTATTTCTCCTCCACTGGCCAGCTAGGGGGGGAAGGTGGGGAGGAAACAGCTTTGCTATTTCCAGGCTGACCCCACGGGCCAGATTTAAACACCCAGCTGCCTGGATCCAGCCTGTGGTCCTTGAGTTTGACACCCCTGCTCTATGTAAATACTTTTTGTAATTAATCATACTAAAGGATGTCAACGTTTTTATTAAGACATATATTCAATTCAATAATATATCCAACAGGCATCCTGTCAGGGTTCCAAGAAACACCCCTAACAAAAGAAGATTCCGAGGCTTGAGTTTCCTCAAAGTTCCACTTTATTAGACATATCATATTGGCACATCTGGGAAAACCCGAATCGGAAAGCTTCCAGGTTTGCCCCCTCCCCAAATGAAAGTTTAAGTCCCTGCCCAGCACCCACATGTCTGTCACATGGTCCAATCAGGCACCATCCCAACTGGAGAGGCCTCCTAGTCACACTACTCCAGGTGCAGGGCAAGATATCCTTGACTCTCTGAGAAAGGAATGTTATTTTGTCTATACTTCCCACACTCCATATAATCCCCCTTCCCAGCTTCCCATAGTAATAAATGTGGCAGGCCTGAAGGCCCAATTCAAAAGATGGCTTCCAGGCTTAACACATCCTTCATTAGACTACGTGGCATTATGTAGCAGCTGTACCCACGTATTACACTCCATAGCTCTTCAATGGCGGAGTGTCACATGGGTATGCTTCAAATGGCAGCCACCTTCTTTAATGGGGCTATATTAATTTTTTGCCAAGCAGATGTTGTCACTTACCGTTATGGTGCCAAACGATCCCTCCCCAATGACTCGCAGAACGTAGCGAACACTCTTTGGAGTCTTGTCATCCAGCAATTCTTGGTCTCTCCAAACTATCACACAACTCCGCAGGAGATATTTGATTTGTTCAGCAGGAGTGAAGGTCCATGTCTGAGCCTGAAATCATACGCAGAAGAAGAGGCTAAAGGACCCAAAGATCACTCCCTTTCAGAATGGATCAATACGTTGTTAAGAGCTATAGGGGAACTTAAAGAAAGCTTCCTTTTCTCTCTCCCTGCTTGTATTCTTGCTATTTTTATACGTCAACTGTGTGAATGTATTATTTAGCAAGGCACTGTTGATAGTTTTTATGATATATTATTATATACTATACACTGTTAGCAGTTATCTAATAATATTATTATATTTGGTACAAGGAAGACTGCTAAATGACTATGTTAATTTTCCTACTTACTAAAGCTTCACTGGGTAGTAGTGTCCCTTCAGCAGGTTGGACAGACAGAAGCTTTTGGTCAGACTTCTGGATTTTCCATCTGAAAAGCATAGGTAGTCGGGTACAGTTTTTGATGGTGAAGGTACGTGAAGAGCAGGTACCCACACAGGTGGGTTTGAAGTACAGGTTGCCATCACCTTCCAAGATTAGCGCCAGAGGCTCAGCATTGCTTTGAAGAAAAATCTCCTAATGAAGCAAAGATCAATAGACATAATGAGCCAAGGTTGAAAACCATCCATGGAAGTTCAGTTGGGTCCCAGCTGGCATGAGCAAGAATGAGAAAAAAAAACCTGGACCTATACAAGAAGAAAATCCATAGGCAATGGCCAGGAGGAACTGCTACCGCGCCGGCTGCTCTGCACACTGCTCAGCGACATATGGCCCCACAGAGAGGGAGGACAAGGACGAAGAGAATGGGGAACCTGCATTTCCCAACTAGCACCAACTTCCTCAGCCCCCTTAAACTTTTACATCATTTTCAGACTACGCGGGGGAAAGAACGAGAAATCCCCCCTTCCCCCCTCCCCCCCAAAAAATTATTCCGGCCCCAGCCGCCTCAGACTGCGCTGACCACCAAAAAAAAAAAAAGAACGGCGTTTTAACTTGTGTGCTGAGGGTATGATTGTACGATTGTGAGGGTGAATGCACCCACTTTTAATTTAATTAATTTAACTATTTTTTATTGTATTGTATTTTTTAACAACTACTGTGGGGTGTGTCAGTGCAGAATGTTTGTTGAGTGAACATGATAGGTCTGGGGGTGCGACCTGGAGCCCCCTCCACTGAGTGCAGAAGCAGAAGTGGATGGGGGCCCGGATCCACCCCTCGCCCCAGAGTGAATGGTGTGTGTGGCCTGCCGGGAAGAATGGGGGCCATGAGAGAGGGGGGGGCTATGGGGGGGAGAGGGTCGGAGCATCTCGGTTACGACTGGGAGGGGCAGATATGACGGGAGCTGTAGGGCTAGCCATTACCGGGGAAGAAGGACTCGCTACATTACAGCGATTCCTTGTTCTGGCCCTTCAGGCTCACCTCAAGAACCTGGTGGCAGAGGAGATCAGGGCCCTGGTCTCAGGTTGCTGCTGCTAAATGCCAGGTCTGTTGTGAATAAGGCTCCCCTCGTCCGGGACTTAATATTAGACGAGGGGGCAGACCTGGCATTTATAACTGAAACTTGGCTGGGCCAAGAGGGAGGAGTCCCCCTCTCAGAAATGTGCCCAGATGGGTTCCAGGTGCTCCACCAACCACGACACCAGTAAAGGGGTGGGGGAGTAGCAGTGGTTGTCCGGGAGTCATTAGTTCCCCGCAGGAGCCCTGCCCGGGAGATTGTGGGGTGTGAGTCTCTTCTCTTGAAGTTGGACCTAGGGGTTCAAGTGGGCTTGTTCTTGACGTACCTACCTCCCAGCTGCATCACGACAGCCCTGCCTGTGCTGCTAGAGGCAGTAGCCGGGTTGGCGGTAGAATTCCCCAGGCTAATGGTGCTGGGGGACTTTAATCTACCGTCCCTCGGCGAACACTCTGAAGAGGCACAGGAGTTCATGGCCTCCATGACAACCATGGACTTGACCCAAGTAGTTCAGGGCCCAACTCATAGAGCAGGACACACACTCGACCTCGTATTTCTCTCGGGGCAGTAGAGACATGATCTGGAATTAAGGGGAATAGAGACCTCGCCCTTGTCATGGACAGATCACTCCTTGCTGAGGCTTGACTTCAGGACACTACTCCCCCACTGCAGGGAGGTGGAACCGATTAAGTGGTTCCACCCCAGGCACCTGATGGACCCGACGAGATTTCAGAGGGAGCTTGGAGAGATACCTGACTCCCTTGCCCACAATCCGACCGAATCCTTAGTCGCTGCCTGGAACGTTGCGGCGACTGAGGCACTGGATCAGATTGTGCCTCTGAGGCCTCTCCGCGGCAGTGGATCCAGGAGGGCACCTTGGTTCACCGAGGAACTCCGGGAGATGAAGCGCCAAAAGAGATGCCTAGAGCATTGTTGGAGGACTAGTAACTCTGAATCTGATCGAACACTACTAAGAGCCTTCATTAGGACTTATCTAGTGGCGATATGGGCAGCAAAATGCAGGCATTTTTCAGCTCTTATTGCGTCCGCGGAATCCCGCCCAGCCGCCCTGTTCAGGGTGACCCGCTCCCTCCTGAAAGGTGAGGGGGTGGGGGAACCTCTGCAGGGAAGAGCTGAGAATTTGTTCAGTTTCTGTTGGATAAAATCACTCAGCTTCGGAAAGACCTTGACTCCGCTTGGGCAATACCAGCCAAGATGCCGAGGGTAAGTCTAAGTCGGATTTCCTGGGATGAGTTCGAATTTGTCATCCCTGAGGAAGTGGACAAGGCCATGGGTGCGATGAGCGCCTCCACCTGTTTACTGGACTCGTGTCCCTCCTGGCTGGTTTCGACCAGCAGGGAGGTGACATGCGGCTGGCTCCAGGTGATTACCAATGCTTCTTCTTCTTCTCCGACAGACCTTGAATGAAGCGGATTATCTGGATTCCTTTCAGTCTGGTTTCAGGTCTGGGTACAGCACAGAAACCGCTTTGGTTGCACTGATCAATGATCTCTGGCGGGCCAGGGATAGAGGGCATTCCTCTATCCTGGTGCCTCTTGACCTCTCAGCAGCTTTCGATACCATCAACCATGGTATCCTTCTGCGACGTCTGGAGGAGGTGGGAGTGGGAGGCACCGTTTTACGGTGGTTCTCCTCTTACCTCTCCGGTAGGTTGCAGTCGGTGTTGGTCAGGGGACAGAGGTCGACCCCTAGGCCCCTCAAGTGTGGGGTGCCGCAGGGTTTGGTCCTGTCCCCCCTCCTATTTAACATCTGCATGAAACCGCTGGGTGAGATCATACGATGGCACGGGATAAAGTACCATCAATATGCAGATGATACGCAATTGTATCTATCTGCCCCGTTCCAGCTCAGTGTAGCGGCGGACGTGATGTGCCGATGCCTGGAAGCTGTCAGGATCTGGATGGGGATGAACAAATTGGTGCTCAATCCCGATAAGACCGAGTGACTATGGATGTTACCCCCGAAGGACAGTTCAGACAGTCCGTCCTTGATCCTGGGGGGTGAAGATTTACACCCCTCAGAGAGGGCTCGCAATCTGGGGGTCCTCCTGGATTCACAGCTGACACTGGAACACCATCTGTCAGCTGTGACCAGGGGGGCCTTTGCGCAGGTTCGCCTGGTACACCAATTGCGGTCCTACTTGGACCGGGGGGCACTTCAAACGGTCACTCACGCCCTTGTCACCTCAAGGCTGGATTATTGCAATGCGCTCTACATGGGGCTACCCTTGAAAAGCGTTTGGAGACTACAGCTAGTCCAGAATGCAGCCGCGCGAGCGATTTGGGGTGTACCGAGATACACCCATATTGCACCTGTCCTCCACGAGTTGCACTTGCTGCCAATTGGTCTCCGGATGCAATTCAAGGTGTTGATTATCACCTTTAAAGCCCTACATGGCTCAGGACCAGCATATCTGCGAGACCGCCTACTGCCACACACCTCCCAACGGCCGATAAGATCCCACAGGGTGGGCCTCCTTCGGATGCCGTCAGCCGAACAATGTCGGCTGGCGGGCCCCCGGAGGAGAGCCTTATCTGTGGCTACTCCGACCCTGTGGAACCAGTTACCCCCAGAGGTCCGGACCTTACCCACTCTCATGGCCTTCAGAAAAGCTGTTAAAACCAAAAGAAGGATAAAATTCACCCTTCAGTTGTTTTTATTAGGTATATGTACTGATTTTACAGCGGTGGAGATTAACTTGGTTCTGTATTTAATAACGGCAGCAAGACTCTTGGTGGCGCAATATTGGAAGAAGAAAGACTTGCCTACAATTCAAGAATGGACTTTGAAAGTTATAAACTTAGCCGAAATGGCAAAAATTTCAGCATATCTCAAAGAACATTCAAACGAGAGATATAAACGAGACTGGAAAAAATGGATTGATTATACACAAAGTAAATATGGGATTAAGAAACTTCAGATAGCTTATGCTTAGTATCAGTAATAACTTAAATTGTTTAAAATTTGGGTAACAGTAAGAAGCTGAGTTCAATGTAGAGATATTTTAGACTGTGATTGTCAAAAAGTTATACCATGTATGGGCTCTGGGAAGTTGGGGGGAGGGAAGGGAGGTGGGGATCTAGGGGGAGGGGGGGAAATATAATATGTGTTAAATTCTAAAGTACATGATTGCACTTGTATACTGTGGCTTTTTAATGTTAGTGTTAAAACAGAACAAACCGAATATATTGGAAGGTAATAGAAGTATACCGAAGGGAGGAGCTGAGTGAAAGAAGAAGGAGGGTGAAGAGGGGGAGAGAGAGGAAGAGGAGAAGGAAGGGAGGGAATGGATGAAGAGAGGGAGTGATAGGGTTAGGGTTAGATAGAGGGGGAGGGGAAGTAGGTGTAGAGGGGTATGTGAGAAGGAAGAATGAAAGTTGGAGGGGGTTGAAAGAGGGTGTATGGTGGGTCAAGGTGGTATATTGGGTTTGTATTTTAGGGGGCATTTTCTATATAAGTGAGGGCTGTGTTTATTACTCAATGTTATATGCCCCGGTTATGCACAGTAAACATGTGATTGTATAGAATGAAATGGAAATTTAAAAAAAATATTATGTAAATGGAAAAAAAAAAAGAAAAGCTGTTAAAACCTGACTGTTTCGGCAAGCCTGGGGCTGTTGACTTTATTGTAAAGGTCCAGTCCCGATTAGAAATGTATGCGTGTTGGGAATTTTTAAATTATTCTTTTATTTTGCTTTTTTTCTTTCTTTCTTTGTAAGCCGCCTGGAGTCCTCCGGGATTGGGCGGCCTAGAAATTTAACAAATAAAATAAATAAATAATAATAAATAATGTCATTGAATCAATTCTAATACTTTGAAGTTCTAGAAATGCCATTAAACATACATAACTGCAATGGGTTAGGACTGATAAATGACAAAAAGCTAGACATTGACAGAAGCCAATGAAGGCATGTGGAAGATTGGGGGTGGGAGAGAAAATGATCCCAATTATACATAGTTGCCACTGATGAGTTAAGCAATGCTGATGATGTCCTGCTGTCTGAAGTCTGTGGGATCTGTATGGGGAATAACAGGGTTCAACAGAAACCTAGTAAGACTGAGTGGCTCTGAATTCTAAGGCTTTCTAGTTCTGGGACTATGTCATATTTGGTACTGAATGGGGTTGTGCTATTCAGACAGACTCAGTGTACAACTTGGGGGCGCTCCTGGGCTTGCAACTCCTACTTGAAGAGCAGGTGGCCACTTTGGTTAGGAGGGCCATTGCTCAGTTTCATGTTGTGTGTCAGTTACACCCATTCCTGGATCAGGAGGTCCTATTCACCATCACTCATGTCCTAGTCACCTCCAGAATGCATTACTGTAGTGCGCTCTACATGGAGCTGCCCCTGACATGGACAATGCCTTGTGCCATTTCCACTCCCAAAGTAAGATTCTGGAGTAGCTAGTGGCCATCAAAGCAACTAAGCAATATGTATGTGTGGAAAAGTAGGAAAATCCACAGCAGATTTTTAAAAAAAGGCCTTGAAGAGAATTGAAGGGAATCTGGAAGCTTCAGCTAGTATAAAATGCAACAGTGAGGGCAGCTATGGTATATGTGACCCTAGAATGACACATGTTACATATCTGATCCACAACCTGCATTCATTGCCAATTTGCTTCTGGATCCAATTCAAGATGCTGGCTTTGTTTTTAAGCCTCTTCATGGCATGGAGCTAGGTAATTTGGGGGACTACCTTTTCCCAATTGCTTCTGCCTGTCCCATCAGATCTGGCAGAAGAGGCAAGCTACAGATCCCCTCTGTTAATCTAGTAGATGGTCCTGTTCTGCAACAGTGCTCATCCTGTGGATCATCCTCCTTTTTCTATCCTCTCCCCACCACCCCCGGAGACAGGGGTCATCCTGGATGTCCTTTTGGAAGTCCTTCAAAACTTAATTATGTCAACAGCCTTAAAGATCTCGTGGATATGGGGATTTAATAGCAATAGCAGTTAGACTTATATACCGCTTCATAGGGCTTTCAGCCCTCTCTAAGCGGTTTACAGAGTCAGCATATTGCCCCAACAACAATCCGGGTCCTCATTTTACCCACCTCGGAAGGATGGAAGGCTGAGTCAACCCTGAGCCGGTGAGATTTGAACAGCCGAACTGCAGAACTGCAGTCAGCTGAAGTAGCCTGCAGTGCTGCATTTAACCACTGCGCCACCTCGGCTCTTAATGGGTGGCTACACTGGATATAACATCTAATGTTCTCTCTAGCCCTTTTTTCATAATAATATTGATGTTTTAATTGTAGCATGCTTTTTGTGATTACATTTTTATGGGTTTTTGTACAAAACATTTCTGGGAGATTGGTAGCATATAAATATGATAGATAGATAGATAAATATAGGCTGAGCTAAAAGCAAGAAATCTAGAAGTTACAACTATCAAAGGATGGTAAACAGCAACCATCCTCCCCAAAAAGTATTAGGCTCTATGATCTGGATGTCATCAGGGAGGATAAGCCTATTTCCTTCCTTTTTCTAATGAACTGGTAAAAATAGGAAGTTATATTTGCAGACATTCCTAAGCCTCACCTCTCTTCCCCACTTCTTTAGATAAGGAAGCAGGGAAAGGGATTATAAAATAACACATTGCCATAAATGAAGGAGTTATCTGAATTACTGATCCTTGTTAAGCTATCTATTAGTTCCTACGTTGGTATGGAACAGCAAGAGTTTCTTCAGCTTTAAAGGATTTACCAAAATTAAATTAAAAGAAAATAAAACTACTAGAGACAGGGTGCCAAGAAGAGGAAAGGGGCATGATTGCATAGTAAAATTGGGCAAAAAATAGAAAGAAAAATTGGCATTTCCTTGCTTACCTGTGTGAAAGAAGAGCAGAAATTGAGATTCAAAAGCAAGGTATGCTGTTGTATAGTTGTTTCTGTGGGGCAAGTTGAAAGGAAAAAGATCTGATGGGCTCCTGGAATAATAGATCCACAGGTGGGCTTCACCAAGATAGAAGGGCACTTTTCTCGGCCAATGTTAAAACTTATAGCTGTCGTGCCCACATTGCGGAGTAGCATGCTGCGGTATGTGGTGACATTCCGACATACTGGAGGAAAGACCTAGGAGACAGGAAGAGATTTGGATTGGTGAAACAGTCCCTCTCTGATTTTCCTCTATAACTTTTGTATTTTAAAGGAACTTTTATTAAAAAGGAATGTGGAAAATTGACCATATGCAATTTGCAAGCTGACTCCCATGTATCAACCAGCAAACCACCAAAATATAGGTCTCAAACATGCCCAGCTGTTCAGTGATTGCAAACCATCACCCGCACAGAAATGAATGATTGATTGATTAATTATGGGAAAGGTCAATGATTCAGAAGCTAACGTAAGGCTCCAATCAGATTCGCTTTTAGAACACTGCATGCTAGGTTGCCATGTTGTGGCATGCATTCATCTTTCTGACGTATAAATATACAGTATCAAGCCATCCACTCCATCTCTGCATCTTCTTCAAGTTTCATTTTTCAGACATATTTCAAGTTCAACAAGCAAGTATTCAATACTTTATTTCAGTTTTAAAGGACTTTTAAAATATGAAGGTGAAGGTTCAATCTCCGAGCTTGTGGGTTGGTTTTCAAGTTGAACAATAATGTGGCATTTCTTAACACCATGGAAATCAGTTTGATCCAGTGAATCAAATTAATGTGTTACTTTTGGATTCTCACAACATATTTTAGAGAAACACAGCATTTCTAAATGGAAACAGCAGGACCGGACCTCTAAAGACAGGGGTCAGCAATCTGCAGTTCTGGAGCTACATGTGGCTCTTTCCTCTCTCTGCTGCGGTTCCATCACCAGTCGGCAGCACAATTTTGAAAGGAGCTTCCGGTGGGGGGGGGGGAGAGAAGCACAGCGTGCCAGGAGAAGACTCTATGGCAAGGGGAGGATTTTCCAGTTGTCTCCACAATTGAAAGGGCTTTCGGTTATGACAGGTAGAGGAAAAAGCATGCTGCGCTAGGAGCATTGGAGACTCTATGGTGGGGGAACTGAACTTCCGGTCAGCTGCAGAATTGAACAGGGGGCTTCCGGTTAGGACCTTTGTGGCTTCCGATGTTTTCTTTTCTGTGGGAAACGGGTCCAAATGGCTCTTTGAATGTTTAAGTTTGCTGACCCCTGTCTTAAGACATTAATGGTTATAAAATATTATGCCAATAAATGATTATCCTTGGGGAAACTGCTTATATTCCACAGACATTTACCGGGGATGACAAACATTCTTCACCTTGTGACAGTCCAAAGTGAACCGTGGGACGAAGTGCTGTCGCCCAGGTTGAAAAGTATGTCCACGCAAACGGATGGTCAAGTTCCAGGATGGACACATAGTGACGGGCTCTTCAACATTGTTGTAGTGTCTCAGTACCTACCGGTGAAAAGAAACAGAGCAAGGGAAGCCTCTTAATTTGTGCTTTAGAGTGATGTTAAACAAATAGGTTCTGTTGTGGCCCACCAGCAGCCAGCGGAGCTAGCACCAGATTCGGACAGTAAGGAGGTTGGAGAGGAACATGGGCCAGTCCTGGAGTCTGGAGAAGGCTCTGATGGGGTCTCTGTGTCGGAGGCAGAGAGGGGGTCTAAGCCATATGCCAGGTATCAGCTGCCTTCAGGGTCAGACATCAGTGCGGCAGAAGAACAGCTGGAGCCTGTTCTGCGCATGCACAGAGTTGCCAGACGAAGGGAACAACTAAGGAACAAGGGTTGACTTGGGAGTAAGGCCAGAGGTGGACAATGAATGGTCCTCCCAGAAGAAATAAAAGAGAAGTGAAAGGGGAGAGGCATTTGCAGGAGACAATTAGTTCGCTTAATTGATTGGTGACTCTGGCAGCTCTCCAGGCCAGATAAGGTCTGTGACTGTAAATCCTCCCTTGAAAGACTTTGCTGGATATGAATGAGCAGAATTCATAGTAAATTAATAAAAGGGGTTTTTGTCGGGACAAGGAGTTGCTTCATGCTCTTGGGAAGCCTAGGTCAGAACAGGTTCCAAGTCAGAATTCCAAGGTAGGAAGAGAACAGAACATGCCCTTCAACAAATATCCTGCTTTCTACATTTTTAAACCAGTACCTAATTACCCTCCCTTTGTGAGGAGATGGCAGATGACTTTTGCCAGGACGAGAATCTACATATTAACAGCATATTTCACATCAGATAGCCAACCATACCAAAGCGACATGGGAAATGATCCACTCTAATGGGATGAGAAACTGTGTGTGCTAAAGGTCAGCATTTTGAACCTCAATTTCAACCCACCTTATAGAAAGCAAAGCCTTCCAGTTCTGCTGCATATAAAGTATTGACCTGAGGAGGTTGGAAAGTGATGCGGAAAGCCATACTCTTCAGAGATGGGATGTCACAACTCTCTGGCTTCACCTGAAAAGGGCTGTCTGGCTTTCTTGTCCATATAACAGTGACTTTCCCCTTTGTGTGGTTGGTCACAGCGAAAGGAAGTGGCTCTATCTCTCGAAGACTTGCGCAGCAGCCAAAATCAAACTCCTTGATGCTGAGGCTGACATGGGGAGGATATATCGTGAGGTCACTGAATACCCCATCATGGAAATATTCAGCCAGGGGTTCAATGACAGGGTACTCCTCGGGGGATTTGTCCTGCAGTATCTTAAAAACAAAACATCTGTATTTAGCCAAAAAAGAAACTGCTCATTCTATCTTATTGAAGTAAGGGGATAATTATGTGTATCCATGTCCATAAGGAAGGCTAAGGAAGGTTATTCAACAACGGGATAAAAGCCTTTCAAATTTAACAGATTGATTTTTCAGAGGATATCCATATTCATAGCACATTCTGAGAATTATGATGATACAATACAGACGCATTGGTAACCAATTAATATGTTAGGCTTCCCTTTCAAGAGAAACCAGGCTGAATAAGTCTGCTTCTCATAAAACATCGTTTACCTCTGGTGGGAGTGTAAGAGCTCCATTCTCATCTACCAGCAGCTTGCCTTCCTTTAGCATGGTGCCCAGGATGTCTGGTGGGAAAAAGGTCAAACCTCTGGCCAGATGTGTCCTGTACCTGCTCAGATCCTTCAGTTTCAGAGGGTTTGGGCTTGAGGTTTCTGTGTGGCAGGTCCCAACCAAATCTAGGAACAATGGATCCTGACCAGCATCAAGAACACAAGAAAGAAAACAGACTATTTCATCTGCAAAGGCATTTCATTCTACTCTTCTTTCTGAATTTTGTCATCCATTCATTTGGGCACAGGACAATGTATGAAATTCTCTGCTTACAAAATTCAAAGCAACTGCATAGTATTGTGGAGAAAATAAACCTAACAAACAAAATTGAGGTTGCACCTTTTTTCTACCTGTGTCTTAGACATGACCAGGGTCAAACTCTTCTCTTTGCCTAATCCTATCAGACCCAAATTTGCCCCAGATAAAGCTCAGATAAATCAAAGAAGAGATGCCTCCCTAACCAACTCACATTACAGCCCGAGGAAGACTCAATAAGGGAGTTCCAACATAGTAACAAGGTGAGAAATCCCAACCTTCCATCCTCAATTAGCCTGATGATTCCATCTCCTCAACAGTGGACTTCTCCAGTTCTGCTGCCAGGGACCGGGACAAGGACATGCCTAACATCCCTCCAAATTGCCAACAAATAAGATTTCCATAATTTCCTGCTTTATAGTCCTCAACCTCTATACCAGGGGTGTCAAACTCAAGGTCCGGGGGTTGGATCCTGCCCGTGCTTAGATCTGGCCCACCTGGCTGCTCTGGAAGCAGTGAAGGACTGGCCCATGGTGTCCCTGCAAAGGGTTGCAGGAGGCCATTGCAGCCGAAAATGGAGCTTGGGAGCCTGTTTTCTCTAGCAGAGCGCTCGGGCCACCCCAGGAGCCCCCGACATGAGTAATAGCTGGCCACACCCACCCTGACCATGGCCATGTCCCCCCCCCCCCCAAGTCAAACACAACCCTGAGTCAAACACAACCTTGATGCAGCCCTATTCTATACAAATCATTGCTTTTCCATTGTTTGGAATCCCTCATTCTTGTAAAGCAAGCACCCAATCCTTGTTGCGATAAACATAGAACTCCTCAGTGCTGTGCTCTATACTTCAAAATTTTTCATAACAAGACAAAAATATTAAACATATTATAGCCTGAAAATTAGGTCCATACTCAACATTCAATCAGAGCCAGTTCTTTGATTTAACTTAGAAATATTATACAAAGAAATGAAACAGGAGCTACTGGCCTGAGGCTGTAGAAACATGTCATACAGTATAACCAGAGTTGCCTGGACAGAATTATTCTATCTGCTCAATGAAATGGTACTCAACCATCCTGTAGTTGACTGGGAGTACATAATTCAGAGACCAGTTTCAGGGCAAGATGTGTCCTAACTCTCTTACCTGATGATGCACAAGGCAAACCACACGCCGGTGACATACAATTGGGTGAGTAGGTTGGAAAGTCACCTTCAGGGTGATTGTTGACATTCCATTCAAGACCCCATAAGGATGGTCAATAGAAAACACACTCTGTGTGCAATCAATGTCGAATTGATAATAAGCTGGAACATCGGAGTTGTTAATTATGTCTAATGACTGATTTAAGTATTCACCAAGGTTAATGTAGTCGAAGTAAACAAAGGGATGATGAAAAGTTACCGCAGGGCCTAGAATGACAAACAAGCCCAATTTTCATTCTGCTATGACAATTACCGCCAAGGAATGGGGGGGGGGGTGTTGTACAATAAAAGCTCCCAATAATTAGTTTTACTTTGAAGTATGGATGTCCTGCACGTTATCTATAAAATAATTACTCTGGTCACCCTTTTTTTCAAGACTTCCAAACATGCACACATCCATTCTCAAACCTATGAGAAATGCCCAGGATCGACTTTTTCATCTTTGGTGAGCAGAATTCTGTTTTCTATACAAAAGGATCATTTCAAATATTTCTAACAGATAATGAATAGTTATATATTCATATTGAGATAACAGAAAATAGTACATAGGGCAGCAAATTTTTAGGCTTGAAAATAACATAGGAATCTATCTACACAAATCAGTTTCTGTTGGCTACAAATAAATTCCCAAACAACTTTAGAAAAATGTTCTACATAATATGATTAGAATCCAACATCAGGCAAGTTTCTGTATATTTACTAAAATTAGGACTGAAACATAGGGATTGGTGAAATTTGTTTTTGCTCAGTTCCTCCTTTTTTTAAAGAAACTATTAAGGACATTCAATTGCATTTCTGTGTCTGCCTGTATTTTGGTGTCCATATTTCCTAACATACAAAGCATGAGGCAGTGCTTCCCACACGTAGGTGAATTGCACCAAAATGAATAAAAGTGGTTTTTCTTTGGGTAATGACATACAAAGTTGTTTTTATAATAAAAGTATCATTCAAGTTATGACAGCTCTGAAGGAAAGAATTTACAACAGTCCTCAATGTTTGATAAGACTTTCTCATAAGCAGTTTGAGGTAATGAAACCACACACATTTTCATGCCTTATTTCAGGATTTTTTGATGGGAGAACTGCTTTGCAAAATATGGGGAAATTGAGGACTGCAAAATATACTGTGGTTTGCATGCTCGTCTGAAAAGGGCGCATTTGTTACATTTAAATGTGAATTAAATTTCTCTCCAGTCCCTACTGATATGCTTCACTACAGCACAACGAAACAAATAGCTTCCCCTGCACGTACCTTTGCATGATCCTGTCACCTTCAACACAGAATGTGTGTTACTTCCCAAAGGCACAATAGTGAAGTAATCCACACTTTTCACACCCACAGTGTGTGGGCTAAACCTAACAGGGATGACTGATGTGCCACCAGTTTTAACAATGGCTTGGGTAATGTCGCAGGAAAAGACACGATCACGAAGCATTGGCTCCTTTGTTCTTTCAATTCTGAATGGAGCATCGACCTGTCAAGAGACAGACAGTTAGCTCTCCCTCACCGAGCTAAGAGGTTTGATCTACATTGGGCAGCATAGGCCTAGAAAGCCTGAGACAGATTTTCTCACTACCTTATCTTTTAAAAAGCAAAAGAGTAGTCTTTCTACGCAAAAAAAAAAAAAAAAACCCTAGCTGGAAAAGTGAATGAAAGAAGGTTGGCATCTGATGTGGTTTAGACATTAAGAATCACTGACATACTGCTTCTTTCCATGTCATTTTCATTGTTTACTCTCTGAGGATCGAGATGCTTAATAGGCCAAGCCAGTCTTTCAAATCTATTAACTCATTCTTACAATCAAGGATCACTGAAAAGGAATTAGAGAGGTCCTTTAGCAAAATTGCAGGCTTGTAAGTGAAACAAAGATGCGTTCTGAAATTTGGCCACACACACTATTAGCTTCTTCCTATGGCATTTCTGAGCAGATCAGTTAACTAAAGCAATGCTTGGCCAGTTTCTTACACTCAATACAATTGTAAAAATGGTCCATTATGTTTACGTGAATTGTCTACATAGCAACAGAGATGACCCTAAGAAATAGATAGTTGAAGAAAGACTTTCATCCACGTCTCCCTTTAAAACAGAGATGGATGACTTCAGGCCCATTCTCTGAAGCATCCAGAACCCCTTCCAAATTATATTACCAACATTCAGCACCATATTTGGGTTTTTCCTCTCCTAAAATTCCTCTCCTAAGTATAATGGATCTGTTAAGCTTCCACTTAATTTATTACACTGATTTTTTTATTTTATTTTTTTTAAAAACTGATCCCAAAGAAGTCAAACGTGTGATGCTGTTCCTCACAAATGTTGCCACAGCATCACTGCCCTGCCTCATTTGGTGCTTGAAGACACCCTCTTCCCTCCCTCCCCACCCCACCCAAAAACCAGTGTGGCCTGTACGGATAAAATCATCTGCTTCAAAAGTAGAACGAAAGAAAACATTATCCCTGTGAGAAGAACAGGCTGCATTGGATAGAACAATCTCTTCTTCACATTCAAGAAACACCTTTCCATACCACAGATACATTCAGTATCTCCATTTCTTTCTCCACTGTGGTGTCCACAGCAACAGAGCCAAAAGAAAGCACATCCACAAACTTTATCAACTTGATGTCTTCATAGGTGTCTTCTGGCACATTGACCAGCAGGTGGGGATATTTACCTAGGAAAAAAAATACTGTATTTAATGTTAGAGATGGCTGTGTTCTCAATTTATGTCGATTTTGACGTTTGGGTCACTGCACCAAAGGTGTGGCACTATTCATGCTTTGGCCTGAAACATGTTAACATGAAAAGCATTTTGGGAACATTAATTTCACTTCTAAATTTTCTTAACATGAGTTTTATGGTGAGGGTCAAAAGCCTTCTAAATTATGGGCAATTGACTACAAAACATGGACATGCAAGACATTAAGTTCCTATTAAAAGAAAATGAAAAAAATAATAAGAAGAAAGATGTCATTCTTTTCCAAGAAAGTAACCAGACATGGGAAAGATCTGTCAGTTTTCAACTACAACATTTGTACATGATGATCAGGAAAATAATATTTCTTAACAATTTGGGAGTATCCTAAGTAAAAGTTCAGAGGCAATACAATGATATTGCAAGGGAAACAAAGCAATAAATGAATTAAAAAAACCAAACTGAAATTAGGTGTTTTTAAACAGCCATAAGCTTTACTGCATAATAGGACAGGACTACACATCTTCCCAGAAAGAGACGTGGTGGCTCAGTGGCTAAGATGCTGAGCTTGTCGATCAGAAAGATCAGCAGTTTGGCAGCTCGAATCCCTAGTGCCGCGTAACTGAGTGAGCTCCCGTTACTTGTCCCAGCTTCTGCCAACCTAGCAGTTTGAGAGCATACTTTCAATACTTGCAGTTTAAAAATGCAAGTACAAACAATAGGAACCACCTTTGTTGGGAAGGTAATAGCGTTCTGTGCACCTTCAGCATTTAGTCATGCCGGCCACATGATCACGGAGACGTCTTCGGACAGCACTGGCTCTTTGACTTTGAAATGGAGATGAGCACCACCCCCTATAGTTGGGAACAACTAGCACATATGTGCGAGGGGAACCTTTACCTTTACACACCTTCCCAAACTCCTTGGTTTTTAACATTGCAGAGAAATGTATTGGCAACCATACATGTAACCCCTAATGCCACTGTTTGCCCTTGGTAGGTGGAGATGCAACAGGACATACACACACCCCAGACACATATAGATTTAGAATGGAAGATATAATTTCATTTTTCTCCCCTACAGTGTTGTAGGGAGAAATTGCTATCTACCAACGGAGCAATTTTGACAAGAAATGAGGTGGGAATGATGGACAAACTAAGCTATTCAGCATAACTATACTGAAGGTCAATCAGCTGGAAGTCAGAAACATGAATGGATCTCCCAGGAGGCTGAAATTTTGCTGAAGATACATATCAAATGTTGCGTTTGATACTTTTAGAGTGTAAATGTTCTTACCAACAGCTTGCAGTTTAAGAGTTTTCTGCTCCTGATTGTCTCCAAAGCTGCATGTTGCTAAAACATCATACACTAAAGCCATCTCAGGTTGAAAAGTCACCTTCATTATGATTTCTTCACCAGGATCCAACATGCCACGAGAAGGCATTAAAGAAAAAGGTTCGGGCACCTCCCAGCTGAAGCATATCAGTAGATCCCTACAAAAAAACAGTCCATAAACCAAAAGTTTTTTTAATCAGAACTAAACAGTGTTTCTTAAAATATTGTACTATGTATCTATGTATTTATAGTAGCTGCATGCTAGCTACTTTGCAAGACTCTGGACAGCTCATAGTAGTAAACTCTCATAAAAAAACCCCAAAACTCCCATTAAAATAATTACATTAAATATAATTAGCTATACATCACTACTTACTAATAGTCAAACTATAAACACCAACAACTGTCCAACTCTCAGGATTTCTATCACCCCATCTTCCAAAACCCTAAGAAAAGAGAATTATCTTTAGGGAAAGAAAAAAGGTTCCATTCTAATTTCAGGATGAAGATTCCATGGGATCAGAGCACCTATAGAGGAAACTTGATCACATGTTGATATTTGGGAAGAGGGAACAACCAGCATACCTTCTTGAGTCCAGCATGCAGAACAGAAAGATTCTACTTGGAAAATGCAAGTATTCTAGCAGGAAGTATGAATCAAGGCAAACTTCTAGATCTTGGCCCAACATTTAGAGACTGGATTGAAGTTGTCTAAAATCTCTGAATTGAGACAGTGCCTCTTCAAGAGGGGATACGCCATTGCTTCCTTCACAAAGATAAGTGTGCTTTTCCCTCAGAAAAGCATTAAGTATTCCTCAAAGCCATGGACCTGCCCTCTCTGTGCCAACTCAATTGATCCAAGAGAGGCAGGGATCTATTACAGATGATCCTGCCCACTTCCTTGGAGTCCATGTGTTTCAAGAAATACAAGCTGCCACTACAGTCATCTCAATGGATCCTGCCAACAATTAATCCATCTCAAAAATAATGAAATCAGATAAGAGCAAGGGAGATCTTCTCATCCATCATTCTCCAAGTAGCTGCAGGTAATCCTCCACTATATGGGAGGTCTAACATTGGGTTCTTAACCACTTTTGGTTGTGTCTAATCATGTTTGCTTTTCATTTTCCCTTTTGACACTCTTACGTATTTCTTTGTTGTTTCATTCCCTTGGACTCCTCTGGGAATCACTGCATACAGAAAGAGGCTGCTCAGGAGCAATTTCATCCAATGCCTTTGCCAATGTCATATCCCAGAGCTCAGTGAGAGGAAACTTGAAACTGCCTACATGATCATTAGTACATTTCCAAATGCCCTCTGGAAAACCATAACATTAATAAGACACCTAAAGAGGACTCTCCTAATTGTATCCTCCCTGCATTCTGAAAGCTTCAGGGTGACAAAAAATGCTGTACGTCTGTGATAAGTGAATCCCTGGGACAATCCAAGGTTATCATTATGGCCAGGAAATCCTACCTTTCCAGATGTAGCCCCAGTGCTTGGAGGTTGAAATTCTACAGACCAAAGGCTTGGACAATCAACTCCAACTCAGAGACCAGCCTGAGTTTAGAATTAGAATTTGCTTGGCAGGAAATTAAACACTAATAGCACCCCTAGCAATTTCCTAATGTCCAACTTAACACATAGGATCACTTGCAGTTACCTAAAGTAGAGGGCATCAGGATATTGCCACTCATCTTCCATGTCTTAAAATCACACTTGCTGCAGTTACTGAAACCCAGAGCATATTTTCCTATAAGGATTCCCTTCACATCCTTACCTAGCCACGTATCACAGTGATATATTGCAGGCCATATAATATTGGCTAACTCAAACCTTCCTTTGTCTCCTAACAAGCCTCCGTATTCAAAAACCCAAATTAACAATTTCTAAGAAGAATATAACTGCAACTGGACCCTTCCTGAGCCCCATAGGAATTGTTAGGGAAAAAAATAAGATGGCAGTAGCTCAATGTTTTTTTCTGAAACAATGCCCACCTACTCCAAGGAAGGGACAAAGTTAAATTGGGCTGATATAGAACCCTGTGGATACAGGCTTTATGGCTTGTTGAGAAGGAATCTCATCAATTTTCCTTCAAGTAAAAGACAGTCACTTTGTAACCCAATGGCAGCTCTATGTCATGCTCTCAAAACTGTCTTGAGAACCGAATATGTCTTCCGCCTTTATAAGTCTGCGAACTGAAGTATTATGGACTTTATATAGTCAAGCAAAGAGTTTAATTTGCCTTGTTAGTATGGATTCTGATAGCTCTCAAAACTGCTGGTTTTGATAGCACAGTCTCAATTCCCTTCAACAACCTTTCCCAATTTGGTGCCGCCTCCTCCCATCCACCACAAGTTAGGTGAGAATTTTACTCTAAAACATCTGAAGGGTACCATGGGGAAGACCATTTTATGCTATCTAGAGCAGAAATGAGGAGCAAAGATCTGGTGGCAACCCAAAAATAAGCAACTTTGAAGAGTATCAAAAAAGCACACCTACCCATTATTGTACAAAGGAAAGGAAGACTCTGTAAAATGATAGACAGCACAGGGAGGAAGCTGGATGGTAGGTGGGAAAAGGAGTTCAAGGCGTGGTAGTTTGGCTAGTAGTGCAACAGAAAATTCTCCTTCTGGCTTTTCAAAGAGGATGCTGTCTTCATATTCCCTCTGAATAAGAAGAACAGAAGATAATCAGTTCAAATATATGTCCCATTTCAAATGTAGTTAGGATGGACATCTCCTTGTGATGCATAACTGACATGGGGATAGACAGATGAACCTATCCAATGAATGCCTATGTAAATTATTTCTTTATGCTTTTTATGTAAAATTTGAAATGCTTATAGAGCAAGATTGCTGTGTAGAAATATTAAAACTAAAAGCGTGAGGAAGCATAAAGTGAACCAAACTAACAAATAAGAAGCAAATTCTGTATTAAAATATCTTTCATTTAAATACCTCTTTCGACTATTAGACCAAAATGGGAAGAGAGCACTTTGGATTTCACATGGAATCAATATGACAAGATAGTAATATCTTTAATACTCTTGATTTATACCTATGAACAAAACACACTAGCTGCTTGTGCAAAAGCAAAATGAGGATTCCTTCTTTTTGACTTAGTATATAATGTGTACATAGAATTGGTGAATAAGCCGTAGCTTCCTTTAGAGCAATAAACTCCAAAATATTTTTTCTAATGGGAACTCCCCCCCCCCGCCCCTGCCCCCCATAGTTCTGGCTCAGTATAGTATGGCAACAAGGACACAAGATTTGACTTTGATTTCCTGGCTTATTCTTGGTCTGCTTTTTTGTTTGGTTTGTTTTTATTTTTGATGCAGGCATTTATGTGAAGCACTGTATTATTAAGCATTGTATTATCCCAGTCCTGATGTGGACTATTTGTTTCAGTGCCCCAAATCTCTTTGCCTGCCAAGTTGGACAAAGAGGTAAGAGGAATTGTGGCTGTTATTTTAAATAATTATGACTCTGAAATAAGTATAAACGTGACTTACCTTTTCCAAAGGGCGGAAGATAATTGGCAAAGTTAAGGACATTCCAGGGGTCAGGATAATTGGCTGTGGGAAAATGGTGATGAAGAAACGTGTAGTGGGAGGTCTGCAACAAAAGGAGCACAAAAAGCATAAATGAAGT
This sequence comes from Thamnophis elegans, assembly GCF_009769535.1. Taxonomy (NCBI): domain Eukaryota; kingdom Metazoa; phylum Chordata; class Lepidosauria; order Squamata; family Natricidae; genus Thamnophis; species Thamnophis elegans. The sequence continues at coordinate 63,890,004 of NC_045541.1, read as the reverse complement.
GATGCTGAAGAGATTCTGTGTAAACAAAGCAAAAAAATTACATAATAAATCACATTATATGGAGCATATAAAAGCAAGCATGCAAAAGTTTAAGAAATTGAAATATTCAGAGACAGAAAGACAACAATATTATTTCCAAAACTGTTAAAATGGAAACTATGGTTAACCTGATGCTGAAAAATATAGAAAAACAACCAAAAGATAGTAGCAAATAAAGAAAGAGCAATTCTGCATGGCAGCTTTAAGCTGTGAGTGTCCTGTCTTGGCTCAATTGAAAATGAAGCCATCTTAAGAATTCCATCCTGGATTTAATCTGATCCTCCACTATAGCAACGATGCTATCCATGTGTTCCAGACAACGGTGTGTCCTCACTGGTGGGTTGCCCTGCCTATGCAATCTTCCCAGTAGGAAAGCTAATACTGACTGTTTTCCTCTGCGTGGGTAGGTTTGGAGAATATGTGTTTTCCCATCACTGGCCTCATAGCCCCATTAGCTTTGAACCACTCTCCTGCCCTGTCAGCAATTTATCCCAGAGGCTCTTCTGCATGGATGCTTTAAGTTGCTTATCTCCTGGGCAGAAACCAACTAGAAATAAAGCTGGCTTAAGAAACTGCTCTTTTACTTCAACTTTGACAATAATGCCAACTAGATATTCTGCCTGATGGCAGTTATCACAGCCACTAATTCCATGCATGTACATCACGTTTTATGAACCCCCTTTCACTGATTCCTTCTTATACTTAACAGCATTTTCGGCATGTCTGCTAGTAATCCATGAAGGTGGAACACCAATTTTCCTTCTTCCTGTCACCTGAACTAGAAGAAGGATTTGTCAGACCTGTTACCAATTTCACTTGTTTGTTTGTTTGTTTAAAAAAAGCTCTTCATCATTCAAGTGGTGAACTTGTTAAGGGGGAAAAAAGTCACATGTTTTACCATTGTACCAAGAAGGCCATGGAGGACAATGATCAGAGAGGGGAAGGGTTGTCCCCATCACTGTGCAAGCTGTCAGATGGAGTGGAGGCAATCTTCTACAGTGAAACGAAGCAAAATAGGCAGACCATATAGCCCTACTTGGAACAAACTCTGATATAGAGCAAAACAACAACAACATGGATATAGATTGCTATGGCAGTAGGATGGCTTATGTTAAGTATGATATCATGAATTCTTGTCCTCAAGAATCAGTTAATGGATATCCTCATGCTGTGACATGCATGATAGGCAGATAAGTCCCAACTTGTCAGGTTTGTTTTAGAAGGGATAAGATAATAATTGGAGACTTCTGGACTTAATGCTCAGGAAAAATCCTATTGACATCTCAAGGAATTACTTCCAAGGAATTCCACGTAAGATCAGGCTGGACAAGAGTTAAACAATAAGATCTGGACTAAGCAATATGAAAAAGTATCTGGATTTACGCATTGGGCTATCATACCCCCATTATTTAATCCTGATTGGTTGAATAATCAACAGTTGCCTGGATATATGCCTTGTATAAAACCAGAGAATATAATCCATGAACCATAATGTCTAGAAAGGAAGCAAAGACAAAACCAAGCAAGTTATAATGGGGCTTTGCACAAAACAGAAGCTTAAGTTTATGATATTTAAAATAGCTGCTGAAACTCAAGAGAACAATATCCGATTTCAAGAATGTTTTTCTTGAATATAATTTGGGTTAAGTGAAGAACAGCCCAAAGAATAACAAATGGTAAAAAATAAGAAAAGCTACAGAATAGCAAAGGAAAGCTCCATGCATGGTATACAAACCTGAACTTCAGCTTCTGGGGTTTCAGACACACATTTCTTAATGTTAGATGTTTAGTGAATTCTCTTCCTAGAGACCATCCTTGCCAGGTGAGAGTCTCAGCTACTTCAATACCCCAGAAAATATTCTTCTTGGGTTTTCTCACAAAGGAATCTATAGACGTCTGGGAAACCCCCCTCAGCGTCTGAAGAAGTGGAAAAACCAAGTTATGACTTAGCTTATTGTCTCATCTGAAGGCTGATAACCAATTTTATTCAAGCAATTAACACAAGGAATTACACCCCCCACTAATGTTTCCCAGCAGCTAACCTGGGATAGTTTAGAATGATATAAGTGAAAATGGATTGCAACATAATAGCAATTAGAAATCTCATAGAAAACCTACACACCTGCTTGGTACCATTGCGACAGAGTCTTTGAATGGAATCTTTCTTGGTTGTACATCCATGCAGATGAGTGAGCATTTCTGCATCTGAGAAAATGAAAAGCAAAATCAAATTATAGAACATTATAGAGCCTTAAACATGCTAGCCACAAGGGGCCATCTATTATATATACCTAAAGAAGACCAAATTCTCAACAGAATCATTAATGTAATTTTACAATTCTGGAGGGGCTGTCTTAGATTGGCTCAGAATTTAGAAATGGAGGCAAACTGGCTTCTTCAATCTAAACTTCCTTGTAAATGGATTGTCTTAAATTCAGGGGTACTTTTTACAGAAGGTTATGATCTTACTAAAATTATGGTCCTGACTGTTTCTTTCCAGAAAAATTTTTTTTTAAAACTACAGAAATGTTTTTAACACCAGACAGCAGCCATCGTTTACTCAGAAGTAAAACCTAAGAAGTTCAAAACTGATTCTATTCACATGCTTCTGAATTCAAATAACATAGTCTCAAATAAGCTGCAAAAAATAGGAGCCTTGATAAAATGCCTTTTTTCACTTTGTACTTTGAATTGAGAGATTATATTATATTATAAAATGATCACTCAATTCAAAAGTACCAAGTGAGCAAAGGCATTTGATCAAGTCATAATATAGCTCCAATCTTACCCTGGTTTACTTGAAAGTAACTCCTATTAAACTAAGTCAATTTAATGATCCGGTTGTTATACACAAAATATTCAAGGCCAGTGTTATTCATTTCCAAATATTTTCCAATTCATTTCCAAATAGTTTCCCACCACCAACCCCGACTTTACACAAATCAAAAGAGGGAACTACCAGTGGATGTTTTTCTAAAGTTCACCATGACCCTGCCTCTGCTTGGGAGATCCGGAATAATTGTATAGGATAAAATATTTCCATAGGAATTGTCAGCTTTTATTAAGCAGAGCAGAAAGCCAAACATTGTTGGTGGGTTAAGGATATCATTTAAGGCAAAAAGAACATCCTGCACTGCCCCTTTGATAACACCCCTATACAAATTGTAACACCTGAAAATATGAAGGTCAGAAAGAGATGAATGAACAGTTCCTGGGCAAGAACTACTTTGGGAAGGCAGACTACTAGATCCAGTTTGCAGGAATTCAGAGAATGCATTGCTGCCGTCTAGTGTTTCTCCAAATGTTTGCAACCAGATATAGTAATTTAGCAAAAGCAATTCCGAGGCCCCATATCTCAGTTTCTATCCATAGGCGGATAGTTTGTTTGCCTTTTATACTATTTTATACTGTTTTTTACTGTTGCCTTTGTTATATTTGTGTTTTTTTATTTGTGCTGATAAATAAATAAAGGGAGACTAGTATAGATCTATTTCAAGCTATTTAGCTCTCATCAGCTAAATAGGGTTTCTGTCGTGATGGATTCTTGTGACGAGCCGAAGGACAGATGATGGAAGCAGTTAGCTTCCTCCCATAATTGGGGCTTACCAGGGGTTGTAAAAAAATCTAATAGATACCTTTCACCCTGGCTTCGCTGATAAACGGATAAGAGCCTGTGACCTAATGGCTAAGATCTCTGCCTAGTATGCCTAGTGTGCAATATAGCCCAGGTTCAAATCCCAGTAAGGGTATGGCTAGCTGATGAGAGCTAAATAGCTTGAAATAGATCTATACTAGTCTCCCTTTATTTATTTATCAGCACAAATAAAACACACACACACACACACACACACGTGTGCACACATGTTGTGTTAAGCAGAAATAATAGGAGACCCAACATCCCATCTACCTCACCCCCGTAAACCTTTAGTGGGCGCTGATCGTGGGTGCTGAAAGATCCTACCAGGAACTTCACCTTCGCCAAGCTCAGGAAAAGAATGATCTTCAGAGCAGAAACACAAAATCAAAGAAGCTGAAAAACACGAGACGCCGGCGTTGCTACGGAAACAAAACGCGGAAGTAGCTGCCGGTTTCCCAGGCAACCAAGAACGGCAGCCGAAGAGGAACATTCTTCCTCGTTGTCTCCCTGCTTTAACGCGAAAGAGCAGAAAGAACGAGTAGCCTTTGGGGGAGAAAGAGACGCAGCCAGACTTCGCGGGTAAGGCAGTCTCTGGAATGGGGCGGGCCCCTAAACCTAAAAATAAAAGAGATGTTTCCCTATGGTTCCTGAACGGACGTTGTGAACTATGCTTCCACCCGAGACGAAAACACGCTGCTTTTCTCCTGATTCTTATTCAGTGGTACAAAAGAGCCGACTGAAGTCTGAGCACTGTCCTAAATTGCTCAATGTTGTAACAGTAATAGAGTTGGAAGGGACCTTGGAAGTCATCTAGTCCAACCCCCTGCTCACGCAGGAGACCTGTACTAGTGATTCGAACCGCCGAACTGCCAACCTTTCTGATCGAGGGAAAAGAGAAGTCTGAGCAAATAAGTGGATTTATTATACACGACCTCCTTTTCCAAGTTCTATTTGCGCTATCTGATTTTTTTCTATTAGTCTTGACATTTCTGCCTTAGATGATTTCTTTTTAAGTTACTTGCAGGTCTTCCTTCTGCATCCCTACGTACTTTTTTTTTTAATCGTCACGTCTTAATCTCGACATGTCTGTTAGGAGCAGTCTTTTTTTTCCCTCCTTCCTTCCTTCCTTGTTTATTTAAGATTTAAATGCAAATTTAAATTCATTCTGCACTCCTCTAATAAAACCTGTTTTAGTGTGATTTGGGCTTTCCCTCGGTTCTAAATATGTTCTGTTACGATAAAGGATAAAACATAAACTTGGAAAAGCTACTCGTAAAATGCCCTGGGGAAAAAGGAGAATAGACTGTTATAAAAAATATCTAGCCTCTTCTCCCACATATGTTCTTGTAGTCATTATGCAAAATGGTCAGATATTTGCATATTATCCATAATGCTAATTAATCATTATATTAATAATGACTAAATCATCTATATCAGTTATTCTACTAATTATTAGTAAAGTCACTTGTTTTTAGCCTTAAGGAAGGGTATTGGTGTATTCTGTACAGCCCAGCATATGGATTTAGCAGACTCTGCTATTCTTTCTCAAGCCTCAGATAGTCTTAGACAAATCAGTCTTGGAATACAGTTTTGTATTGGCAAAATCATAAAGTGTTTTCTCCTGCCCAAGTTTCATGTCCTAGAAAGAAATTTCTGGATCCTAGAAACACCCTTGCAAGTGCCCTTGGGTTTGAGGTAGACTGCAAAAAATGTTTCTTTAATATGGTATGTCTATTTACTTTCTGAGTCACGCTGCTATGTGACATTAAATCAATCCCATCCCCCCCTCTCTCTAGTACCATTGCTCCCCTCAAATTGGACAGGAGCCCAGATATAGCAGAAACACTCATAAATTAGAGCCATTAAATATCATGCTTTCTGCAGCATCAGGGACCCACAAACAGACTGAGTGTGAGCTGAATGCCACTATCTATCACTTTAATGGGTGTACTCTGGAAATTAAACCTGTCACAGCCCATCAAAGTGAATGTTTCAGCCTGTGACATTCTGATATGCTCATTTCTTGCACGTCTTTCTTTGTTTCTTGCCACCTTCCCATGTGCTTCCACTTAACCCATGACTTTTGATACTTTGGAGCTCTGAAGTCAGGCTATAAGGTTGGTTCCAAGGATGTGAGCGGCCCTGAGTCTTCCATCAGATTCCAACAAAGCTATTCTTAAGAGGCCTGTCATTTGCTATCAGAAGGGGATAAGCAGGACTCTAAGAATAATAAGAAATCTTTGTCTTGTTTTAGGAAAAAATCCATAGAGATAATACTTTTATTAGGCAACTACTTTTATGAGTTCTTTTCTTAGAATCCAACTACTTTTATGAGTTCTTTTCTTAGAACATTTTATCATGCAGAATGTTTATAAACCAGGAAAAAGGCAGGAGGAAAAACTCGGCTACTTTTTCAATTGTGCCTATACTTATATAATCTTAATGGAGTGGCAGCTTTCAGGCACATGCAAATCGAGTGTTGGAAAATTCAAAATGGTGTTGGAAAGCCTGATGGGGAGGGAAATAAGTGAAACTCTTTTGTCCCGTTTGTAAAAACTTTCGAAATTGATGGCAGCATCTAACCAATGTTAGTTGATTTTTTTAAAAAATGTCAAGGATGTCAGACCTGTTTGGCCCTCAGTTGAGAAGTCACCAAGAAATCCCAAGGCTCTAAGGTAACCCAAAAGTTCCAAAGACTAATCCTCTGGTCCAGTTGACAGACTAAGATTGGATCCTGCAACATTATCCTGGGACACATATATTTTCCTTCATTTGCAGTAATACCCATGTCTGGGATGAAGAACCAGGACTTTGAGTTTACCTGGAATAATCTGAACTATATAGAAAATAGTTGGAGTGGGAGAAGGAGGAATGCTGGAAAAGCAAACATCATTTATTTTCAGGAGCATAATTGAAAATCTATTCATTATTATTTGGGGATCTGGTTGTCAGCAAAATGTTCCACAATTAAAGAGGATAATTATAATAAATTAGTGATACAAATAAAGAAAGATTTAGAAAATTGGAAGAATATTCAGTTATCACTTATGGGACGTATAGCAACAATTAAAATGAATATCTTACCAAGAATCCTTTTCCTGTTGCAAGCCGCTCCTATTAATCCAGGTAAAAAATTCTTTCAAGAATTAAAGAAAATAACCACTAGATTCATTTGGCAGGGACGTAAACCGAGGATTAAATTAAAGTCAGTGCAAGACAGCAAGGAGAAGGGAGGATTAGCATTACCAAATTGGGATTTATACCCATCAGCAGTAACAATAACAGGGGTGAAGGATTGTATAGAGCTAAAGAATAAAAGAATTTTGACCTTAGAAGGCCATGATTTGCAAGCAGGCTGGCATACATTCCTATGGGATAATAAAAATAAAACGCACAAATACTTTCAAAATCATTTAATTAGAAGAGCCTTACTGCAACAATGGTTCAAAATCAAAAAAATCCACTATGTGAAAATCCCAAATTGGCTATCACCAACAGAAAGGACGACACACCCAAATTTTACAGATTGGAACAAAATCCTAACATACAGAGATTTAATTGACAGACAGGGAAAATTAAAAACAATTGAAGAATTGGCAGATCAGAATATGAAAGTTGATTGGCTAACTTACCTCCAAATTAAAACTAAATACAATAAAGATACTAAAATATATGGCACTGAAACAGAACCACACAAATTGATAAAATTATTCAAAGTCCTGACAGAAAGATGATAGGGAGAATATACAAATTCCTCCTGAAGTATCAAATGGAAGAGGAAATTGTGAAAGAACAAATGATAAAATGGGCGCAGAACTTTGGCTATAATATTAAATTAGACAAATGGGAAAAATTTGGGGGAATAAATTTAAAAATGACACTATCAAGGTTGGCTAAAATCTCAACAAATACCTCCCCAAAATGCTGGAAATGTGATTCGGTACATGGAACATATGTATTTATGGTGGACTTGTGAAGAGGCAAACAAATTCTGGAAAAGGATCAAAAATTGGCTGGAGGCAATAACTAGGGTTAAAATAGATTGGAAACCTGAAGTTTTTCTATTAGGAATTATGTCGGTGAAATACAAAAAAGAAATACAATATCTAATACTACATATACTTACAGCAGCAAGGATTGCTTTTGCCCAGAAGTGGAAAAACAAACTAACCCCAAATGAAGATGAAATAATAAGAAAGATTATGGACTGTGCCGAAATGGATAAATTAATGAAAGAAATACAGGGAAAGGAAGAATCAGAATTCTACCAGATATGGGATAAATGGTATAGATGCATTGAGGAAAGAAACAAAAAGCAATGAATGAATATAACAACACTCAAAAATAATAGTTATAAGTAAAACAAGAGGGTCAAGATTGGTGAAATCAATTCAGGATGATAGCTGGCATATAGACTGTAGAACGAAAGAGAAAAAAAGAAATGATATGAAACTATATGGGTTTGTGGAAATATCATCCCCAAGAAAACATAAACTGGGATTTGAAAAAGACACCTATAACAATAGAAAAAGAAAGGGAGGGAAGAAGGAAGGAAAGGAGAGGAGGAAGGAAGTAGAGAAGGGAGGGATGAAGGAAGGGAAAGGAGTAGAAGGTGGAATGGAGAGAAAGAGAAGGAGAGATAATAGGAAAAGAAGAGGAAGAGTGGAGGAGAGGTAAGGGAAAAAGAAAGAGGTAAGGAGAGGTGGGCGGGAGAGAAAGAGAAACAGAGGAGGGAAGAAGAGAGAAAGAGAAGGAGAGAGGGTAGGAAGGAGAAGAAAGAGGATAGGAGTAGGGGAGAGGTAAGGGAAGGAAGAAGGGGAAGTAGAGGAGGAAGGAAGGAAGTAGAGAAGGAAGGGGGGGAGAAAAGAAAAGAAAGATAAAATAAGGTGGTGATACAGCAGGTGCTAGGGATGGTAAACAAAGCAATCCAAACTATACCTTATAATCTTTTAAATGGAATAACAATAGTATAAGAATGGCAAAGAAAAAGAATAATTATGTGAATGTATACCTATAATTGTATGTAAGAGAATAAATGACAGTAAAAATATAAAGCACAATATAGGTAAATAATATTTGGTTATAAATAGCTAAGTATAAATAAATATAGAATTGTACATAAAAATGGATAACGAATAAGGAGATTATGAATGCAAGATAGAAATGTATAGAAGGGAAATCACTAACTGCAAAGAAACCAATACGGAACTGCTGTATTATATATGATGGAACTTATTGTTCCTATGTTGTTTTAAGTTATGTGTCTGTTTCTGTTGATGTTTTTATGTGTATAAAATAAAAATTTATATTTAAAAAAAAAAACACAAGGTGGTGAGCATCCTAATATTTCTATCTGCCTCCTGGTTTTCCCATAACAACAAACCTGGGAGATGAATTAGTCTGAGAGACAAGCTCAAAGTCATCCTGCCAATTTTCATGCCCAAGAGAGGATTGGAATTCACAGCTTCCTGATTTGTAGGCCCTACCTTAGCCACTGCATCAAACTGGCTCTCATCACCTTGCAAAACACTTATTCCTCTTGTACCTTATCTACTGTAGATGTACATACAAACTGCTTGTTATTCTGCCTGTACTGTGTTCAAAAATATTTGAAGCACTTGTTATTCTTTAATGGGTTATGACAGTCACACTGATTTTTTTTAAACTTTCAATAGAAAGAGAAGGATTCCTCTTACAGTGGAATCCATTCTGGCTACTAATAATGGAAATACCTTGCACATTGGGAAAGCACTACATTGACTAAGACTCCGGTAGATTTTTCATATAACCGACAAAAGGGAGAGCTTAACAAAAAAAAAACCCAAAATATCTAAAGCAGTGGATTGAAAGAGACTGAATTTAAAATGTAAGTGAGAAATCTTTTCCTTCTCTTTTTGATAAACATTCAAAATCAGGCAGCAATAATTGAGAAAGTAAGAAAGACCCGGGGAAATTGCAGAGTATTTTTATGTAATTCTTGGTATCATTCAAATTAGTTCTATGAAATTCAGAGCAGTAGGACAACTACCAGTAAGTCTTTGCTGCAGGTATTGATTGCACCCTCTATGTGTCAGTATTGCTCCACAGAGCCAGGATTTTCAGAGAGACAGAGAGAGAGGGAGAGGGAGGGAGAATACTGTGAAACACAATTTGAATAACTCTGGCCTGCAGCTTCAGTGTGTTTTGATCTGGAAGAACAGGCAAGCCTGTTACCATTCTGATAAACATCTTTAAGTTACCATCCTTATAAAGCTCAAAAATTCCTTTCCCACTTCACTTTTCTAAAGTGAAATACAACTTACAAGTTGTTCTCCCATTTCATTGTCTAAGAATAATATTTGTTGTTGTGACAATTAGCAGCTGATATTTTGTTCCTCTGCAGTTTGAGCAATGTCCTTTCTGTTCAGGTGAAAGAGCTAGTTTTCAATTAGATGCTTTGTTGGTCTGGGGACTGCATCAGCTATCAAACCAGTTAGCAATTTGAAAATTGGTGATAAGCAGGTAATTGGCCTGTACTTATCTGGTAATATCCTTGTGCTGAATTTTTCATTATCAGACAAGCCTTACCATATGGTAACCAATCTTCAATTTCACCTCCTTGTGGTATATTTTGAACTGCTTGGCAATGAGTTATGAACTGGTTTATAGTCCAGTCAGATTTTTAAACCAAAAACCATGCAGTTCATCTTCACCTGGTGCTGACCAATTCTTGATCTTCTTTGCCCTTTCCCCCCATCATTCTGTTATTTATTACCAGTTCTTTCAGCTTCTTACCTACCTCCTTTATCAAAACTGCCTTCTTGTTGGAATTCTTTGGGTTGTCCCTTGGCTATGCTTAGAACTTCACTGTTTCTTTTTTGTCAAGTGTTCACTGCAGTCTCCATTGATGGATTGGTATTATTGTTACTGCCATTTAATAGATGTGCCTTCCCATTTTGTCTGCCCCTTTTCTAATTGCCATGGTTTACTGTACCTGATTCATTATTTGCAATGTATTGCGTATCACTTGGATAATTCTTTTTCTGAAAATAATGCTACTGTTCTTTTCATATAATGTAGAAATTAAATGGAGCAAAACTTTGTTTATGCTACTGTGATTGATATATATATATATATATATATATATATATATATATATATATATATATATATATATATATATATATATATCACATATATATGTGTGTGTGTGTGTGTGTGTTATATTTGTGCTGATAAATAAATAAAGGAAGACTTTATTTATTTATCAGCACAAATATAACACAAATATAACAAAGGCAACAGTAAAAATATTGGGTTTCTGTCGTGATGGACTCTTGTGATGAGCCGATTGACAGATAATGGAAGCTGTTAGTTTCTTCCCATAATTGGGGCATACCAGGGGTTGTGACACTAAATATATATTTAGCTAAATATATATTTAGCTAATATATATTTAGCTAAGAAGTCTTCCTAGTATGTAATATAGCCCAGGTTCAAATCCCAGTAAGGGTATGGCTAGCTGATGAGAGCTAAATAGCTTGAAATAGATCTATACTAGTCTCCCTTTATTTATTTATCAGCACAAATAAAACACACACACACACACACACACACACACACACACACACAAATATATAGATATATAGATATATATTTGTTATATTGTGGAAGTGTGTGACTTTAAGTGTGTATATATATATATATATATATATAGTTGTTCGGGTTTTCTCCCGCGTAGAATTGGAGATGTCTTGGCGACGTTTCGACGAAGTCACATTCGTCATCTTCAGGCTGCTGCTGACTACTTCAGGTTTGGTGTTTCCAGGAGTAGTGGAACTCCAGGTACTCCTGGAAACACCAAACCTGAAGTAGTCAGCAGCAGCCTGAAGATGACGAATGTGACTTCGTTGAAACGTCGCCAAGACATCTCCAATTCTACGCGGGAGAAAACCCGAACAACTAGAGACCTACATACTAACACCCGTGAAAACCTCAGAAAACATATATATATTTATATATACATATACATATACATATATATATACATATACATATACATATACATATACATATACATATACATATACATATACATATACATATACATATACATATACATATACATATACATATACATATACATATACATATATATATATATATATATATATATATATATATATATATATAAGATATTTTTTTTACAACCCCCGGTATGCCCAAATATGGGAGGAAGATCACTACTTCCATTCTCTGTCCTTCGGCTCGTCACAAGAGACCATCCAGGCAGAAACCCAATATTTTTACTGTTGCCTTTTTGTTACATTTTGTTGTATTTGTGCTGCTAAATAAATAAAGGGAGACTAGTATAGATCTATTTAGCTCTCATCAGCTAGCCATACCCTTACTGGGATTTGAACCTGGGCTATATTACATACTAGGCAGAGATCTTAGCCATTAGGCCACAGGCTCTTATCCGTTATCAGTGAAGCCAGGGTGAAAGGTATCTATTAGATTTTATATATATATATATATATATATATATATATATATATATATATATATATATATATATATATATATATATATATATATATATATATATATATATATATATATATATATATATAAATTCATGGTAATTGATTGATGGGCACTTTGAGGAATGCTTTAAAACATAGGGATTTAAAAAGAGGATGGACTCCAGGTCTTTATATGTAAACCAACCTTTTAAAAAATACATATCCATTGGATAGCATGCCTGGATGCTTAGGAACTGAGTACAGAGATCAATAAAGACTTGATTAATAACTTAGATGGATAAGTCCTGACTAGACATATTGGCAACTGTTCAGCTGAATGGTTGACTATCTACTGTATAGAGGTTTTACTTGGAAGACAGGAGAGCACATCTGAGAAATGCTTATAATTTAGGAGCATAAATAAACATTGTGGTTGCTACAAATTGTGGCCTAGCCTACGTAGGCTTCAAATTTGTCACAAAAGCAAAGTTTAACTTACTATTATGTATTGAAAAATATATAATGATTACACAAGAATCACCTTTTGGAGTTATATTAAGAACTGATACCTCTGTACACTGTATGCTGATGAAGGAAAATATATATATTCAGTTGTCTAGTAGTTGACCATGCAGCTGGATTTTATGCATTTGTATGTGGAACCCAATCCAACTGGTTTTTCTTGGGAATTATTCCCTAGTAAAAGTGCATAGCATGTATGCAGGACTCTGCTATGTTCATTTTGATTTGCAGATCTTTTTTGCTGGCAAAACAATTAAATGAATTGTATTCCCTAATTCGCATCAAAAATGTCTGTAGACAGAATTCCTACTAGGATTATTATTGGCCCAGACTTCATTCCCTTTTTTGGAATCTTTTCTGAGCACTGTGTGGTAGATGACCCCTGAGTACTTAATGTATTCATTCCTTCGTTCTCAGATCAATTTCCTATCATCTCGCTCTCCTTATGTTCTGCTTCTCTTCTCTGCAGTTATAGTAGAAGCTACCAAATAGAGGGAGACTTTTGTCTTGTTCTTCCAACCAGGATTGTCAAGACACTATTTCAAATCTTTAATTGAGCCCTGATCAGAGGTGGTATTCAGCAGGTTTCAGTGGTGGGTTTCAAACTTTTTTAGAACCTCTTCTGTAGGTGTGGCCTGTTTTGTGGGAGTGGCTTGGCAGTCATGTGACCGGGGTGGGAGTGGCTTGGCAGTCATCTGACTGGGTGGGCGTGGCCAACTTGCAAAATGTGGTGAAACTCACTTAACAATGCTCTTGCTTAGCAACCAAAATGTTGGCTCAGAAACTCTGGCATTTGAAGCACGAAAGTCGTAAAGCTGTCAAGTTACAAGACCCTTGCACCCCCAACCCTTTAGGAAAAAAAACCCAGGGGTGTGCAAACTTGATAGCTTTAAGACTTGTGGACTTCAATTCTCAGAATTCATACATACATACATACATACATACATACATACATACATACATACGCAATTTTTATGACTCACCAGCATCTGCATCTATAGATAAAAGTATGCCAATAAAATGTACATTCATTTCACTGTCTCCCACCTATGATCCAGCTAGAAGTATTCATCCATTTATGATTTTTTTCCACATTTAAAATGACCTTCATCTGGACAATATTCATGTTACATTTAGCATAAAAGATAGGTATTGCATATCAAACATTTTGTATATCATCTTAAAACATGCTCACTAAATATCGGAATTCCATATGATACCAAACAGAAAATTCTTTTTCCTATAAAAAAATTGTACTGAGAAAATGGAATTAATTCGTTGCATCATATTGTTCTTACCTTGATATGTACTTTAAAAAAAAAATTAAGATGAATGGTAATCTAACTAGTTTCCTTCTCTTGCTTTCTTAATGTTATCATATTTCAGAACCTAAAAAGCCTCCCGTATTTGATCAACCTCTTAAACCAGTAACAATAGATGAAGGCAAGATCCTGCAACTTGCTTGCCATGTAGTTGGGTCACAGCCCATTAAGATCCATTGGCTCAAAGCTGGGAGAGAGCTTAGATCAGCGAATTCTGGGAGTTGAAGTCCGGATATTTTCAAGTTGCCAAGGTTGAGAAACACTGGCTTAGATCCTCTGATAAATGCAGCTTCAGCTTTGCAAATGGAACAGCTCTCTTAGACATCCAAGCAGTTACTAAAAATTATTCTGCGGAATATGCTGGACTTCGCGCTCTTCTCCTTGTGTTCCTCGCGATGGCAATAGAATAGATATCCAGAAGTGGCGGGGGCTGTTAGCCTCAAAAACCGCTTCTGGACGTCTATTGCAGTCGCAAGGAGCGTGCGGAAAAGAGTGTGAAGTCCAGCGGAGGCAGGAATGCAAAAATGATGCCTACTACTCCCTTGCAAGGGGAGCAAAGGAAACCGCCTGGGTCTCTACTCCCCGCCTCACCTGTCTGGAGCCGCCAAAAGCTTTAGACTCTGGCGGCGGTGCTGGTTTCCCACCACTTCGGCGTCCCTGAAAGGAGACTCCACATTCTCCCTTTCCTTCGCCCCTCCTCCCTTCAAAAGCTGTGAGATGCTTTCTTAGCACTGGTTGCCCAGCTGGCACGGTCCCGTGCGCGCGCCTCCTCCTCCTCCCTTCTCCTCACTCTCCAAAGGCTTTTCTCCTCCTTCCCAGAGCTCAGCGGGAGCCGGGCACAAGGGATGGGAGGCTGCTTTTGAAACCATACCTTGGAAAACTTTGCCAGGAAGGAAGGTGGGGAACCAGTGGGGGGGACATGCCCTGGAACGCCTCTGTGCTTTGCTGGAGGCCACGCCTCCTAGACAAGTTTGGGGAGGTCCTAGGAGGCCGGCGGCGCTGCACAAGCTACCACCCACAAGCGGCGATGGAACGGGCGGGGGAAGTGAGTGAGGGGGGCGGGGCAGGTGCTCCGTGAGGAACAGGTACTAACCGGTTCGGTAGATTTGTGGAACCTCTTCTACCGAAGAGGTTGGAACCGGCAGAAACCCACCCCTGGCAGGTTTTGACCAGTTCTGGAGAACTGGTAGCGAAAATTCGGAGAACCGACAAATACCACCTCTGACTGGCCCCGCCCCCATCTATTTTCTGCCTCCCGAGTCCCAGCTGATCGGGAGGAAATGGGGATTTTGCAGTAACCTTCCCCTGCCACACCGACCAAGCCACGCCCACAGAACTGGTATTAAAAAAAATTTGAATCCCACCACTGATCATAAAGGGCTGAAAAGTAACGATCTGTTCCGATATTTCAGGCTAGAAACCCTTAAAATTGAAATAGAACTTGGTTCCATCTCAGCCATGAATATTAATTGTGTATGGATGATGCCTTGAAATCATGATTAGCCAAGCAAATCCCAGCCAGATGTTCTGCTGAAGTCATCATCTTTATAGCCCGACAAAGGGAACACCCAGGCAAGGACTGCCTCTATTCCCACCCACACCCCAATACAGTTACAGAACAATTACACAATAAATATATTCAAAACACACATAAATTAAGCAGCACAGTTTTACCAGGGCGCTAGCCCAGGTAGAGTCCTTCTTTTCTAAAAGTTTATGAGTCGGAGAAGAGCACCAGACTGATGTTGATGGTCTAGTGTAGAGCCAGTTCCTGGAAGCTCTCACTGTCTGTCTTCTGGGGCTTAACCACACCTGCTCATAGCAGCACACTCCTCTCCCTGTGAGTAGCATTCTCCACTTCCTCTTCCGAGCCCGAGGGGTCTGAGCTGAAGCTGAAGGTGTCGGCATCACGGTGCAGGAATGGCACACTGGCCCTGTGTTTCTTACATTCGTCACCACAGCTCTCTTCTTCATCCTCCTCCCCTCGCGCCTCTCCAGGGAGCAGTTTCTCTGGGCCCTTGCTTGCCACTCTCTGCTTCTCCACTTCAGCCTGGGTTACCTGCTCCTTGGCCTTCCGACTTCGCTTCCACTTCATCCTGCGGTTCTGGAACCAGATTTTCACCTGAATAAAACGAACAGAAACAGGTTGACCACATGTCAATGACTCTTCATCTGTCTCTCAGCTTCTATGCTATCCTTGGGAAGCACAGATCAAGAATGGAAAACGTCCCTCTCTGCAACTTAGCTGCCAGTGACTTAAAAGACCCTAATATTGGTCTAGTACCTTAACCAGTCCCCTGCAGGGACCAATGGACAAAAAAGCACTTTTTTTCACTACTTGTAAAACAGCTACTTTGGGTCAGTTTCTGCAGCCCATAAAAATCTCTCTGCAAGACTGCCTTGCAGTTTCATCAAATAATTCAGAATGGTTTGTTTGTTTGTTAAAAGTATACACCATCCAATTCCCAGAGAAGAAGATATATCTCTTTTTTTAGTGAGACAATCTTCATTTCCAAACTGTTTTAATACAGTTATTGCTGTTCCATTGATCTATGTATGATACAGATTCTTTTTATGAAGAATGAAGAAAAAAAACAATGAATGAGATGTCTACTTTCTGTTGATAGGAAACAAGTTTGATATTGCTTATAAAATGTAGAGGACTAGTTTATCTACTTCATGCTCATATGCAAGAGTGGACAGCTGTACACTGCAAACGTGATGAGACCTGTTGGACCTCTACATCTCACTTATCTTCCAGGCTGTGCCATCTTCATAACATTCTTGATGGAAAGTAGGAAATGCACATGCTGCTTATTGTGTGTAAAAGCTTGGGCATGAAAGAGATGAAGAGTATGGATTACAAACTGGGGAAGTGTATTAGTAATTATGTATATGCCATACAGGTAGTCCTCAACTTACAACCACAATTGAGCCCACAATTTATCTTACTAAGTGAGAAATTTGTTAAATGAGTTTTGCCCCATTTTACGACTTTTCTTGCCACATTTATTAAGTGAATCACTGCCATTCCTAAATTAGTATCATGGTTGTGAATCTGGTTTCCCCATTAACTGTGCTGGTCAGAAAGTCGCAAAAGGAGATAATATGACTCTGAGACGCTGAAAACTTCATAAAAGTGAATCAGTTGTCAAGCATCTGAATGTAAATCAGGTGATTGTGGGGATGCCACAACGGTTATAAGTGTAAAAAATGGTCATAACTCACTTTTTTCAGTACCATTGTAACTTTCACTGGTCAATGAACTGTTGTAAGTTGAGCGCTACCATTATTTTATTTTATTATATGCCACTGTTTTAATTCTGCGTGACTTCCAGGTATATGCTCTAAAAGGCATAACTCTTGTTGGTAAAATCCCAGAGGCAAAAATTCCTTTTGTCCCTTTACTACTCTGTGATATTGTTCCACAAGCTAATCTATTCCATTTTTTAAATTCCTCCCATGACTATCAGCAGATGGCAGCACTAGCAGACCTTGGTTCTTCCCACAGATCATCAGATCATCAGTTATGATTAGAGATATCATCAGGAAATCCCACGGCTGCGGATGGAATGGGAAGGATTAAAAAAAAAAAAGCTTGCCCAAAAAGAAGATAAGCCATTTTCAAATTGTTCCCAGAAAGCCATCTGGAGGTGTCTATGAAATCACCAGGAGTTGCTCTTGACTCCAGGGAGATTATAAATTATAAAAGGTGCAAGGTGAAATGTGCATATTTTATGTATTTTGTCCCTGCAGCTAACTCTTTTGACAATGCGGGCAAGATGCTTCTCTTTCCTGAGCGATACCTGTGTCTCCGTGAGCATCAGTGATGTGGCCACTTCAAAACGTTTGGGCCGCGAAAGATACTTGTTGATCTTGAACTGATTCTCCAGCTCAAGAAGCTGTTGGCTGGTAAAGGCTGTTCGAGGTCGACGGCATTTTCCCATCAAGTTGGTTGGTGGGGAAGCTGAAAAGAAAAAGTAAAATCAGGGCATGGTCCACAATGGCAGCTTTTTTAACACTTCTCCACTATTGTCCTGAAAGAAAACTGTGTCATTGCTTAGGTTCCTACTATGCGGATGTTTGCAAGTGGACATCAATACATTCAGAAACTTATTTATACATGTTTTTTTTTTATGTTGGGGTAAACTATTATTACTAAACCCCATCAAGAATCTTTACGCCATCCTTTGCTCACTTTAACAATCTAACAGTGTTTATGTTAATGTAGAATGTATTACCAATAAAGGAGAAACTAGCACTGATGATGTCATCTAGTCAGGGTAATAAAACTTCTACAAGAAAACAAGCAAGCTCAGAGAGCACCAAAGACCCCTTTTGTAGAATGCATTATTATTGTAACTCAAAATATATCTAGTTGCTATAGGACAGGGGTGTCAAACTCGCGTTGTCATGGCACTGTCATGTGACGTATCGCAACTTTTTTGCTCTTTGCTAAACCAGCTGTGGGTGTGGCCATTGCATGAAGCATTCATCCCGTGGGCCATGAGTTTGACAGTCCTGCTCTAGGAGGCCATACCTAGAAGATGCTGACCTCAATATTTCACTAGTGGTAGAGAAGGAAATTTGTGATATTTCCCTCACAAATTTGAACCCAAATATTGCTATCTCCAGTTGGTATTTATCAGTGGTGGGTTTAAAAATTTTTAGAACCACTTCTGTAGGTATGGCCTGCTTTGTGGGAGTGGCTTGCCAGCCATGTGACTGGGTGGACGCGGCCAACTTGTAAAATGTGGTGAAACTCACTTAAGAATGCTCTTGCTTAGCAACCAAAATGTTGGCTCAGAAACTCTGGCATTTGAAGCACACAAGTCTTAAAGCTGTCAAGTTACAAGACCCTTGCACCCCTAACCCTTTAGAAAAAAAAACCAGGGGTGTTCAAACTTGACAGCTTTAAGACTTGTGGACTTCAACTCCCAGAATTCCTCCTCTCGCTCTTCATCTTGATGATGTGCGGACGGGTTGGGGAAGGGAGCTGGAACCGGTTCTAAACGGCACTGTAGATTTGTGGAACCTCTTCTATAGAAGAGGTTAGAACTGGCAGGAACCCACCCCTGGTACTTATACATAAAGAACCGCTGCATTCCTGTTGATGCTATCATTATGTCATATTTAAATAACACTGCTGCCATATCCAAAAGCATTTGGATGCTACCATTGGTTATAAAAGGCCAATTGGGTATTAACAAGCCTATAAATGTAACCAGTTCCTTTTTTGGCAACTATGGGATAAAATGACTGCCACATTTGACAGTTGGAAATTATCTCCCCCCCACCATTTATCTTTAACAGAAAGCTACCATGTAAACATTAAGCAGCTAATTATCTCTCCACAAGCATATTTGTCTCAGGGAAAGCTTCACTTATTGGTGTTATTTATAAATGAAGATTTTTGCAACAAAACTAGTCTTTTATAACTAGTACACAATTCCCTTTGGGATGTCTTTCATTTTAGTTCAACTGCTGTTTGCTGCTTCGTTGGTATTTTTCTTCAGCATGAGAGTTGGAAGGTTGAACTTTATCCAGCCTTGAAAGGCCTCTTATCTCTCAGCTAATTATCCTATAGTGTTGATATGGTACGTAATCAAATAAAGGCAGCCTCATAATAATTTATTTTTATTTCTGTTATGATTTATTGTGTATCTTGCCTTCTGGCAAATAAGGCAAAGCTCCCCAGAGGAAAGATGGCATACAAAGGTAATATGTATATAAATACATTTTCATCCTAGCAACATGATTTCAAGAGTTTTAGATAACATTATATATCCTAATGTCTGAATACTGAATTGGCCTGAAAAATGTCAGATGTCCCCTTCATGCACCAGAATCTCTCACTCTTTTTTACATAGCAGTCATCTGGATTTTTTAGCCCAGTTTTTACTTCTATAAATGATATCATGCCACTTTCAGATAAAGAGTGTAATTTTATTGACTAATGATACCACATAATCAGCTCAGAATGAAAACAGGAAACATTGCATATATTTTGAATGGGTACCTGTCAATCTCATACTCAAACACATTGCCAAGCACCAGATCGTGATCACAGAATTTTCTGTCTCTATTTGTCTCTCTGTCTCTCTCTCCCTCTCTCTTTCTCTGTGTCTCTCTCTCATACACATATACATATGGTGCTTTTTGTAGGGAGTAAAAATCTTTTCAAACCGACTTCCACAGAACTGACTAATCCTTTCATTTACCTACCCAGTAATATAACATACACTAACACATAAATATCTAAGGTAGGATATCCTTCCTACTGGTGGCATTTTATTAAGTTTGTCAAGCTTGGCAGACTGTATGAAGAAACATAAGCTTGATATGTTGAGCCTGCTTCTTTTCCTCAAAATAATGATTTTATGAGCAGGCTGATATTAACCTGTTTGATAAGCTATCAGCCCTTGCTTTAGAAATTGCAATCAATTCCGTTGGTGAAATTAAACTGCCTTTATTAGCATAAGGTGTATTTAATTACCACCAGCTGTTCCAGGGAATGATAAAGGCAGCCTGCCTCCACAGAGCTTACCAGAGTCCCTGGCTGGCTAATAAGCTGTTATCAGAGCCTGTTCCCGAGGGGTGAAGGAACAAAAGAAGCTTTGAGGGAAGGCTGCAGCTTGCCCCACATGGGCAGAACAGGAAGGGTGTGCTTGACTCTACCACTATTGCCCATTTTATGGGCTGCCTCCTGGATTAGCTTTTACAGCCCTTGACTAAATAGAGAATAAGCACTCAAAGGTGAAAGTGGGTTGGAAGAGATAGGTACAGAGAATCAGAGAAACATGATGAGAATTCCCAACAAAGACACAACCCTCTTTGATCAATGAATGTGTTGAATGGGTCTGGAGAAGTAAAGCATCAAATATCAAATATGGTTCCATACTGCAAGACGAGACAGGCAGATGCCACAGGACTTCACCCGTTCCCCAAACTTCATTCTCATGGGATTTGGAGTTGCCCCTGAAACTTCAGAAATCAGCATCTTGTATTTGGGAGTAGGAAATACTCAAAAATTGTAACCTGAACTGTAAGATATGCTTTGTGGTGATCCTTCAGTGGCTTTCAATTCTTCATGATCCAATGGACATTTTAAAAAAGACATATACCTCAATCACCATCCAAAATAATTCATAAAAATTCTAAAAATTTCTTCTGCATGAAATGGCCCTGTTCACTTTTCATCATCACCCACCCAAGATAGATCTCATTGTCCCAAAAAAGAAAGTGTGGCCCTCAGCTGTCCGAAGCATCCATCCCAGGAAACCACTGATTTTTTTTATTATTGCCTTAAATGTGCCTAAGTTTCATAGTTTCAATCATTGGTAGGACCTGGCAAACCTTGTCTGCACCCAACAGTTTAAACAGGGTCTAGATTTAATGGAAATCATAGAGGTGAGGCTAGACTGAAAAACTGGGGGAAATATCCTATCAGAAAACACATATAAATCAATTCCAAGAAAATAACATAATTCATTTTTGCTGAACATGAAGGCACCTTTACCTTTAAATTATATTGCTTCATTCTGCATTGAAAATGAAGTAATCACCTGTAGGCTCTGAGGTCTAAAAGAAACTGACAAAAGAATTTCCCATAGCCTTTAGTTATCTTAGCTGCCATAAATGTCAAAATCCTAACTTTTATCTCATGGAATTTGAGGTTTTTGCTGTTCGGGCTCCTGCAGCAGGAAGGAAGGAAGGAAGGAAGGTAGATATAGAAATAAACTGTAGTAGTTATTCAGATGAAATTGTGAAGGAATTTGCAGATAATATAAAAGCATGATAGTTTTTGATGATAGTGGGGAAAAATAGTCTTGAATGCAACAAATAAATTTAACAGATAAGTGCAAAGTTCTATACTTAGGAAAAATAAAGTGCACAGGTATTGTATGAGACTCACCCTACTTTAGGGAAAAAAATACTGGAAGGATCCTTGATGGTATATCTGTTAAAAGATAAATGCAATTTTGGATGGCACCAACAGAAGCATTGCTTTCAAATTATGAGAAATGACTAGTCCACTTGATTCTGATTTTTTAGGGTCCCACCTTGAGTATTATGTCCCATTCTGGATGTTGCACTTTAAAATGAATTTATAGAAAATCTAACAGGTTCAAAGAACAAGATAATGATTCAAGGACCAGGATCAAAATTCTGATCACCACAATACAAAAGAGACAACTAAAAAGATTGCAGAGAAGAGTAACGAAGATGATAAGTAGTCTGGAAGGGAGTCCTATGAGGAACAGTTAAAGGAATGAAGTACGGTATGTATTGCTTAACAAAGAAGAATGAATGGAGACATAAAAGTCTTCCAATAATTGAAGGGCTGGCATAAGGAAAAGGGTGTTGATTTATTATTCATAAGACCTGAGGATAGGACAAGAAGCAATAGGTGGAAACTTGTTAGAGGGAGAACCAAACTGAAAACAAGGAGGAATTTTTTGACAGTGCAAACTATGAAGCAGTAGAACAGCTTGTCTCCCAGAGTTGTGGGTGCTCCATTGTTGGGGTTTTCAATAAAAGATTGGGCAACCATTTGTCTGAAATAGCATTTAGCAATAGCACTTAGATTTCTATACTACATAGTGCTTTACAGCCCTAAGTGGTTTACAGAATTAGCATATTGCCCCCAACAATCTGGGTCACTTTGCCAACCTCGAAAGGATGGGAGGCTAAGTCAACTTTGAGCCAGTGAGAATCGAACTGCTGGCAGTCGGCAGAATTAGTCTGCAATACTGCATTCTAACCACTGGACCACCATAGCTCTTAATGATGGGATGGGATGGGATGGGATGAGATGGAATGAGGACTCCTACCTTTGACAGAGGGTTGAAGACCTCCAAGACCCCTTCCAATGCTGTGATTCTATGACAAATGATTCTAAACCAGGGGTGTCAAACTCTAGACTTGGGGGCTGGATCCAGCCCACAGGGTGCTTAGATCTGGCCTGTGAGGCTGCCCTGGAAACAGTGAATGACTGGCCTGCAGTGCTTCTGCCAGCTAAAACAGAGCTCACGAGGGCCACACATGGCTCTCCCAAACTCCATTTTCACTGGCAGAAGGTTGCAGGAGGCTTTCGCAGACGAAAACAGAGCTTGGGAGCCAGTTTTTGCTGGCAGAGTGCTCAGGCCACCACAGCCCCCCCCCCAAAATGAGTGACCTTAAGCTGGCCATGTCCATCCTTGCCATGTCCACCCAGGCCCTTCAAGGTTAAACACAACCTTGATGCGGCCCTCAATGAAATCGAGTTTGGCACCCCTGTTCTAAACTAAGTGCTGTGATTTAGTCCTTAGTCTAAGTCTGGAGACTAAAGGAACTGGATTTGTTCACCATTGAGAAAAGAATGACACAACTCTTCAGTATGTGAAAAAAATGTCACACAGAAAGTCAGTATCTCAACTCTCTTATTCCAAAATGTAGGAAACAGAATTGATTTCAGTTACAGGAGAGAAATTGCCACTTTAATATTAGAAGAAAAACACCTTTCCTAATAATGAAAGGAATTGCCAGTAGAACTAATTACCTAGACTCCTAGAGTGGTAGGATCACTTTCTTTGGATATGTACAAATTAAAGCTGTCCAGAATGATTTAATTTGGCTCCCTGCATTGAGCAAGATTCCATAACCACAACGGCTCTAGTCAAGTCTATAATTTTATGAATTGTAAAGTCATTTTCTTAAAATCTTGCTGGAGCAACAGGTTGAAGAAACATGGTAGACCACTTTGCAATGAGACAGTGCTGGCTAGGGCTCAGGATAATTGATATCTAAAAACATTTTGAG
Organism: Thamnophis elegans; assembly: GCF_009769535.1. NCBI lineage: Eukaryota > Metazoa > Chordata > Lepidosauria > Squamata > Natricidae > Thamnophis > Thamnophis elegans. The sequence continues at coordinate 63,866,179 of NC_045541.1, read as the reverse complement.
GATCACAATTGTTTTCCCTCTGCCCCAGTTGGTAGAAATAGTCCAGTGTGCATTTCTTCAACACAATATTCCACTAAATGAAAATTTAAAAACAAATCTTCAAACAGGCTGGTCTAATCTAGTCCAAATTTCTTATAAGCAGCAATTAGTTTTGTGCAAAAGCTACTGGTTTTAGGGGAAACCATAGAAAATATTTTAGACAAAGTTTAGATAAAGGTAACCCTGTGTGTATAGTTAAGCTAAAAATAAAAGCTATATTCATATTTGACAGCAGAATAAGTGTCAAGATGTGTCATTAGTATATCAGGTCATTGTTGCTGGACCTATACAAAGACCATTGTTAGAAAAAAAAATCCAATGTTCTATTAGTCTCACAACAATACAGATTGAAATGTGAGTTGGGCTGATGCTACATGAATACAGATAAAATGCAGATTCCCAGGAATACATATATGTAAGGCAGAAAATGTATACACAGAACACACACTGCACTATAGAAAAATCACAAATGTTAACAGTGCAATTTTATTTATTAGATTACATTTTTACCCCATATTTATTAGTAGCTCAAGCTGGCAAATACACCTAACACACCTTCCTCCTTTTCCCCCCCGCAACAACTCTGTGAAGTGGGTTCACAGCAGAGGTGGGTTCCTACCAGTTCCCACCTATTCAGTAGAACCGGTTCGTCAAATCTACTGAACCGGTTAGAAGAGGTTCCACCAGTGGACCCAGAAAGCAGGCCACACCTACAGAAGAGGTTCCAAATTTTTTTGAAACCCACCACTGGTCCTTGGATATGATTGTTCTACACTATCATGCTCATATTTATAAAACTCAGTGCCTCTGTGAAAGGTAAGGATGACTACTCACAGCGGCGGACGTGATGTGCCGATGCCTGGAAGCTGTCAGGATCTGGATGGGGGTAAACAAACTCGTACTCAATCCCGACAAGACCGAATGGCTGTAGATGCTGCTCCCGAAGGACAGTTCAGACAGTCCATCCTTGATCTTGGGGGGTGAAAACTTACACCCCTCAGAGAGGGCCCGCAATTTGGGGGTCCTCCTGGATCCACAGCTGACACTGGAACACCACTTGTGAGCTGTGACCAGGGGGGGCCTTTGCCCAGGTTCGCCTGGTACATCAATTGCGGCCCTACTTGGATCGGGGTGCACTTCAAACAGTCACTCACGCCCTTGTCACCTCAAGGCTGGATTACTGCAATGCGCTCTACATGGGGCTACCCCTGAAAAGTGTTCGGAGACTACAGCTAGTCCAGAATGCAGCCGCGCAAGCGATATTGGGTATACCGAGATACACCCATATTACACCTATCCTCCACGAGCCGCACTGGCTGCCAATTGGTCTCTGGACGCAATTCAAGGTGTTGGTCATTACCTTTAAAGCCCTACATGGCTCAGGACCAGCGTATTTGCGAGACCGCCTACTGCTGCATACCTCCCAACAGCTGATAAGATCCCACAGGGTGGGCCTCCTTAGGATGCCATCAGCTGGACAGTATCGGCTGGCAGGGCCTCGGAGGAGGGCGTTCTCTGGCCACTCCGACCCTGTGGAATCAGCTACCCCCAGAGGTCCGGACCTCGCCCACCCTCATGGCCTTCAGAAAAGCTGTTAAAACCTGGCTGTTCTGGCAGGCCTGGGGCTGTTGACCTTATTATGTAGGGTCCAGCCCCAACTTGAATGTATGCATGTTGGAGAATTTTAATTTTCAGTTTTATTTTACTTTGTTTGTTTTCCTTTCTTGTTCTGTGTAAGCCGCCCGGAGTCCTCCGGGATTGGGCAGCCTATAAACCTAATAAATTAAATTTAATTAATTAAATTACTGCATTTGTGGTGCAATCAGAACATTGCGTGTGTTGAAGTTGTTTTAACGCAAACCAAAGATGCCTTTTAAAAAACAAGTTTACATCATATTCTTATGCATGCCAGTGCTGTGTGTGAGGTAATTTAAGGTGGTTCTGACAAGTGTCATCGGCATCTTCATATCCGGTCAGCAAGCCAGCAAGCCATTCCCATCCAGTCACATGGGCGGCAAGCCACTCCCACAAAGGAGGCCACACCCACAGAGTAGGTTTGAACAATTTTTGAAACCCACCACTGGTTCACAGCTGGTTTTCATGCCTAAATCAGGACTATAACTCACAATATCCTGGTTTCTAACCCAGCACCTTAACCACAGCTTGGGCCTACTGAAGCATCCTTTAAATAAGTGGGGTTTCTTTCTAGATTAGCATATAGAATGTAGCCTATTTGGATTACAGCATAATAGGTTAAGCAGTTTGCAATATGTTTTAAGTTTAGCTAAAAGAAAAATAAGTTTTGAAATTAGAAATGAACCAAGGATGGGAAAAAGGCAATTTAACATTAATTTTCTGTGACCAAGATAACTGAAGTAAAAGTGAATACTCATAAATACTCAGAATTCAAAATATACCATAAATGGTGGCATGGACTCTGATCATGAAACTGATACATCAAAATTTGAAGGCGTTTAACTTTTATTTTTAATCACGCATGAAAATTAATAAGCCACTAACTACTGGATACTAGCATAGAATGCTAACAGACATTATTATGCATTAAATCTAATTGCATAATACCATAATATAAAATACTATCCAATACTAAAAACATGGTATGCCCAAAATACTGTGATACAAATGTATCAGCATTTAGTACTGTTATGAAATGTAAAATGCAAGCTAATAAATAACTTGCGTTCAGCACTATTTCCAGAGTGCAATTGAGAGCACAAAGTGCAACTAAAAAGCAAGCATTAGTAATTTGCATCTATTTTCCTAAATAAATATTTTCAGCACTGATCCAACTCATCTTGGCACAATCTATGCTATCAGAGTGGGCAGAATCCAGGCACTTTCACTATTGAAAAAGAACACTGAAAATTAGTGAAATCTTTACACATTTATTTTTTTGTTTGCCTATTAATATATACAACATGTCCACATTCAGGGCAAAACACTTTTTAAGCAGCAAGATGGACTATATAAATTGAATGAACCAAACTCCTCCAATTAAAAAAAAATGTTCACAATACTTTAATGTTCTTTTTATCTAATGGTGAAAAATTATTAAACCCGCTATATTTTAACCAATATGACTGAGTTATGAATTATCATCCAGATCATTCAGGAGGAGTAAAGGAAGCGTCTCCAGCTTCTGAAATCTGGCTATGCTGTCTCTTCTGGAGCCTTGTTCATTCTGCAACCTGAGCCATTTTCTTCAGCTCCCAATCCTTGGAAGAAGGATTTTGCTTTTGGTCTCAGAGAAAACATCCACAGGTTCATACATTTGCTTTCTTTCGTCCCTTCCTCCCCTTTTCTCCCCCTCTTCATTTTCCTTTCTTCTTTTATTCCTGTCCACTGCCAAGGCCTCCAGGCTGCCAAGCTTGAACAAGTCCCTAAGGGGGACTGTGCCACTATCATCCCCAGATCAGCTTTGGAAGCCATATTAACATGGATGCTTCCACGCTGCCACATTCTTGTGCCTGGGAAGGTGGGGGGAGGGATTTAGTAGAGGGAATGTAGTTAGATAAAATGGCATTCTTCTTTTCGGACAAGGACATGGTATTCCTGCACCTGAAGGAGGCGTGGTTGGAGTGATGTCTCAAATTGGGACAGATTGGGATTGGACAAGGTAATGGACTGATGGGTGCAGGGGAGGTGTTTGGACTTTTGACTTACTGGGAGGAATCTCAGATTCGGCTTTTCCCAGGTGTGTCTGTATACCTACTCTAATAAAAGGAAGCTTTGAGAAAATGCCTGTCTTGGAGTTTCATTGAAGTTGGGTTTTCAGGAACGCTGAACCCCACTGCCAACAAGGCCAAATGCTTAGCCTATCTTTGGATAAATTACAATGGGTTGGTACCTTGAGATAAAGGACTCAGGTTTTTTATGGGAAAAAAGGGAGGGCATTAAATTTATGCAGCTAATTTGTTTCTTCAGGGAAGGTGTGAGGCATTTCTTCTTGTTTTATAGCCCCACCAGAGGAGGATTCAGGGGAAATGGATTCGACACTTCTAAGTTGAAGTCAAGGAGAAACAGATGTCCAGATTTCCTAATTTGATAGGAAGAAATCCTGCAAATACGAGCTGCATCAAGTTTGGTTTGTCTGGTTTTAAATTATGGTTCCTGTCCCTGGATTTCCATGAAAGCAGTCTAAATAAATGAATGATATATAAGTAAACAATGACACTTGCAACTGATATTGAAACAGGGAGAAGAGAGATGCCTACATTGATTATTTGTAATGTAACTGTACACCTGCTTTCCAGATATTTTATCCTGGAGTCAAAGTAAATGAGACCAGCTGCATAGGCAGTGCAAAGGCAGAAATCTGAAGGATAGGAGTAGAAGTTCATCAGGCTGGAGAGGGCTGGACTACAGCAAGAAATGAAAGATGAAAGCATTCAATGACAACCAGACTGATCTTTTTTCAAAGGGAGAGATGCATTTTTTAAAAAAAAACTGATTTTATTTTCTTTCTCTAAAATGACTATTTCTTAAATCTGTACCCTTCCCTAATCAAACACTGGAATTCCGCTCTTTTATTTCCCCATATATCTAGATGGCATAGAAATGAGGGAGTCCTGGGTACAGGGACTCCTTGCAAGGAGAAGGGTGACGAGGCCTCCTTTGTATGATTTGTAGCCCCCACTGTCACTTTTTTGACTCACTTCCTTACGACCCTCTTGGCATCCGTTATCCGGACTCCAATGCAGCCTCCCACCATTTCCCCAAATTCCCTGCAGTTCTATCCACGGCTCTGGAAATGGGCTCGTTGAATTTGGATAGAAACTTTCTGCAGCCCAGGCAACTGCACCACTTCAAAGGAAAGCGGGAGAAAGAATAGCGATGGCCTAAGATCTCTGTCCCTCTTTGTCTTCCTCTTCCTCCAGCATCACCTTCCTCCCTTTGCTCCCATAGAATAGAATAGAATAGAATAGAATAGAATAGAATAGAATAGACCTCTTTATTGGCCAAGTGTGATTGGACACACAAGGAATTTGCCTTTGGTGCATATGCTCTCAATGTACATAAGGGGACTAAAATAGAATAAGTATTGACTCTTATGATCAAGAATCATAAGAGACAACACTTAGTGATAGTCATGTTACTAATAAGCAATCAACTCATACTAGGAAACAAATAAAACAATATAAATTGTAAAGACACAAGCAACATGGTTATAGTCATAAGTGGGAAGAGATTTGCATGCGAGCGTCTCTGTCCCGTCCTGCGCGTTTTCTCCTGCCAGGATTACACTCTTTGGGCAGGCTCTTCCAAGGAGGAGTTCCCTGGGCAAGTCTTTCATTCCATTACGCTGTTTAAATGGATGATATAAACCAGAGCCTGGTCGGAATTTGAACCATCCTAAACCCCAATCGACTGCCCTGATCCTCTAGATGTCTTTGAATATCCTGTCTTGCCAAAAGACGTTTTGGATCGATTCTGAATGTCTATGGAAATTCTCAGTCATCCTGGTCATGGTTGTCCCAAGGGTGCTTTCTTCAAGAGGCAACTGGACGTTCTGGTTTTTCTTTGAAGACGTTTCGCTTCTCATTCAAGAAGCTTCTTCAGCTCTGTCTGGATGGTGGGGAATGGTTTCAGTCACAGCTGAAGAAGCTTCTTAGATGAGGAGCAAAACGTCTTCAAAGAAAAAAACCAGAAAGTCCAGTTGCCTCTTGAAAAAAAAAATCTTTGAGTCGACTGACTATATTTAGAATCAGAGCGAGAGAGCAAATATTATAATAAGAACTTCCTTCACTCAACCGCCCCATGGGAGCCAGAGACAAACAGAGCGGAGTGAGAACAGAGGAGGCGAAGACATACAGAGACCACCTTCCCATTCACCAGATTATTAGCAACACCCGCGCTTTCAATTCTTCTGGCTTCTGTGTAGGTGATCGTTGAAATTGCTTGGAACGGGGAATGGGGAGGGCAGCCGTCTCCGACTGATGCGGTGGGGGGGGGATCGTGCTCCGAAGTCACCTGTGTTTAAAACCCGGAGAAGGCTTTACTCCGTATAACCTCCCGGATTCGGCAGGCCAGGATGCAATTTCAGTGTCCCAAATTAACTATTTATTTACTTACGCTGCGATCGTGTTCGCAGTCAGCCCAACCCACAGACTCCAGCGAACCAACGAATCCCTGCCTACACAACTTTAATGTAAGGAACCGCTTACCCCAAAAGCTGGAAATAAGCCGACGGCCCAAATAAACAGACCCCCCCCGCTTAGAAGAGGGGGAAGGGGTGGTCCTCTGACCCAGGTTCTCACAACAGGGCTCTTAAAATCAGATCTAGGGTGTCTTTTTTAATCGCAGTCTGGGTTTCCAGATTTTTTAAAATTTTAAAACCTATACATTTCACTATAAGTATTAAATAAATAAATGGTTTAGTTCAAAACTGATTCATTGTGTTTATTTTTTTTTGTAGAATCTGGGTTTATTTTTATATATTTAATCTCGGTTTCATGCTCAGATAATTTAGTTTAAAACTTATTGTGGTTTCTGTCGATAATCTGGGTATCTTTGAGCGGGTAATCTTGGGTTTTTTTGTGATTGTTTTTTGTTTTGTTTTTAAGGAAAGCCGCTGGCATCCCTGTCTCAAACCCTCGCCTAGAGTCTCAACGTGTGCTATTTTTCTTCGGTGCCCAGGAAAACTTTGGCTAGGCCATTCCTTCTCTGTTGGGCAAGAGCCATCCTCTACTCGCTTATCTACAGCAGTGGTTTCGCACGCTCATTCTAAAACGCCCGTTCCAGTGACCACGTATCTGAACCAGTGGTGAAATTCATTTTTTACTACCGCTTCTCTGGGACTGCCTTGGTGGGCGTGGCAGGGGAAGGATACTGCAAAATCCCCATTCCCACTCCACTTTGGGGCCAGCCAGAGGTGGTATTTGCCGGTTCTTCAAACTAATTTCCGATACCGGTTCTCCAGAACCTGTCAAAATCTGCTGAATTTCACTCTTGATCTGAGCCCAGTTTGTTTCCAGAGCAATTCGCGGAAAACCAGACGCTCGAATTCTGCCCCAAAAGGAGGCTGGGAACCAAGCGCCTTTTTCAGAACACGGAGGAGACGGGTGATATCAACTTTTTATTTGGTCTAAGCGACCAAGCACAACTCTTACTCCTGCATGGGATGGGAATAGGAGCAAGGACACGATCCTACAGGGAGAAGCAGAGAAACAACGCAGGGCATTTTATTACAAGGTCCGTTGTGTGCCAGGGAGGGAGAACGCGCACATTCGGAGGGAAGAAATGTCGGGAATTAAGATGCAGGCGAAACATTCCAGCGAACAGAGAGAAGTGGTATCCTAATTGGATCATCAGCTAATTTTCTCCCCAGGACTCCCGCCCGTCCCGCAACTACTGAAACCAAGGTGGGCTACAGCTGGCTGGCTCGCTGTGTCTCCTTCCCCCTCCCCTTTGTCGCCTTCTGTCACGCTCTCGTTCCTTGAATGGCATTAGCCTAGTCAGCTCGCCCCTAACACGGCCAGGCGCCCAGTTTCATTGACCAGCTTAATGAGGCGTGAGATCCAGCCTTGTCCCTACGCGCTGGAGCGGAAACATTACAAGGGATTTACACTGAGAACCATTTCCTCTCTGCACTTATCGCATCGGGGGTGGGGTTATGCAACCTGCAGCCTTTCTCTCCCCCCCCTCCCCCTCTCCCCCACCGCCTGTGCACTTCCATGTTTCCGACCCAGCTCTGGGATCTCCCACTACCCAATTCCTCTCACGATCCAGGGAGTCCTTGGGAAATAGCTTGAAAAAGCCCCGCGATGATTTCCGCCTACCGCCGACGTTAGTACCTCACGTTTGTACAAACTAACCCTTAGGCCTCCGGATCCGAGGTCTTTGAGTTAAAAGCCTTCCGAATTTATAAACTAGTCATAAGAAAATCTACCTACAAATATGACTGGTAGTAGTGACAACAGCTTTTCTTTAGAAAGCCAGATCCTGAAGATGAAACTCAAATACTTTGGCCACCTAATGAGAAGGAAGGACTCACTGGAGAAGAGCCTAATGCTGGGAAAGATTGAGGGCAAAAGAAGAAGGGGAGAACAGAGAATGAGGTGGCTGGATGGAGTCACTGAAGCAGTCGGTGTGAACTTAAATGGACTCTGGGAGGTGGTAGAGGACAGGAAGTCCTGGAGGAAAGTTGTCCATGGGATCGCGATGGATGGGACACAATTTCGCAACTTCAACATCAAAGTGATAACAGGCACAAACATGCGTTTTCTGAAGTTCACAGTGAACGTGTAAAGGGCTCCCACATTTCAGTTCGGACTTACGATGTTGCGGCGCAAAGAATGAATATAAAAATTGAAAACTGGCTGATTTAGGTGATCTCGACGTGGCAGTTTGGGGGACCATGAGCTTCCACAATTATTATTTTTTTAAGTCGTTTACCTAATCGACTAACGGAAGGTCCAGACTTCTGAACTGGGGCAGCTACCGGTATTAACAAGACATTAATCGGGAAATCACTTCATTCAACTTCGAGTTTGCTTTGCAGCCTAGACTCCTACTTGCTATCCAACATTACACCACGAAACCAAATTCGGATCCTCCGTTTCCTCTTGTGAAGCATGAGATGTTGTGCGCTGGAAACTAGGGCCGGTTGGAGGCGGCTAAGTCACCCATGTGGTTTGCTTAGTTGTTTGGTTTTAAACCACAATGTGATTTAGGCTTCTGCCCTAACAGACGTTTCCATCCGACTTACGCAGCCCGAAGTAGTTAGCGCGATTTGATTTGAGCCGCTCTTTCGCTTTTAGGCAAAGCCACGCAGCCTGTTGAAGAGTCTTTTTCGTATTAAAGAAGAGAGAGCGAGCGCAAAAAGGCTAATTCCAAAACAAACGAAATAGCATTTTCCCGCGCCTTAATGGTCTTGTGCCACTTCAGGATACCAAGGTCAGATAATGTCGCTGATTCCGGAGGCTGAGTTCAGAACTGCTCTTCCTCCGGATATTCCTGGTTCTCTATTGAAAAAAAACTCCTTATAAACTTACTGTGTGACCATGGTCGCCCCACCCCTTAAGTTTTCGCATTCCGTGACCCCGGAAATCCTCGCCTGGGTCTCAAATGCGCCATTCTTCCTGCCCAGGGAAACTTTGCTAGGCCATTTCTTCTCTGCTGGACAAGAGCCACCCTCCACTCCCTTAGCTACGGCAGTGGTTTCAAGCGCTCACTCTAAAAAGGCTACTTCGGTGGCCAAGTATCTAAACTCTTATTTGTCTATGGAGATTCTCACTCACCCCAGGTCGTGGTTGTCCCAAAGGTTCTTTTTCAAGAAGACTTTCGGCTTTTTCTTTGAAGACTTTTCGCTTCTCAACCAGAGCGGAAGAAGCTTCTTGGATGAGAAGCGAAACGTCTTCAAAGAAAAAGCAGAAAGTCCAGTTGCCTCTTGAAAAAAGAACATTTGGGTAAACCCAGTTTGTTTCCAGAGCAATGCGCGGAAAGCCAATCACTCGCAGAATTCTGCAGAAACGGAGGGTGGGAACCAAGTGCCTTTTTCGGAACATGGAGAAGATGGATGGTACCAACTTTTTCTTTGGTCTTAAAGCGAGCAAGCTCAGCTCTTTCCTGAAGCTGAGTACAGAACTGCTCTTCTTCCGGATATTCCTGGTTCTCTATAAAAGCATCTTATAAACGTAACTGTGTGACCAGTGGTGTCTTAACTATTAAGCAGACCAAGCACGTGCTCAGGGCACCAGGCCCAGAGGGGGCACCACAAAGTTGAGAAAGAAAAAAAAACCAATGAAGATTTGTATAGTATGTACAAGGGGGGGGGGCACCAGGATTTGTCAGTGCTTAGGGCATCAGTGAGCCTTAATCCGCCACTATGTGTGACCATGGCCGTCCCCCACCTCCCTTTTTTAAGTTTTACCATTCCGTGACCACGGAAAACCAATTGAGCTCTGGAGGGGGTTTTTTTGGGGGGGGGGAATAGATTTGATGGAATCGGAGAGGATTTTCCCCCCCTAAAGAGTGATTCAGACGTTTGAAGAACTACGTGGAGGGTTGCCGTACAAGATTGCCCTCCCGCCCACCTCCAGCTCGGCCTCCTGACCGCACTTGACGACGAGGCTCAAAGGAAATCCCTTCGGTCGCGCGAGACAGAAGGAGGAGAGAGTCTGCGTAGGGGCTTCTTTGTCCGCTTGCATCTCCTCCTCCTTTAGGGTAAAGATCACCATTCGTTTGTCAGCGTTTGTCAGAAACTTTACAGAAATAAAAGAATTCAAGAAAACAGAACCAGCCAATGTTAAGAAAGGGCGAAAGAACAACGAGACCTCAAATGTTAGCCGCAAATAGAAATCTTGGGCCAGTTCCTCTATTACTCGCCCAAATTAATATATTTAAAAATTATAACGCGGAACGATTTTCCTCAACCTCCTCCTTTTCTGTTGGACTACAACTTCTGTGAGTGTATCCTCAGATGAGGACATCATCAGATGATGGTACAATATTGTAGTCTAGATTGGGGGCAGGCGCTCTGAAGAGTCTGGCGGTGGAATATATATCGATGGTGGCAGAGCATCAACATAGCTCAGTCCCGAACGTTAAAGCATCTGTTTGTTTGTTTTTTACAGTAAATAGCAGAAACTGCTCAGGTGTTTCCCCCAATGACTTCAGTATGGGTCATTGTGACCATTAAACATGGGTTTGCTGATGAGCTGTTAAGTTGATTACATTGAAATATCTGAGAATGAAAAACATTTAATGCTTATTTTAGCCAGGGGAATGTTGGAGGGAAAATGATTCAGTTTTTAAAATAAACCTCCATGATTGTTCAATTTGGATTCTTGTTGTCAAACTAGACAGGCAGGCAGGTAGGCAGAGATGGATGAATGGATGGATGGATGGACACAGGCAGACCTAACAGACGTACAGGACAGGACAAGTGACACATAATGTTTTTTTCGATGGATAGCTACATTTTCGAGCTTACAGTAGCTTGCAAATTGAGCTTAGGGAGTATGATTTGCTTAGGTTCCAGATGCGATTCTCAGCACGTCCACCACCACCCCCAGCCAATATGCTGCATATAATGGGATTCTTTTACACCAGTGCCAGTGGACAGCTAAGCAGCTACCAAAAGTGAACAGGTTTGAACACTTTTCTAGTTCCACTAGCTGTTATTCGTGTGTGTGTGTGTGTGTGTGTGTGTTCGTTCGTACAACAAATGCCACACCCACATACAGAAAGAGAATGGAAGTAATTTCTCCGGCTGACAGATTGAAGGTAACGCTCCCTCTAGTCTTCCCACGGCAGTGTTATTGAGGCGGAATGGGGAGGAATGTTGGATACACTTTGAATGAATAACTTGGACTCAGATATGATTGGCGGTCCACCTGCCACAATTTTCTCAAAGTTCTACCAATAAACCAGCCACCCGCCCTACATAATGCAGCAGTAAAGAAGGTTTCTATTTTCAGCTGGGGGCAGGGGGCACCCATTGTAAGTTTTGGCAAATGGCAGCTTAAGGTTTCAATCCTCCCGATAGAAGGAATCTAAATTCCAATTTCCCCCTTTTCATTTAGTTGTTTCAGCGCTACCCCCCCCCCCCCCGCGACAACGAGGGCAAGAACCAGCTGCCTCGAGGAGAGCAAGTGGACTGTGTTTGTGCCGCGGTCTTCCTGGGTGTTTCCAGAAGACCATCAGACGAGCGAGACCTCCTTTCTCCTCAAACTGGTAACAAATTAACTGCCCGCACACACATCCGCCTCCCGCTCTGGCCAAGCACCGGGAGGCCTTGGGAGGATTAAAGTTCAAAACGCTTTACAACTTCCCCTGCCTCGGGTCGGGTGATTGATGTGGGAAAAGCTGCCTTCAGGACAGCAAGGCGTGCCTGGGGAGGGGTGGGGGCGTCTGGCTCGACTCTCTCGCTCGGTTCCCGGGTGGATGTCTAGGCGAGCCTCAATCAGGTCGTCTCTGCCGCCTCCCATGTCGTGCTGAACCGGGATTATATAACTACGAAGTTAACGATCGTGGTTCGGCCTCTGCCTCGCTTTAACCTCTTTCTCATATTAAACATTGTTGAAGAAATCAATGCGGTGGATTCACGCTTGTTGGCTAAACTGCGCGGTTATTTTAAGCGAGAGCAAAGCCATTTAACGGGACGTGATTAAACCAGGTTCGGCAACTGTGCTGGAAACAAGCGAATTGAGTCTCCCAAAGCAGCCAAAGACCTCCCCCCAATTCCATCCTTTCTCTCGGAAGCTCCCGCGAGGCCGATCACCCGACGAAACGGGGCCTTAAACCTCGCCGAGTTCGCCATCCTTCATCCCGTCTTGCCTCCCAAATAGTAATGGGTCTCATTACTCGGGTCTCCTGTCCATCTTGGCTCAGCCTCCTTCAAGCAGGTGTAATAAATTGGCCAAACTGGATGGGAAGGAAGGGAGCTGCAGTGCAGGCTTCTGGACAGTGGTGTATTAACCATTAAGCAGACTAAGCACGTGCTTAGGGCTTGAGAAAGAAAGAAAAACAATGAAGATTTGTACAGTATGTACAAAGGAGGGGGCACCAAGATATGTCAGTGCTTAGGGCACCAGTGAGCATTAATCCGCCACTGCTTCTGGAGGGTCAGATAGGTGTATTTACCCAGGAACATTTACTGGTCTATGTAGCTGGTGAGCTGCTAGGATTGTCTTTCTTTCCATATAACATTCTTAGGGCCAGGAAAGAATGCCTCCCGCCCTCCTTTATGTACTTGTTAACATTCCAGATCGGCGATGGGCCTGGATCTCACCAACAATAGATGTAAAGTTTTCCTTGCGTCTGGGCTGGAAATGAGAGAATCGGAACCGATAGGCCATATATTTACAGGGTGAACTAAAAGCCCTCCTGGGAGATTTGATTTCTGTGGTTGGGGAACTAATAGTAGGTAGAGCAGGAGTTGCTTCTGGAGACCAACCGCTCATAAACTCCGGCCTTTCCCAGCACCGGGACGCGGAAAGGGGTCTTGGAAGCCCACCCCAATCCAAACCTCTCTCCAGGCAGAAAAACCCAGAATCAACAAACTGTTCTACAGCTGGAAGAGTTGGAGGGAGGAAGAGTCGCCCCCGCCCGGCCAATCCCCACGCTGGAGGAGGCAACCGAAAGGGTTATTCTCCCCACCCCAAAGCCAGCGCAGAAGTTTCTTCACATGAGCTCCGTTAGACATGGCAGGGGTTATTACTCTGTGTGGCCCGAAGAAGAGCCCAGCGGTACCAGTGAGGTCAATGTGCGCGATAATCCCTGGTTTATGTGTTTCGATTCCTGAATGTCCTGGGTTAGTGTCTTCCCCCTTCAAAAGGCAGACTTTCCCACGACGGAAAAAAAGCCTTCGCATCACAGAGAAACGCGTCCGGTAGAAAAGGCACTGCGCGAATGACCTCAGTAAACTTAAGCCAACACGGCGGCACTTCCAGATTTGTGGGTCTACAATTCACCTGCAGGAGAGGGAAGCTGCAAATTCAACAAGCTGGAAGATCACGACAGAAATATTTAGGGCTCATCAGCGAAATGCTTAGAGAACCCGGGGGTGGTCAAAAACGCTGGTGGGTTGAGCAGGGCCTCTGGGCGACCTTGCCACCGATCCCCGGGTGGGCAAATCTGTTTTCCTATAGAAAGCAAAACCCAAGAGAAGCCGAGTATCGATCCATCCCTCCGGCCCCTTCTCCCCAACACACCCCCTCAGTGGCGGATTAAGGCTCACTGGTGCCCTAAACACTGACAAATCTTGGTGCCCCCCTCCTTCGCACATACTGTACAAATCTTCATTAGTTTTTTCTTTCTTTCTCAACTTTGTGGTGCCCCTTTGGGCCTGGTGCCTTAAGCATGTGCTTAGTCTGCTTAATGGTTAATATGCCACTGCACCCCTCCAGTGGAAACACTCCGGGGCCTCTCGAGGATCGCAAGATTCGGGGAATTCCTGCAGCGATTCCCTAAGTTCGATTCCCCCGCAGAAGCCTCCTCCTCCCCTTCCTCTAATAAGTAGCGAGGGATGAGACAATCGGACCGAGGCCACTGGCCTTGGGCGTTCAAGGCTGAACCAAAGCTAATTCCCACCGCTTTCAAAACCTGTTGGCTTTCGTTCCCCCTTCAGTTGGCTCTGGAGCCGTCAGCCACCGCTGCCACCTTTCCCCGCCCGGGCTCTCCTGGCCCCCTTGGCTCTGCGGGGATGGTTTTAACCCAGGATCAGCAATACAGCCGGGATCCCAGCAGAACAACCTCGGGAAGCGGAGCGCTGCCTCAACTCAGGCTAAGAAGGCGCTCCCTTCGGGACTCGTCGGTGTCAAAACCCTCCCGGGCTTTGCGTCCTTTGCCTCCCTTTAGGACGGTCAGCCTGGACTCTTACCGTGGAAATCCGGGAAGCGAGGCGCCATGATCCCGGCTCGAATCCATTGCTCCAGCGGGAAGGAACCGACCCCCACAGCCGCCTTTAGAGGCTCGACTCCCGGCTGCGACAGCGGGGGGAAGGCGGCGGGGTAGGCGAAGGCGGAGTGCTGGCCGGCTAGAGCCGGGATGGGGTAAAGCGGGGGCGGGTAGATGGCTGGCAAGCCGCCGAGGGCCGGCGGAGGCAGGTTGAGCAAGCCGGGCTTCGGGATGAAGGCGGCGGTGGGCAGAGGGACCAAGCCCGGCGGCGCGCAGGGAGAAGGAGTCTCGGTCCGCAGGCAGGCGCCGGGACTCCCGGCTGAGCTCTCCGGGGAGACGCTGGGCAGCGGCCGCGCCGGATCCTCGGCCAGGAGGGCGTCGATGCGGAAGCTCTGGGATTTCTCTACCGGCTTCTGCATGCCGGCTTTTCGGAGCTTGGCTGCCACTTGCGGCCCTGCTCTGGCGGCCCCCCGGCGCGGCTCTACCTTCCCGGTGCGACGTCGTCGGGCGTGCGGCTCTGCTCCAGCCCCTGCCTCGGAGATACACACCTGCCCGATTGCCTGGGCGCGCCGCTACCCCCCTCTTCTGCAAGCCGCTACTGCGGGGCGGCTCCTCCTTTCCCTCCCCCTCCCCCTCCGGGCTGACAGGCGAGGCGATCCTTCCAAATCCCCTCCCCACCTGTCCGTTCGCTCCCCGCCCCTCGCCCGTCCGGCCGAGACCCCCGCCTCCCCAGGCATGAGCCCGATTGCCCGATCAATGAGTTTCGGAGGTCGCCTCTCCCAATCTCAAACATGAGGGTCGTCACTGGAATTGAAATGAAAAGCGATTCCCGCCTCCTTAGGCAATTTTTTTTATTGAAAAAAATTTTTTCTATTATTTTGGCATAACCCCTCTTACATCATTAATCTTACAGCGTGTCATCTGGATACAATCTTTGGGTCACCATATTTAACAGTTACATGTGAAAGAGAAAGAAGAATTGGAGTCTTATAAAATATGGGGATGTTTTTAATCTCGGGAGAGAAAATGAATATAGGCAAAAAGAAGCAGAACATTGAATAATTTGGAAAAGAACGCAGAATTATAGGGGAGGAGTTGAATTGAAATGCAATTGAAATGTAAAGGTAAGATTTTAAAAAATAGATTAAAAATGATGCAACTGGCCCTAGGCAATCTGAAGGTGCTGCGGAGATCTTCTCATTCGCAGACTAGGATAGCTGTCAAGGCATTAAAAGAGAAAAGGTTTTATTGGGTCTGCTGCTCTGCTTTAGTTTTTAGCCGGAAAAGCGTGACTTTTGTGCTGACCACCACGGTGAGACACCGAGCGATTTTCTCAAGGCAGCGTCAACTCAAAGGAGAGGCTGTGCGTTCTCCAATGATTTCACGAAGGGGCTTGTAGATACAATAGTTTAAGAATGTGCCTCGCGGTGCACACTACACTTTTATTGACGTGGGAAGCACCGAGGGCCAGCCCCATCCTGTCTAATGCAGGGGATCTCCAAATTTGGCAACTTTAAGCCTGGCAGACTTCAACTCCCAGAATTCCCAGCCAGCAAAGTTTTGGCAGACTTCAACTCCCAGAATTCTCCAGTCCGTGCTGCTGGGGAATTCTGGGAGTTGAAGTCTGCCAAAACTTTGCTGGCTGGGGAATTCTGGGAGTTGAAGTCCGCCAAAGCTTTGCTGGCTGGGGAATTCTGGGTGTTGAACTCCACCAGGCCTAAAATTGTGAATGTTGGAGACCCCTGGTCTAACGCTTCTATTAAAAATGGGCATAGAAGGCTCAGGAAGAGACCAGAGATCTCCAACCTTGGCAACTTTAAGCCTGGCAGACTTCAACTCCCAGAATTCCCCAGCCAGCAAAGTTTTGGCAGACTTCAACTCCCAGAATTCTCCAGTCTGTGCTGCTGGGGAATTCTGGGAGTTGAAGTCTGCCAAAACTTTGCTGGCTGGGGAATTCTGGGAGTTGAAGTCCACCAAAGCTTTACTGGTTGGGGAATTCTGGGTGTTGAACTCCACCAGGCCTAAAATTGTGAAGGTTAGAGACCCCTGGTCTAATGTCTCTATTAAAATGGGCGTAGAAGTCTCAGGAAGAGACCAGAGGTCTCCAACCTTGGCAACTTTAAGCCTGGTAGACTTCAACTCCCAGAATTTCCCAAGCAGCAAAGCTGGCTGGGGAATTCTGGGAGTTGAAGTCCTCCAGGCTTAAAAGTTGCCAAGGTTGGAGAGCCCTGCATTAGACAGGATGGGGCTGGCCCTCTGTACGTCAGACTTCAATAAGGTGTATATCAATAGGAATCTAGTGTGCACTGCAGAGATGCCAATGTTGGTGTGAACTGGAATATTTTTGCCTCACTCAGTAAAGAGCTCTCTGCAATTGATCAGAGATAAATTCAATCTTTGTTTTCTTGGGAAACCCAGTTTGACAGATAGGGGATTGGGTCCATCTCAAATTACACCAGCAATACATGTATTACTTGCATTGCCTTTAGTCACTTGCATTGCCTTTAGTCCCGTGTTGTGTGTTCTGACTCTGGCAATGCAAGTGACAAGTGATGGAGTCTTACTGACTTCTAGGCTGTGAGAACAGATGAAAACATCAGCTGTCAAATTTAGACAGATCATAGCCACACAATTTGCTACAGGAGCTGAATCCCCATATACTGCTAAACCAGAGGTCAGCAACATGCGGCTCTGGAGCCTTATGTGGCTCTTTTATCTCTCTGCTGTGGCTCCCTGTTGCTCAAAATATGCATATCAACCACCAATGTGCAACAACCACCAGCACACAATTTATTGAGCTTTTCAACCCCCAGTAGGCCAACCATGGATAAATCCAAGAACAGAAAAGTTTCAGAAGAAAACAGATTGTTTAATTCAAATACATATGCTAGTTTTGTGGCCGCTCAGGAAACAGTCAGGCACAGGAAAGGTTTTGTGGCTCCCGGTGTTTTCTTTTCTGTGGGAAACAGGTCCAAATGACTCTTTGAGTGTTTAAGGTTGCCAATCCCTGTGCTAAACCATAAACAAGGATGTACAAGCCACATTCTCTGAGTTCATAGAACATATTAAGTTAAAGGAAACTTACATGGGCTTTTTGCACATGGCTACTGTTTGTCTCCCTCAAACCATCCTCTCTCATTTCTGTGGAATTGTTGTTGCCAGTGGCTATAGGCTTCACCCTCCTGATTTGTCTCTTTTTTTTTAATTCTGCTTCCTTTACCACCACTGTGAACCACTGGCATTCTAATTTCTGCAGTATGTTCATTTTTTCCCCAGGTTATTAATCCTCATGGGAGCAAAGTGTGGGAGCTCTGTAGGTCACAACAAATAGATATGTGTAATAACAGCAAAGTGGCTTTTTCATTTCCCTTTGCAGAATCAAATACAGAATTTAAATAGGTGGGGTTTTTTTTCCCTTTCACTACTCCACCTGAAGCCATCCCTATTAATTAAAATAATCCACCTGGATAATTAATCATAGGATCTGATTGCTTTGGTTTAAAAAAAAATAAAGTCAGAAGGTTACAAAGTGAGGGATATGTGGGGACAGAAAGCAGAGCCTCCAAAGTGTTGGAATATGGGGATAAAATGTGAGAGTACATTACTGTATCCTCCCCGCCTATCTCTGGTGATGGGGGCTGGAGGGGCTGATTTTTCTGAATAGAAATGTAATGCCGCTGTTGCTTAGGATGTGGATTTCCATGAATGGAACCTGTAGTAGATCCCTGGGTTTCCATCAGATTGTAAAAATAAGTTTGAATGTTCTTTCATTTTATAATGCGAAACTACTGCTATCTGGGATAGCTGTCACATTGTGCCTAATGTGAAGGCTGAACACTAGCTCTGATGCTGAGAGGCCTGGCAGCTTACAAATGAGGATACATCTTATTCCCTTCTGGAGAATTCTGGTGGAATAATCCATCTGAAAGAAACTACAGGAATTTCTGACCAAAAGTTCCCAACCTTTGTCAGCAAGAAGCTTGATTAAATATATATATATATCTCACAAGGAAGTCCATGTAGAAATGTGGGGATGATCTTGGAGCAAAAATAATTCTATGGTGGTTAATTATCCGATATGAATCAGCATTCTTTTCTATTACTATTTTACACAGGTATTTAAGTAATTTGTCACCAATTTGTCATCTTATAACAGTGAATTCCACAAGTTAATATTGCACTACCTGCTCGTTTGTTAACTTCTTCTATTTAGGTTTTTTTAAAAATCATTTTGTTTGAATTATATTCAGACTTTGGGGAAGTGGAATCTAGGTCTAATCTAATATAGGTGAAATAATATATAGTGCTACTTACATATGATACACCATACATAAAATAAATAATAATCCGGGGAATTCTCATGTAGTTATAATAAAATTAATAAAAAAATTTATTTTTAAATTAAAAAGAACTAGATAAGTCTATGGTGACTATCTCAGCATTCAGTTTTATTCTCTGAACTGAGCTTCACTTTTAGTAATAAGATTAAAGCAAATAGATGATTTCTTCTTGCATTATGCATAATTTTATAACATTCCATCAATATTCTGTTCTTTTTTAACACATAATAATAATAATAAAAATGCAATCCAATATATAGAATCTTTTTTTCCTTTTAGTTCCAACAATACATTTTTTTAAAGACAATATTATGGTGCTGCACAGCAATGGATAGTCCTTAGATATTTCAAAAGTCTTTTCTGTAAGATGCAAACAACCAGATTCAAATGTGCAGAGTTCAAGATAATTATTTTACTATAATACAAGAATCTCCCAAGTCTGGCAGCCTGCTCTTGAGAACAAGTAGATTAGGGGTATCAAACTCGATGTCGTTGAGGGCTGCGTCAGGGCTGTGTTTGACCTGGGGGGGACAGGGTGGGCGTAACCAGCTCGCTGTCACTCATGTTGGGAGCACCTGTGGTGGCTCAAGGTCTCTGCCAATGAAAATGGGCTTCTGAGCTCCATTTTCGGCTGCAATGGCCTCCTGCAATCCTCTGCCTGCAAAAAGTGCACGTGGCGCTCCCAAGCTCCTTTTTCACTGGCAAAGGCATCACGGGCCAGTCCTTCACTGTTTACAGGCTAGTCCTGAGAGTCAGATCTAAGAACCCCACAGGCTGGATCCAGCCCCCAGGCCTTGAGTTTGATACCCCTGAAGTAGATTATGCCCTTGGGAACTTGGTCCTAACCAGCGGTGGGATTCACTTACCTTCCCTACCAGTTTGCAAATGTGTCATATCTGTGCATGCACACCGCCTTCTGCGCATGTGCAGTGCTCGTGCATTACATTGGGGCAGGGGCAGAGCCTCCCACAGCTGCCACTACCAGTTCACTTGAACCAGAGAAAATCAGCTGAATGCCACCTCTGGTCATAACCCTTTTGTGCTTGTGCAATGACTCCAGATTAACTCTCCACTTCAACCCTCCTATTTGCCAGGCTGGGAACTTCCCAACATTCTCCTCGATAGGTAAGTGTGGATCTAAACAATATTCAAAGGATCACATTTTGGCCATTCCTATATTATCTCTAATAATTAATCCTTCAAATCCTTCCTTGGGAAGCTGAAACCTATTTCTGAATACAGTTGGGAAGAATTGCACTTTCGATCCTAACTGATCATATTTGTATCAAGCCTGGACATGAGTGGAAAAGTACAAGAATGAGAACATCCCAAAATGTGGGCTGTGACCTCAGAATGCAACCCTTGGCCTTTTGGGCTTGTGGGGTTTGCTGTGATATAATGACATCTTTTTCAGCATCTACCTGCCCTGCTGAAATTTGTAGTGATTCAGAATAATCTTCTGACCTTTTGCTTCATACCTGCCTGCCCTTTTTCATCTTGTTGGGGTTCTTGTTAATTTTACTGTAATGACATCACTGATGAATTTTCTCTTTCCAAGAAAGATGGCCTGCTCAGACATCTTCAGTATTTCACAAAACTGACTGATTGGTATCAAGTAAGACTATTATTAATACTGAATTGGCTTTCTGGGTTAAATGGTTATGACTATTATAAAATCATTAAGTCTAATGACAAGTGTACCAACTTTTACAAGGTTTTCACATTTTACTTTTTCACCTTTGATAATTCATTGCTATAAGAACATCCAATTAGACAAGTACACATTTAATAAGCACATTTCAAATCATCCACAGATTGTCTTTTTCATTGAAACTGAGTGTTCTGTACTGTAGAGATAGATACAATGCAATTTTCTCTCAAATAAAAAGAAAGCAGCAAATAATTTATTTGCTTTCATATTTCAGTTGTAAAGGTGTTTACTTTGCCCATAGGTCTTATCACCTATCTTTTGACTTGTTTTCTTAAAATCAAATTCTTTCTAAACCTAGGACATATGGACATGTTTGACCATAAGTAGCAAATATTTCTTCAAATGTTACTTCAGTCCTAGGTTAGTACTGATTGCCTAGAGAACACTTTCCCAACCATGTGCTATAGCTAAACTGGATACTAAAAGATAAGTCTTTTTCTCTCTCTATCGCTGTCTGTCTGTTGCTCTCTCTCCCCCTCCCTCTCTCTTTCTCTCAAGCTCAGTTACTTTTAAAAAAATAAATAAATAATTGGCCTTTTTCAAAATGATTGTGATTTTGATGTTGCTGTTGTGGTTTTTCTTCTCAATGAAATCTACAATCCAGGGATTTCAGTACTATCTAAATACCAATCAGCTCTGATCAATAGGTACTGCCACCTGCTGTGCCCACAATTCTAAAAATATTAGGCCAAGTTAGAAAAGGCTGGTTTAGTTCTATCAATCCTCAGTTTAACCCAGATTGTTCTAAAAGTGCATGCATTAATGCAAGTGTTGGGTGGTGTGTGTGTGTTTGCTAAATTATCAGTTCCAAGTATTTCAACCTTGACTCATCAAAGATTCTAATCAATCATTTGTGCTATAGCTTTATTTGCAGTGTTTTCCATATATCTACCTAAATTATTTTGACTTGTGAGCAGTGACTGTGGGCATATACAAACGCTTGACATGTGCTTTCTCTCTCTCTCTCTCTCTTTTTTTTACAAAGAAATATGTGCTTGGTGTATTCCTCTGGAGAAAAAAATTGGATGTGCAAAATTGTATGTTTGGGAGCAGGAAGGAGGAAATTGTCACTCATGCCCTTGTGACCTCTAGGCTGGAGTACTGCAACGTGCTCTACATGGGGCTGCCCTTGAAGAGTATTCGGCGACTTCAGCTTGTCCAGAATGCAGCCGCGCAAGGATAGGTGTTGCGTGTTCACCCACGTAACACCTATCCTCCGCGAGCTGCACTGGCTGCCTGTTGATCTCCGGGTGCGCTTCAAGGTGCTAGTTGTCACCTACAAAGCCCTTCATGGTATTGGATCTGGGTACTTGAGAGACCGCCTACTGCCAATTACCTCCACTAGACCAATAAGATCCCATAGACTAGGCCTCCTCCGAATTCCATCAGCCGGCCAGTGTCGACTGGCGACTACCCGGAGGAGGGCCTTCTCTGTGGCTGCTCCGACCCTCTGGAACGATCTCCCTGTGGAGATTTGTACCCTCACCACCCTCCAGGCCTTCCGCATAGCCCTTAAAACCTGGCTGTTCCGACAGGCCTGGGGCTAAAGACTTGTAGCCCCACCTCGAATGGTATGATTGCTGTGCTTTTTAACTGTGTATGGTCTTTATGTTTTGTAATTTTGTCTGTTTTTCCCCTTCCCTTGAATTGTGAGCCGCCCTGAGTCCCTTTCAGGGAAAAGGGCGGCATACAAATAAAGTAAAATGAAATGAAAAATAAAATCTTTAAGTTTACTATGTTTATTCAAGATGATGGATTCTTGGGCAAGCCATAGCTATGAATTAATTCATAATTGTTTAAAATGGGAAGATTAATCAAAATAATAAGCTAGCAAAACCACTATGCAGCTTTATTACCGTTCCTTCCTTGAAAGGTTTATTTATCTGCCTATGCATGTGCATCTGTGTGTATGTATCCAAAGAAGTCATTTAAAACACACACACACATACACACACATGCACACGCACACACACACACACACAACACCTTGGCTGTGCCAGAATGGATTCTGCCAATGAAAAAGCAGAGCTAGCATTACCTAGCATCACTTTTCTTTCCACCAAGGCCATAAAGACGATAGGGAAATAAACTTTTCATAAAGACAGGAATCAGCCAAACAATTAATTTTGTCCTTATCTCTTCTAGTAGTAATTTAGCATTTTCTATGCCCCCCTCCCTTCTCTGTCTAAGGGAGAGAAGTGCATGGATCAAAGATTAAAGAGTCCATGCGTCAATCTAAAGTCAACAATTTGCTCTGCATGAGGAATCTCTCTAAATAGCAAGTGAAGGTCTTTATGTTTTGCTGGGAAACCTGGAGGGAAGGCCAAAAAAAAACCGAGCACCAAACAAGTAAAATGTAGGAAAATTAATCTGCCTTAAGTGGGCAACTGAAAATATCTGCTGGGCCTACTAAAAATACTGACTTTCTCTTGATGCTTGTACTGAGTAATTATTCAAAATTATATTCATTTCTGGAATATTTTGCGTATTATTCTATTCCCTCAGACCCAACAGATTTTCTTCCTGCACTTGCTGGGCCTGCCATGAAGAATCTTTTTCAAAATAGGCTATTGTGACCATTTTCCTCTTCTGTCATGTGGGGAGAATGTATTAATTTATATAACTGTGATAAAAAATATTGCACAGGAAATCAACTAACTCAGGTCTCCAACAAAGTTACTGATTAACAGCCTCCAAAATCCTTTAAACTTACAGCAAACATACAAATTAATTTAAGAATTATTTCAAATTGTAAACACCCACAAGCAAACATACAAAACTCAATTAACCCAGGGTAAACATAATTATAATGCTGTATCACATCACTTGATTTAATCAACCTCTTCTCCAAGTCAACAAGTATACACACGCACCGCCCCTCAGATGTCACCCTAGAAGAAGCACACACATTCATAACCTCAAGACCCATGCCAAGGACAAACTCCCCTATAAACTAGTCTCTTCTCTCTGTAGCTACTCCTATAGGCAAACCTCTTTGCACTGGGGAATAAGTAAATCTCCTTTCCTAACAGCTGTCTGGATTTCATTTTGATTTATTCTCGCACAACCCCGGTTTGAGTTGGAACCCCAAATTATTTTTCTGACAGTCACAATTCATAATACTTTGCCTTGAGCACCCTCCAGACAACAGAAGCAAGCTAATCTAATGATGTTGTAAATTAAGAACTATGGTGTCCCTTGCCAGCCATTATAAGGTGACAAAAATACCTGACCTCAAATGAAAGCAGTTTAAAGAATTCTTGGCACAGTTTGGTGCAGTTACAGATATGCTGGTTTGCCATGAAGAACTTGCTAGTATCCCAGGCCAGAAATCATATATTCTGAAATTTGTGGTAGAGATTCAATTGAGTAGGCCGGCTTAACTTATCATGACCCCAGCAAGTGATTCCAGGAGCTGCCTGCCTTAAAGACAAATGTTTCTTCATTTTAGTAACATACTGACTGCATTTATCACATGCACTAATCCATAATGTGGTTTCTTTGGTTCTGGTGTACAGTGTGAACCCAGCAACTGCATTTCAAGATCCAAGACAAAGGAAAAAGATAGAGGAAACTCTGTCCTACAAAATAAAAGCCAAGAAGCATCAAAGATGCAACTGCTTTAAAGTTAATACAACTATTAAAGCAGCTTCACCTCCCCCCCCCACCCAGTTTTATTCAGTAGTGAAGAGCTGGGAGGTCACATGAGATTCGAAGGGCTTATGAATCACTTTTGAAACATATACAACCTACGAAGGAGAGACCATTTTTAAAAAAATGGTATATTTTGACAAGTCCCTGCAAAGGCTTACATATTATGGTAAGCCAAATGTGATTTTGCTTGGTTTGGGCTTAGCATTCAACAACTAGGCTTATTTCACCAGTGAAAAAAACACAGCTTATCCTGTGGTTATGTGGAACTAGCCATTCTTTATGTGTGGAACTAGCCATTCTTTAACCAAAAATGGATTTGATAGCATTTAAGGTAAAGGTTCCGCTCGCACATATGTGCTATTTGTTCCCGACTTTAGGGGGCGGTGCTCATCTCCATTTCAAAGCCGAAGGGCCAGCGCTGTCCGAGGACATCTCTGTGGTCATATGGCCTGCATGACTAAACATTAAAGGGGCATGGGACGCTGTTACCTTCCCACCAAAGGTAGTTCCTATTTTTTTTAACTTGCATTTTTACATGCTTTCAAAGTGCTAGGTTGGCAGAAGCTGGGACAAGTAATGGGAGCTCACCTCGTTACGCGACACTAGGGATTCAAACTGCTGAACTGTTGACCTTTCTGATTGACAAGCTCTGTGTCTTAGCCATTGAGCCACCATGTACCCTTGATAGCATTTACTAACCATTAAATCTCCCTTATTATCCAATGGAGGGGCTAGTTAATACAACTGAATACTACTATTCCATCCAAATTCAGAGAGTCCCAAATGATACAAAATATTCTGGAAAAATGAAATCTTCCTCGTGTGGCTGTTGGCTTTTTAGGGAATAACTGAGGAACAGCAGGGATACGTCAAGAAGAATAAGTCCGAGCAGGGTCCAAGGAGAACAAGGATAGGACTTGGGACTCGATAGACAAGTTGGCTGGAAGGGGCGGACATCAGAGAGTGATAGATGCCAGCAGCATTGATGAGTTCAGAGTCTGCAGGTCATCAATCAGGTCCAAGTCAGATTAAGGTGTCCAGGTTCTGATTAGCTTCATTTCCCACTGAAGGGAGGTGGGAGTCCATTCTCATTCATCACAACACAACTGACAGCTCACTTGACCAGCAGTGGGGAGGAAATAGGAGATTGGAGATGGAAAATGTGGTTATTGCTTCCCTGTCAGAAAAAAAGAAAGAAAGAAACAAGACCGGAAGAGGATTCACCTACAATTGGATGGCGTGGGGCAGCAGCAGCAGGGTGGAATAATAAATGACAAATTTGAGGAAACTCAGAACAGAGGTGAGCAAGTGTACATAAACATGAAATCCTTGCCAGAAGAAAGATTGAACTGAAGGTCATAGAAACTTGAAAACAAGCAATCTGAATCTCCAAAACCTCCATGTAATTAAAACACATGGCTTAAGGTAAAGGTTCCCCTCGCACATATCTGCCCAAATCTAGGGGGCAATGCTCATCTCCGTTTCAAAGCCAAAGAACCAGGCAGCCCGAAGACATTTCTATGGTCATGTGGCCAGCATAACTAAACGCCGAAAGATGCACAGAATGCTGTTACCTTCCCACCAAAGGTGGTTCCTATTTTTCTACTTGCATTTTTACATGTTTTCGAACTGGGTTCACCGACAAAAGGGCGAATGACAAAACCGCGCCCGACTAAACCACGTCGCTGACGTCATCAACAGGGCGACAACAGCGTGGAGACAGAAGCACGCTGTCAACCCTAAACCTAAACTTAACCCCTAAACCTAACCCTAAACCTAACCCTAAACCTAATCCTAACCCTAAACCTAACCCTTAACCTAACCCTAAAACTAACCCTAAACCTAACCCTTAACCTAACCCTAAACCTAACCCTAACCCTAAACCTAACCCTTACCTTAAGTTGAATTCTTTCAAAGCGCTATTTAAAGCGCCTTTCTTTCTCCGCGCTGGCTGTTGTCGCCCTGTTGATGACGTCAGTGACGCGGTTTAGTCGGGCGCGGTTTTTAGTCGCCCTTTTGACGGGTCACGTTGTATTATAACTGTAGAGCAAGAGTTGAACTCTAGTTTTATTTATATCTGCTGTAGAAGTTGGAAGTCATTATTTTATATATATTTTTGTTTCTATGTTTTTCATTTTCTTGCACCTCTACTGGCTGTTTTTCTATATTCGGAGTTCTTTTCTATTGTCTCTCTTGTCCATTAATATTTTTTCCTGTTTTATTTTAAAAAGTTAATAAGTTTTTTTTTTAAATAAATGTCAGACTCAAACCTCCTGATACTTTCTCCTCAGGAACCATCAGTGCAGAGAGTCCCCAGCCCAACCAGCCACCCAAACCTCAGGAAGAAGCAATTCATTAGCACACTTTTCCACTTGACCTAACAGCTCATTAAACTCAGTGGAGTCTGTTTGGAGAGCAGCTTTATTAAGTAAACTGCATCTTTGAAGAGGTAACAGGTTGAGAGGAAATTTACCATGTTGACTTTCTCCATGGAAGTCCTTTCCTTGCCTTTTTCATAACTAGCATTGATAAAAATAATACTTTCCTTTCCTCTTCCAATTCTTAGGTCTCCTCCAAGCAAACTCTTAGCTCTCCCATTTCTCTGCTTTGTTCCTGTTGCTATCCTGCCACCCTTCCGCTGTTAGGTGGGCAAAATCAAGTGAGCATTTCACTCTACAGGCCTAGGAGCATTCTGCCTCCGTGGGTAAAATGCACACTTTTCACACATTTTTTCATGGCCTGTTATCAGAGGCAAATAAGGATGATGGATCCTTCTCTTAATAATCTTTTGGCAAATTTGGAGATTTCAGAGGGTGCCCTTTTTACAAAGGTGATGGGCAGGTGTCAAGAAATGGCTACGTTTGAAGCCCAGGCTCTTTTTATATCTGTCTGCTTTGATTTTTTTTAAACACCTTTTTCTGTGATTTTGCATGACTAGCTTCTTTTTTTTTAGAGGAAGATCTAGGTCAGTGATGGCGAACCTTTTCAGCACTGAGTGCCCAAATTGTACATGCATGTACATGTATGTGCACCAGAACACAGAAACCTGAAGACCAGCTGGCTGGTGCATGCATGTCTGGGTTTTTAGCCATTTTGGGGCCATTTTCAGGCCATATTTCACACTGTTTTTCAGCACTCTGGCACCTGTGAAGACCAGCTGGCCAGCACATATGTGCACGCCGGAAACCAGAAGAGCAGCTGGTGACGATGCATGTGCCCACAGAGAAGGCTTTGCGTGCCACCTCTGGCACATGTGACATAGTTTCACCATCATGGTGCTAGGTCTTCTAATGTTCCTTCCTTGTCTTACCTTGTTTAGTTGATAAGATGAACACTGCATGGCAGAAGTGGAAACAAGGCCTCCTCTTATACCCCCATTAGAAGAAAACCAGTTCATTTACAAAAGAAAGAATTGTAAACTGGCAAGTAAAGAGAGACAACTTTCTTCAAATGTTGAGGTCATACGTAGACCATGTTTCCATAAAATCAGTGGCCAGTTCTCCACATAATCACTGCAGGAATGATCAGGCATGGAGTTTCAGTCAAGGGAAGCTAAACTCAACCCTCCTGTGGAAATGGAAATTATTGTCCAAGATTGTCACCAAATTTTGTAAGGTACGAAAGGGCAAAATTGCAGACTTTCATGACTGAGGACTCCTTAGAACAAATGGATTCTACTTCCAGCATGCACCTTTTCTCCAATGTACTAAATATCATCCCAGATCAGCTTCTTCAGTCCCAGTGCTCTCTGGGAATGATGCAATGGCACATCTGGAAAGCAGGCTGGAGAAGTTGCTTTATTCCCAGCATTCTATTTGATAACATGCCCTCTCTTCCCCATTCCTTTTTCATGGTATTTTCATTGGGTAGACATTCTAGCATCATCAAGAGGACCTGGATAAACCAGCCCATTTTCCCAGGACCTTGGATGTTAATTAATGTCAACTCATTAAAGAGATAGTAGCTGTTTATTATTATATCTCTGGCTGCTGATTAACCACACCAGGGCTGCCATTTATTCTCCACAGCAAGGTTAAAATTAAAATGGGTAAGGCGGGCTTCTTTCAGAAAGGGTGGGAAATAGGTGGGAAATCTGGTAGCAGAATAATAAAAAGGAGTCAGTTGGTGGAGAAGCCAAGTTTTGTAGAAGGGGAACTGTAAGGGTACCAACTCTTGGTTATATATATGTAAAAACCTATACTTGTGCATGAAAAGCAGCAGTTAAAATTGTCCATATCTTTTTTGCTGCCATTTACTGTCACCTGCAGTTTTGCAGCTCAGAGGTGGCAGCCTTAGGGAAAGATCTGGCAGCATGTCTGTGATTGATGGGATGAAGTTCCACATGTGACAATATATACATGGAAATCCATGGTAAGCAAGGCTACCTGCCATGTAGACAGCTCAAAAGGGAGGAGGAGCAGGAGCAGGAGCAGGAGCAGCCCTGTAAACAGGGCTACCTAAACTCATACTCTGTGATGTATACGGTACATAATTTATGACATTCTGACAGCTGGAGTAGATTCTAGTAGCCAACATCATCTGACTTTTTTATTCTTTTTATAAGTAAGTGAAGTTGGGCCTGATTACTACCCCGATAGGAGACAACTAGGAAATCCTGGGGCTATAGATTGGGAAGTTGAAAGAACATAGTGGGAGGGAAAAATAGCAAACCACTTTTATATTGTTGCCTCAGAAAAATGCATGGCAGTATTCATTTACTCACAAGGAACTGAATTCAAGTTGAAGGAGCCTTTGCATTTTTCCTTTTGATGAGGGGCAACTCCGCTATTAAAATGGCTACTCCCCCCTTCCCCTCTGATTAGAGCAATCCCTGATTGGCTGATTAATGTATAATGTGCCTCAATCACTAAAGCTTAGGATATGATATATTATATGATATGTAATATCTGATACATTTAAACATTTGGAAAAGAAATCAAGAAAATCCAGAAAACCGGTAAGAAAAGGAAATGCCACATTAAACAGCCACATCAGGAAAGCAAACAGATTGTTTGGTTTCAGTTTAGACCAGGGCTGTAACTAATATCAGAACATCCTTTATAAATGTGTCAAAAATATACAATATATGCCTGTGATGGCAAACCAATGGCACTCATACTACAGGTGGCACGTGGAGCCATATCTGCTGGCATGCGAGCCGTCAGCTCCAATGCGATTTTTTTGCCAGACAGCTGATTTTTGGCCTTCCGGAGGACCGGGAGAGGCCTGTTTTTTGCCCTGCCCAGGCTTCAGGGAAGCCTCCAGAGCCTGGGGAGGACGAAAAACGGGCCCAACAGGCCTACCTGAGTTTTTCGCACTCTCCAGGCTCTGGAGGCTATCCTGGAGCTTGGGAAGGGTGAAAATGGCCTCCCCTGGTCCTCCAGAAGAAATACCAAGGTCAGCTTGGAGGTGAGCAGTGCAGTGCGCATGGGGGGGAGCATGGGGGGTTGTGCAAGCATGCGCATGTAGGGGCACGCTTTGCATTATGGGTGCCGGCATGCACGCAAGCTGTCGTGCATGTGCTCTCGTATTTTTGATTTTATTTTATTTTATTTTATTATATTTATATGCTGCCCTTTTCCCCCGAAGGGGACTCAGGGCGGCTCACAATTCAAATCAGAGAAGGGGGGTACAGAGAAAATAAAAAGACGAAACATAACAATATATAATTAAAAACACACAACAGTCATACCATTCAAGACGGGGGCAACAGCTCTTTAGCCCCAGGCCTGTCGGAACAGCCAGGTTTTAAGGGCTTTGCGGAAGGCCTGGAGGGTGGTGAGGGTGCGAATCTCCACGGGGAGTTCGTTCCAGAGGGTCGGAGCAGCCACAGAGAAGGCTCTCCTCCGGGTAGTCACCAGTCGGCATTGGCCGGCGGATGGAATTCGGAGGAGGCCTAATCTGTGGGATCTAATCGGTCTAGTGGAGGTGATTTTGGCACCCAACAACAAAAAGGTTAGCCAACAACAAAAAGGTTAGCCATCACTGGTATATGCTGATGGGTTCTGTATCACTATAATCCATTATATCTTTTGCATTTTAAAAAAGCAGGATGGAGGAATCTCCACTATCTAGTGCTGTTTAAGAACCTGATTCTTCTTTAAAACATTTTCACTGTACTTTTAAGAAGTAGGCAATAACCTGATATCTTACAAAAAGTGAAAAGTCCTAGTTTGGGTAGTTTCGTCTGTTAAAAAGAAAGAAAAAAGGGAATGTAAAACAAAATATTTCAAATGTACCATAACATTTTATCATGCTCTCTTTCCATGGATGTTTTGGAATGCATGGTGACCAAAGGAATCAGCAATATTTATACTTATATAATTTTTGTTGTGAGAAAGAGTATGTATGAGAGTTTGCAGTCCTCTGGGATCTAGGAATTAGGTCAGTACATCGCAACTTTGGCAACTTCCACTTCTGAACTCCCTGAACTCCTCAGCCAAACTCACTGGAAAGTTTAGGAATCGAAGTTCACATATCTGAGAGTTACCAAAGTTGGGAAACATGATTACAGAAATCTGATTGATAAAAAAATAATATAAATGAATTTATTTATTTATTTATTTATTTATTTATTAGATTTGTGTGCTGCCTACTTCCTCTAGAGGTTAGAAATGGATGAGATGGGTCCACAGATAAAGGTCTTGGAGCCTCAGTTGCCATAGGTTTGGGAGGGGTTCTCTCCCATTACTAGAAGCCTGATATCTAGCCAAGTACCAGCACAAAGCTATCTACCTAACTGTTAGGTTTTGCATTATGTTACTGAAGAGGAGAATATAATGAATGGATAAAGATAAAGATTCCCCTTGAACATATGTGCTAGTTGTTCCTGACTCTAGGGGGTGGTGCTCATCTCTGTTTCAAAGCCAAAGAGCCAGTGCTGTCTGAAGACGTCTCCATGGTCCTGTGACGGGCATGACTAAATGCCAAAGGCACACAGAATGCTGTTACCTTCCTACCAAAAGTGGTTCCTATTTTTCTACTTGCATTTTTACATGCTTTTGAACTGCTAGGTTAGCAGAAGCTGGGACAAGTAATGGGAGCTCACTCTGTTATGCCAAACTGCCAATCTTTCTAATCAACAAGCTCAGAGTCTTAGCCACTGAGCCACCGCGTCCCAATAAATGGATAAAAGGAGCCAAAAGTGTGAATATGAACAGTTCTCTGCAAGCTACCAGTCAGGTCTATCTGTCTAATAGTTTTGTCTCCCCTCCCCTTGTTATTGCAGGAACAAACATTAACAGGTGAGCAGTATAACCCTTCCTTAGCAATGCCCCAAAGGTGCTTTTTTCAAGAAGCAACTGAATTTACTTGTTTTTCTTGAAGACGTTTTGCTTCTCATCCAAGAAGCGAAACGTCTTCAAAGCAAAACCAGAAAGTCCAGTTGCCTCTTGAAAAAAGCACCTTTGGGGCAACCATGACCTGGATGCCTGACAATCTCCGAAGACTTCCCTAGCAGTGTTCTCCTGTTCAAATCCACCCCTCTCATCTGCTATTAGGCCTGGTTGCAATTGCTTAGAACTTTGCAAGTTGGATTATGGGAGCTGTAGTCAAATTTATCTGAAGGTTCCTAGGTTTGCCAGAGATCTACTGGCATAAAAGCCCGGAAGAAGCAGCAGCAGAGCCAAGGGAGTCAAATAGAAAGAAAAGGCGAAGGCCAAAAATGCCCATCTCTTCCAACTGAGAAAAGCGCATCTCCTTGTGCTGGGCGGCGTTTTACCCAAGGGAAGGGAAGAGAAAGAGAGGCGGGCGGCCCTTCCTCTCTGCTCCGCTCCTCCGGGGAGCGAGACCCTGAAACGACCTTCTCCAGCGACTCAGGCGCCCGACGCAGAGCGCCAGCGTGCCTCTCCCCGGCAGCCTTTAAGGCTAATGAGCCCCATTATATCAATCACTCCGCTCAGCGCGGCCCTATTAGCAGGAGCGGTGGCGGATCAATCAGGCTGAGGACTTCACCTCGGCCCGCTGACACCTCCGAGGTGCGCCGCTGGGTTATTGACTGCCTGCCCGGGGAATAGATTAAACAGATTAAATTTCTCGGGCGCTTCGCGGCAGGAGGAGGGTTGGCGGGGGGAGACAGGAGGCCACGGAACTCCTTCTGGCTCGGCTCCCGCTTGCGCCACAGGTTGAGGATTCATTACAGGCGGCCCCGCCCGGTGCCCTCGCTTGAGGAAAAGAAAAGATCTCGGCTTGTTGGAAACAGCGAAGATTTTACCTTTTCTCCCTCCCTCCCCCCTCCCCCCTTTCTCCCTCCATACTTCCCTTTCTGTCTCCCCCTCTCTCTCCTCGTATGTATGTTTTGTGTAAAAGGATTTTTCCCTTTGATCCTTCTTATCATATTAAAACAAAACGATCCAGAAGAAAACGAGATGTTTCCATTCATACTGGAGAGGAGAAATTATAAAAATGAACACAAAGGGTCTGATGAGTCCACACAGGTATGCCAACTTGAATCTCTGATCTGCTGTCACCCCACTCCCTCACCCCCATGTATAAAGTTGCAATCCCTCCTAACTCTAACCAGGAAGGATGTTGCATTCCAGCGCATGAGACAGGACAGAATGCCCTAGGTAGGATGGTCTGAAATCCTTCAATAGACTGCAGGCCAAGAACATTTGTGTACGTTTGTATTATTGAATTAAAAAGTGCATTTAAAAAAAAAAGTACTATTACATTGATAAAGGCCACAGGTTGGCCTAAGTGAGCAGTCCTGGTGGTTACATGATAAAACAGAATATGAAAAATAGAGTGGGAATAAAATCAATAGAATCAAAATGAAATCTGGTGTCATGTAAACCAACTGTCATCAACAATGTGCAAATAATATGTTTTCTGCCTTCTTTTCTAAATAGTGGGGGAAGGGGGAGAGAAGCACATTTCTATAAGAAGTGCAAAGTGCAATTGACACTGAGGGTATTACAGGAGAAAGTCCTTTCCAACATACCTAACAGTCAAGCTGCCTGCAGTGGGTGTCTCTTCAGGAAGTCTTCATCCATTGATCTAAGGAGCCTGGAATAGGAAGTGCTTATGAAAGTTAGGCCCTAAGCAGTTTAGAAAGTTGTCAGCCCTCCCCAGGCCCATTTTAAAATTACATTAAAAAGTACCAAAGAAAATGAACACATACAATTATAAAAGGGAGGGGAGCTCCCTCCCCAAATAACGTATAAGATGTGTATTACTAGATTCACAGATGTCAATAAATTGAATAGGTTACATTCATCCCTGGGTGCTCTACATTATTCAGTTCTGCCAACCACTGAATAGCTGCAGCTATATGTTTGTCTTTGCAAGGATGAATTGTAAGTCTTTAATTCCATGTTCTCTATGGCAATTCCCTTCCCACAAAGATAAACTTCAAAAGAATTCAGACATCTGAAAATATTGAATCTCAAAGTTGAGCTAATTCACGTAATTGCTTCCTATAGGAATGATCAGGATGTTTAAAGAAAACATTGATTTTACTGCGTCTCCAACAGCATTAAGATTATTTCTGAAATTTTATTTCTTGTTGAAAAAGATGTAATCTAAAATGTATTGAAATGTTTGAGTTGTTTATTTAACATCTCTTTTTTATTGTTAGGTAAAACATGTAAACAAAAAAAAGAACAAAGCAAAGCAAAAGATAATACAATTATGTACTTAAAATATTTTAGGAAGAAGGGGAAAACAAAATTATAAAATTGTAAAAAGGACATTCAATCTTTCTTTTATCTACTGCTTTGTCTATCTGGGGAATGAGGAAACAGGATTCTTTTTATTTCTATTGATTTACCATTGTTTGTTGATCAACCACTGAAATCTTTTCCCACTTCCTAAAGAAGCTAAATTGAGAAAGGAAATTCATTTGGATTTCTGCTTGGCAATAGAACTACTTTGTCCTCTTTAACTATCAATGTTTTCAAATTCAGGATGTTCCATTACTGGACAGTTCCCAGGTTTTCGGATGTTTTCTGCCAGAGATGAAGAGGGATCGTCAGTGAAGCATCTTTTAAAATAATGTATTTGTTGGGGGAAATTCCCCATTTTGCAATCCCAAAATGTTTACACTCATGTTTGCTGATAGGCACTGGATCTCGCTCTGCACCAGCTGAAGATAGCCATTCCAAGTAATCCATCATAACTCTGCTTGGACTAAATTAACCATGCCCAAAATGGTGCTGTCCAGATGTTTAATGCTGCAGCTCTAAAAATTCCTATCAGTATCAGACTAGTCTAAAGTTCATTAGAGGAATAACAGTAATACTGACTAAATTTGCTCTCTGATTCAAGAAGGAATAAATCACAATTTTCCGCCTGGGTCTTCTGTTGTAAAGATCTGGTGTCAGATAACAGTCATTAACATTTTCAGGTTGTTCTTTACAGGAGATGTTACATACAATTCAACTTGCTTCACAAGACAGGTGTGAAAAATGACACGAAATGCTAAGATTAACGTGAGATATGTCCTATTTCCCTGGATTTCGGGGAAGAGCAGTGTTTCAAAAGTATTGTTGGTTATAAGAATAAGGAGTGAAAAAGCAGGGGACTTTGCCTGGAAGCAGTGATAGACCTGGGACACTGATTTAAAAAGCCACAGAAATTTAGGTGAATTGCATGATTAAAGCATTAACAGATGCGCTGATAACCCCCAATCTAGAATGTGAGGAATTAGTACTTACTTGAGGGATTAAATACTCTTTATTGGTTCCAAAGTAACTCTCATTGATCAGGTATGTGGTACTCTTCCTCTGTAATAAATTTAATATCCTAAAATCTGGACTCTCACTATTGGGACACTATTGAGACCATCCTAGTGGGATTTTTTTACACTCCGTATTTTGTTTTTATTTATCACAAGTACAGCTGAAGCAATTCAACTGATGAGTGCAGCAGAAATGCAGGTACAGATCCTTTCAGTTTGAAGCATTGGCTGGTTGTAGTGAGAATGAGAGATAATGGGATAGGGTGCAAGAAATGTACATGGACAGGGGAGTGAGTTTAAAGAAAGTGCAAAGTATAGTTGATTCAGTTGTTGATCTCTGCAATCACCTCTCAATAGTGGAGACTTCCCGGATGTTAGATGCACGCAGACCATTCTGAGTTCTCTTTGGATAAGTTTGTATCTCAACTTGGTTAATCACCAGAGGAATGTAGGATTTAAGCAGCCTTGATGTGGATTGTTTTGCAGTTCTTACTATACTTGAGGAAATCTATATTAAGCAAGATAGATTACGGAAGCCAAAGTGATATGTAAACTGAAGCAAAGATGCAGATCATTCTGACCCTCATAACTCCCAACTAGCATAACTATCACCTGGGTATCGTACAAGGTGAGGTTTGAACACACTGCTCTCAAAGAGAAAAGTCAAGCTTGCTGGAGTGTTCTGCTCTTGCTGCCTTTTTCCTCAGCTGTGCTGTCTAGCAATCCCTAACATTTCCCAGACAGCGTATTCTCTCCATTTTTCTATGTTTTTTCCAGTTTTTGACAAAATATATTAGGAAGGGAGGGAGAGAGAGGAGAAAGGGAGGGAGAGAAGGAGAGTCGGGGGAGAATATATATAAAGGAGCTCTAGGGGAAGAAAAGAAGAATTATACTCAAGGAAAAATAGGCAAATTAAACCAATGCATTTCAACATATCTCCTGGATACATACACGCATACATAAATACACTTCATCCTACCCTGAATATATTTAGCCTTACACTGAAATGTTTGTCCTAGATCTTGTCCTTATTTTTAATGTGGGCTTAAGAAAAACACATATTTTAAGGTACATGTCTGACCACTGTCCCTCCCCCCTCCCAAAATGTCAGTGCATTCCTGTTCAGTTCTTCGATTGCCTATTTATTTAAAATATTAGCCCCACCTTTCCCAGTGGAAGAGTGACTCCCACGAGGTTATTGAAGAATTAGAAATAATTTAATTCCTGTCTCTTGACAGGTGCTTTGCACTGAAAAGCCTCTTGTCAGACAGCAAATCCATCTTGCTGTAGACTTACATCAAATTTCATTCACTAATGAGAAAGTCTTGCTCCCCACACTCCCAAACCCAGCCAGGCTTATTCGCCCGCTGGCCCCTTCTCCCACTCACAGAAAGCCCAGCACCATTAGGAAAATATATTGTTCCATTAACTGCATTGTTGCTGCAGTCAGGTCCCTGATGCTGTGAATTATTATGTGGGGAGGGTGGGCATTTGATTAAAACAAACGATTGATTAAGGGAAAGGGCACTGATTAGATTTGACTGCCTTCCCCAACTCCACTGTGTAGGCTGTCAAGATAGCCTCAACGGTATCCTCTCTCCCAAGACAGACACACTACTCCCAAATGAGTCATTTTCCAGAAGGTCACTAGGAAATGGTTGGCGTCAACACCCCACAACTGTAGTGTGCTTACTGAATGTGAAGCATAGGAGACTTGTTGATTCAGCCAGGTAAGCCTCAAATCAGAAATCCAAAAGCTTAAAAATTCCCATCCACATTGTGTTTTAACAGAAAATGTAATTTTGCTCATCCAACTCATTCAGGTTGACATTCTTGAGCAGGTGGTCACAATTTCTGGCTTCTTTCCCTTGAACCCGTTATTTATTATAATGATTTCAAAACTGAGAAAATATTAGGTGTTTGGTGGCTTCTGAGCTTGATTTTCTTCTTAGAGATGTTTCATTACCAAATGAGGTAAGGTTATTAGTGCTTTGAATGGGGAGATAAAGGTTTTCATTGTTTAGATACACTTGCTTGTTCTCCTAGCCTTGTGTAGAACTGGAATATTATTGTTTCTTTGATTTTTCCTGTTTATCTGATGCTGATTCCTGCTTCTCTAGGTGTTGGTTAATGGATGTATGACAAGGGAGAATCTGCCCAGGACTGTTTATTCCCCCACCCCTTGTTTTGGCCTTTTCTTTGTTCTTTTTGATGGTTTATACATGGGGTTCATTTCTATACAAGTAGTCCTCAACTTATGATCGATCACTTAACCCTTTGAAGTTACGACAGACAGTTGAAAAAAGTTACTTATAATCTGTCCTTGAAGTTATGACTGCTACACTACCCCCATGATCATTCTGGGTTCTTGGCAACTGGCTCATGTTTACAATTAATTGCAGCATTCCAATTATGTGATCACATCACATCTGGCAAAAATGTCCATTGAATAAGTTGTACATCTGTACAACCAAGTGATTTGCTTCATGACCACGGTCATTTGCTTAATGACCATCATAAGAACAGTCATAAAATCAAGTCCAGTTACGTGGTGACTTGACTTATGACCGCAATGACTTATATCTAAAATTGCAGGCTCAATTGTAGCCATAAATCAAAGACTACCTGAATGTTGCCAATGGCTAATTTTTCAGAGGCAAGCTTTTAGGAATTCTGTTTCATTCTTAGACCAGACCATATCTAAAATGTTTACAGGATCTAAAATGTTTACAGTTGAAATAAAAAGACTGGCAAGTTGGAAGTTGGTTCTATAAGGGGGAATTACTATTTCCTTACTCTTAACCAAAGTCAAAGAAATGTTATCTAAGTTATGCAAGCTAATTCTGTTTGATTTGTGTTGTGTCAAGAAGGGAAAGCTGAAGTTGGCTATTAATTCCCAATTCTTTATTTGCATGGAACTTTGAAAGATAACTCAATCAGCAAAGTAAATATATGCATAAAATTTGTATAATGTTGATTAAGGCTATGTATAGAGCTATCCCACATCATGATACTTTGGCACTCATAAACATTTTTTTTCTTTTATAATCTCACAGGTGCAGAAGCTTGTGCATGATATTTCAGAATTGGATTGTTTGGCTCAAAAGCTTTTTATATATGCATGGCATTGCCAAATGCAGTGTGACCGGCTCCTTAAAAAATAAGCCCCTGCTTTGCAGAATAATATCATTGGCACCTGAAATTATACATCTATATGCCCCAAAGAAGGCCCTCTATGACACCGAATCTGTGCTCCATTGTTCCATGTATATAATCAATTATAATGCAATATTATTGTCAAAATAGATAGAAAAAAAACCCTGAGACTTTACATCTCCCAAAATGTACTAGCTAAACCAAATAATGTAATGCCCGGGAGACAGATCTTAATGAGGATAGTATTAAATCTGACCCCAAATTTTCAACATGTAGTCAACTATGACATTTTTCTTCCTTCCTAGTGTTTTCTTGCAAGGGCAGGGTCCACTTTTTTGGGGATAAACCAAGTGTTGATCCATTTGGTTGTAACAGGAATTGGCCGACTAGCTTGTCACCCAAGCCTGACATTTGGGGTTGAGAGAGAGTGACCCAAAGACAGCCAGCAGGTTTTCATTGGCTAAGGCGGGATTAGAAATCTCCTGGTATCTAGTCTGGTGCCTTAACTACTAGACCAAACTGGCTCTCAAAAAATGTTTACTTTTTGCCTGAGAAAGCAAAATGTATATTGAAAATGTGTTTGGTTACACATTATTATAAAGATAAAAAATGGTACGGGAACAACCTAAGAATAAACATTTGTGTAAAGGTGATTCATGGACCTCATTGACTTTAAGAATGAAAC
Source organism: Thamnophis elegans (assembly GCF_009769535.1). NCBI lineage: Eukaryota > Metazoa > Chordata > Lepidosauria > Squamata > Natricidae > Thamnophis > Thamnophis elegans. The sequence goes on along the minus strand of NC_045541.1, from coordinate 63,827,555 downwards.
ACCAAATAATCTAAAAGACAAACCTATCACTCTAAGTAGCCTAATTAAGTTATATCTGGAAGTGACGAGTTCTGGGGTTGTTTTTTTTAAAAAACTGAAGTGAAGAATCTTTGAAGATGTTTCAGAAATGGTAATAGGTAAAACTAAACATTGTTATTTGTAGGCATTGCTGTATCTTCATTTACATGTTCATTGAAGGTCACTGGCAGCTTTCCTACGGTTTTTGGAGAGCAGATGTATGTAGATAGTATTGTAATGTTACTGACTCCTAGAGTCTGAGGCCATGGTCATAAAACACTTTATTTGGTGTCATGCTTTTGTGCAAAGAGCCCAACCAACAAATAACTAATGCTTCTAGTGTTCGCATATAAATTGAAATTGAGTTTGAAATTATATTCAGCCACATGATATTTTATTGTTAGTTTAGAGTGATTGTTTTTTGTCTTATGCTGGTCTATTTAAAAAAACAAACATATACTTCAAAGGCAATTTAGAGCAGTAATAGGCCACTATCTAATTGGAGATAGATTTTGTTCAATAGGAGCTATTTTCCACAAACATCATGGCATTCTCCTATTTCTTCTTTCAAAATTATAGGGTACATACTGTAAAGTGATTAGGGACAATGTGATGGGGCAAAAGCAAGAGGAAAGATGACAATTATAATTGCCTTAAAAGACACTCCACCAAATCTTCTCAGAATCTTTATACCCTGAAGCAATTGCTTTTCAGAATCTTGCTTCCTGCTTCAAGTCTGCATTTAAGTAAATTAAATATCCCAGCCATTTTGAAATCCATTTTAAAACTGTTGTAATTAATCCAAATGTTTGGATTTGGGGCAAGAGAAAAAGTGTGACTTTTATTTGGAGGAACAGGATGGCTTTCTCCTCCCCTCCCCCATGGCAAAGCCTAGAGACAAGTAAAGGGAGAAAGCATGAGAAGTTTTGTTTGTTCCTTGTTTCTCTGAAGCTTTTCAACAACTTTTACATCTGCTGGGTGCTTCCTTCATCAAAGTGGTGTCTCTCCTTTCTATCTCTTCCCCAACAGATCCCCCACCTCCAGACTGCTTTGTAAATTCACTGTGTACTGCCAGAACAAAATATGATTTAGCTTTGAACACTACTTTACTGTAACTGGGAATGTGGACATTTTTAACTCTGGCTTCTTTGCTACATCAAAGAACAGCTCCTTTAACAGGTGTAATATTGTGGTGGAAAACAATAATTTAAAAAAGTAAATAAAGCCATGAACTCCTCTCCAAACTTCCCCTCTGTATCCAGCCTCTTCTTTCTATAGCCCCCACCTCAGCAACACTCCTGTTGCAAACTATTTCCCAATTTCCTTCTGATGTTCTTGCACCCTTGCTCTTGCTTATGTAAACCAGACCACCCTCAGGCTAATGCATAATTGAAAAGCGGCTGTTTCTGCTGCCAAAATTGCTTTTTAATCCTATAACAACCAAAACAGTGAAAAGCCCTCACCTACAATAAGTTAGTCTAAGAAGCAGGCGGTGAGAAGCCACAGATATACCACCCTCTTAACAATGGAATTCTTAGCAGCTTTGCTTTACAATAGGAAAAAAATACATTTCCTTTCTTTCTCATTTGCCCAAAATGTGTCCAGGAATCAGCACCATCAGATTTCCCACCCCTCAACCCCGAAATGTATCAAGGTCTCTGCCTTTCTATTTATTCAGCATTCCCCTTTCTATTTATTCATGCATTCCCAATGACCATTGAGTAAAGATTGGTCCTTGCTCTTTGGGGTGGTGTTCCTTTCTTAGGGGAAAATTCCACAATAGGATTTTATGCTCCCAAAAGTGCTTCCCCTCCCCCCCAAGAGGCAACTAGACTTCCTTGGTTTTCTTTGAATATGTTTCGCTTCTCATCCAAGAAGTTTCTTCAGCTCTGACTGGATGGTGGGGAATGGAAGGGTTTATATTCCTTGTAAAGTAGAATAAAATATGGATTAAAATATAAGAATGAAGACGTCACGTGGCATAAAAGGGACAGTTAGATGCTTGCTTAAAGGGACAGGGAAATATCATCAACCTTCAACCACAACATGTTCCAGCCAACGTCCCTTTGTCAAAAGTTAAAACCACAAGGTTCAATTAAAGTTCGCATAAAGACACATAGTCAGTACCTATGGCCCAAGACAAAAGGAGAAGTAAGACCCTATCTCCTTATAAGACTTTTTCCTCAAGGTAACCAAGAAGAAATGAGTGAAGTATTTCAGTGTTGCGCTGCTTCTGAGAACGTATAAGAATGCGTGCTTCGATAATGAAAGTTGTTCAGAATTTGCAATGTTAGCCATTGTGCTAACGTTCTGAACTTGGCGGCCAAATGAACTTCCCCTGTATCCTGAGAAGTCTAAGCCTGTCATTTTCTGCAACACTTGCAGATAGCTGGTCATTTGCATTCTTTGAGACAACCGTGACCTGGATTACTGAGAATCTCCACAGACATAGCATTTTGCAGTCGCTCACAATTCGCCCTTCCTCATTTAGTCCGCGGTTTGTCTCTACCAGTCCTTCCCTTGCACCAATAGCAGCTGTTGAGAGGCAATTATCTTTAAGGTGAGCAAAACAAAAAACAAACCCGCGGCGCTTTTCCCGCCTTTACCCCAGGCACGCGCGCGCGTCTGTCCGCCCCCGCCTCCCTTAGGAAATTTGACACGCCTACTTCCGCGAGGCTTGAAAGCCGACGGACAAGACGGACGCAGAGTCGGGTATCGTAAAAGGCATTTGCGCTTGGGCGGGGCTTGGAAGGCGGCTGCTGCTCTCTGGATGCCTTGCGTTGCAATTGGGTGGGGGGGGAGTTCCGTCGATGGGTCTGTTAGAGGAGCAGTTGGTATGTTGTGAAGAGAGCTGCTTCCCGTCTTTCAAATTTACTCGAGCGCTTTGTGCTTTTAGTTTTTCTGCTGAGACAAATCCTTTATGCGTTTTTTTTAGACTGTTGCCACCTCACTGCAGAATTTGCAGGGTTGTGGTGGTGGGGAATGGAGTGCTGTGAATTCTGCCTTGAAGGAAAGGCAAGGTGTAAATCAAAGACATAAATAAACTCTTGCATTGCTTGAGATGCAGTAAATGTTCTTCAGCTGACTATAGGGCGCAAACCAGTGCATATTTTGTGTTTTTTTGGGGGGGAGGTGGGGGGGTTATGGTACATCCCAATCTTTTCTGTGTAAATTAAAAAAAAGTCTGAAACTGGTATTTTTGAAAGGATAGGGAAATAGCTTTTGTGGGCAGTTTCTCTGCAGCCTTGAAACTATTTTCACCTGAGAAGGTTGATGAATTTGCTTTGCCAGTTGTCCCATTGCTTCTGCTATATCATGATCAGCACCCTTTTTTCTGTTACCTGTCACACTCCTAATGACGAAAATGGGAAATTTAAAGTTTTCTTATCTTGGATCAATGGTATTAAAGTATTTGATAAATAGCAAATTATATTAGATTTTCAGCTGGCACATCTTTTTAACCAATGGCGTTTTTTATTCAAGATTTTGCAAGTATATTAACAAATTATTTACTAACAGGGTATCATCATTTCTGCATGTAACTATTAATCTGAAATAAAAATAATTGCATATATTTGTGCCTCTACATTAGCTTTTGGTGGGGGGGGGTTGTCTGCTACAATAAGTATACTGAGACATATAAATGGAGATATCTGGGATATAAAAAGACCTTTTTGCAGTGGGGAGGGAAAATAGATTTAATAAATGCAGTCATTTGTATCTTTGAACACAACAAAGGCACAATGCATTTTTGTTCCTCTATTATTGTATTGAGTTAAAGAAGATCCATGCATTGCAATCCTATTAACTTTTTAAACCATTATCCACCCCCCAGGAATACGTCCATCTATGAATGAGGGCTTTCTACATATACAAAACAATATGAACACATTTTGTCCCAGGATTAATATCTACTGTCTCCTGATAAGCCTCTTATTAGAATAATTCCAAACAAATTCAAAAAAGCTTATGAGAATTAATGTAAGTTCTTATAAATGTAGAATTCATAGTTTAGCTCCTGTTCAACTTACTATATTTTCTGTGTTTTTCTGTATCAGGAATCTCTTAAGTATTTTGCTTAGGGGAGGGGAGAACAGATTTGTCATTTCAAAGGGTGATGCCCTCAAAGAAATGAAATGTCCCCTGTTCTGCAATCTGAAGAACTGGCTCTGTCTTTGATGGCTGAAAATTGATGGCACAACAGCAGATAAATGAAAACTGTTTTGCTGAAAAATTTGCAATTTAAATATCAGAGACAGAAAGGAGAAAAAGCAGAAAATTCAAGGACAAGCTTTATATATATTGTGATTTTGCCATATATGACAAGGCCCTGCAAGCCTGGGGCCCTTACTCATTTCTACATGCTATGGATAAAAAGAATCTGTGGTGGTTAATGTAATGTACATATAACAGTGTTTAGACCAAGAGAACAAAAGTAATGTTGCATCAGTGCCTATTTTTGCATATATAACTCTGGCGAACTCAAAAGCTATTTCAAGCATAGAGTTCATACAGGTATTGTCAGCCTCTGCTTTGCTACTGCTTCGGCTGCCATTGAAACGGGGAGGGGGGGCATGGTATTTGGGAGGGGAATCATTGCTGTGCTGGAGGAAGTTTCTAGACGCTGAACTGACCACCTTACTGTGCATATGGAGGAGGGGTGTTTCCCGCCAAGGCCAACGGTCCAGCATTCCATCCTGGTGATGCCTTTCGAAGTTATCTCACACCTGACAATTGGGGGAAATATGATTGGACTGTGCACGGGGATGCCAAGGGGAGGGGAATGAATTATACATTATATTATTAGCTTTTGCGCCTAATTAACCAGACTCAACTTAGCTTTGCAACTGTTCATTTATAATTAGTAAAAGTACACTTGATTTCAATACAAATGGAGTCCAGTGGTTTTCTTTCCTGATTACTGAATGAAGTGATGCTGACAATAAGCTGAGTCTCATTTTTCACCCATCCCTGAGCTAAAACTTACCGAGAGGGGTGCCCTCACAAGAAGAAAAAAAAAGTCTTTGCATGTAAGTGACCAAGAGGAAGAAGAGGGGGCAACGGCAGGACCATCTTTAACCGAAAGGCTGGCCGGACTAAGAGTGGAAGAGCCTGCCATTTGTCCCAGATGGACTTTGGGTGTGGGACAAAAAGAGGAGCCTGAGGAATTGGATGCTGGAGTCACGAGAAGGAGACCAAAGAAAAAATCAGCCGATTGGGCTGACTCTGGGGAAGAGGACTACAAGCTTTCCCATACCATGAGACTCCTCGAAGAGGCTTGGACTGAACGCAGAAGTTGTGAGAGAGCAGTGGAAAGGGAGCCGGCTGAAGAACTTGAGCAAAGGTACTTGATGCATAGTTTAAGGGAGGGTGAAGAAGCCGAGGGTGATTGGGCGCAAGAAAATCCAGAACCAGCCTCCCCCCCTCCAGCTAGAGTTGCTCAGAGAGCAGGCCCCCCCCCCAGGCGACGCCGAATGGCAAAAGTCCCTCCCTTAACCGTAAAATATGATGGAGACCCTAAAAGTCTTGGGCTTTTTATAATTCAGGTCTGGAATTATATGGAAATCTATGGACCTGATTTAGAGACAGATGAAATGAAAGTGAGGATGGTGTTGATGTCCTTAGAGAAGAAGGCAGTCGAATGGATGGTTGGCCTACACAAATGCAATTACCCTCTCCTGAGGAATTTTAATGACTTTATGGCAGCCATGAAAAGGAGATTTGATGACCCATTGACCGAGAGACGCGGGCGCCTGAAATTTATGGCTCTGAAGCAGGGAGACAAATCTGTACCAGATTATGTCCAGGAATTTCAAGAGTTGTCAGCTTTTATGAGGGGGTGGTCAGATGAGGCTTTGCTGGATCAGTTTGCTGAGGGATTGAATGAAAAAATATACCAACAGTGCATAAACAGACGCCTTCCCCACCGTGTAACTGCTTGGTATGAACACGCGGCAGATGTTGAGTTGGATTTAGCCAGGTTTCAATGCATGAAGGAGGGAGAGGTGGAGAAATCCCCCCCAGCAGCCCAAAAAAACCCCCTCCGCCCCAGGAGTGAAGGAAAAGGGGGTTTCACAGGCAAAGCCAAGCCTTTCACTTGCTTCCGCTGTGGGAAGGAAGGCCATCGTGCCGTGAATTGCCGCGTAAAATTGGCTCAGACCACCCCACCCCCTCCCCGGAAAGAGGGAAGAGCAATGAAGGCCCCGGGCATGAAGAGGGAAGCTGCGTTCGCCGCTGAAAATGTTCCCCAGCATTTCCAGCCGGAGGAGGAGGGAGGCGTCAGCCCCAGCTCGTCTGACGAATCGGATGAGGAGGAGTCTCATCGCTGGGTAAGTTCCAGAAAGGGCCCCATGCTTATCCCAATTGAACTGAGAGTGCCATCTTCTGGCGCGACTGAGAAACTTTTAGCTCTCCTTGATTCTGGCTGTTCTCGCTGTATGATAAGTCCTGAAATAGTGGAGAAACTTGGCTTAAAATTGAGGACTTTGAAAACCCCTATTGTTTTTTGCCAGATTGATGGTTCTATTGCAGGAAGTGGCCCTGCTCATTTTTCTACTGATCCCATAGAGATGAAAATGGGGACCCATCAGGAGTTAATAACTTTTATTGTGGCACCTGGCATGGACCGGCCCCTTATTTTGGGACTCCCCTGGCTTCGTAAATGGAACCCTCGCATTAACTGGAGAAAGGGTTGGTTACGTATTCGCACAAACATACCCCCTGAATGGGAGGTTGAGACTACAGATTCTGCTGCTACTAGCCCCACATTGGCAGCCAGGGGGCAGGAAAGAATTGAAGGGGAGGAGAAAATACCAAAGGAGTACTGGGATCTTAGAGGAGTGTTTAGTGAGAAATCTTCTGATAACCTACCTCCCCACAGGACCACTGATTGCACCATTGATATTTTACCTGGGGTGAAACTTCCAAAGCCCCAAATATATTCAATGTCCCCTAGGGATATGGAGGAAATGAGAAGATTCATCGATAAGAATTTGGAAAGGGGATTTATTGAACCGGCAAGACCCAAGGTAGCGGCTCCTGTGTTATTCAGGGAGAAGAAAGATGGCTCCCTTAGATTGTGTGTTAATTTTAAAAACCTGAATGGGATATCATCTCAAAATCTCTACCCGTTGCCACTGATGAAGGACATGCTGGCCCAATTGGGGAAGGGCCGCATCTTCACTAAGTTGGACTTAAGGGAAGCATATTATAGAGTCCGTATTAAGGAGGGAGACGAGTGAAAAACGGCTTTCAACTGCCCCCTTGGCTGTTTCCAATTTCGTGTGATGCCGTTTGGCCTACAGGGGGTGCCTGTGGTCTTCATGCAGCTAATTAATGAGGTTTTACATGACCATCTTTACAAGGGCGTTATCGTATATTTAAATGATATCCTTATTTACACGGAAACACATGAGGAGCACGTGAAACTGGTTCGTACCGTGTTGAAGAAACTTTGGGCAGCTGAGCTTTACGCCAAATTGTCCAAGTATGAATTCCATCAGGAGAAGGTTGACTACCTGGGCTATCGTATCTCCCACGCAGGTGTTGAGATGGACCCCGCTAAAGTAAAAGCAGTCACTGAGTGGGAGGCCCCTCGTACACGCAGGCAATTGCAAAAATTTTGGGGTTTTGCCAATTTCTATCACCAGTTCATCCCCTCTTTTGCTAAGATAGCTCTTCCCATAACTAACCTTCTGAAGTCCAAAGGTGGGGCAAAACCCAAGCCTAGCAAGCCGTTGGATTGGACCATGGAATGTCAAGCTGCCTTCGAGAAGTTAAAGCAGCTTTTTGCAGGGGAACCAGTCCTCAAACACCCAGACATGGACGCGCCTTTTGTAGTTCAAGCTGACGCCAGTGATGTGGCTGTGGGGGCTGTATTGCTTCAAGCCAATAGTCAAGGTAACTTACAACCCTGCGCATACACCTCTTGCAAACTAACTGACACGGAGAGACGTTGGGCCATTTGGGAGAAAGAAGCGTTTGCTGTTCATTGGGCTTTGGCCACTTGGCGCCATTTTATGGAAGGCGCCAAACACCCGTTTGAGGTGTGGACTGACCATAAGAATTTGGAAGCTTTGAGGACTCCCAGAAAACTTTCTCCTAAACAGATGCGCTGGGCTCAGCATTTCAATTGGTTTAATTTCACCCTGAAATATATTCCAGGGAGAAAATTTTTTATGGCTGATGCTTTATCCAGGCTTCCTCAGTACAACTGCTCCAAACTCAGTGTGGTCCAGCCTGTCATTCCCACGACAAGCCTCGCTGCTCCAGTTGTTACTAGGAATCAAGCACGTTCTAAAGTAGAGATGTCTCAGGACTTTCTTTCCAACCTGAAGAAAGCCCTCCCTGATGATGATTGGTTCCGGCAGCACGTGAATGAATGCACTATGAGAGATGAGTTGCCCTGGATTGGGGCGAAACTTTACGTTCCTGCGTCTCTTCGACTCATTGTTCTTCAGCGGGCTCATGATTCCCATATGGCTGGGCATTTTGGTTTCGTTAAAACGCTCCATTTCGTCAAGAGACAGTTTTGGTGGCCTTCTTTAAAAAAGGACATTGAACGATATGTTGCCAGTTGTCTCGTTTGTGCTGCTGCTAAACGCCCTCCGGGAAAACCGCAGGGATTGCTCCAGGCTGTAGCTCGCCCTGTTGCCCCATCTCTATGGATTTCATCGTCGAACTTCCTGAGAGTCAAGGACACACTGTTATCTGGGTTGTTACCGACTTGTTCTCCAAGCAGGTCCATTTCATCCCTTGCTCCAAGATTCCTTCTGCTAAGACTCTTGCTAAGATGTTCATCTCCCACATTTACCGCTTACATGGGGTGCCCGACCGCATCATTTCGGACAGAGGTGTGCAATTCACCTCCATTTTCTGGAAAGAGTTTCTGAAGCGGATTGCCTCCACCCAGGGATTAAGCTCCACCCACCACCCTCAGACTAATGGGGCCTGTGAGAGGACTAATTCTGTACTAGAACAATATTTATTTGTTTCATCGACTACCAGCAAGATGATTGAGTGGATTTGTTGCCGCACGCGGAGGTGGCTTATAATAATTCTGTGCATAGCAGCACAGAATTACCCCTTTCCGTGTGGTGTTTGGCCAGGATTTTGTACCTATTCCTGAAGTTCCTCGTGAGCAGCCCCAAGTGTCGTCACTGTCCGAGTGGAGTTACCGCCTTCAGCGCATTTGGCCTTTAGCTCTCCAAACTTTGGATGCTGCGCATCGCGCTAAATGGAGTCCAGTTGTTTTCTTTCCTGATTACTGAATGAAGTGATGCTGACAGGTATTTCATATTTGTTTCCACTTAAGTTTGGCCTAGATGCATCTGTTCTACTGTGTTGAAAAGATCACATACAAAAAGCCTGAGACCAAGCAGAATTGGTTTCTTTTATACAAGCTTTAAAAAGACTACTGAGACAAAAATAACTCAAGAATATAAAAAGATACATAAAGCAAGGTAGGAAACAAACAACCTTTAATTAATGCATATACAAACATTATAAAAAAGACTTTTGGTAATAAATTCTCTGCTTCACTTCTATTTGTTTCCCCAATTGCTAACAACTTCCTAAATATTTGTGCTATACTTTGATGGCTAAACATTGTAATTATTGTTAGTATCTACTCAACATCATTACATCTATTGTTTTTAACTGGCCTTTTATTTTTTTCATAATGGTATTTCCAGTATTAGAATTTGCCTTACTGTGTAATAGGTAATACATAAAGGAGCCATTTCTGCTTGGATTTTGCTTTTACATTTTATATATACAATACTTTTTAATTTTGTTGGTTCATTTTTAAGGTAAACTATCCTGTTTGCAAAGTAATATTGACATGGGATCGTTTCCTGCTTAATGTTACCTTCAGTGCTAGATAAACCTTGTTTCTGTTTACTGTATCAACTGAGCTCTTTTAAAGCTACATACAGGAATTGGGAACCAATTATACAAAGGCAATTGAAAATATATTCATTGGGGAGAAGGATGGACGTCTACTGTAATTATAGGACGGTCTCCATGGTACTGAAAATACTAGAAATGAGGAAAATATATATTGTATTAAGCCATAATAATCAAACTAAACCATTACCTTTATATATTGAGAATTGCATATATCTCAGTTTTATCAAAATTCATTGAAACCAAAGGGAAACTTCAAGATATAAAAGTATAGAAAAAAATATTGTTTATATTAAAACAATGATTGCTCAGGGAAGGCCTGAGTCCATGCAAGCCTTTGGCCTAATATTAGCAGAAGACTTGTTCATCATTCATACTGAAAATGGCTCCCATCAAGCACTATTAGGTTTTCTGCTCCCCTTTTATTACCCCCCCCAAATTACCTCTGGGGGAGTATGGGTCATTGATGGGGGCAGACAAGGATGTGTGAGCTTCTAGGTTTATTTTTTTGGCTTTAACCAGAATTCCCTAAGGCAGGGGTGTCAAACTGGTGGCTCGTGGGCCGGATGTATCACATGCATGCCATGCCCACCCCAGCTTCATGAAGGGAAAAAACATCATGAAATGTCATGTGATGGTAATGTGATGCTGCAAGTTTGACATCCGTGCCCTATGGAATGAGAGAACTATAAGTGAATATATAAAAAGATACTGGATTCCTAAGCCTGAGAAAATGAGGAAATAGCAATAGCAATAGCAGTTAGACTTATATGTATGCGGACTTATACAGTATGCGGACGATACGCAGCTGTATCTGTCCGCCCTGTGCCAACTCAATGAAGCGATTGACCTGATGTGCCAGGGCCTCGAGGCTGTTAGGGACTGGATGGGGGTTAACAAACTTGTACTCAATCCAGATAAGACCGAGTGGCTGCTGTGCTTCCCTCCTACTAATTGGCCAAGTGTTCCATCTCTCAGGCTGGGGGGTCAAACAGTACGCCCCTCAGACAGGGTCCGCAATTTGGGAGTCCTCCTGGACCCACAGCTGACTTTTGAACACCACTTGTCAGCTGTGACCAGGGGGGCATTTGCCCAGGTTCGCCTGGTGCACCAGTTGCGTCCCTACCTGAACCGGGAGGCTCTCACAACAGTCACTCGCGCCCTTGTGACCTCCAGACTGGACTACTGCAACATGCTCTACATGGGGCAGCCCTTGAAGAGTATTCGGCGACTTCAGCTTGTCCAGAATGCAGCTGTGCGAGCGATTGTGGGTGCACCTCGGTTCACCCACGTAACACCTATCCTCCGCGAGCTGCACTGGCTGCCTATTGGTCTCCGGATACGCTTCAAGGCGCTAGTCGTCACTTATAAAGCCCTTCATGGTATTGGACCTGGGTACTTGAGAGACCGCCTGCTGCCAATTACCTCCACCAGACCGATTAGATCGCACAGAGCAGGCCTCCTCCGAATTCTATCCACCGGCCAGTGTCGACTGGCGACTACCTGGAGGAGAGCCTTCTCTGTGGCTGCTCCGACCCTCTGGAACGAACTCCCCATGGAGATTCGCACCCTCACCACCCTCCAGCCCTTCCGCATAGCCCTTTAAACCTGGCTGTTCCGACAGGCCTGGGGCTAAAGAATCGTTGCCCCTATCTCGAATGGTATGATTGTTGCGTTTTTTAATTATGTATTGTTTTTGTGTTGTTGTTAACTGTCTGTATCTCCCTTCCCTTGTTTGAGCCGCCCTGAGTCCCTTCAGGGAAAAGGGCGGCATACAAATGAAATAAAACTCTAAAACTCTAAACTCTAAACTCTTTATATACCGCTTCATAGGGCTTTCAGCCCTCTCTAAGCGGTTTACAGAGTCAGCATATCGCCCCCACAGTCTGGGTCCTCATTTCACCCACCTCGGAAGGATGGAAGGCTGAGTCAACCTTGAGCCGGTGAGATTAGAACCGCTGAACTGTAGATAGCAGTCAGCTGAAGTGGCCGGCAGTACTGCACCCTAACCACTGCGCCACCTCGGCTCTTGAAGAGCGAGGATTGTCAGAGGGGTAGGAAGGTAGGCAGGCAGAAAACATGTCTCGTGAAGGGAAGCCAGTTTGGTGTGGTGGTTAAGGCATGAGATTGGAAACCAGGACACCATGAACTTTAGTCTTGCCTTAGGCCTAATTCACCCTCTCAGCCTAGGAAATATGCAGATAACCATTCTTTGAGAAATGCAAACCAACTAGCCAGTCCCTCTCATTTTTTTCTTCACAACAACTCTGTAAGTTCAAATAAATTGAAATGTAATGATTTGCTGGAGGTCCCCTAGTGAGTAAGCCTGAGGCATGAACTAATCAAGTACTATAGCCATTAAAGGTTTCTGTTACTATATGCTGTTCAGAATTACACTGGGCAGCCTTATTAATGCATGAAATAAATAAGCAATATATTACAGCGGAAATGTTATAATAGAGTGGAAGAGGAATTAAATTGAACCATACAGTCTTGTTCCTGATTTTTAGCATCCTTTCTCTTCTCAGTAGATGGCTAGCAGGTTTACAGGCTACAGGTTTTGTGTAATCCTTTTCTTCTATTCCATGTTTGATTCTCAGAGATGCCTGGAGACATCCTGGTGTTTCCTTGACAAGATTTTTTAAAAGTGGTTTGCCATTGACTCCTTCCTAGGACTAAGAGAAAGTGACTGTCAGATGCTGCTTAATTTAATAATCAGGAAAGAAACCACTCAACTCCATTTGTTTGAAATTAAGTGTACTTTTACTAATTACAATGAATAGTAGCAAAGCAAAGCTGAGTCTGGTTAATTGGGCGCGAAAGCAATGAATATCATGTATAGATCAATCCCCTCCCCTTGGCACCGCAGTCCATAGTCCAATTATAATTCACCCAACTGTCAGGTGGGAGATATCTTCAAAAAACATCATCAGGGTGGAATGCTGGACAGTTAACCTTGGCGGGAAACTCCCTTCCTCCACATGCGCAATGAGATGGTCAGGACAGCTTCTAGAATATTCCTCCAGCACATAATGATTCCCCTCCCAAATACCATGCCCCCCTCCCCGTTTCAATGGCAGCCGAAGCAGCAGCAAGGCAGCGGCTGACATCCGGCCCTCCTCCAGAAAAGGATGGTCAAACCTGCAGAAACGAAAAGAACACAAACAAACAGACAGACAACAAGACACAGAAGAGAGATACGGGAAGGGGGGGGGAAAAAAGGAAAATTAGCAGACCATCCAAGAATCAGGGCTTGTCAGGATAGGCAGAGTAGAACTTGTGGAGCAGACAAGGAGCTCGAACATGGACTTGTCAACCCATTCAGTGTGAGATGGGGGAAAATGCTTCCAAGCCACCAGGTATTGGATACGGTTCCTTTGTTTACGAGAGTCCAAAATCTCACGGACCTCAAAATGCTGCTCACCCTCTATCAAAAGTGGGGCGGGTGGAGGCGGAAGAGGAGCCCTCAATGAAGAAGTAAGTTCAGGTTTCAGGAGATTAACATGAAAAACAGGATAAACTCGGCTGAAGTGCTTAGGTAACTGGAGACAGACGGAGACAGGGTTGATGATCTTGATAATTGGAAACGAACCAACATATTTGGGGCCCAACTTCTTCGACTTCTGAGTCTCAATGTCTTTTTTCAATGAGGGCCACCAAAATTGCCTCTTAATGAGGTGCAGGGTCTTGACGAAACCAAAGTGTCCAGCCATGCGAGAGTCATGAGCCCGTTGGAGTACAATGGTCCTAATGGACACAGGGATGTATAATTTTGCCCCAATCCAAGCCAATCCATCTTTTATAGTGCATTCATCCATATGTTGCTGGAACCAGTCATCTTTTGCAAGGGCCTTTTTTAGGTCAGAGATAAAGTCTTTTGTGACCTATAATTTAGAAGTTGTTTGACTTCTAGTGACAACAGGAGCAGCCAGGCTTTTTGTGGGAATGACAGGTTGGACAACACTGAGCTTTGAACAGTTGTACTGTGGGAGTCTGGACAAAGCATCAGCCATAAAATTTTTCCCTCCCGGAATGTATTTCAAAGTAAAATTGAATCTATTGAAATGCTGAGCCCAGCGCATCTGTTTGGGAGAAAGTTTTCTGGGGGTTCTCAACGCCTCCAAATTTTTATGGTCAGTCCACGCCTCAAAAGGGTGCTTGGAGCACTCTAGAAAACGGCGCCAGGTTGTTAAAGCCCAACGAACAGCAAAAGCCTCCTTCTCCCAAATAGCCCAACGTCTTTCCGTGTCAGTCAATTTGCAAGAAGTGTAAGCGCAGGGTTGTAATTTACCTTGGCTATTTGCTTGAAGCAGTACCGCTTCCACTGCTACATCACTGGCGTCAGCCTGGACCACAAAAGGCGTGTCCATGTCTGGGTGCTTCAGGACCGGTTCCTCCGCAAAGAGGTGTTTCAGCTTCTCAAAAGCAGCTTGACACTCCATAGTCCAGTCCAATGGTTTGCTAGGTTTGGGCTTAGCTCCTTCTTTCGATTTAAGGAGGTTAGTTATAGGGAGAGCTATCTTAGCGAACGAGGGAATAAACTGACGATAGAAGTTAGCAAATCCCCCAAACCTCTGTAATTGCTTACGTGTACATGGGGCCTCCCATTCGGTGATAGCCTTTACCTTAGCGGGGTCCATTTCTATCCCTTTGTGGGAGATTCGATAACCCAGGTAATCAACTCTTTCCTGATGAACTTCGCACTTGGACAATTTGGCATAAAGTTCCGCAGCGCTGAGTTTCTTCAGAACCGTGCGAACAAGCTTCACATGTTCTTCACCTGTTTCCGTGTAAATAAGGATATCGTCTAAATACACCATTCCGCCTTTGTAAAGTTGGTCATGCAAAACCTCATTAATCAGTTGCATGAAGACTGCTGGCGCCCCCTGGAAGCCAAATGGCATTACTCGAAATTGGAAGCAACCAAGGGGGCAGTTGAAAGCAGTTTTCCATTTGTCTCCCTCTTTAATTCTGACCCAATAGTATGCTTCCCGTAGGTCCAATTTAGTGAAAATCCTCCCCTTCCCTAGTTGGGCCAGCATGTCCTTCATTAGTGGTAAAGGGTAGAGGTTCTGGGCAGATATGCAGTTTAAATTTTTGAAATAAACACAATCTGAAGGAGCCATCCTTCTTTTCTCTGAACAATACTGGTGCAGCTACCTTGGGCCTTGCTGGTTCAATGAAGTCTCTTTCTATCAATGAATTTCCTCATTTCCTCCATCTCTCTAGGGGTCATTGAATATATTTGGGGCTTTGGAAGCTTCACTCCAGGTAAAATATCAATGGTGCAATCTGTGGCTCTATGAGGGGGTAATTTATCAGAAGATTTCTCACTAAAAACATCTTTGAGGTCCCTATATTCCTTTGGAATTCTTTCCTCCCCCTCAATTTTCTCCTGCCCCCTGGCCGCCAGTGTGGGGGCAGTAGTATCAGACTCTGGAGCCTCAATCTTCCCCTCAGGGGGTATGGCAGTCCGAATCCGTAACCACCCATCTCTCCAGTTAATGCGTGGGTTCCATCTACAGAGCCAGGGGAGTCCTAAAATAAGGGGCCGGTCCAACCCTGGCGCCACAATAAAAGTTATTATTTCTTGGTGGGTTCCCATCCACATCTTGATGGGTTCAGTAGAAAAATGAGCAGGACTAGCCCCCGCAATAGAGCCATCTATTTGGCAAAAAGCAATAGGGATTTTCATAGTTTCCAGCCCATTTTCTCAACTATTTCAGGGCTTATCATGCAACATGAGCAACCAGAATCTAAAAGAGCCATAAGTTTCTCTTTTGCGCCAGAAGAGGGCACTCTAAGCTCAACTGGGATAAGCATGGGCCCTGAGCGGGAACTTACCCAGCGGTCAGCATCTTCATAGTCACTATCGTCAGATGAGCTGGGACTTCCGTTTCCCCCCTCCTCTGGCTCGAAGCGTTGAGAAGTTTCTTCTCCACCCAAAGCGGTTTCCTTTCTCTTGCTGGGAGCCTTCTCAGGTTTCCTCTCCCTCCGGGGGGAGCGGAATAGGTCAGCTTGACTCGGCAATTCACAGCACGGTGCCCCCCTTCCCACAGCAGAAACAAGAGAGGGCTTGGGCTTGCCTGTGAAACCTCCCCACCCCCTTTTTCACCCTTTGGGAGGGGAGTTTTGGTGGGGAAGTCCTCAACTTCTCCATCTTCCTTGCAACGAAGTCTAGTTAAATCAAGCTCAATATCTGCAGCGTTATCATACCAAGGCTCCAAGCGGCGGGGAATGCGTCTGTTTACGCACTGCTGATAAACATCTCTATTCAAGCCATCTGCGAATCGATCCAACAAGGCTTCTTCAGACCATCCCCTCATATAAGCTGATAACTCTTGGAATTCCTGCACATATTCAGGCACAGTCTTTTTCCCGTCTGAGGGTCGTAAATTTTAACCTAGCTCGATGCTCGGTGAGGGGATCGTTAAACCGTCTCCTCATTGCTGCCATAAAGTCATCAAAATTCCTCAGGAGAGGGGAGTTACTATTATGTAATCCGACCATCCAGTCAGCTGCTTTCTTCTCTAGGGCCATTAACACTATTCTTACTTTAGATTCATCAGAGTCCAGATCAGGCCCATATATTTGCATATAATTCCAGACCTGAATAATAAACAGCCCCAGACTGCTAGGTTCTCCATCATACTTTACGCTTAAGGGTGGGACCTTAGCCATCCGGCGTCGCCTGCCCCCCCCTGCTCTCGGAATGTCTCTAGCCGCAGGGGGAGAGGTCGGTGCTGGGTTTTCTTGTGCACAACCCCCTTCAGCCCCTCCAGTCTCCCTTAAGCTAAGCAACGGGTACCTTTTCTCTAGTTCCTCTGCTGGGTCCCTTTCCACGGCACTCTCTCGAGCCCGGCGTTCGCTCCATGCCTCTTCAAGGAGTCTCATGGCTTGGGACATTTTGTAGTCTTCCTCCTTAGAGCCATGCCAGTCAGCAGCTGGTTTTTTGGGTCTCCTTTTCGTGACTCCAGTTAGTAATTCCTCAGGTTCCTCTTTCTGTCTCACACCCCAAGTCCACCTGGGTCGAACAGCAGGTTCCTCCACTCTCAGGTCAGCCAGCATTTCTGTTAAAGATGGTGCTGCCGTTGCACACATTTCTTCTTCCTGGTCACTTTCATGTAAAGACATTTTTCTTTTCCTTCTGTGAGAGCACCCCCCTCGGAAGGTGTTCGCTCCGGGTTGGGTGCGAGGTGAGACTCAGCTTATTGTCAGGTGCTGCTTCATTTAATAATCAGAAAAGAAACCACTCAACTCCATTTGTTTGAAATTAAGTGTACTTTTACTAATTACAAACGAATAGTAGCAAAGCAAAGCTGAGTCTGGTTAATTGGGCGCGAAAGCAATGAATATCTCACCATCTCCTGGTTTCTAGCCTAATGCTTAACCACAAGGCTCATCTTATGTAAGTGTTCATTATACTTGAACAGAAAATGAACAAGAAACTTCCCTGACTTTTCCAGGACCAAGTAGAATTCATGCTGGAAATCTTGAAAGCTTCATCTGTCTCTTCTACTCTTAGCTGAAGTCCATTTCCTTGCAATATCCTCATTCAACCTTCACAAAAATATTGCAAAGAGAAAGCAAAAATATAGGGCAGTTTGGTCTAGCACAGTGGTTCCCAAAGTGGGTGTATCGCCCCCTAGGGGGTGGTGGGATGATTTAGGGGGGCGCTAGGAGGCAAGGGGGGCAGTAGGGGGTGCTAAGAAGCAAGGGGGTCGCGGGGGGGGGTTAAGAGGCAAGGGACTAGATCACTAGATGAACTATAAGGTTCCTTCCAAGTCTGTCATGAGTTTGTAGCAGAGGTGGGTTCCTACCAGTTTGCACCTATTCGGTTGAACCAGTTCGTCAAATCTATCAAACCAGTTAGAAGAGGTTCCACCAGTGGACCCGGAAAGCAGGCCACACCTGCAGAAGAGGTTCCAAATTTTTTTGAAACCCACCACTGGTTTGTAGGGTAGGAGGCGGGCAGCTGCCCGAGGCCACGGCTCTTCTCCCCAAGAAGTGGACAATGCCCCCCAAGCCCCATCCCTCCCTTTCCCGATGGCTCGCCTGGAGCGGTGGGTGTCGGGCTGGATGGCCAGCTGCAGCCCTTCCCCACGCAGTTCTGTCCCGCAGATGCTGCCCCGTGTCGGCCGTCTTGTTTCCTCGCCCGATTTGTCTTTCTCTTCATTCGCTCCATAACAAGCAGAGGATTGCGCAGCCTGGGCTCCGTCTCCTCCCGCCGCCTCTCCTGGCCAGCAGTGGGCGAGGCAGCAGCTGCGCCGGATGCCCTTCTGGGACCTGGACAAGCCTTGGCGCAGGGACCGAGAGGGCGGGGAGGGGGCGACTTAGGACACGCGTCTCTTGGTCCCGAATTCTCTGCACCCCGCGGAGCTCCGGTCGGAACACCTGGCCGATGCAGAGGGTCGCAAAGCCCCACATCCCTCCCATCTCATAGGTGACGAGGGCCGCCCGCCAATCCCGCCTGCTGAAGTTTTCCCGTCTAAGGGAGGGAGGACTCAGGTGAGGACGCACGGGAGGCGAGGGGGACGCTGCTGCTTCTTGCAGGGTCGGACTTAGCCCAGGGATGATGGGGGCTTAGATGGGTGACTGCTCCGAGCATCCGGGGGAGACTCGCTGCTGGGGCGGCGATCTGTGTCTGCCTGGCATTCCACAGAGAAAAGCTGGTTCTGGGCACCTGGAGGAATGCCAGGCGTGCCCCCCCCACACTCCCCGGGGACTGGAGGAAAATGCTAGGGATATATTTCTGAAAGCCATCTGATGCCCCCCCTCCCCCAGGCTCACTGGGAGGGCAGCCAGCACTTACAGTCACAACCGAGGCCAAATTTTTTTGTTGTTGAGTGAAACATTCGTTAAGTGACTTTTACAACCTTTTGTGCCACATTTACAGTGAATCTCTGCAGTTGTTAAGTGAGTCATATGGTTGTTAAGTGAATCTGGCTTCCCCATTGTCTTCGCTTGTCAGAAGTCACAAAAGGGGATCACATGACCCTCAAAACCTTCGTAAAATGAGCCAGTTGACAAGTATCCCAATTTTGATCACGTGACCCCAGGGATGGTGCAATGGTTTTAAGTGTGAAAAACAGTCATAAGCCACTTTTTTCAGTGCTGTTGTAATTTTGAACATTTGCTAAATCAAGATGCTGAGCTTGTCGATCAAAAGGTCGGCGGTTCGAATCCCTAGCGCCGTGTAACGGAGTGAGCTCCTGCTACTTGTCCCAGCTTCTGCCAACCTAGCAGCTTGAAAGCACATAAACAATTCAAGTAGAAAAATAGGGACCACCTTTGGTGGGAAGGTAACAGTGTTCCATGCACTTTGGAAGATTTTGGAAGAAGTGCAAAGAAGAGCAACTAAGATGTTTAAAGGCCTGGAGACTAAAACATAGGAAAAACAGTTGCAAGAATTGGGAATGGCCAGTTTAGAGAAAAGGATTGGGGAGTGTGGGACACCTAATAGCAGTCTTCCATTATTTGAGGGGCTGCTACAGAGAAGAGGGAGTCAACCTGTTCTCCAAAGCAGGATAAGAAACAATGGGTGGAAACTAATTAAGGAGAGAAGCAATCTAGAACTAAGGAGAAACTTCCTAATAGTGAGGACAATTAATCAGTGGAACAGAAGTTGCCTCCAGAGGTTGTGGGTGCTCCATCACTGGAAGCTTTCAAGGAAAGACCAGACAGCCACTTGTCTGAAATTGTATAGGATTGCTCCTGGTTGAGCAGGGGTTGGACTGGAAGACCTCCAAGGTCTCTTCCAGCTCTATTCTGATTGAATAATTGAGGTTTCTGGCTGCTGCTAAGCTGCTCCTTCCCTTCCTAGAATCTTGATTGTTTGCTGCTTCATACAGAAGTTTGTTGGCTATCAAAAGGCAACTGTGTGAGACACTTTTACATTCTTTTTGACAAGGTTGTGGAGTTTTTTGAAGACAAGAATGCTTTGCTTAGTGGTGAACTCAGGCATGACATTACTTATTTATCACAACTATTTGAGTTCCAATGAAGTGAATTTGCAGTTGCAAGGAAATGAGGTCAATCTTATTAAGGCCAAATCTGTCATTTCTATGTTTATTTCAAAGTTAACTCTATTCAAGCGCAATATAGGCCGTCGCGAGCTATACCAATTTCCGAGCTTGTCTGAGCTAGAAGAAATACAAGATGATGATCTTCAAGTTTTTGTGACCATTTGGACATGTTGCATAAAGATATGTCTGAGCGATATCAGGATCTTCTTTTGATGGAAATTCCAGATTGGGTGATAAATCCATTTTCAGATACTGAGGAAGATGGGGTAGTGGAGGAACATCTCATAGAGCTGCAAAATGACGTTGAGCTAAGCCAAAGTTTAAGAAATCGTACCAAGAGTTTTGGTTACAGAAAGAAAATTCTGATTGCTATCCTGCACTATGGAGATTGGTTAAGAAGCTCCTTGTTGCATTTCCAACATCATATTTGGTGGAACGTGGCTTCAGTGTGGTCATCCAACTTCTCTCCAAGCAAAAAAATCGACTCCAGATTACTGAACATGGTGATTTAAGACTCCTGCTAAGTGACTTAAAACCAGACATTGGGAAACTGGTATCACTTCATCAAACCCATCCATCACATTAAGAATTTACTGAACAGTGAAGTAGTTACTAAATTTTACTGAGTTTACTAAGTTACTAGTTAGTAAGGTTTTTGATAAATGACTATCAGACTTTGAAAACCTGGTATCATTGGATCATGTTCAACAATTTTGTTGAATTAACATTAACTAAAAAGGTTTTTAAATTGGATTTTGAATAAATGCAATTAATTGTTAGTTTTGAATTTTACTGTTACTATCTTCCTTCCGTCGTGCAAACCGCCCAGTCATATGACCCCCCAAGCCACGCCCATCAAGCCAGGCCCACAGAACCAGTAGTAACAAAAATTGAATTCCACCACTGGGTGGGGGGCGCTGAGGATCAGTTTGTGGCACCAAGGGGGCGGTGGACTGAAAACGTTTGGGAACCACTGGTCTAGCGGTTAAGGCACCAGGTCAGAAACCAGGAGACCATGAATTCAAGTCCCACTTTAGCAGTGAAAGTCAGCTGCCAGTCACTTTCTCTCAGCCCAACCCACCTCCCAGGATTGTTGTGGGGAAAATAGGAGGAAGAAAGAACATTAGATATGTTTGCCGCTTTGAATTGTTTATAAAAATAATAAACACAGGATATAAATTGCATGAATGAATGAATTCCATACCAATACTAAATAAGTAAAGTAAGGGATAGATGTTCAGGCAGGCAGACAGACAGATAGATGGGTTATATTAGATGGGCCACAAGTACTATTTAAAACTGAAGAGGATAGGCCTCAACATGAGCACTTAAAAAAGAAAGCAGGAGAGGAATAAGGGAACTACTTCACTCTATTAAGGGCTATTTATAGCATATTTAATCCTATTAGTGAGAGCCTGGAGCTGTGTTCTGTGGCAAGCATTTCTCTCGGTTGTGAACATGAGGCATGGGGCTGGCAGTGGGTGGCAGAATGGGTGGGCTGGTGTGCTATGAATCCAGTACAATAGAAACATCACCATCAATTTGTCCTCATTTCCATGTCAATGGCATGGCTAAGAATGGGCAGCTGGGGAAATAAGGCCTGCTGGTCCCATCTGGGTAATCACCCCTCCTTTTCACTGGGGTTTGATAGGCTTTGACTCCTCCTGCACAGTGTCCCATCGGCCCAATTTCTTTTTACCAGTTTTCTCCACCTTCGCCCCAATTCCCTGCAGTCCATTCCTGTGTGCTTATACCCATTTAACCAATTAGGAAAGCTTCATTAGCTCTGAGTTGCTAACAAGGGTAGGAGTGTTCTCTTCCCTCCTGTTCCGTTGTCATGTCAGCCTTTCTGTTTCATCAGTTGTTCTATGACCCTTCTTTTTAACCCCAAAGTCATAGCTGCCTGCTGAGTTAGTCATGCAAGTCAAAAGGAAACCAGAGAATTGTTTTCTTTAAAAACAAAACCGCTCCCCTGGGGTTGAGTCTTGCCGGCAGAAGGGTTGCAAGCTGATTAAGAGAAACCTGATGGTGGGGAAAAGTTAGTCTGATGGCCCAATTTTTTTAAAAAAAACAACACAATGCAAAGTTGTATGATATGAAAGCAGAGCTTTTGTCTGTCTAATTCAATTCTAGCTTGGGTTAGAGGAGGTGACAGACCTGTTATGTGATGTTTAAGTCTATTCGATAGTGTTTATTTCTCTGGATTATTTTTCTTTTTCAGGTTATTTTCTTGTCTGGTTTTGTAACTTGCCCGGAATTGTGAGTGATTAGGGTGACCTATACATTTCATATAGAACTGTGATAAATAGTATTTATTCTGATTGCAGTCTCAGCAGAGAGAGAAAAAGAGCATTCCCTCCCCCCAAAAAATAAAACTAGGTCTGTGGATTCATTTTAATTGGTGATGTTTGGAATCAAAACCTGATATTTCTTCCTAAAGACCATGCCATTTCTTTTGATCCAATTTTCAAAGCAGCTTTCCTATCAGCACAGCTTAAAAACTATTTTGGAACAGAGTCCTTCTGCATACAAACAAGGGAAACAACTGCAGCCCTTTAACAGGTAGGAGGGCTGTATCTAGCATCTACATATCCACTATAATTGTCTATCTTCTCTCTTTAAAATGGTACACAGACATTATAATACTATCAAAACCATTAGAAAAATACAAAAAAATGAAACCAGTCTAGCAATTTGGTCAATTATAGGCTGAACAGTATCCTGCTGGTGATATGATTCATCCAAAAACTAAGTAATTGAGACATAGAATTCATATAAGCACATTAATTCATCTTCCAAAATAATAATTGGCTCTATTCCACACTAGTCAAGTACACTTGGTCCAGCAACTTGCATCCCACCACGTCTAAAATGAAAAGCTAATTTTTTCCTAAGCAAAAAAAATGTTATATTTATAGGTGTTCTTGGGTTTTTGTTTTGTATCTATTATTTAGAAAAGATCTGCACCCAGGGTGCAAGTTAATGCCTACTTGAAAGTGGTACAACAACATTTATATTCTCACTTCCCTATCATTATTAGATTTGTAATCTCTCTAAGCATTGGGTTGTATGTGCCAGGTATTTTCTCTATTCCGGTAATAATTTGGCATAAGACCTTCCAATGTAAAATGCTCATCTCTAATAAATTAAGGTGCAGTATTGCAGAGATGTTTCTGTAATTCAATAAATATCTCATCATAGTGGAGAGACAAGAATTAGATCTCAGGGCTATGGAATCAAAATGACAAGAGTGAAGACAACGCTCTAATTTAGCTGACCAGATAGGATGCAGAAGTAGCTTAAATTGAGTTGGTATATTGGGCATTTCAGAGATTTTAATGACATCTTTTAAATGAATTCTTTGCTACCCAATTATACAAATATACTACTTTTACCATAACCTATTTTAAATGCCCCAGGATATCCAAATACGCCAAAATATATATCATTGCAAGTTCAGAACTTCTTGAAACTGTCCATCAAGGAGAAAGAAAGGGAGCCAATTCTCAACAGGGGTAGCAGAGGTTACTTCCTAATGCAATTGTTTAAAATCATTTAACATAGAGTGATTAATTATCTAGATGTCATGCCATGGGCATGTATCAAGCTATATATAATTTATAATAGACTAAAGCAGTCTTTCCCAGTTTAGCGCATCTGGAGTTTTGGATTTCTAATTCCCACCATCCCAATCCAGGCTGCAGATGGTAGGAGTTGTTGAATTAAATTACACCTGAAAAGGCCCCAGTTTAAAGAGAGCTGATTTAAACCCTGTTTTAAAAGCCATAAATTCAACTTTGGTCACCTAATCAATGATCCAGAGCCTTGCAGAACACAAATGGATTGCTGTGGCTATTGTGTGCTATAGAGAATGTTTGTGCAACTTTTGAACATGGAGAGGTAGGGTGGAAAAAGAAGATTTGCAGGACATTAAACTACCTCTTCTCCCTACAGTAGTGCCAAACACAGTAAATTCAACTTGAGAACATAAGTCCCTTTCTTGCAGTGGTCAGTTATTTGTTTTTGAAAGGAGCTGATGTTCTATCATACCTCTGTCAAAGCTAATCCATGCCCACCACATAATTGGTGGCTCTCCTCATTATTTAGGATTTCACAGAAAAGAAAGAACTTTCGGGCTGAACAATTAATACACAATCAGTTTCTTCCTTGAAGTTTATTCCCAGAGGAATTGCTAGGAGAAGAGGAACAGGCTTGTTAAATGCTAAGTTCATAGGGCATCATCGTGTCTCTGAATGCCATTCTTCTTAGCTGTGAATATTTTTCCAGCAGCTCCTTTATGGCTAACAGCTAGAAACAGGGAGCATGTGGCAAGTACCACTACCCTAAGAATAGCACTCCAACTAATTTATTAGATTGTTATTTTTGAATGATACTCATAATGATCTACCCTATTTGCATAAGCAAAACCACTCCGTATTGAAGCATCATTTTTGCACATCCTAGTTCTCTTGACTGAGTCTTTGAAACCAGTTGCAAATGCCTGATTTCCATGCAGGGAAGGCATATTCCTAAAATGGAACATTTGGTTTAAACAGCTGTGTGGGAAGAAGAGGAAGGCATCCTTCAGCAGTATAAAGTTATTTTTCTTGGAAGTATCTGCTGATATGTAGCACCCTCTGCTGACCCTTTATGGAATATTTCCAAGATAAAGAAATTAATTGGCAGTCCCTGTTAGAAAGTAGAGGCAATACTTTGATACTATATACTTCTGTATGTAGAAGAGTTTTACTACTCATTTATGTATGCCAATTTAACCTAGACATTCTCATGTTTTATCTCAAAACCATCATTCCAGTAAGTTTTCTTTTGTTGCCAATCAAGTCTTGTTTAATCACTTATTCATTGAATTTTTTAAAACATATCTGTGCATTAAAAATAATTTATAACATTCTGTCAACAAAAGTCTTCTTAAGTCACCATTCATCAATGAAGCTAACCATAATCATACCATATACTAGTTTCCAAGTGAGCAGTGTCTCCGGAACATATCAGTTTATCCAGATTTAATATTTAGAGCAAAGTATTGAATAAAATTGGAGCTTCCTAATTTATTTCATTTTATTAAAAAGAACAAAGATATTAAAAACATGTAAAGTTAAGGGAGTTTAGGGAAGCAACTGCTAACTATTTGAAATCGAGCTACTCTTTCTCAATCTTCATGACAATAATAGAGAGGCTTAATTTTAAATTTTTATAAAACTGGAAAATAAAGATGGTTATAAGCGTAGTCCAGTTTCATCTTTGGCGACTGCAAAATTGATACTTATAGCACATTGGAAAAATAGTAGAGAGCATCTCTATTGAAAAAAGCTGATGAAAGAAAGAGTGCTACTTTCAAAGATATACACTTTCCCTATTATTTGGTAGAAAACCTTCATATTAACATGGACTTATTGTTCCAATTCCTATCTTTTGGAAGAGCAGAAAAATCCTTTCTTTGAAGCTTTTAAAAGATAGATATAATTATTTCTTCTCCAGGCTAACTATATCCAACCTTTTCTATGTTTTAGTCTCCTTATCTCTTCCATGTTTCTAGAAGTGGAGAAATATCGTCTTGCCACAAAAGAAGACAAATTGTGATTGTTTTCTGCTCCCTACAGTGAAAAAGTGCTGAGCTTGTTACTTTTGAGCACTGCTGCAAATAAATCGCTGTAAAGTTCTATTTCTTTCCAATGAGTGAAAGTCTGTATATTTGTGGGTGTAGTAAGTTTTTCCTGCACATTCAGAAATAGAGATTTGAAGAAAAACACTATAATTTTGGCCTGCATAAATGATCATCCACCAGACCAATGCAAAATGCTGGCTATTAACTGCCCAGAGTCACCTTGCAGCAACATGGATGGTAAACAAATTTAATATGAACAAATAAATATGAACAATGTATCATTGTTTGTTAGTCGCAAAGTTGTGTCTGACCCATCACGACCCTATGGACAACGTTCCTCCAGGCCTTCCTGTCCTCTACTGTCCCCCAGACTCCATTTAAGCTCCCAAGACTGCTTCAATGATTCCATCCAGCCACCTCATTCTCTGTCATCCCCTTCTTCTTTTGCCCTCAATTGTTTCCAGCATTAGGCTCTTCTCCATTGAGTCAATGTATACTTTATGATAAATATTCAAAAATATTATTTATTTTGTGTCTCCAACAAAGGAGATTTTTCTTTACTGGACTTTATCTTAAGTAGGGAAGAGCAGATTCATTATAAGGAGGAATCAGTAGAACTACAAAACCAGAGTCTGCAAAAAATCCCAGAATCAATAAAATACCTTATTCATTTATTTGTAACAAGTAATGGAAGGGGGGAAACCCTTTGCCCAAGTAGTTGGACTTGGCATAAGGCAATTTCCTAAATTGCCACTCAATTAGATAAGTCATATTAAACAGCCTCTAACTTTTGCTGATTGATACGTTATGGATTTGGAATACTATAGCTTTTTATCATGAAGTCACTCCCCTGTCTCCATTCCCAATAGTCCTATTTATCTAAATAATCCATACAGCTTAAAAATTAATTGCTTTTCTATTTTCTTCAAGGAAATCTTGTACACAAATGTCACATTGGCAGAGAATAAACAATCTATTCACTAAATATCACACCTGCATTTATATATTTAATATAAATGCACATTCTGCATTTATATATTTAATATCAGAAGAATAGACTTTGTTCACCCTAGCACTCACTTCACTAACCTGTCTATGGACTATAACCAAACTACAAATGCATTAGAGTCCATAGCCACCATTCTTTTTGCAAACAAACAAAACCCCATTGTTTACTCCAGCAGTTAAATGTGCCAATTGATCACATTGGTATGTAGTTCCCCCTAAGATGGTGGAGTAGGTAGTACAAGACTGAAACACACTTTGGAACAAGTAGCTGTTGGAATAAATTGGAAATGTTGGAAAAGATCAGTGTGCCCCAGGAATCATCTCTGGACAGTTTTCCTTTTTTAGCCACCAGGTGGTATTCTTGGATTTCCAACACTATGGCAGTTCTAGGAAGAGCAGCCGAATAATAGCAATACAGCCAGACTTCACCGGACCCTCCAGATGTGCAAAAGTATTGGTCTCCAACCACCCTATGGGCACACACAAACAGCTTTACAAACAAATCTGCTGCTTCCTTGCTAAAGCAAATTATTTTTCATTTGCTGAATGGGAGACATTTTAAGTCCATGTGAGATTATAAGAAGATACGTTTGGGTGGATACAAAAACAGCCTGATTGTGTAAAAACCAAGGCAGCTGAATAGGGGCCATAAAGAAAACTGCAGACATTCACACAAAGGCAACTTCTTTATTAGAGTGAACCAAAAAAATCCTAAAGCAAACAGCAATTCTGTAAGATGCTCAGAGCTCTTCATCGGGCTGAATGTTGCTGCAATGACAACAAAAAAGGAGTGGAAATTTCATACCAAAGCTAGAAAGTTAATATTGATCAAGATGAGTTAGCAAGTTCTACATTCTATTCTGCATTAAAAGGTAGTGGAATGAAGAGATACTCTGGGGGCCACTGAGCCAAAATATGATTTGGTCTTGGTTTAGTGCAGAGGTCTCCAAACTTGGAAATTTAAGACCTATGGACTTCAACTCCCAGAATTCCGCAGCCAGCCATGGCTTAGTGCAATACATGAACCCAACTAATGGCTAATTCCCAGTTTCAAAGGGCATGAAATCCACCAAAAGAACCTAATTCAGTTAAGGATGTTTTCAGACTGAAGGCACCTGCAATACTTATCATTTTTCTCCCTGATGGATTTCTTGTGGCAATGAGAAAATAATGGGAAGAAGCCATATGAAATCACAGCTGTGCTACAAATTTTAGATAATAATTATTCTTCCCCATGCCTATTCCAGTGAAATTCCATAAATTATATAACAAGTTTCATCTGAAAATATTCTAAAGATAGGTTACTACATTATGCTAACCCATTAATTAGTTTTGTGCAAACCCATCCATTCTGCTTTGTAAACCATGGTTTATGATTTAGCATATTTGAATCTAACATTGTGGTTTATTCCATGTATCATTGTTCATACCATGGTTTAGTGTGATGTGATGCCCTGTACTTGTTTAAAGATGCCCTCTTAATTAAATCATAGGGCATTTCTCCCAGCACAAACTACATCAGCATATATTCTCCTGGTAGTTGTTATAATTTTTTCCCCAAAAGGAATGGAGTGGAGTGAGCAGGCCACTCAGCCCTTTGATGTGTAGATATGCATATAAACATACAACCTCTGTTATCTTAGATAAAGATCCTACAGGATCCTAGAAGCACAAATCAGAAATAGGCACCACAATTTAATTACTGCATGAACTGGCTTAAGACTGGCTGGTTTTGCATCTCCCCTTCCCCATTTCAATCCCACAGCCCAGTTGGATCCTGTCTTTCGTGCAGGGTATGTATGCATCCAGGGCCATGCTGTCTTTTTAATCACAGACACTCACAAGACATCCAGTGTGAGTCAAGAAATTTATTGGACTTCTCATCCATTTGGGAAATTTACATCCAGTGAAAAGACAAATGCTTACACTTCCCTCACACCCTGCCCAAGATCACATTAAAAAAAAACTGTGCTTTTCTGAAATAATCCTTAAATACTTTTATTAGAAACAATTACCCCAACCAATCCCCCCTCCCAACCCCTATCCCCTTTGGTCTCTTTTACCAGAAGGTTTTTACCAATCAGAGAATTCTGAGCATTTTGCAAAGGGAAGGGAAATAAATAAATGTAATGTGAAGAGCAAAGATTCCTTTTCATCTACTACCACCGGGATGGGTGGGTGGGTGTTTCAGATTTGAGAATGACGGTGGAGAGGCATGAGGAGGTTTGCTGTGGGCAAAAAGAAACTTATTCTTGGTGGCTACTTAATGGGCTGTGCTGATAGGTACATAGAAGCAAAATGTTAGTTGTCAGAATTGTAGGTAGAGGAGGACCAATTGCTGGTATAAAGATGTCACTGCAGCATAACATCTTCAAGGAGAGGCTTAAACTGGGAGATCTGGACCTGGTTTTCACACATTACAATTTCCAACATGGATTTAACTTAACGTGGGAAATGCTGGGTGTACTTCAAAACTTAACCACTTCTCAAAAAATCCATTACCACTTAACCAAAAACCTGATCCAGAGAGAGAAAGAGAAAGAGAGAGAGAGAGAGCCACTAATGCTTTTCCTGTACAGCTGAAAACTATTTTCTAGTCATTTGCATTAGATGATAAGCAACCAGTTTTATTTTTCTGCATGTAAACCTAGCACTTCACTAGTTTTTTTTAAAAAAAATGCATATATGCATCTAGAACAATAATTTTGTCAACGATCATCAGTTGAGTTGATTTCAAGCATACTCTGTAGAAACATGTTCGATACATAATGCATACAATTGTCCTACAGGTGGCTTTCCACATTGCCTTGGCAAAGGAAGATCCATATTTATCAAACTAATGCAATGAAGAAAGGATTGGCTCAAATATCAGACCCTCTGCTTTGGATCACTCTCTTTGGGATGCTAAGAAGACAGGAGGTAAAGCTCCTGAGAAACATCTGCCTTCCTGCACCTTCAAAAATCAACAAAAGACTTTGGAAAAACCAAACAATCCCTTTCCCCTCCCTGACTCTTAATCTGTCCCTCCACGAGCAGAGAATTCCCAGTTCTGTTTTCTAATTTTGTTCCTCTTGGTGATTTTTCAAGACCAGCCAACATAGGTGACGTGATTAAATAATATTATTACAATAACCACTTTTTGGTGAATCCAGCTAGAGTTAACTACTTAAAGCAGGCTGAGGTCTTTTCTCCCCCTCCTGCCACCCTGTACTCTTCCTTCTATCAGTGCATATTTTTAGGTGGAGTGATTCTTTTAATTTGCATTAGTGAATGCAGAAGACAAAAGAGAGGGCTTTCATCACTGTAGGCCAATAGTTTAGATCCAAAGATGATGGTATGGTATCCTATACATCTTCCCTCTCTGTTGCCTGGTCCCTCACCATAATTGATGTGTCCTTCTTCTTTCCTTGCTCCTAGATTCAGGTGAACTGTCAGTTGGAAATAAGTATTTCCATCCTCCTTCTCACAAGGGCAAGAATCCAGGAGTGTCTCCTCTGTAGCTGCTTTGGCCTCAAAGGAACAGTGCCAGGAGGCATACAGTTCCTAAAAGGAGGTGTCTTTGGGAGAAGTCTCACAACCCCACCTTCAGCCTCACCCTGGAGCCTCCTTGCAGATACAGTCACAATCTGCAATCTAGAGTTGCAGAATTCCCCCGGCCACCTCATTCCTTCATCCTGGGTTTGAGGATTTCCACCTGTCTCACTCTTCTTTTTGCATCTAGAGGCTCTTCCACCAAAATAGCAGCATATGGGCCCATTGCTGGGCACTCTCTTCTGTAGCCAACAGCACAAAGAAGGTGGAAAGAAAAGCCAAAACCTTCCTTCTACTCTTGTGCTTGGTGTAGGTGATGGGAAGCCAAAGGTCCCACCTCCTTTCCCCCACTCATTAGGGTTTTGGCTGCTAAGCAGTCTCTCTCGAGAACCAGTGGAGGCCACTGTGTTCCTCCCT
The DNA here is from genome assembly GCF_009769535.1 of Thamnophis elegans. NCBI lineage: Eukaryota > Metazoa > Chordata > Lepidosauria > Squamata > Natricidae > Thamnophis > Thamnophis elegans. The sequence continues at coordinate 63,797,024 of NC_045541.1, read as the reverse complement.
ATTTCAGCGGCAATGGAAAACATTCACTCAGCTCTCAAACTGCACTGTGGCCAACTGGTGGAAGCTATCTGAAGCTAGTAACATTTGGCCCAGGCGGTAAAGCAGTACAGAGTACCAGTGCACACCTTCTGGCTGGGCCCAGTCACTCCCTGCCCAGTGGTGATACAGTCGCAAGGGCCAGAAAGCCCACTGAGCCAAGTGATGGTCCCGCACCAGAGCAAAACAAGAGGCCACCACTTCGTCCACCACCAGAGTCCCATGGCTGGTGAGGGGAGCATAGGCACCAATATCCATCTGCAAAGAGACCGCCGCTATCCTGGCCGGCTGCAGCCGTCCCCCCTCAGTTACCAGCACGTATTGGCCTGGCTGGACCAGGCTGGCAAAAATAATCTTCATGGGTGCAGTTGCGTTCTCCCCCACAAAAAGGAGGTGTGCTGCTGTGAGAGCCAAGCGGCGGGGTGGGTCCTGGGTCTCAATGACGTGGAATGTGGTCCGTGATGACACTGCCTTGTCCAGAAATGCCAGGAACTCACTGTAGACGAGGTGGCCTTGCGCATCCATGGCTTGGACCCGCTGCCCGGGCTTCAGGGCCCACAATGGAATCTTGGTCCCACTCTCTAGAGTTGTCAGCGCTCGGGCTGGAAAACATCCTCCCGTCTTTGCTGCTGCTGAATGCTCTGAAGAAAAAGAAAGAAAGAGTGGCAGTCTGGTTATTAGAAAGTGGGGGACTGAAAGGCAGACATAAAAACTCATGGGAGATGGGGTGGGGTGGGAGGGTCTCCAGGCTCCATGTAGATTGGATAAATAGGACCAATATATAAATAAATTTCTTGCTGCTGTGGTAGAGGGGAAAGCTGTTCTCCATGGTTATCCAATTAAACAGTTTTGAAGCGTCTGCAGGAGATTGGTCAGGAAGAAATATAGACACAGAAATAACACAGACGGTGGAGAACATCGAGAAGAGATGTGGTTTTCCAGCTGTAATCTGGCCAGGAAGAAATATAGATTCTGGAATTATAGAGCCGACTCCATACACCTTTTGGAACTTTAACACTGTTTATATATAATAGCAGACAATTCTCTGGGTGGATGAGTTGCAAATGTTTTTTTAAGGGGTTTTATGGAGAGGGGGAAATGTACTTTATACATTTAATTAAGCAACTATTATATCTGTTTTTGTGGAGAAGATAGATTGGCTTTGGAGACTTGATTTGTTGTATTTAATCGATCAGCAATTGATAAGAGTTGGTATAAAGAAGCAAATGTGGATATTTGAACCAGCATCAAATAAGGTTAATATTTGGGATGATTGGAGACTGAAGCCATGATAAATATTTTATGAGTTGATCATAATAACAGCTTGTTAACAGAGGGTTTTAGAATTTCCACTTTGTTTTTTTTTTATTACTGTTTACCATTTCTATTATTCTTTTACTTTTACATAATAAATTTATTATTATTGATTTTCCTGTTAACCAGATTGTTATTAATATAGTTCATAAATAACAGGCTAATAATTTGTAAGTACATTTACTTACTTTAGTTTAACTGTTTGAAATTCTTTTAGCCTGTTACGCTAGGAGTAAGAAACCAACATTGCTGTATTATACTAATCATCATTCGATTAGGGTTGATGTTAAGTGTTAGTTTCTTTAAGACACTTTTTTTATTAATGTCTTTTTCCTTGTGTTTTTTCTTTTGTTGTTTTTAAACATTTTGGTTTTTGTATTTTAGTCTTTTTTGAATAAACTAAAATTTTCTATTTAAAAAAAACAGTTTTTGAAGCAAAGCATGAAGGTTGGGTTTGTTTCTTAGTCTGGAATGATTGACATATCCAAAGTTCCACCTGGATGATGCTGTACGAAAGGGAATCAGTTAATAGTTATGCAAAAGAGGGAAACTCCTTTTGCACAATTTAAGAGACAGGGATGCAATCCACTTCAGCCATTCTAACTTCAATGCTGCTAATGAGTATAATATTAATCTGTACCAATTTAAAAAAAGTTAATTGCTCCCAAACTTCCCAAAGAATTTTAGAACATGTTCTTTGTTCATTATACTTGAAAGCAACTTTTATTCCTACTCCTCCCAATTAGTTTTCTGGGGGGGGGGGGTTCTTATGGCAATAACAGGTTCAAGGGAACAAGAGTGCTCTCTTTTAACAAATGTGAGGAAGAGAGAATTTTAGCAAGTACAACTTGTATGACAGGGCCCATCACTGATATTCTGAGTCCAGATCTCTCTGGCAAGCACTCTGCATCACTTCTCCAAATTAATCATTGTGCAAATATACTCAAAGTATCCCCCCACAAGGAATAAAGAAGAAGAGTGAAGAACCACTTCTCTGGCCCATAGAAACCCAGTGACAAGATAAAGAAATCCATCCTTTCCCCAGAAAGTCGACAAACTTATTGTTCTCCAAATACTCGGACAATGAAATGCATCCTTACTTGCCTTTGTCTCTTAAAGGTCTGTATTGCTGTAGGAGGGAGAATAGGAAAAGGACAGACCAGACAGCAAGCCATGGTCTGTATTTCCTAGCTAGCAACAATTGCACTCCAGACATAGTTCTTCAAGTCCTGGAGTAAAAGAGGAAATCTCCTTTTTCTCTGCAAGCACCTCTTCATTCTCAGAGAAGAGATCAGAGAGATGTATGTACTGATTTGTCCTATTTACTACACAGAAATAAATGATGGCATAAAAGAACAGCATATAGCAGGTATAATTCAATCCAGAGGTAGTATTCAGCCAGTTCTCTCTGGTTCGGGCAAACCGGTAGTGGCGGCTACAGGAGGCTACGTCCACCTGCCCCGACGTAATGCCCATGTGCAGAAGTGCACTCACATTTGCAAACTGGTAGGGAAGGTAAGTGAATCCCACCTCTGATCCAATTGTATTTTTTCTGCATAACTTTGTTGTTCAAACTTAAACATGATTGTTTTTCCTTTGTGCCAAGACCAATCTGCCTTCTTTAGACAAGCCTTGGTATATCTCACTGGTATTCTGCACACAGCTGCTACAAGAAAAAGACTGTTCTGCAATTATTTGATCTTATTTGACCATAGATGGAACAGAGAAATATATATAGATGTGTAATTCAGGAATCCCAATGTTCTCCATATGGGACATTACAGACAGCTGAACACTAGCAGCTGATGAATGCTATTCATAACAGTAACCATGGATGAGAAATGTATGTATGTATGTATATGTATTTGTATTTGTATATGTGTATGTGTATGTATGTATATTGCCTGTAATAAATTGACATTCATTTGAAAGTAGATTGATTTAAGCTTAAATTGGCAATAACTCTTCTATGTATGTGGAAAATTTTCCAAGTTTGTTCTAGCAGTTCATTGTATTAGGAAAATGAGTTTCATTACCAGAACCAAGCACACGTCGTGCTACAAAGAATATTAAAGCAATTAAACTGTTCAGTTTTGTTTTTCAATATTGCATAGATAATTACAGAGTCCAAGCAAGAAAAGAGATGGAGAGATAGATAGGCCGTATTACAGAATTGATAACAGATGTTTTGCAGCTGTTATCAGGCCAGATATCCAGGATACACACAGCATTACCAGTCACGTAAAAGTTATCTGATTAAACATAAAAAACTAATGTCATTCAGCCCATTCCTTATCATTATAGTTTCTATACAACCCTTCTAAACAGCTCATGACTAAGGTATCCTATCTGCACTGCCCACTAGGTTTTCTAACCTCCATCTGCCTGAGATCTTGGATGAAGACCTCTTTTAAGATTGTCTGTTCTCACTACCAGCAGAAACTGGATTCTCTCTCTTCAGTGACCAGTTCTTTATCCCTGCAAAAGTCTTCTCCTCCAGTTGTCCACTATCATGAGAATTTTTCTGTCTTTGCATAATTTGTAATGTTGGAACATCCATTGAGAAATGTGAGCATCCAGAAACAGGCAGAGTATTCCAGCAGTGTGCATGGCATTAATAAGATAAAACAAAATTGCTTTGCTATTTTTGCCCACAGACCTTAGAGGAAGTATTTTAAATATATGATCTGGGGAAATGATCTGGCAGTGATCTACCAGCAGTCCAGGATCCCAGCTTGGCAACAGACAGGCCACGGTATCCAGTGCAACAACTCAAGTTATGAATATATCCAGAGAGTTCTGCTGATATCAAGGCTTTGGATACCCAAAATCCAAGGGGGAGAAGCTGTTGGACAACATTTCTTGACACTTGGCTGGCAAAGCTCCATCCAGTGGTCTACAAGGCATCATTGTCCATCCTAATACCAGAAGGGAGGGGCTGGGCTCCACTCTGCCTGAGCCAGTCTCTTTCTCCAGCGCTGTTCACTCCAGATAGACTTGCAGTCAATTGATGGAGATTTGGCTGCTGGGCCAAGCACTGTAAGGATCAGGCCCGGGCAAAGGCACTTCATTCCCACCAACGACAGAGCCTGTGGGTCTGGAAAGGGCCGGAGAGACACCCGCAGGTCATGCTAATGGTCAAAGGACAGGAACAAGAGGCCACAGTCAAAGCATGGTACTCCGGCCACCAGGGGGAACCCCACAGCACATAATCCCAACAGACAACATAGGGTTTAGGACTGGGCCATGGTTCAGAGATGCCTTCTACTGGACAGAATCTATTATTCTGGTCTTACATCATACACACACAAAAATACTAGCTGCTTGGTGGAGAGCAAGTGAGGTAAGAGAAACAACCTTTTGTAAAACCACCTTTCCTACAGCATTAGCATAAGCACCTGAACACAGGTGGGAGCTCTTACTCTGGCCCAGGGGAGAAGACCCTGAGGGAGGGAGGGAGCCATGCCAAACAAAGATTGTCTAAATCCTCATACAAAGCCAGGCTTACATCCTATACTGCCTTACCATAAACTGAAATGGTATAGCATTTCTTGTTAGATATCCCACCTCACCTATTGTATTGCTCTGGGAAAGAAAAAGTCCTTGGTCCAGAATCAAGGAATTTCTTCCCATCATTTCCATCGGCAGTCTCAATGCCATCAGCTATGAGGACAGAGTCCTTGTAAACTACACACAGCAGATGTGTGGGATCACACTGGTGATGCTGATGCAGCAACAAAGGCAAAAGGGGAATGTGGTAAGCACCATCCATTCCTTCAGCCCAAAATTCTACAAACCTATCAGATTCTTCTATCTTTCTTATCTTTGTATCTCCCGCTTCCTCCAAGACCCCATTATCTCCACCGTTGCCTTTTATGCTGTTCTCGAAATAGGGCCTCACCTGATTTAACAGAACAGTGAATGTGAGCCTTGGATTCATAGTAAACCCAGTCAAAACCAGCCTCCACAGCCAGGCGTGCGAGCATCCCGTATTTGTTGCGGTCCCGGTCAGAGGTGGTGATGTCAACTGCACGGCCTTCATAGTGCAGGGACTCCTCAGAGTGGTGTCCATCTTCATCCCAACCTTCTGTCACCCGGAGCTTCACCCCTGGCCACTGGTTCATCACTGAAATGGCTAGGGAGTTTAGGCGGTCCTTACAACGCTGTGGGAGAAGAACAGCAAAAGAAGAAGAGATCAGCAGCGCAGTTCGCACAGTCTGGAGGAAGCATTATTCCATAGCCATCCTTCATAGTCCTCCGACTCCGTCTAAGCCTGACTCACATCCTGTCAGTACATATGCAAGGCTCTAATGAAGCAAAAGGGAGTTTGTTTACAAAAGCTTGCTTTTAAAATCTAAATATCCTTGAATATTGGGGGGGGGGGAGTGCAATCCTTCTTTTTCAGTATTTATTTCTATACTTTTTTTAAAAAAACCCACATAATGGAATAATAAGAAAAAAATATGATCCCATGCCAACCATCTAAAGCATGGCTGGCTGGGGAATTCTGGAAGTTGAAGTCCGTGTATCTTAAAATTGCCAAGGTTGGGAAACCCCAATTTAAGAGAATACAGTAATCAGAATATGACATTTCGCATTCACAACTGAAAGTATTATAGTCTCTTCTATCAGCCCACAGTGTTTCCATCTCATTCTATTCCCTATTTAATCTAGGCCCTTACTCACATTAAATTAGTTTTTATTCAGAAATATGTTAATATAACTTAAAATGCTGAGATCTTCATTTTGCCCAGATAAGAACTGTATTCAGTGTACCAGCTGTAAATAACTATCACAAATTCAATTGTCTTGCTGGCAAAATGGAAACTCCCCCCCCCCTTCATAAAGGTTGACAGCAGCCCAGAATCGCATCAGAATGTTGGTCATACACGAGAAGAGGTTATACCACAAAGTCCACTCTGTGCAGTTGCAACTTGATGGCTGATGTGCGTATGTAGTTCAGCTTTTGCCTGATACTGTGATGATTTTGCCTTCTCCCCCAAGCAGAAATTATGATTGCTCTCAGTTAGCCGTGGAAGAATCACCATTTCTGGATGGGAGTAACTTGAGAAAGTTACATTGCAGAACACCAAATTACAACCTGACATATGCTATGTAACATTTCAAGACAGCAGAATAGGGAAGACTACAGTACTCTGAATCCTACAGATTCATTTCTAGAACTGTATACAGCTTAGAGTTTAAACTGATCCAGTTTAAAATAAGGTAAAACTTCATATAAAGACATTTGAGTAAACTGCACAAATAGGTCCATATAGGGGTTTTGGGGGTGGCTGGAAGGGGGGGGGCATTACAGATATGCCATTGCTTTCTTCCAGGATGCTGCTTGGTTTTTTACCTTCCTGATGTAGCTGACAGCCTTGGGATTTTGCTGTATCCAAGTATTAATTAGTCCAACACCCATCCCATTTATTTTTTTCCAATTCAGCCAAGGTCAGTTAAGTGCAGCCACTTGCTATGGGGTAATTCTCCATTTGTGGAAGGAAGAGGGAATGGCCTTGATGGGCAAGAGAGAGAGCTGCTACCAAGGCAACAGTCAGATTAAAGGGGTCCTGAGCCCAGGTCAAGAAGGTAAGGTGGGTAAATGATTCAGCCCCCTCCCTAGTTCATACAAAGATGAAGGGAAGGGATGGAGAGGAGAAGCACATTCAAATTTGCAAAGTCCTGTTGTTATTATGGCTGTTCCAATGAAAGTAGTTTAAGATCTCATATGGCTTTGGCTTCTCAGTCTATCTCATCTATCCATTAGCTCATTAACCTATTTAAAAATTCACTGTTAAATAATAATTTTACAAATACTTTCTATGAAAATGTGAATTTCCAAATGAACAAAATGACTGAATTTGCTGCAGCAAAAAGATCTGTTGCTCCCGAAAGACTGACATATCTTTGATTGGAATTATATTCTGGAATTGCATTCATCACACGCCTGATATGTAACCCTAAATTACAAGACATTGAGCACACAAATTGTGTTGGTGGGAGTGAATAGCAGAGAGGAGCAAGGCCAGGAAGAAGAAAAAATGTGACAGTGATAATAATACACTTGCAACATAATTACTGTGCCTAGGAACAAATCAGTATTGGTTCTAACAAAACACTAATTAACTTATGTGTTGTTAAAAATGTGTAATTCCAATTCAAGCCAGAGAGGATAGAACAGAATTTTCTGATTAACTTTTGCTTATTTTCTACATGAGGGAATCTTTTCAAACAATGCTGGCCTTAAGGGTCTTGTAAATCCAAATTTCTTATGTCATATTTCTAAATATATTTTAGATCATTCCCATATAAATTTCAAAATGTATAAATTTATTTGCTGTGGGGAGCAGGGGGTTCAGGTAAGTGGAATTAATGCACCAATTAATCCGTACACTATTTGTCCACAAATATTTCTTCAGCATCTCTAATACTTTCTTTCTCACGGGTGGTAAAACACTGAGTTTAAAACATTTCAATATCAAAAATTTGTCCTGAGTCAAACTTGAAACTGCAACCATCTTCCAAAAGTTTGTTCTACAATTGTTTTGTTTGTTCCCAGAGCTTCAGGTTCTATTATTGGCTTGGTATAAAATCCCCGCCCCCCCCATACACACCAGCATAGCCAGCATAGCCAGTAAGTATCAGGGACTGGTTCCTGATAGTGCTCTCAGCCAAAACTGAGTGGAATGAGAAAGCAGCAGTTGCTTAAGTACATATATCAAAATCTAAGGGATTGTCGATGTTGCTTCAATTTACCGTATATACTCGAGTATAGGCCGACCCGAATATAAGCCGAGGCACCTAATTTTACCACAAAAAACTGGAAAAGTTATTGACTCGAGTATAAGCCTAGGGTGGGAAATGCAGCAGCTACCGGTAAATTTCAAAAATAAAAATAGATACCAATAATGTTTTTGAATATTTATTTCAAAGAAAAACAGTAAACTAGTGGTGTATTCAATGAAATACTTCACTCACCTCATGATGCTGATGTCCCGCTGTGATGATGATGTCCCGTGCAGCCGCGGGAGCGATGTCCCGCCTCCTATGACACACGGCACAGTGATTCCTATCATTGGATCACTGTACCAGAGGAGGTGGGACATCGCTATGTGGCTGCTTGCCATAACAAGGAGGAGGTGGGACATCGTTGCAGAGCGGCAGGAGGGGGAGGAAGGGTAATCGTAAGACAGCCCTGCATTACATTAGAACGTGAGGAGGGGGGATGGTGCGGTGCGCGCTGCGCGGCAAACTGACACAGAGGGAGGGGAAACTCACAGGGGCACTGGGCCATTCACGAGTGTCACCCAGCGGCATGGCCCCGCCCCTTTTTCTCCTCCATTTCGGGCAAATTTTTCACTGACTCGAGTATAAGCCGAGGCGGCTTTTTTCAGCCCAAAAAGTGGGCTGAAAAACTAGGCTTATACTCGAGTATATACAGTAAGCAAAGCTGATCACACAAGCCTTTGGCCAATAATAGGCTAAGATGGTTCCCAGTTCCATTCTAAAACCAATATTAGGAAAACTGTAGCAAAAAGAAAATATGAGAATTGAGACAACAAATGGGTGCAGATACTGTTCAGAGAATCTTTCCTACTGACCACTGCTGAGGGACAACAGAAAAGATGGTGACTGGATTTAATCCTCATTTTAAAAAGCAACTGCAGACTTTTGGGATGTGTCTTCTGGGCAAAATGCAAAACCATTCTCAGCTTCAACTTGGACATCTTTTTTAGCTAATGGCATTAGCAAAACCAGACTGCATTTTCTTCCTTGTTGGAAATTGGAATGGTGAAAACTCGACCAAAAGAGCATAAGGGAAATGAAGGAAAGGACATAAAACGCAGCTCTTTCCCCCTCCCCTTTGGTTTTATCTCATTATCAGACAGTATCAGTATTGGTGGGGACCTAATAACCCATCAAGTGCCGCTACCATACAATCACCATGTCCCCAATCAGCCTATCTAGTGATAAGAGATAATCAAAGTTGTAATTTAACTATCCCAAGAGGGCCACAATTTCCCCAACTGTTTACAGGCTCTTTTAGACCAAGACTTTGCAAATTCATGTGCCCTTGGGATCTGTTTTTTATTAGAATCAGGAAGCCCGCTCAACATAAAGTAAAGGTAGAGGAGTCTGCTAGTCTTTACTGACCATAGGGGGCGGTGTTCATCTCCATTTCAAAGCCATTGAATCTGTGCTATCTGGAGACATTTCTGTGGTCATGTGGCTCCAGCATGACATTATGAACTATTGTTACCTTCCCACCAAAGTGGTACCTATTCACCTACTTGCATTTGCATGCTTTCGAACTGTTGTGTTGGCAGGAGCTGGGGCCAGGACGGGAGCTCACCCTGTCACATTGCACTCAGGTCTCAAATTCAGGCTGCTGGTTTAACAGCCAACAAGCCCAGCCTCTTAACTGCTGAGCCACTGTGCTGCTCACTCGTCAAAGCTACTTGAAAAATAGGGGGATGCTAATTGGTCAGCTATTCTTTGCATTTCAGGAGTCACACTCTGGAGATGTGAATCAAAATATTCACTTAAGGTACTAGTGTAGAAATCTATACCGGTACATAAAACTCTCAGTCTGAGAATTGCTGAGTTACATATGACTTGGGCAAAGGCGCTTGATTTTTCTATTTCCCAGATGACTTACACCTGAGCAAAAAGATAAGTGATTACAGATAGTCATTGACTTACAACAACACTGAAAAAAGTAACATGACCATTTCCCACACATGACCATTGCAGCAACCCCATGGTCACGTGATTTACATTTGAATGCTTGACAGCTGTCTCACATTTATGATGGTTGCAGTGTCCCAGGGTCATGTAATCACCTTCTGACAAACAAAGTCAATGGGGAAAGCAGATTCACTTAACCTCCAAGTTACTAATTTAACAACTTTATGATTCACTTAACAAATGTGGCAAGAAAATCGTAAAATGGGGCAAAACTTAACAAATTTCTCATTTAGCAACCTACATTTTGGGCTCCATTGTGGCCATAAGTTAAGGACTACCTGTATAATGCCAGTTACAGCAAAAAGGATTTGTTGTTTTTTTAAAATGCACTTGATGTCATTGCTAAAAAAAATCACCAGGGGTTAGAATTGCTTCCTGATCTATTGCAAATCACACTGAGTGATCTTCCACTAGGTCATTTCTACACAATTCTGCAATAGGCTGAAAGAATTCTGGAAATGTATAGCTCTTAACTTCAGCAAAATTCCAGGGCCACCTGGTTTCAGGAGGACCCATCATCACAATTCACCTCAACTTTTTTACAGCTTCTTCTACATGTTTTAGTGGCTTTTTATTTGCTTTCAGAGCTACAGTGGGGTTGGGGCGATTATTCTGTAAGAGTTCAGTTTTTTTCTCAAAACAGTTTTGTGGCAGATCTGAAGCTCCCTTAAAGGGTGGCATTGTATTTGTTGTTGTTTTTAATTCACCAGGTTGCTGTGGTTGTCACATTTTTTTTCTTGGGTGCCACAAAGTCTGGGTGTAGACTTGTGTCCTGTACAAATAAGAGTGGGTCACTGTTCACTTTTGAAAATGTAACACACAGTTATACAGGCAATTGTTTGTTAAAGGCACTGTTTCTTCTCATTTTGTTTTATTTTGCAAAGTTGAGTATACTTTGCATACCAGCCTGTATCATTTCTTCAGAATCTCAGGAATCCTATTCTGATATCAAGAAGTGACACATAATGTGTATAAGGAATGTTATGTAACAGGCTTTCTTATTTCTACCCAGACCACCAACCCTTAACCTCGCTTATGTACTGTCTCACTTCTTTGCATTATCCCAGGGGTTTTCAAATACTTTTTCCTTCCATTCAGTCACGTCTGATTCTCACAGACTGCCCAGACAAATCTCTGCAGTTTTCTTGGCCAGGTTTTTCAGAAGTGGGTTTGCCATTGCTGCTTTCTTAGAACTGACAGAAAGTGATTGGCCTAAGGTCCAGAGGTGAGTTTCTACCTGTTCGGACTGGTTCAGTCGAGTAGGTAGCAACTCGGCCGGCCACATCCCTGAGCCCGTTCTATCGGTGGCACCATAGGCACCACCATCTTGTTTTTTGTGCATCAAGTGCATCCCTGAGTGAACCAGCAGTAACAGAAGCTGGACCCCACCCCTGCTAAGGTTCCACCAGCTGCCTTTGTGTGCCCCAGGCAGAAATTAGAACCCATAGCTTCCCTATTTGTAGCTTTGTTCCTTAATCGCTACACCACACTAGCTCTCTTTCAAACACATCAGAACCCTAAAATAATAGCTGAATTGAAACTGATGAATTTGTGATTTCCTTAGGATAAGGATTGGGCAAGAAATAATAATATATTATTATTCCTTCCTTTTAATCTGTATCTCAATACAATAATGATAAAAACAAGTAACTTCAGAACAGCCACTGTAGAACATTCTGACTTTGCTGTTGGCTTTGCCAGACCAAGCAGGGTGAGTTCTGACAGTGATGAAGCTTTGCATGCTCAAGCCATCAAGCTTGCTTAGGCAAAGCTGGTGTACTACCATGTTGTGCTGCAGGCTTTCCCCCTATGCTTTACATACACCAACTAAAGGCTGGCTTGTCCAGGCAGAGTGGGAATGAGTTCTGGCAGCAGTACTGCTTCCTACCTACAAATGCAGAGGCATCAGCAACTTCTACCACTTTAGTCAAAACGAGGAAAGGGGCATTGTGCCATTGGGATGTAAGCTCTTCCCCTTTTGCAGATACGCGTGGTGCCATAATTCACATAAAAAGAGCCACAATTTGTGTCATATTGTCTCAGCACTGAGAACATTGTGTCAGCCCTTCCAAACACTCAGCTATCTCTGTACAAGCCCCCAAAGTATTTGTGATGGTCCTCAAATTGTCCGACTTTCCCTTGCTCTTAAGTGGGTAATAAAATACAATAAAGCAGCAGTTCTTGATCTTTTCTCCACCACAGACCCCTTTTAAATACTTTTTGTGATCACGGACCATGGCCACGGACCACCAAGACTTAAATCAAGATTTAAATCATAACATTTCTTCAAACCTTTGTGGACCCCCTGTGATGACATTATGCCCCTCCCAGGGGTTCATGGACCACAGGTTGAGAACCACTGCAGGAAAGAACCTCTATTTATTCTGTTTCCTGAAACTCACTAGAAACAAGTGGAGGATTGTGAAATATGTTTCTTGTGAATGGAGCAAAAGGTCATCTTAAAATTGGGATTCCCTACCCAGATTAATCAGGGGCTCTCATTCAGCTCCCAGTGGGACATGCCAGTAAAACACCAGATATTCAAATGTTGCTGCATTTCCCCAAAATCTGAGACAGAACTATGTGGAAACAGCTCCCATGTAAATAGAAAGGTTAAGAAGGAGATCCCAACTGATCACAAAGGACAGTAAGACAGCCGGGCGCCCATCTCTGACCTTGGAATGCGGCCAAACTGTCTACAAGGGCAAAAGACTTGGGCCTCCCACTTCTGAGGTCACTTTTGCATCAGCCTTGAGAAAAGGGGGGAGCTACCATAGCTGAATTCTCCCCACGTTCAGAGGAAAGGTTATATTGTCAGAGATGGCCTTTGTCCCCAGGAGAGCAGGGCAGGAGAGGCACAAAGGGCTGTTCCAGTTTCTACAACCAGACTCTCTTGTTTATTCTGGGCCTCAAGAGATAAGACGAGATAGGAGGATACAAAAACCCATGCAAAAGAGAAATGTTTATCCTTATTAAATGCCTATCAGGAGGACAGGTGAATTGAAGCTTCCAAGTTAGGTCCCTAAACTACCTTCTCCTGGCTCATAAATCCTCCTGTGATAACAGGTAACAAAAATTACTGCCTTAATTCAGCCCTGAAACATAAATGTTATTGGGCTTTATGGATTTCTTGCAGAACAAAAGTGGAGATGGTGCTGCTCCTTACCTCTACAGGTGCTAAAAGTCACACCTTCTTAAGATACTGCCCAGGTTCATACAGAATGTTAAGTCATAATATATTTGATTTGGCTTAAGAGTACCCATGTGGTGCATTAAATGCAATGTGTGAATCCAACTCAGCTCTTTAACAAGACCCATTGCATAATCCCTTGGAAATCTTTCTACTCATCCCTTTGTGACAGAAGCCAACATGGTGTCAACACCACAGACAATAAGTGATGGGCACCTATACATATGTACTACTCACAGCTGTTTCCTTTCCACAACATCACATTATGAAACCATCTTGTTTGTGCTATTATTCCAGATCAGGGATACATTGAAGCGTTGCCCATAAGGATTTCAGAGAAAACGTTTGCTGCCTAGAAAAATCACATGCGCAGCTCAGAACTATTGTAATTTGTATCTTGGTTAATTCCTATTACAGCCAGCAGGGGTCAATGGAGAGCTGCAAAGGAAAAGCCAGTGGTTCCTAGCCAGGGTCTCTAAAGCCTGCTCCCAGGGTATGATCCCGGGGAGTCTTAAACCCCCTGGACAGCCAGCCATGTTGGAGGAACAGAGGATAAGAGCCCTCACACCAGATTTGCTGGGATCTGCTGAACCACATGCATTTCAGTTCGGGCCAAGTTAGCTGCTCTAGATCTCCACAGCTCACTTCGTTTTGCCCCATCTTAGAAGTGCCTTGTCTTTACCGGGAAGGGGGGACAAGTAGGATTTTCCCATTGTAGGATGCCAAGCACTTGAAAAAAATGCAAATCATTTTTGCCCCTCCTCACAACTCAACAAATAATCATAGTTGCCAGAAAGAAATAGTAGCCCCCATCCCTCGCACTGTAGCTGCCTTAGGTACAGGGAAATCCTGCTGTTGGGTAGAGGGAGGCAGCTGCTTCAAGCGGTAGATGCTAGAAGAGAAGACAGTGGGAGACCTATTTAGAGATGGGTGGGGCAGGAGTGTCTTTATTCCTTATTTCTTTTACTGTTCCAAATCTTGTGCTAGCAATAAAATGACTTAAATAAATTAAATAATTACTGTACATAAATCCATAGTCCATTAGTCTGTAGCTCAATGTCAATGGTATTCAAGATGGGGCTAAATAAAAGGCTCTGGACCAGATATGGCCCATCGGTTGCCCAATCTGGGGCTGCCACCTGCTTTAGGCAAAAAAGTAAAATCCTATCAATTGTTGTCTCTGCAGCATGCTAGTTCTCACCAAATGCATTTTTCACCAAAAGTTACACTGCAGACACATGTTGGCATACCAAATTAGCTTCTCTACCAGTCCTCCTAGTCCCATGATGGCAAACCTATGGCATGTGTGCCACAGATGATACATGGAGCCATATCTGCCAGCACACAAGCTGTCAGTTCCAGATGATTTTCAGCCTTCCAGAGGGCCGGGGGAGACCGTTTTCACCCTCCCCATGCTTCAGGAAAGCCTCCGGAGCCTGGGGAGGCCCATTGGGCCCATTTCCCACCCTCCCATGGGAGGGGGGGGTGCACACATAAGCATGTGGGGGTGTGCTTTGTATTATGGGTGCCAGCACTTGCATGCACTATCGCGCACACGGGCTTCCATTTTTGGCACCCAACAACAAAAAGATTACCCATCAGTGTCCTAGTCCTAGCTAAAATCTGTATTCTCTTGGGTTCTGAAAGCAACTCTTGTAGGAGCATTGATGGATTCAAGAGGGATCAGCCAAGGTGGACCATCTGGAAGAACCTCTGCTTCATTCAAGCAGGAACTCTTTGCCTTGAGCTGAGCCAGCTTGTGTTCTGGATGCTCAGACTCAATTTCTTTCCCCTGCCAATCCGGAGGAGAGGAAGCAAAGACCCTAACAGCAGATCACCGCACACTGGCATGGCTTGGGCCAGCTTTAGTGTTTGCAGGCCACACAAAAGGATGTTGGGGTTTGGCTTGGAAAGCCAATAGGCAAAGGAAGCCAGGCAGGGTGGGGAAGAGGTGAGGCAACCATGCCTAGGCCTTATCTGAGCTCAGGCACCACGAGCAAACAGAGACAGAAATTCTTGAAAAAGATGGAGTGATAAGAGCAGGTGGGTGGGACCCCTGTTGCCCAGGGATATGTAGACCCTTGGACTTGACGAAACTCCATCTGCAGGGGAAAGCCAAGGAGGAGCTGGGTCCCCACCCAGACTGCTCAGGAGCTGTCCCTTTGAACCCCATCTCAGTCCAGCCCAGATTCAATCCAGCAGGTCCCTTCCCCTGGAATTGCTAAGGAAGCAGAGGAGAGCTACAGTACTCAGACCACTGTCTTGATATGCAGTTTTTTAATATGCTTGTGGTTTGGTAAAAAAGAAAAAAAACAACCCCATTAGCACCCACATGTGTGGTATTTTGTACATCGCACAGCCCAAGCTTGGAAAATAATTCAGAGGGAATAACACTGGGTCCATAGGAGAAATCCAAATTTGCAGACTGAAAAAGACTCCATGCTATCCAGGATCATCAGGTGCTGCATCAGTTGGGAGAGGCGTGTGTGGGTCGCTGCTCTGAGCATCACTGCCCACTGTAGGGTTCCCGGACAAACAAATTGAGATTTGCTGAGTGGTAGTGTTCATCCCTCATTGGAAGGTTATCCCTCAAATGGAAAGCTAGAGAAATCCCAATTCCCAGGGTACACCCCAGAATTGCGTAGTTATGGAGGTGGGCATCTGGTCTCCATCCTGCTTACATCTCAGAATATGTAGCCTGAGCTCTGAAATAAATAGCTTTGCCTGTCGTGCCCAAAGCGTAGCAGCCTGGTCTTGATTTCCCCTCTCTGAACCTTGTCCTTCCTTAAGCCACCCTGATGCCCACAAAGGCAGGTGAGGCTACCGACTCAGCAGGCCTCCAGTTCCATCACAGGGGCTGCCCTGGACCATGATCCTGCCTGGCAGGCAGAGGTAAGTCCTACCCCCCCTCTCATGGTGCAAAGCATCTTATCTGCATTCCTGGATCCCACAGGCATTCCCCCCCCCCTTATACCAGAGAGCCCTACATAACTTTTGCCCCCACACCACCCATCCCCTCCCCTGCTGTCGCCACCCTGGTTTCCTGCTCCAATGGGGCAAGACTTGTGGAATTTACAAGAGGGAATCGTCCCCTGTGTAAGCATCTCAGTCATGCTTATGTCAACATCTTCACAGCCCCACTGCTGCTCGGCACTCACCTTGCTCAAACACACTCCCAGCAACCCTGGCCCGCGGGGAGAAGGGGGAAACTGAGGCATGGGGGAGGGGGGAGAGGAGAACTCAGCTTGTTCATTGAAAATCAATCCTGCATTTAGGAGGGGGGGAGTTAGCAGCGGCTCTGGGTTTCAAACTGCAGGAAAGGTCCTATTTTGCTTGTTCTGTACACCCATTCAATGAACCCAGGTCATCCCTATCTCCCTTCCAGGTTCTTCCTAGCCCCACGATAAGGGTATAGCAAGGTCCTCAAATAAATCTCACTGGCTTTTGCTGCTTTTAGTATGTTTTTAATGTTTTACTATTCCTCTGCAAACTGCCCTAGGAATTTAACTGAAGGACAGGGTGAAAATCTTGATAAATGATTAATTAAGGCTGCAGTCGTAGGCATACTTCCTAGGTAGTATGAAAGTAGTGCATTTGAAACTAGCAGGCCTTATTTTTGTGTAGATCCAGGGGACTCTGCTGAAAGTAACTACAACACAGGCTGTTAAAAATAGCTTTTTTCCAGTTTAATCTTAAACCTATCTACCTTCTCTCTCTCTCTCTCTCTCTCTCTCTCTCTCTCTCTCTCTCACACACACACACACACACACACACACACACACACACACACAAACACAAATATACCTAGCTATGAACCACGGCTCACATTCAGTGATATAGTTAGATAACGAATGGAGACAAGTGTCCCAGGATAATGTTGCAGGATCTAATCTGGGTCAGTCACCGGGACCAGAGGTTTTGTCTTCTGAGATTTTGGACTCGTGCTGCAGCCCAGAGGTGTGTTGCAAATCCCAGCGCTACCGGTTTTCTTGCGTGGTGCTTCTGCGCATGTGCAGAAGCGTCTGGGCAGGTGGGCGGAGCCTCCTGCTGCCGCCACTACCGGTTCACCTGAACCGGGAGCAACCCACCTCTGCTGCAGCCCATCTTCAGGGAACCTCTCTCTTAGCAGAATGTGTTACTGTTAGATAGAAATTCCTTGAAGATGGGCTCCAGCATAAGTCCGAAAGACAAAACCTCTGGTCCCAGTGAATGACTCAGATTGGATCCTGCAAAGTTGGGTAATTTTACACTTTTATTTATTTCTTCTTTTGCCCCCTTTCTTCCCTTTGATATATTAATATATGTGTATTTTGCTTGTTAGATAATATGGTGCATCAATCCTGAGGCAGCTCAGAGCTGCTCCTGAAAGTAGCCTGAATGTTTTTCTCTTGATGGCACTGCTGCTTGTTCCCCCCTGCTCCAAATCTTTTGAAGCTCACCACTTCTTTGCAAAGCAGGAAAGGGGAGAGAGGAGATTTCATTTTATTATTTTATTCCCATCCACCTACATTTTGCAGCATATGTATATAAACTCACACGTACATAAATAAAATAAAAAATGCGTATTTTTAGAAAAGTAAAAAAAGAATAATCCTGGCTCTTAATCACTGAAAACCATCTCATCCAACCAGGGTTGCTCACTCCACCCTCCCTTCCACCCTCCCTCCATTTCTCTCTCTCTCTCTCTCTCTCTCTCTCTCTCTCTCTCTCTCTTTCAGTAGGCAATGTTTGTTTTGGGACATTTTCAAAGGTGAGGCTTTCATCAATTTGTTTTCCATTTTCTGTATCTAGAAGGTAAATTTGAAATTCCTCCAATGGCCATGCTGGCTGGGGAATTACAAGAGTGCCAGGCTCCCAGAAGGATACCACATTAGGGTGGGCGGACGAGGAGATGAATTATTAGTTTAAAAAGGGATAACCTGCTTTCTTTATCTCATTAATAACCACTAATGGCACATTTTATTTACCTACTTTGGAGACGTCAGATGTAAAAACACTTTCTTTGAGCTGCAGAGCAAGTAGCCTAATAGTCACAAAAGCAGGATTCCAGCAGGAATTTCTCAGTGTTAGTGATATATATTCATGTAAGGTTGTCATTCTCACCTCTCACCTCCAATTCTATGGCTAGGAATTTCCTGGACTAGGAAAATTCAGTGTCCATCATTCTGTTTTCCAGAATCAGAGGTGCCCACAGCTACTGCTTTGTCCAGGTAAAAAGTTCTAACAAAGTGGCTCAAGCAGCTTAAATTATTTCCAGTTTTACTGCTGATTGTTGTGGAACCCAGTTGGAAGTGCTGGATTTTATCTATCCAGGACTCAACTTTTAGCCAGGTTGTGAATAGCTTTGGTCCTATTTTCCTCTTGGTAGGATAGTAGAATGAGACCCTGCCCGCAAAAACCATCTACTCCTGGAAATCTTGTATGTCTCTTCCCCACATCCCCATCAACCAAGACTGTCAAAACATCCCATTTAGGAGCACTTTTAATCAATAAAACTTAGCCACTTTCTTGATACTTACTAGTGTGGAGAGAAGAATTGATCACAGCTGAACCTTTCTCCATAAACTGGCACTAATAGTAAGTTTCTTCCACATCCCTCCCTGTCTATATCTTAAATTGCCAGATTGGGAGACCAGACTTTCTCCAGTTTGTAGTACATAACAGAGAGGATGATTAATCTTTCCTGCCCCTGATGCAAGCCCTCTATACACCTAGCATTAAGCTTTTGGGGGGAAATCTATTGCTATCAATGAAAAATTTAAGGAAAAATGATTCAGGGGAATGTTCTCATTGATCTGTGCCTTGCAAAATCTCTGCTTCCTATAGACACAGATTTGGACTAGACTACCAGAATTCAGACAAATCTCCATCTCTGGCCTGGAAAGTCATTTTTGCTAACCAACCTTAGAATAGCCAGGGGCCTATTAATACAGGGCATTAACTTGCACAGAAATATTCCCATTTAGTTCTCCCAACTCTCCTAAACATGCTTTAGAGTACCAGGCTCATGTCTACCTGGCCCAAAGTACCTAGCCCACTGCTGCTTTTGGTTCTGCTGCTTGCAACATCATCTGACATGAAGCGGTTATGACTGGTTTATCGCAAGTGACAGGGATGGTAGTAAACTTAGAAGCGTTTGGAAAATATCACAGTGCATTGAATCAGTAGTCCCCATAGCCCAGTCTCTATCTCCCGATTTTAGCCAACTCCTTTGTAAGGTCCAGAAGTAGAATATGCTGAACTATCCACATTGCTCTACAAACAGCCTCAACAATGAAGATTAGAATTTTGGCTGTCCTGGCCAGCAGCTACTAGCGGACCCTATAATCCAATAGTGGTTAGATTCTGATGTCCATCTATCATTTGGTTGTACAGGTTTTTGTAAAGGTTGCTGGAATATAAGGATCCAACCAAGTTTTGTTTGTATTTGTCTAATTGTTTGTATCTCACTTTTCAAGCTGAAGTTCATGCTACCTTCTTAAAGATTGGGAAAGTAAGTAAAGTTTCAATTATTTGGTTTGTAAGATTTAATTAAGATTTCTAGACCAATTTGCTTTAAGAGATTTCCATTTTTTAAAAGAAAAATCATTTATCCTTGGAAGGTAATATCACCTTCCCAAATTACACTTCCAACTCTGAAATCTAGTTTCGAGTGACTGTACCACTTTGTATCCATCACACCTTCAGATTCAATGTTGGGTATATTAGTCTGAGTACAAGGAGACTTCCCCAGATCAGAGCTGAGTTCTAAACACAGTGCTAAGACCCTGTGAATATGGACACAAATACTTCAAAGCACACCCAGATTCTGAAGAGAGAAGCTTTACAAGAACTGTCTTCAAATGGTGCGATTCAGCTGAGAATTTCCTGAATTCTCAGGTCTTCTGGTGCTGCCATTGTTGACCCTGAATTAAGTGCTAGGGAAAGAGCCTTTGCAAAACTGGGGAGGGCAAAAAGCCGGTGGAGAGGCTCATGGTCATTCCTGCTCCCCTGGGAAGCCAAATACTGTATGTGCAAATCCTACAAAGAGGCATAAAAAGCATTGCCCCAAAGCACTGCCTACTCAAGATAAGAGAGAGTGATGCTTCACCAGGTTTCTACTCAGTATCCATACAGACAGCTGGAGCCTGGGGAACTGCTTTAGCCTTCGCTATAAGCAGCCTTCCCTGCTCATGCATTTCTTTAAAACTTCCATTAACCCCTAGTAGATTATGGGACTTGTAGTCCAAGACAAGCGCTGGTCTGAAAAAAAATTGCTGAGCTTGGAAACCTAGTCTGAAGGAAGGAATCTCATCCAAGCCCTTTCACTGAATGGATCGGTTTTATTTATTCTATTTTACAGTTGGTTGAGAAGGGCTAAAACCGAAAAAGGAGTCAGTATACATAATACTAGGTCATCCCCCGCTTGAAAGATAGCAAAGGAGAATAAGATAAAAAAGGGATAAATTGGTTAATTATTCTTTCTGTCCAAACAATCAGAGCCACTCTGCTGGCTGAGTGATCATTGACATGCCTACTTCCGAAGCAAATAGTACTACTCAGTTCCATAGGATTTATTTCCAGGCAGGTGGGTCTAGGATCACAGCTCAAAGAAAACAAATATTTCGCTGTAGTTTTTGAATGTGGACTGATATCATTCAAGTCATTTCGTTCCACTGCAGAAATTGTGCCTCTTCCTTCCCATCTTACTAATTCCTTCATAGCTCTGAAATAATAGCTTTGAGTCCGGAGTACATCGGCAGGATCGGGACCCCGGCGCAGTGGCGCAGTGGTTAAATGCAGCACTGCAGGCTACTGCTAGATCAGCAGGTCAGCGGTTCAAATCTCACCGGCTCAGGGTTGACTCAGCCTTCCATCCTTCCGAGGTGGGTAAAATGAGGACCCAGATTGTTGGGGGCAATATGCTGACTCTCTGTAAACCGCTTAGAGAGGCCTGAAAGGCCTATGAAGCGGTATATAAGTCTACTGCTATTGCTATTGCTATTGCTACCCCGCGCACGCGGAAGTGGTGGCTACCCATCCATTGTCTTGGCGCGTCAAAGGACTAACTGCTATTTGGTTTAAACCGAGAAAAGGGAAGAGACCGCAGTCATCGTGACGAGGGGGAGGGCGTCCCTTTTCAAACTTTCCCCCGACAAGGAGATCCTGAATCTCGGGGTGGAAGCGAGCCCACCCGAAAAAGGCAAAACTGTGCTCCCTGGGAACGATCCCGAGGATCCTCCCTAAGCTTTCTAAGGCTCCCATATCACCGCTGCCATAACTGCCCATAACCACCCCAAAAATCAACGGAGCGATCAGAGTCGGGGCGCCAGACAGGTGTCCGGAGCCGGGATGGGACAAACAGGTGTCACCCTCCCGCGCGGTGCCCTCGGCCGTCGGAGAGCGGAGTGCGCAAGGCACCTGCGCGGGATCCGCACACAGCCCCGGAGATCCCTCTCATTCCTCGGGCATGGAGCCCGACTAGAGAGGCGACCGGCGTTCGGGGGGACGAGGCGGGTGCCTACCTGGGTCATGAGGCGGTCGGCGCCGGTGTTCTCCTCGTCTTTGAAGATGATGTCCGGGTTGTAGTTGGGCGTCAGCTCCTTGAAGCGCTCCGAGTTGCGGGCGATTTTGCCTTCGTACCTGCCGCTGGCGCCCAGCGTCTTCTCGGGCACGTTGGGGCTGAACTGCTTGTAGGCGAGAGGGATGAGCTTCCTCGGCGGGCGGCGACGGCTGCCCACTACCCGGCCCGGCCCGCAGCCGCGCACCTCCGGCGCCAACAGGAGCAGCGCGCAGCCGCTGAGGAGGAGCAGCAGCCGCGCCGCCTTCATGGCTCTGGCGGACCCACAGGAGCTCAGCGGGACTCGCTCCGAGAGGAGCAGCGGCGGCGACGACGGCGGCGACGGCCGGGCTGCCCCGGGAGGGGAGCAGCGGCCGCGGCCATGCGGCGAGGGGGGCAGGTGAGCTGGTTGGCCGCTCTCAGCCGGCCCGCTCCGGCCGCCGCCAATAAATAGCGAAGGCTCCGTTTGTTTTGGCTGCCGCGGTTAAAGCGTCGCCGCCGCGCTCTAGCGGTCAGCGCTGCCGCCGGAGCTGCTGCTCTTTCTGACTGCGCCTCAGCTCGCAGAGCACGAGTGAGCGACGGAGAGGGGAAATTGAAGAAATCCGGATCGGGGATCGCCAGGACCGCACCCAGCCCGTGGCCGGCCCTCTCGCCCTCCCTTTCCTCCTCCTCCTCCTCTCCTCCTCGCGGAACCTGCCTGCCGCTGCCAGGGCCCCGCCGACCGGGAGGTGGACGGGTGGGGGGGGATGAGGCAAAAGCCCGCCCGCCCCACCTCCGTGGCTCGCTCACCTGCTGTCATTGGGGAGGCGGACGCGCGCCTCAGCCTCAGGAGAGCCGCCCTAGCGCTCCCCTCCCCCCGCCACCACCAGCCAGGACTCCCGTCTCCACGTGCTCCGGGCCGAAGGTGCCAAAGAGGTCATCGAGGCTGTCGTCCGAGGAGCGCTGCCTCGTGCCAGGGACGGCGTTTGGCGCGGCCGAAGCGACCGCCGTTGGGTCGGGCTCCAAAGGGCGTCCCCGGGCTTCGAGAAGCGTGCGTGGGGGGGGGGGGGAGAGAGGAAAGCTCGCCCTCCAGGCCCAGATCGTAATCTGGGGCAAATAATAAAGAAGGCCAGAAGGCGGGAGGCGGTAAAGACGCCCCGCATTGATCCACAGCTCTAGGCTACCCTCACGTCGCAGTCTGGAACTCGGGCCCTCGATCTGCCCCAACCGTGTGTGGTGTGTGTGTTGGGGTGTCCCTGGCTCGCTCGCGTGCCCGGCTCCCTGGGCTCTGGCAGGCAGGGAGGGGAAGCTCAGCTGGTTGAAGTTTAACCACCACCTCCTGGGGCCCTATTGTTCGGCCAGAGGCCCGATATTTCCACAACGGCTCGTAGGATCTGATTAACCGGCTGAGACAACAATGCCGCCTGGGCCGGGCTTCCCCTCGCAGCTGCCAGCGGGCAAAGTCAACACAAGGCCCGAGAGCACCAGTCCCGGAGGAGCCAGAGTACTTCGTGGGAGTAGAGCCTTTAGTGCCGGACCTGTTTCGGTGCCAGAGTTCAGCTCCGGAGCGCTGGCAAATCTGCAGGAAGGAAGAGACGCCCCCAGAGCATGTGCAAAGTTATTTTCTGTGTCGAAGAAGCCGGGGCGGAATGCAAGGCGGTTCCCTTTTCTAGAAATGGCCAGCCTGCTTCCTCTCCTCACCCCGATGGCTTCCACCGAATTAAATGCTGTCCTCCCTCCCTCCAGTTTCTTATTGATATGAAGGGCAAGTTTCCCTTATAAATAAGGAAAAAAGAATAAAGTAGGCACCTTTATTCCCAATCTGCCTCTTTGCTTCTTTGCTCTATCACAGTCCCACTAGGCTAGGGTCTGTCTGGCAGGCTTGTATCAACCTTCTACAACTTAGGATCAGCACCTCTGTACCATCTGTGTGCATCCAGTACAACTGAATAGCTTCGGTAGAGGAAATGATGAGCTGCTTGGGAGAAAGAAAGTCCCTTTCTAGTGAGAACAGCAGGGCCACCCCTTCTGTAGGACGCCCAGCATCAGAGGTTGAAGCTTAAGTTTCAAGCAAATTGCCCAAGCTCTCTCTCTCTGTTGGCAGAAATGGAAGAGGAAGATGGCAGAAGAACCCACGTGAAATCTGAGCTTGCATGTAGAACTTGGAGCTCATTGACTGGAGGTGTGTGGCGTGTGTGCTCTTAAGGGTCATACTTCAGCCAGCAGGAAGTGTTAAGGCACTCCCATTGTCTGTGGCATTCGGTCACTTCTTGGCACCCTTGAAGATCCTGCAGCAAAACTAGAAGTGGGGGGAGTTTTCTATCAGGAGAGCAGCTTTTTTTGCACTGGAGATCAGATTAAGCCATCCCTGGGGTCCTTATTTTGAAAACTGGTGCCCAGAAGGGGACCTAAAAGCCAGCCAAAGGCAAATGGAAAAGACAGAGGAAACTGAAACAGCCAGGAGATGTGTAGAACTGAAGGGACAGAGAAAAGGCTTTCAGGTTCTGCAACAATCCCCTGGGATTTTACTTGGCTAGCATTTGATGGAGATAGCAATGGCACAATAGACTACTTTCTTTTCCTTAGCTATCTAGGCCTGGATCCTCTTTTCTCTCTGAACTGGCTCTTACATGTACCGCATTTTTTGAAGTATAAGTCGCACCTTTTTTCCTCAAAAAAGAGGCTCAAAATCTGGGTGCGTTTTATACATCGAATACAGCATTTTTTGCCTCCCGAAGCCCCACCCCTTCAAAAAATGGCCATGCATAGCCTTATGAAGGCTTTCAGAGAGCTCCTGGAGGCTGGGGAGGGCAGAAATGAGCAAAAAATGGGCCATTTTTGGCCCCCCCCCCCCGCAGCACTCTATAAGCCTCCATAAGGCTATGCATGCAATTTTTTGACAAAAAACAGGGCCGTTTTTGTGAAAAACAGGCTGTTTTTTGCTCATTTTTGCCCCCCCCCACACCCCCAGGAGCGCTCTGCAAGCCCCCCCAAGGCTATTCATACCTTTTATTTGAAAAAATGGGCCCGTTTTTGTGAAAAATGGGCCATTTTGGGGAGGTTTGCAGAGTGCAAAAAGTTTTTTTTTTCCTTTTGGAAAGCTCTTTAACAGATTGATGAGAATTACATTGATCAAGTGCTGTGCCAGCAGAAACAAGTCTTGGGTGCTGCAGGTTGACTTCCTTCTCCAGCACGTGGATAAATACACCTGGAAAATCTACCTACCTATCTACCTACTCTCTCTCTCTCCCTACCTACCTACTGTATTTCTCTCTATATATATATCCCTCTATCTACCTACCTACTCTCTCCCTTTCTCTCCTGACCTACCTACTGTATTTCTCTCTCTCTCTTTCTCTATCCCTCTATCTACCTACCTACTTTTAAAAAAAAAATTGCCTCTTCAAAACCTTGGTGCGTCTTATACTCTGGTGCATCTTATACTCCGAAAAATATGGTAAGTTACTGCATCTGGGGAGACAAACCAGGATTCAAGTTCAGAAGGGTTGAACTGCAAGTAAACTGGGAAGCTAAACCAGGTGGTTGGGCCATCAAGAAATCTCTGCCAATGTAACTCCTCGTCATCGGCCAAGGCACTTTGATCCTACAGTGTGAGCTGATGTACCCTATGTGGTAGTAGCCTCTAACTGTACTCTGCTATCATTCCCAGGCCCCGGAGAGCACCCAATGTGGCGACTCTGTTCCCAGCCATATAAAAATAATTTCAGCTATTCTAAGTGTCTAGCCCTGGCTGATTTCACCCCCCCATTCAAATTTCCTCAAGGGTAACACAGCTTGAAAATGCATTTCCCCAAAAGTAAACCAAGGAGATGTTTATTCAAAATTCAGGAAAATAGTAACCTTACACCCAGATTCTGGATCCTCAACTTGCCAGCGGTTACAGTGTGCCCACAGGTTTGTATCCCTACTCTCTGATCTTTCTGGAATCCCCCCCCCCCCCCCCGGTCATGGTGGCACATTCATAATTTTATTGCTGTCTGGCTCTCGGTCGTTTTTATCATGGCATGCATTTTGTGACAGCACCGGTTGCTTCCTTTCAAAATCCCAACTATATTCCCAAAGAACCCTGCCTCAGTCCTACCTTTTGGGGGGAGCTTTGCAATTCCCTGAAGTCTGACATTCAGCATTCAAGAGAGCCAGGGCTATGGATGGAGGGCCTCTGTCTGGTTCTGACGCGAATCGACGGTGGCGCTTAGCAACGAGGCAAGATGCGGGCTAACGCCCTGACCTGGCATGCCTAAAGGCCATCGGCGGAGGCCTCCCCGCAAAGAACATGCAGCCCAGGGGGCGCTATTTCCTTATTTTTCAAATCCAGCAGTTGTCGGAAGGAAGAACAGAAAGGTAGATTTTGGAAGAGGCTCAGCCTCGTGCTTTCGGCTCAGCGTCCACGCGGTCCCGGCTGGATCCGGCTGGTAACATTCGTGGGTTCACACTCCAGGCGATTGATCCTCCGGTCAACATGCCGGGTGCCCTCCAGTGTGCTTCTGGGGCGTTGAATCCAAGCAGGCATCTTTACACCAAGCAGAGCAATCAAGAGCTTACTTCTCCCCCCCCCCCCACGCCTCTGATCGCGGGTAACCCTAATTAGGGAGGGAAAGGTAAACCACGCCCCCTATGAGTGAAAAGACAGATCCGGTCTCTAGGTGTAAAATCTTTGGAGACCCTGCAAGCTGATTACTGGGAAGCGGAGTTTTCTAAATAAGTATAAAATCAAATGATGTCTCAACTCACACGCTCACACTTGTAGACCCCGCAGTTTGCTGAACAAGAGTGACCCCCTAAGATTTGCTTGAGCTACCTTCCCCGAAAAGTGCCTTCAAAGCCCCGCCCCATTTCCCGGGCTGCTAACGTTTTAGGCGATCCCCTCCCTCCCTCCCTCCCTCCCATTGAAGCTGATTTAGAGCGGCTTTCTCCAACAAGGTACCCGCCAGAAATTTTGGAGTACAAAGAAATGATCTCGCCGATCATGTTGACTTAGGGATGGCAGTTGCAGTCTGGAGAAGGCGACATTTGGGGGGAAAGCCGCCTTTCTGCTTAAAAGGATCGTGTTAGTTTTTAAGGGCGAGAGAAAGAGAGCGACCTTGTGAATTCCAATGCCAGTAAATGATTTCTTGGGATTCAGGGAGACCATCACCTGAACGTGGGCAGGAGGCAAGGGACAGCAGATGCAGAAGATGCAAAGAGGGCCACCGCTGACAACCAGAGGAAGAATTGGATGGGGTGGATTAAAGGGCAGTTAAATGGTACTGCCTGGCTTGTTAGGAAGATTGTTGAAAAATGATGAAAAGTTTAACGAGGAGAGGGGCTGCAGACAGCCAGAATTGCTGATTCCAAGTGTCTGAAGGAATTACATGTAAACCAGGGGGTGAAATTGTTCAGAATTATTTCAGAAGGCAGGACAAGAATCAGGAGGTTCAAACTACAAGGAAAGAGATGAAACAAATTTCTCTAATGGAGTATTTTTTTAAAAAAATATTGAAGGTGTATTTTTTAAAAAATGGGGAAACTGGCTGGGAACACTATAGTAACAGATTTTTGCCCTGGGCAGGGGATTGGACTAGATTAGACAATAACCACATCCTGGAATCCCTGCTCAAGAGACAATGCTCTACCACTAGAAAACTGGCAATAAAATGAAACCTACATTCATTATTTATTGATCCAAACACCAAGGACTTTAATATATAATCTCAAATTGACAACAATGGATGCTCCACATTGTCCCAGAAAATTCCTCTCCTTATTGTAAATATAAAAATTTAACTTTAATTGTACATTTAACAGTAATGTTTTCAGCATACAAAAATTAAAACTTGAATTTCAAAATTCATTGGACAGATGTTTTAAGCAAAATCAATGTTTTTTTCTGGCTATCGGTATATCAATTCCCACCATTCTTTTCCATAGTTTGAAAAAATCTTGGATTAGATTATCTATCTGTAAAGCCCCTTCCAGCTCTTGTTTTATATAATTCTGTATGATAAAGCTTGATCTATAATTTCACCATTAGAAGTAGTCCTTGACTTATGACCACAGTTATGACCAGAATCTCAGTCACTGAGTGAGGCAGTGATTAAGTGAAATGTCCACATGACTACTTCTTTAAACAACCACAATCCCTGCTCTCCCAGCTGCAGTTGTTAAAGTAATTGCGTGGGTCATTAAGCAAATGAATTGAAGGAGCTCCTTGCCATAGGATGACAGGTAGTTCTCCTTCATGGATGGAAGGAAACTCTGTGGCAGAGCTTGGCTCTTCAAGACCTAAACTCTGTTTCTGCAACCCTTTGGAGGAGTTCCTCTTCCCACAGCCAGCAGCCCTTTCTCAAAGGGTTATTTGCCATCAGGAAATCTCAGCTTTGCAGCAGGCTACAATAGCAGCTTGCAATCTCCTTCATTGGTTTCCCCAATGATCTTCTGGAGAAGCCAGCAGAGAATATTGCAAATGGCACTTGGCGACTGATCATAGGTGCAAAAAGGTTGCCCAGCACCAGAGCGTGACCACAGGATTCTCTCTCCCCCCTCCCTTTCTGGAGAGAGATTCCAATTCCAATTCCTGGAATTTACCAGGTTGCTTTCTGTATATTAGAGTGTATAGTTCTTATGACTGATTATACTCATTTTATTAATAGAAAAGTTTGATTTGGGATTATGAGGATTGAGGTCTGTAGCAACTGGGGATCATCAGGGCAATGAGAAGAACCTTTGCCTATCTTGGCTAGCCATGATGGAAGATCCAAATGCAAACAAAAAAAGATAAAAACACCTTTAAAAAAAACAGGACTGCAAAGGAGATATTGACAAAGCTAGAGGGGTGCAAGTAATTTTTGGCTTTTAAGATGTCTAAAAACAGCAAGGAATCAGTGACTATTCCCCAAATCAGCCTTAGCTTATCCAAAATTATGAAACACCAGTTTTTGGCTGACAGCTTTTTATTAGCCTTTTGCTGTAGCATCCTAATACTGTATTTTGCCTAGGCAGTGATAAGCTGATTCCTTTTGGTTGTCCTGGATAGCTATCAAAAAAACAATTGCCATCCCCGGTGGCCAGAGAATGTTTTGAGGATGCCGATTGGCTGAGGAGTAGCCAATGGTATCTGTTTTTCATTGCTCCTTATAAGATAACAGACACCTTCCCAGGAAATCTACCAAGAATTCATCAAGGTTGGCCTGGTTACATGGACTACCCTCTGAAAAAGAGCGAAATACAATAAAGTTTATGTACCATGACTCAGGGTTAGATTAAACAGGAAAAACAGGTTATTTTTTTAAACAGAAAGAATCGGCATAAGGCTATTTAAAACATGGGCTGGGAATGAGGCAAAGTCTTGCATTGTATGGTCAAAGGAGAATATTGGGATTGGTAGATCTTTACGATGTTTGCCTAGCATGTATAAGTCTATTATTGGAAATTATTAGTTGAGAATCTCTTGTGTGATAAAGTGGCAAAAATGATTCCCATTTAATAATTTTCTACTGAGGTTTTTTCCCCTCTTGTCGTTGATTTTAATTTTATTCTTTTCTGAATATTTTAAATAGTTTTACCGGTATATGTTTTAGTATTGTAAATCACTGTTTAAATTTACCGGTGTAGGCTGTCACAGTTGGTATCTATTGAACAGCGTTGAGCTTTAGGGTTTAGTGACTATGGTTCAGGCAATAGAATTCTGTTAAACTCTGTTAAATCAGATTCCTAATAAATTCTGAAGTCCACTACAATTATTTCAATTGTTGGCTTTTATGGTGAACCACTCTCATTTTATTTTAAATAAGTGGCACCTAAATACTTTAAATAAAGCATGAGATTAGTCACAGCACCTAGGTATATGACTGAAGAAAAACTAAGACTCCATTTATTTATATACAGGTAGTCCTCAACTTACATCCACAGTTGGGAACAGAATTTTCATTATTAAGCAAGGCAGTTGTTAAGTGAGCCACATCCAATTTTATAACCTTTTTTGCCTTGATTATTAAGTGAATTACTGCAGTTCGTAAGTGAATCATGATCAAGTGAATTCAAGTCCCCCTCCCGCATTGACTTTGTTTGATGGACGCCTGCTAGGAAGGTTGCCAATGGTGATCACATGACCCCCCCTGGATATTGCAACTGTCATGAAATATGTGCCATTTGCTAAGTGCCCAAATTTTGATCATATGATTGTGGAGATGCTGCAACAGTTGCATGTGTCAGAATATGTGGCAAGTGTTTTTTCCCCCCAGTGTCATTGTAGCTTTGCCAAACAAATGGTTGTAAGCAGAGGTGGTATTCAGCCGGTTCAGACTGGTTCGGGTGAACCAGTAGTGGAGATCGCGGCGCGGCCCATCCACGCGTCCTGGCGCTATGCTGTTCTATTTAGCCACGTTTTTGAAACTGGCTGCATGCATGGCAGGTGCCCGCATGAAGTGAGCATGCACACGTGGGGTGAACCAGTGGTAAAAATAAGTGAAACCCACCAGAACTACCTGTCTTCCTTATTCTGGAAACATTGCGAAGCAGGATAAACTACCCCTGATATTTCCGATTGGAAGCCATTGGCATGCTTTGCAGGATGATGTTAGGTAGCCTTGTAAAAACCTATTTTGCTTTTAGTAGAGTGGTGAGACCCACAGATGAAAGTTAGGATGTCCACAGATGCCTCCTTTGCCATACTACCTACTGCACTGTATAATTTTTTTAGAAAAAGAAAGTGGTGGAAGCTATCATGATGCAAAATAAAATGCACGTCTCAATTTTCTTTTCAAGAATGTCTCCTGGGCCTCAGATGGCCCCATAAGCTTTCCTGAAGATAAAAGGGATAGCTGGTTGCAGCCCTGTGGTTTGCTTGGAAGCATGCCTACATCTACAGGAAAAGGGCACAAGGGAGCAGGGATAGGAAAGATGGTATTTTAGCTAAGTGGTCATGGCTCCACTACATACAGGTAGTCCTCATTAAGCAACCACAGTTTGGAACGGCAACTCTGTCATTCAGCAAAGCAGTTGCTAAGCGAAAACCACGACTGTGCTAATTGTGGTCTTATAGTAAAGCTTTCCTTTGCTTTATGGACCTGTGAAGTTCGCAAATGCAAGGACCGGTTGCAGTTACTTTTTCACCACCATCATAACTGCAGTCACAAGTAAATGAAGGAGTTGCTAAATGAGGACTATCTGTATCCTCAAAATGAAAAATGTGCACATCAGCTCTAAGTGGCTGGCGATATTTTTCTGAACTAGAGCTTGGTGTAAAATATTTTGGATGAACTAATTCACGAGACCCGGGAATGCGGTTTTGAAGTGATCTTAGATCTTTGTCACAAAAAATCCACTTCTGATTATCTTAAACTGCCTTGCTTTCCAACATGTAATTCAAAGAGGAAATGGGTGGAAGGAAGCACTAATTTTATTGCTGCTGCCTTTAAATAAGTGAATTCAGATTCCCTATCTATTGTAAATTTATCAGTGATCTCTCGGGACTCATCTGCATATCGCCACAGCATGGAGATGCCAGCTGTTTTTGAATGCCATGACCTCATCATATTGTCTCAGTCCCAGCCTATAGCTGAGGCAACTTGACATCTTACGTAGCCGTCCAATTTTAGAGTAATATTTTTGTTCTTCTCCCAACAGAATTTTGGTTGGGGACATGACAGACAAGGCTTCCTTAATGATGTGGTTGATGACACAACCAGTGGCTGGAGTTTGTCCAGCTCATATTAGTCATTTTATGCTGGTGTGGCGTATTCCCTTCCTTTCATGCACTGGAGATGTCTTCCATGGCCTTCCTTGAGTTTGGATTTCAGGAGAAAGTGGGAATCTGATTTATTTAGAGGCATTTGTCACATAACACCTGAGCTCTGCTTTGAAAAACATTAGTAAGGTGCCATGCAGACTTTTTATTTGCATGGGTTTGGCACTTTTTAAAAAGCACTAAACCTATTTCTTTAACAAACAAGATTAGCACTCTAGGGAAAGCGCTAATCCTGTGTTGCACAGATGGTTGATTTAAACCAGGAAAAACAGCTGAACTCAGATCTATTAACTGTGTGTATCTGGTTTAGTGCCAATTATAGATGTTCTGCTATTTCAGGCTATTTCGGGATATTTATGGTCAAATTGGACAGCTTGGTCACTTACTGTCAGCACTACTGCTCAACATGCACAAAAGTAGAAATAAGTAGCAGTGTTCAGTTACCCATTCAGTTACATTGATACATTTCTGTCAATGCAAATAACTATGTATGTCTTAGCTTCTGAATGATTGACAGGTCACAAGCATAGGTATACTCATCAATACCGATCAGTCTCCGGATAGGCTTCAAGGTGCTAGTCGTAACTTATAAAGCCCTTCATGGTATTGGATCTGGGTACTTGAGACCGCCTGCTGCCAATTACCTCCCACAGACCCATTAGATCTCACAGGGTTGGCCTCCTCCGGGTGCCATCTACCAGCCAATGCCACCTGGCTATTACCCGGGGGAGGGCCTTCTCTGTGGCAGCTCCGGCCCTCTGGAATGAACTCCCCGCAGGGATTCGGACCCTCACCTCTCTCCAGGCCTTCCGAAAAGCCGTCAAAATCTGGCTTTGCCGGCAGGCCTGGGGGTGATGAGTTCCCTCCCCTCTCGACATGTATGGTTGTGCGACTGTTGTCTACTTTTATTATTTGTATTTTGTCTTTTTATGTTCCCCTTTTTCCCCCTTGAATTGTTCGCCGCCCTGAGTCCTCCCGGAGAAGGGCGGCATACAAATAATAAAATACAAATACAAATACAAATACTTAGCATAGGGGAAAGAAGCATCTTCATTGCTTCTCATAACCCTTTCTATGCACATATGACCTGTGAATCAGACCACTTTTTATACAGAGATCTTATACTTTTTTTTTTTTTAAGAGGACTAATTCTATTTTAGGGATGCAGTGGCTCAGTGGCTAAGACATTAAGCTTGTCGATCAGAAAGGTCAACAGTTCGGCAGTTCGAATCCCTAGCACTGCATAATGGAGTGAACTCCTATTACTTGTCCCAGCTTCTGCCAACCTACCAGATTGAAAGCATGTAAAAATGCAAGTAGAAAATAGGAACCACCTTTGGTGGGCAGGTTCCGTGCTGCTTCAGTGTTTAGTCATGCCAGCCACATGGCCACAGAGATGTCTTTGGACAATGCTGGCTCTTCAGCTTTAAAACGAAGATGAACACTGCCCACTAGAGTCAGGAATGACTAGCATATATGTGCGAGGGGAACCATTACCTTTACCTAATCCTATTTAAAAAAAAAAGGACTAGCACTTTCACAAGAATGCTATATATAAATATATATAACTAACACACACAAAACACATCTCCCTTTTAAAAATTATAGGCATATCGTTAGTAAGACTACACTCTTTATTTCAAAGACCATTTTGAAGAGGACAGAATATTTAGGTCATATTGGAGTTAACTGCAGGGTGATGACTTTCCATGATTGTGTCCCATTGTTTTCTTCATATCTATTTGTATATTTGTATTAGTTTTATATTTTGATATGGTCAAACAAAATAAAGTTTATATTGTATTCTATACATACAAAGACAGGAGCTAACCCTTCTCTGTGGCATAATTCAAATAGCAGAAGAGTACTGGGCCTAAGAAAGAACCTCGGTATATCCCACTTTGTGCTTCCCTCCATGTGGACGTAGATACACTCAGCTTGCAGCTGCCTCCCTCCCCAGCCTTAATATGTTTAACTCTGCTGTTTTGTCTCCAGGAATTTTTTTTCATAAGAAAGTTCTGATTGTGATGGTTGTCATCTCTGGAAGTTCCCCTATCACTTGTAACCTGATTTCCTAGCAGGAAACATCTACTGCAAGGATGAAAGTCAGGAGCAGCCTCTTAACAGGAATGCCATCCCCTCTGATCCACGCTTCTGTTTTTCCTTTGGCTGATGATGGGCCCTTCATAGCAAAAGCAGATGCTTGCTTGGGAAGCACCACTTGGACGAGGCCAAGTTGCTATTTTGCAGATGGAGCCTACGTCCACACGGTCGGCTGGTGGGTGGCAAGGACAGCCTTTGAGACACTCTCAGCCCTGGGACAAATGTTGTCTTAAAGCAACCAGTGCCCAGCCACTTGCTCTCAAGGATACCCAACTAGTCCCACCATTCCACCGGGTGGCTGGCCTGACAGAAGCTCAGGAGCAACATATTTCAGCACATTCTGAACAGTGATGAGATTCAATTTTTTTTACTACCTAGTCTGTGGATGTGGCTTGGTGGGTATGGCATTGCTTGGTGGGCATGGCAGGGGAAGGATACTATGAAATCTCCATTCCCTCCCCACTCCAGGGCAAGGATATTGCAAAATCCCAATTTCTTCCCGATCAGCTGGGATTCGGGAGGCAGAGAATAGATGGGGGCGGGGCCAGTCAGAGGTGGTATTTATCGGTGTTCCAAACTACTCAAAATTTCTGCTACCAGTTCTCCAGAACTGGTCAGAACCTGTTAAATGCCACCTCTGATTCTGAGGGCTCTAAGAAAGGGACGAGTGCTTTAAAAAGAGTTTAAGAAAGGCTTCATTTTTTGTAGCAAACTTAGAAGTCCACGGGACCTTTGAACAAGTAAGCCGCATTGGATGTTTGAAAGCGTTTGAAAGAAGTCCTCTCTGACTGGTTGAACCCGGGGTAGAGAAAGAATGTGGATCCATACAAGTAGAGGCCTCGCCTTTTTCAAGAATCTTCTGCTTGAGGATTTGCGACAAAGAGATGGATGTTTGTTCTTTGCCAGCTCAGGGCCTGGTCATGCCTGGCAACTGCTTGCCTTGAAATTGCAGCTTGGCTTGAACCAGGGGTGAAATTCAGCAGCTTCTGACAGGTTCTGGAGAACAGGTAGCGGAAATTTTGAGTAGTTCAGAGAACTGGCAAATACCACCTCTGACTGGCCCCAGGAGTGGTGAGGGAATGGAGATTTTGCAGTACGCCCACCAAACCACATGCTCAGAACCGGTAGTAAAAATGTTTGAATTAGGCTTCCTGGGGGCGTGGCCTGTTGCCGAGGAGGGCTCCACCGAGCTCCTCAGAGATCTGGTCTGTATATCTAAATAAGATCATAGATAGCACCCCTTTTTGGCTAAGAAAGGGGCAGGGAGGATAGCTCCGTAGACTAGGGTCTATTCGTAAGCCACAGCCTTTTTCTTTTTTTGGCTGTGGAAGAGATTAGATCCAGCCGAAGCGGAGCTTTTATCTCCGGCCAGTTCTTCTCAGCTGCCTTTTTTTTTTTTTTTTTTGGCAGCCCCAGACAGGCTAGCCCCCCCCAGGACAAAACAAAGTTTTCTCAAGCTAGATTTGATACGGGAGGGTACCACCCCTGTGAGATTTATGCTTTTATTACTATCTTAAATACCAGCACCATTCGTCTTAAAGACTTCTTTGTTTAAATAGACTTCAAAATGGCGATTTCTCTCCGTGGATGATTACTGGATGTACTTAGCCGGGTTTATCTTCCTGCAGACCGCTCCTTAACAAAATAAACTCTTTTTCTTTGGAAATAGAGGGGAGCGAAGCGCCGCTTACTTGTTTATTTATTATGGCACCCAGATCAAAGAAGCGTCTTGCTACAAATGTGTCTAAAGAATTTAAAGAATCTTTTTTGCAAACACAGCCTTTGTCTCCTATGCCCTCTACTGGAGAAGTTTTAACACAGGAATATCTCTTTAAAATATTTAATACCTTTAAGCAAGAAATTAAGGAATTTGTATTGCAACTTTATGATGATCTAAAATCTAAAGTTAATCAAATGAAGGTGAATACGTTTGCAGCCGTGTCTGCTCTGTCAGATTACTCTGCTGAAATAGAGAACAAATTGGAAAATCTGGAGAAGGCTAATTTTAACTTGACTACCAATATTCAAATTTTACAAGAAAAAATTAGAAATAACGAAGAACAGCTTATGATGCTAAATTTTGATAGGAAGGCATTTTCAATAAGAGTCAGAGGATTCCGTGAAAAGGAGCAAGAGAATTTGAAACAGACCTTTGCTGAAGCCTTCAGCCATGCGCTGGGAAGCCCGGGACGTAACTTTGATGGGCAGATTCGGAAAATCTATCGCCAGAACTCATTGATAGCGGAACAGCGACAGCTCCCGAGGGACATAATTATACATTTCTCTACAAAAGAATCTAGAAACGCGATTGTGCAAAAGTTTCATAATAACAGTCTCCGAGTTGATGACCAGGACGTGATTGTCTTCAAAGATATACCTTTTCAGATGTTGAAAGCAAGAAGGGACTACACTTTTTTAACTAAAGAGCTTAGGAGTCAACAGATTCGATACAGATGGGAGGCCCCTGCCGGCATCACGGTTACATTTGAGAATCAAAGATTTCGTCTTAACTCTGTTTCGGAGGCTCAAGATTTCTATTGTAGGATTCTGAAGGCGGGACTTCCTGACGCGCTTGGAAGAGAGGAGAGACAAGCGGAAGGAGAAAGCAAACGGCTGGCCATGCGGCTGCAAGATGGAGGGGGTAGCCCCTCCTCCCTCGGAGAAGCAGAAGAACGTAGATCGAGAATTTAGATACTTCAAAAGACTTCCTAAAGTTGAGGACTGAATGGGGGTTTGAGACCTCTCTCCGGTAGAAAAAGTGGACTAATTTTTATCAGAAGGGAAAGCTGGGTGAAACTACTTTGAGCTAGATTCTAAAGTAACGTTAGCATAAATTTGATAGTGGTTAAAAGAATGCGGAATGATTTATGTTGTTTAAACTTTGTTAGATGGGACTATTTTAAAATAGAAGGTTAACTGACTCTTGCTGAAAGTATTATTTGAATATGATCCATGCTATTTAACTTTTATTTGAAGGGAAAGTTGGTTGTAATAGTTCTGAGTTATTTTTCAAATAAACGCTAGTATAAATTTGATAGTGGTAAATATTAGACAAGCAAGAGATGAGGGTAAAATGCATGTGGAATGAACTACGTTATTTGAGGTAAATATCAGACAAGCAAGGGAAGAGGGCAAAATTTACGTTGTTTAAAGCTTATTAGAACAGGAAGCCGCTTGGGATTATCTTAAGATAACTGTAAAAAGAATGCGGAATGATTTATGTTGTTTAAACTTTGTTAGAAGCGACTACCTTAAAATAGAAGGTTAACTGACTCTTGCTGAAAGTATTATTGGAATATGTGGAATGATTCATGCTACAAATCGCTCTGAGTTATATCTTAAACAAATGGTAGTATAAATTTGATAGTGGTAAATATCAGACAAGTGGGGGATGAGGGTAAAATACATGTGGAATGAACTAAGTTATTTAAATCCTATTAAAAGGGGAAGTCGGTTGGAATTATCTTAAGATAGAAATTGATTCCTGTGTAAGGTAATATCTGATCTACGCTGCTTAACCTTACTAAGAAGGGGAAATCTGGTTAGATTATTTTGAATTATTGTTTGAAAAAGGGGTAAAGAAAGATCATTTACGTTGTTTAAATTTTACTAGAAGGGAAAGTTTGATTACTTGTCTGTAAAGTTATATTTGAATATATGGCATGAACCACGCTGCTTAAATCTTATTGGAAGGGATCATGAGGTTTAGGAAGGGAACGGGAGAGCCTACAGAAGGTCGGGGTAAATAGCAAAGAAGTAAGAGATGAGAATAAAACATAGATAGAATGATTTATACTATTTAAGCATAGATAAAGATGGCGGGCTGAGATCAACACAAAGAGTGGTTTTTTTTTTTTTCTCTCTTTTCTCTTTTCTTTTTTTTTCCTTTTTTTTTCTTTCTCTGCTTTTCTTTTTTTTTTTTTTTTGATATATTACTTTTATTTTTTAATCCATATGTATACAAGATATTTTAGACAGAAGGTAGTGCCAGGTGTGGGCCCTGGGAAGTCGGGAGGATTAGGGATGGGGATTGTGGGGGGTGGGGTGGGGGGGTGTTAACATAGTCTTAACAAGAACAAGAATGTATTTATATACGGTGGTTCTTTTTTTTATTATTATTATTATTATTATTATTTTTTCCTTGGTTCATTTTACTTTTATCAGATCAAACAACACTCGAATAAAGGCATACACCAAGGAGGGAGGTAGAGGGAAGGAAGAGGGAGGAGTAAGGAAGGAGTAAGGGGAATGTAAGGAGTAAGGGGAATGTAAGGAGGGTGTCTGGGGAGCAAGGGGAGAAGGAAGGTTTGAGGGGGAAGGGAAGTAGGAGGGGAGCGTTAGAGGGAGGAAAGGAAAGTTGGAGGGGGTAGATGGGGTGTATGGAGGATGGAAGGGTTAGGTGGGGTTGTGAATGATGAGTTGTGTTTCCTTTTTACTTGTTCGTTTTATTCCCTTTTTCTTTTTTTTTCTTTTTTTTCTTTTCTTATAGTAAATACCCTGTATATAAATGATTGCAAATGGAATGTGAAAATTGAATAAAATATTTTCTAATGAAAAAAAAAAAAAAGAAAAAAAAATGTTTGAATTTCACCACTGGTTTGAACAGAAGTGCTGCCTTTCTCTTCAATGCTGGGGCTGGATGCAGTAGTGGAAGAAGGGAGGGTCAAGATAGCTGGGTTTTGATTTTGCTAAAAGATGGAGGTAGAAAGAATGAGTGGTTAAGATGCAAGGATGCCCTGATATATGAACCGCTGACAAATAAGGAAAAAGTCTAGCATTGACTAAAAGATGTGATTAACACATTTTCATCGGGGAAAAAATAAAACCTGAAAGAGGGGCATATTGAGGGTCCAGATTGTTGGGGGCAATAGGCTGACTCTGTAAACCGCTTAGAGAGGGCTGTAAAAGCACTGTGAAGCAGCATATAAGTCTGTGCTATTGCTATTGCTATATTTGAAAGAGATTCATAAGGATAAATAATTTATAATATCCTTGCTTTAGCAAGAAAACTTCAAGAGTAACACCAAGCAACACTTTACAAATATTCATATTCTAATAAAATATCTAAATTCAAATGGTATATGTAAACTTATTTTTTAAACACAATTCTGTTTCCATATTTTCCACACAAACAATGTGCATTAAGAAGTACCATTTGCATACTAAAAGTTAAATGACCAAAATAAAGGAAGAGTGAAGTTTTCTAAATTTTATAAAATTCAGAAAGTTTTATAAATCTGTAGGGCAGCTTTTTGAAATAAAGGACTGTCCTTTACAATATATGACATATCATCCCAGTAGTAAAAAAACATTGTGCAAAATGATCTACTTATTTGTTATGTTTTATTTAAAACATTTACTGTATATAGCTGCCCATCTTCTAACCAACTCTGAGATTGCCAATCAAAAGTTAAAACAGCATATGTTTTATGCCCCTTATTTATATCCAAAGCTGCTGACAAAATGAACGTGGGCAGCAGAGAGTGGATGTTATGTCACATTATTGTACAGCAAGTTTTCATTCAATAATCAAATGCTAGTTGATGAGCAAACAATAACCAATAGTAAATATAATCTGGGTATGGTATCAGTATAAAATAGTATGAGGGCTATATCACATAGCCAATACAATGTCACACAGCTAAACTGGCAAGATCACCATAAAATAAGATAAGAATAAAATCAATAGATATAAAGTAGTTATAGTTATAAAGTAAACATAAAAGTCATCAAAGAAAATCAAAATCTGTGCTAGAGAATAGAAGTTGACTGTAATATTATACTGCAGGGCTATAAATCAGCTGTCAGGACTGAAATGTTTGTACTGGACTTTGAAACCAGGCTAAGGATTGCTTGTAGATGCAGCCTATTCACGCCTATCCTCTGCTTACTGGAAATGGTGCTACGGAAGTTCCCAGGTCCATCTGGAATAACTGAGGATTAAGTTAAAGAACATCAGGAAAGCAAATGAGCTACAGTCATTTCCCAGAATCAGACAGTTCCGTGAGCTTAAGCCTATTATACGCATTCAAAGAGTCCAAAAACGTTCTCGGTGACCATCCAAGGAACTTGCTGTGGATGTTCAGGAACTATGCACTGAAAATGATTTTAAAAAATGTATAAATTCCTGCTGTGGGGAGAGAAAGTCTGGAGAATGTCTCTGCAGAGAATTTTAGTACATTTATACAGAGCATATAAAGCAGGAGTGTCAAGCTTGATTTCATTGAGGGCCGCATGACAGTTGTGTTTGACCTTGGGCGGCTGGAGTAGGCATGGCCAGGGTGGGCATGGCCAGTTCAATGTCACCCGTGTTAGGGGCACCTGTAGTGGCCCATGTGCTCTGCAAGAGAAAATGGACTCCCAAGTTCTGCTTTTGGCTGCGACGGCCTCCTGCAACTCTCTGCCAGTGAAAACAGAGCTCAGGAGGGCCGCATCTGGCCTTCCCGAATTCCATTTTCGCTGGCAGAGGTACCGCAGGCCAGTCCCTCACTGTTTCCAGGGCAGCCCTGCAGGCCAGATTTAAGCACCCCGTGGGCCAGTTCCAGCTCTTGGGCCTTGAGTTGAACACCCCTGGTATAAAGGAACTAATAATAGTACTAATTTTTCCAATCAGTGTTCATATGCATTTGGTTTTGCTGGATTACAGAAAGTCGAGCTTTAGCAGATACTGCAAGAAGGGTTGATCATTAGTCTGGACAAACATGTTACCTCCAGATTTTTTCATACGTCTCCAAGATTGACTGGATGTCTCCCATAGTGTTTGTGTAAATGCGTCATACCAAACCATACATCTGAAATCAGGAAGTTGAAGAAAGGTTTTTGAAAAGGAAAAAAAATCCCTTCACTTCTTTATCTATGCTACGGAATAAAGTAAATAATAAATAAAAAAATAATCCTGGCAATTTCTAGCAATCTAGGGTGAGTACTTTCCTTTGGCCTAGAAACTCTGTGCCAGTTCCCTTTACCCTATTTCCATCAGTCCAAATCTTGATCAATCTAATCTAATAAAACTACTTCCATTATTTGAATACCTTCAGATTCTTAGTAATTATAGGTCCGAAGAAAAAACACCCATGTACTTCCCTGTGGCATATTTCAAGGCTGAACAGTAACCTTGTTATGGATTCCTTCACCTGGCAAGGGTTATTCTTATCTGACGTCTTTTTAAAGTTATCTTACCTACCTTACGTGTAGCTCTTGCAAAGTTTATCTTGTTTACATGTCACAGCCAGTAACATCATTAGAAAGTTGCATTGTAAAAGGAAAACGGTATGACACTAACGGGAACAAATGCAAAAAGAATGGATAAGTAAAATTCAGCCAATAGTTAGCGGAAACCCATTATAACCTTAGAAATGAGCATTACACATCATTTGTTATAATGGGTATGTAAAGGTATATTATCCCCTGCACTTCATTTTCTTCCAATGTTCATATGACATTTTGAACAGTAAACCAGCTGATTACTAGTATATTGTGCAAAGCAGTCCTGGATTTGATTGAAGATTATGTGAAGCCAGATAATTGGGTTGACTAACTTATAATTAAGTTAATTAAAGGTATTCCTTCACACAGATGCTATGAATTAATCTCAAAGTGGAAAAGATAGTGAAAAATTTCATTGCTGGTCTCAAGGAGAGTTAGGAGGTCTAAATATAAAATGTTACAGAAATGTGGTGTCCTTGTATGCGGAATCAAAGCAAGCAACTATTATTCTGATGAAAGAGTGGCTTTGCAAGAGTAATTTAAAGCAGCTTGATTCTTGTAATTTCCTTGCCTGTGCTTTCCTTTACACTGTTAAATTTGGTTCACTTTTAATAAATTTGCCAGAACTGGTAGAAAAATGTATTATATGGCTGGACCCTAAGATTAAATGGCCAGCGTTTCCTTTATACTGGACACCGCCTTGTGCCTCCAAAAGTTGCATGGGAAAAACTTGAGGATAAGGAATCAGAAACATCATTTAAGATACAAAGCCAGACAAAAAGGATATTTATGTTGCCAAAGTACGCCATCCAAACTAAATGAGAAAGAAGTCACTCAAGGATTAGGTGGGTGCATATCCATACTCATCAGGGAACAAGAGGCAAAGTAACTGAGGGGTACACAATACTACTCCAGCTAGCTACCTATTTCATCTCATGAGTCACTTATTTGAATTTCTGAGTAAACTCAAAATGGTTGGCTGCTACTGAACCATGGACAAAAAGACAAGCAAGATATAATGTCTGTGTGCTGAAATGGATCCTGGCTTAGCAGAAGAGAACCTACTGAATAACCATATCTCCCCTTCCTCAAACATTACTGTACAGTATCTTATGCATTCCAGGCAGAGGCAATATAAAATGATACAATTTTCATCCTTGAATTTTGGGATCAGATAGATACAGCCATGAAAGATGATATCATTCCCTACGAAGACAGGATTGTGGTGGGATGATTTTGTTACTGCCTTCACAACATGATAAAAAGAAAGCTGAGCAAAATAGTCTGCCATGGCCCCAGAAGGTCTGTGTGCGTAT
Organism: Thamnophis elegans; assembly: GCF_009769535.1. NCBI lineage: Eukaryota > Metazoa > Chordata > Lepidosauria > Squamata > Natricidae > Thamnophis > Thamnophis elegans. The sequence continues at coordinate 63,754,845 of NC_045541.1, read as the reverse complement.
GTGTGTTGTAGAGAGGTCATTCAGAATGTCTAGGAGGAACTTGGCTTGAAGGAACTAAATACGATGGCTTTGATACATTCACACAACCCACATTAAACCACACTGCAAAGAGCAAAGGGCTGGTTACAGAGCCCATTCTCCATTCATTTCTCTCACCCACACCAGCAGCTGTGAACATCCAGCTCAACTCGATGCTTTATTATACTTACAAGCTTTATTATACCTACAATCTGTGAATGCCTAAAGAACAGAGCATTTGCCTTGCCTCGATTCCATCTCCACTCCACTAGACTTTCCGAATGTCTTGTTAGCATGCAAGAGTTGTGTGCTATTCTGGGTAAGCATGCAAACTACACTAAGGTCAGTGGCAAGAATTTCACGTGAATGCTTCTGTGGCCCTTGGGAATGGCTCAGTGGGATCACCTTGTACCTAAAAGTCCAGTTGGCAGAAAGCATTTGAGGAATAGCTAATAATTGAGCATCACTTGCTCTACAAATCTTTTCCTTCCTTCCTACCTGCCTTTTCCCCCCTTCCTTCTTTCTCTCCTTTCTCTCCCCACCCCTCTCTCTCATTTCTTTTTCTTTTTTCTCTTGTGGGTGTGGTTTCCCACTTTGCAAGAACTGTTTGTAACTCCCCTGGCCAGAGCAGCCAGTTTTTATCTGTCTTTTGATCTTGGAAGCAGTTACGAGTGGTTAAAAAGTTAGAAACTTCCCCCTGCAGTTATAATAAAGAACCTTTGCTTCCTCTTAGGATCTTTGGCCTCCAAAACTAATGTGGTGCAGTGATTAAACTCTTGGACTGAGATTGGGAAGACAGATGTTCAAAAACTTTCCAAGCCATGAAAACTCACAGAATTGGACCAATTACTTTCTCAATCTAAACTTTCCCTGCTTACTACATCCTTGTAGTACATCCCATTACTACAGCCCTGTGCGGTGTGACTTGAACTGTCTTTGGTAAAAAAAAAGGCAAGGGATAATTTGCAAGGACTGTTCTTGACACCTGAATGGATAAAACTGCTCAGATTCACACTGACTTCGACTCATTATGAAGGTCCTATGGAATTGAGATACAACCTTACATGGTTATCTTGGAAGAGTTCAATCTTATTATCATGAACAAGTGGACAGGATCCCAGGAATTGTTAATGTGTCCACCTGCATTCTAGATCCATGCCTTTCTTGGTTGAGAGAAGGCTAGTCCTACTAATTCTGAAAGAGGCAACAGTTTCCCCCACTTCTCAAAAAGTCATTGCTTGATCCAGAAGACCTGGACAAATTTTTAGGAAAGATTGACAAGAAGGTAGTCAGCTTACAGTTCTAAAGTGTCCCGAGGAAGCAGCAACATCGCTGATGGTGAGATTTTTTTTTAAACGTAGTTTCCCTTTTCTTTTTTTGGTTGTATGGGAGCTTTAAAAAAAATGCAAAAGAGGTGTGCTGTTTCCTTTGACCCCCTGAGTTCCTGCTATGTTGCCTCATCATGGTGATGATGTGTGTTCTTGGAAAGGATGAAGGAACATCAGAAACGTATGCAAAGAGTATGGAACCCCAGCGGGTCACCCTAGGCAGGTTCGGCAAACGTAAACACTCAAAGAGCCATTTGGACCTGTTTCCCATAGAAAAGAAAACACTGGGAGCCACTAAGGTCCTAACCGGAAGCCCCCTGTTCAATTCTGGAGCTGACCGGAAGTTCAGTTCCCCCACCATAGTCTCCTCCTAGCGCGGCATACTTTTTCCTCTACCTGTCATAACTGAAAGCCCTATCAATTGTGGAGACAACTGGAAAACCCTCCCCTTGCCATAGAGTCTCCTCCTAGCGTGCTGTACTTCTCCCCACCCCCACCGGAAGCTCCTCTCAAAATTGTGGCACTGACCAGTGACGGAGCCACAGCAGAGGGAGGAAAGAGCCACATGCGGCTCCAGAGCTGCAGTTTGCTGACCCCTGCTCTAGCATGGAGATCATCCCTGGGACCCAGCCAAAGTAAGCAGGTATCTGCACTGGGCAGCAGCAGCATAGGAAGATGCTGGAGGCAAATAGTCACTTTAATGAAAAGAACAAAGGCACCATCCATACAGCATGAGAGAAAGCAGAGGCAACCATTCCTGTATTTTATTAAGAAAATCACATGGACAGATAAATATAAAGAAATATAAAATGGTGCTGGATATTTTTAAAAAAATGTATTTGTATTTCACCTTTATTATTTTTACAAATAACTCAAGTCAACTAACAGAGGGGTCCCCAACCCCCAGGCCACGGCCCACTACCAGGCCTTGAGCATTTTTAACTGGGCTGTGAAAGTGGACGAGCACATACATGCATCCACACTTATGTGAGTAGCGGACATATGCACATGTGGAACCATCCCCTCTCCCCCTCCCCCCTTGGCCAGTCTGCAAACCTGAAAAGGTTGGGGAACGCTGAGCTAAAATATCCAACACACCTTCCTTCTCCCCTTTCACAAGAACAATCCTGTGAGATGTGTTGAGCTGAGAGAGTGACTGGCCCAAAGTCACCCAGCAGACCTATTTTTTTGCCTGCACCGAACCGGCAGTAATGCCGGGAGCAGCCCACCCCTGGCTTCAATATGGAGTCCAGGTTTTTTTCCCCTAGATTTTCCAAGAAGACAAAGGGGAGTTCAAAACTGCATCAGCACCCGTGATCAGTTGTCTCAGACAAAGAGCCCTTTCACCTTCTTCTTTTTAGTCTTGACAACAGGCACTTGTGCTTTCTGGACCTGGGAAGAAGAGGCACTGATCAGAATTAGTAAATCAACCAGTCAATCCAAATAAACAGGAGTAAAATCAACCAAATGTAGCCAAATAAGACTTCATCATTTTACTTTGACTTACACAGCTGAGATGTAGAATGTGCCGTTTCTCTCTGGAATGTAAATAGCAATTGACACCAAGCAGTGGTGGCAGGTAAGACTAGTTAGAAAATAACAATGGCATTGACACATTTCAGACACAAAGCTGCCCCCGTAGGGTTAGAAAACCTAGAGCTGTGATGGCGAACCTATGGTACATGGGTCACAGGTGGCACACGGAGCTCTCTCAGCAGGAATGCGAGCCATTGCCCCATGCACGCATGCCTCCCACCGGCCAGTTGATTTTTGGGTCTCTGCCCTGCATGCACGGGTGGTGGGGCGCATGCAGGAGATGTGCACGCATGTGTGGGGTCACCTGCATATGTGCGGGCAGAGCACAGGGGGTGCAAGGGCACTGTGGCCTGTTTTTGGTCCCAGGAGGCTTCAGGGAGGCTCGCTAGGCCTAAACCGGCCGCAGGGGAGTGTTACATGTGCGGGGGGGGGAACACGGGGGGGGGTCATATGTGTATGCACAGGGCGGGAGTGGGGAGTGAGGGGATTGTTGCACGCTTTGGGTGTGGATACGCATGCTTTTGGCATGTGAAAACAAAAAGGTTAGCCATCGCTGATCTAGAGTTGCTGCTGACCGTCATTGAACTTCACATACATAAGCAATAGAAGAGTTTACTACTAATCCTTTCAAGAAGGCTCTTCAAGAGGATTAAGAAGCAGAGTTGACCTCATCAGGGAAAGAGGAACTATGGTTGTCCAAGGGATAATTAACTCTTTGAGGACCCCCTCCCCATATGTATCTAATGGTCATGGACCCACCACTGCTTCTTCCACATGCTGTGCAGATGACAACTGGGTCTCTATCTGTTCTTCTGCCTCTGGCAAATCTACCGGCTCTTCTGTAGGGTCCTGAGAAGCAGCATGGTTAAGGGATCCAGAGTCTTCTGATTCTGTCAAAGGAAGAAGATAACGAACGGTGGTGCCATATAGATTAGTGCATTGGTTTAAGTATCAAGAGTAACCAGGTAAGTTATCAAGAATGTAGAATGGTACTTCAAATGAATGTTGGAAATGCAAATGTAAAGCAGGGACTTTCTATCATTTATGGTGGATAAAGCAAAGAAATATTAGAGCAGGATTCATATTCTAATACAGAAGATACTTAAAGTGAATATAAAGATAAAACCAGAAACTTTTCTTTTGGATTTAACGGAAAAGGACTCGGGGAAAAATTGGAACTTTCATGTTATATAAGTTGACAGCAGCAAAATTACTTTATGCACAAAAATGGAAGGATGCTTCAATCCCTACAATGGATGAAAGGTTGCAAAAGCGGATGGAGTTAGCAGAGATGGCTAAATTGAGTACTTTGATAAAAGAAAAAACCTCAATTACTTTTGACGGCTTCATATACAGTAGCTGTTAAACAACATTCGAGGCAATAGTGCCTTGTGGCAACACACAATGGCCAAAATGCCGAGGGAGATTCACTTATTGTACTTCTGAGATCATTTCCACAAGTATGAAATGCAGGCACTATCAGTGGTCAAGAGATCAATGCTTTCTGTCCCTCTTTTGCAGTAGGTCAACTGCAAAATTATAACTATGGTAGATTCTGTCCCAGGATTACCAGAAACAAGATTGTGCAGGTTAAGATAATTAGTGTCTTGCAGAGACATCACCTTCTCAACAAGCATAAAAACAGAAGTATCTTAGACTTGGATTGCAGAGAGGGTTCATGTAGGGTTATTCATAACCTTTTAATTTCCAGGCCACTCCTTCAAGGAAGAATGGGTCAACTTGCCATGGCCAAATTGCCACAGCCAACTTGCCACAGGACATCTCACCGTGACACAATTCAACAATTCATCTTAATTATTTAAAATAATTTTAAAAATATTTTAACTTTTGTTGTTCGCATTTCATTTTGTCCCTCCTTTTGCAGCCTTTCTTTAATGATTCTATCCCACCATTTCTTTGATATATGTAACTCTTGTCCCACAGTGAGTTGTTCTGCAGCGAGTTGGCCGTGGTGAGTTGGCCATCACAAGTTGGTGATGGTGAGTTGGCTATCATGAGTTGTCCTAGACCCCTCTCAAGACCAGAAAGTATGCATTGACTGTGTGGCAGAGACAGGCTCATAGCTGCCATGGAAGCGATACAAATCAGTGTGAATCTTAACCTTTTGGAACAAGTTACAGACTAACACCTAAGGATTAACAGGTGGCTTACTCTACTGATTTATGTATAATGTCAGCATCAGATACTAAATAATGAAATATGGTTTAAACATTTTCAATAAGAATTCAGTGTTCTTTAGGATAGGGAGCAAACAAGAGATACAGTATATTTTTCTTCCATTTTTGAAGGCAGATCATTCATATTGTCTTTAGAAATTCTTAGCAAAGTGTACTCTTTTTTTGAGTTTTGCATCCATTATTTCAGAACTCCACTTCACAGTGTTTTTCTCCTTTTACCTTGAGTGTCTGTTTTGTGTTGTATGTGTTCAAATTATAGAAAAAAATGTTTACTTTATTGTGTTTCACCGAAAATAATACAGGGTCTTATTTTCTTTTGACCACCGATATAAGCACCTGGCCTTATTTTCGGTGAGGTCTTATTATTTTTGAGGTGCAGGAGGCGGCGAGCGTGGTCAGCTCATGGCTGCTGCTATGTTGAAATATTTTCAGGGAGGGTTTATTTTAGCACAGATGCTCAAAAGCCCAATTGGGCTTATTATCCAGGGAGGTCTTATTTTGGGGGAAACAGGGTACTTTATTATTTTATTATTTTATTTACTAATCAGATTTTTGAACCATCATCTCTCTTAGAGTAGGATTATGGGAGGTGTACAATAAGAAGTTAAAATATAAAAACAGTATACAAGAATTTAAAAATTAAAAATGTAATAAAAATGCATTTAAAATGATGCAAGAATAATTAAGCCTTTTAAATTAAATTAAAAGGAGAAGGGAGGGCTCTCAGGGCACCAACCAACTCCACGGCTGCATGCTCCCCTGTGCTTTCCAAGCAAGGGTACAGAGCCATGTTTTAATTCATTTTTAGAAGGCCAGGTTAGTGGAGGCTTGGCTCACCTCCAGAGGGGGAATGCTCCACAAGGCAACGGCAACGGCAAAGGAAGCTCTCTTCCTAGATCCTGCCAGTCTGAGTTCTTTGATGGATCTGCAATATACCCTCCCTGCCTGACAAATGGGATGGGCCAATGTAATGGGATGAAGATGGTTCAAGTAGCCTGTTCCCATGCTATATATGTATTTTTATATACAGTTTATCCTAAAATAAATATTATTTTTATATACATTTTAATTGCTGGTAATAATAATACAATTGCCCTGCTAGGTGGCGAAATCCAGCTGGCTTTGACTGATCCCAAAAGGAGAACTAGGATCAGATCTGGGTAGGATTTGAATAGGATACCAGCACCAAACCCTAGGGCTGTAAGCTAGATAGTGAAACTGAAGCATTCAGAAAGAAGGCACTGCCAAACCATTTAATGTTACTTTTAAGAATATTATATGGATGTGAGCAGGATATTACCAGGAACTGAATGGAAAAAGACATTTTTAAAGTTAAACTGCAAAAAGCTGCATTATAAAATCCTTCACAATGTGGAACTACTAGTAGTATATTCGCATTCTGATTCATATATTGGTTCCGTTGGTGAAAACCAAGTCTGGTTGCTTTCAAACATATACTGAATAAAATCCTTAAGCATCCTAACCAAGTCACATGCAGAAGTCTAAACTGTAACATAGGAAAAGCAAGAAAAATCTGGAGACATATATACACGGCAATAAAATATTGCCATGGCAGAGGGAACTTCATGGTAGGCTAAGTTGAAAGCCATCAAAGCAGTAATTACAGTGGTTTTAGGCAACTTTGTCTACATTGTTTGGAATTACAACCATCCTAATCTCAAAGATGTTAAATTAGCTGACCCTGAGCCAGAATATGTACCATCAAGATACTGTAGATCAAAATTGCATGAAGAAATGGTAAGGGAATACAGGAGGGAGAAAACTAGGAGTATCAAAGGTTGTCAGGTTCTCTTGGAAGATGACTTTCTCTTAGCACAAAACCAACTGGATTAATTTACTTCTGGTCCTTTGTGATAAGTAGGCTTGCCTTCTAAAGCAGGGGTCTCCAACCTTGGCAACTTTAAGACTTGTGGACTGCAACTCCCAGAATTCCCCAGTCAGCTTTGCTGTGGGAGTTGAAGTCCTCAAGTCTTAAAGTTGCCAAGGTTGGAGACCCCTGTTCTAAAGGGGTGGTGGCAGAGCTGGCACACCCTTCCCACCCTTGATCCACTCACCTGCCCGGTGCCGTTTGCAAGCAGCTCTGGCTTGTTGCTGGGTCACTGCCAAATAGAGCGATTTTAGGTTAGAAGTGAACATGCGTCCATCTCCCAGGCAGCAGGCTTGGGGCAAAGTCTGAAAAACAAAAGAGGAGATAGCGTGCAGGGTGGAGACTACAAATGGGATTATAGAACACGGGAAATAAGCATGCTACATTTCTATAGTACCAGTGTCTATAATAAGGAGGGCAATTCAAGAGTGATTTTGCAATACTGTACGTAAGAGTCAAGATCAGGTACAGGCCTTAATTCCATGGAACATCCGTACTCCGCACGCAATGGGTGCCCTGTTATTTTTCATTGACAAGGAACTTTGGTAACCAGAGAAGGGAATTAGTCTTTGGGGCATGCAATATTTGAAGAGGAGGCTGCCAGTCAAAACAGAAAAAAAGTGGACCAGAGAATAAACATAGAGCACTACAGTATAAAATTGCTTCTTTCGTTTACAGGTAGTCCTCGACTCATGACCACGATTGAGCCCAAGGTTTCTGTTGCTAAGCGAGACAGTTGTGAAGTCAGTTTTGCCCTGTGTTATGACTTTTCTTGCCACAGTTGTTAATAACATGGTTGTTAAGTGAATCTGGCTTCCCATTAACTTTGCTTGTCAGAAGGTTGCAAAAGATTATCACATGATCCTGGGATAATGCAACCGTTATAAATATGAGTCAGTTGCTAAGCATCTGAATTTTGATCAATTGACTAAGGGGCCGCTGCAGCAGTTGCAGTCATATGTTGCTTTTTTTTCAGTGCTGTTGTAACTTTGAATGCTCACTAAACAAACATTATAAGTCAAGGACTACCAATATTCTGGTAATCGGTATAATGGCCCCTATTCTCAAACAGCTCTGGGAGCACCGTCCCCGCTTCTAGGTAAAGTCATTGTACTTAGAAGAGCTTTCCACTTCTATTATAGAAATGGTATTAAAGCTTAGCTCGAGAAGTACCTAACTCCTCCATTTTCACAAAGAGGACTGTTGTGTTGGGAGCAGGAGCTTTATCATGCCTTGTAAGGCCACCCTCGGAATACTGAATCCAGTTTTGGTCACCACGATGTAAAAAAGATGTTGAGACTCTAGAAAGAGAGCAGAGAAGAGCAACAAAGATGATTAGGGGACTGGAGGCCAAAACATATGAAGGACGGTTGCAGGAACTGGGTATGTCTAATTTAATGAAAAAAAGGACTAGGGGTGACATGATAGCAGTGTTCCAATATCTCAGGGGCTGCCCCAAAGAAGAGGGAGTCAAGCTATTCTCCAAAGCACCTGAGGGCAGGACAAGAAGCAATGGGTGGAAACTAATCAAAGAGAGAAGTTACCTAGAACTAAGAAGAAATTTCCTGACAGTTAGAACAATTAATCAGTGGAACAGCTTGCCTCCAGAAGCTGTAAAAGCTGCAACACTGGAAATTTTTAAGAAGATGTTGGATAACTGTTTGTCTGAAATTGTACAGGGTTTCCTGCCTAGGCAGGGGGTCCCTTCCAACTGTTATTCTATTCTAAGTGACACACACACACACACACACACACACACACTCCACCAATACATGCTAAGAAACTGTTTTTCCCCAGCAGGACAGAAGGGTAAGAACAGGTACTTTGTTGCATCCAGGCACAAGGACCAAGGACCAAGGCTCACTCCACCCGCACCATCCTGGAGAGAGGGAACCCAGAATTCTGCTGGCTGCCCATGTTTCAAAGGTTTCCAGAGATAATGCCTCCATGTGCTGCAGCTGCTCCACACCCAAACAGGCAGGAGAACAAAGTGTAACTGATAATAGGCCAGTTCCTCTGCAAGCACTGAGGCGCTCAAGGCCAGAGTCCAAAGCTTTGCCGGTCACCTACTCCTCCCACCGCAGCCTGCAGAAGTGGCACAAGGCTCCTGGCCCATACTATAAATGACAGCCTAGCAGGATGGAATGGGAAGCTAAGACTGAATCATATACTGGCATTATGACTCCCACCTTCTTTCCAGATCCTTTAGGGAGGCAGGCTGGGCCTCAAGCATCTCTCTAGACTTTCAATGTCTGAAAGTACTTTTAGTATTCCTGCTCTCCTTGTCTGGTCCTTTTCAGGATCTTTCAAACTAGAAATGCTCAGGATTTGAACCTGGGACTCTCTGCAATGCCAAGCAGGAGTTCTGATATTCAGCTACAAGACCATTCCCCTCCTTGGGTAAAAGAGGCTTTCCCTTTAAGTAAAATGTTTGTTTCTCATCTCTCCTTGCAGAGATAATTCTAAAAAAGATGCTCCAGGTATTCCAGTAAAGAAGGAAGTGAAGTAAAGATTATTTATACACATATCAACATGCATACGCACACATTTTTGCACACTATATCCCTTTGGTGTCTGTCCATCACTCACAAAGTTACAAAAATAAAAAGGAATGGAGAAAAGAGAGGCTAGGTATGCTTCCTTGAATTCCAAAACAAAAATACATAGTGCAGATAGTCCTCAACTTAGGACCATGATTGAGCCCAAAAATTCTGTTGTTAAGTGAACTTTGCCCCATTTTATGACATGTCTTGCCACAGTTGTTAAGTGAGTCACTGCAGTTATTAAATTAGTGACATGGTTGTTAAGGGAATTCGGCTTTCCCATTGACTTTGCTTGTCAGAAGGTTGCAAAAGGTTGATCGCATGATCCTGGGACATTGCAACCGTTATAAATATGAATCAATTGTCAAGCATTTGAATTTTGATCACGTGACCCTGGAAATGTTGCAGGTCACTTTTTTCAGTGCCGTTGTAACTTTGAATGGTCATTAAACTAACTGCTGTAAGTTGAGGACTACCTATACAATAGAAAGAGGGAAATTCACCAGCTAAAATAGGCATCAATTAAAATTTGCACATTCAAATAATAAAAACAAACCCAAAAAGCTATTTATTACATTGTGAAAGACTACCGAGGAATACACTAACCAACTTTCCTAGGGCAAAGAGTATCATAGACTATTGGGAAAGCTTTCTCATCCCCTCCCTATCCTTGTTTCCCTCAATTTGTGCTCTGCCGTGGTTAGGGTCAAGGAATGAAAGAGACTACTTTTGATGAAGACAAGATTGAGAACAGGTTCTCAAGCCTGGGCAGGCTTGTTGTTGTGGCCTGCCAGTGGCCAGCAGAGCTGGCAGCAGATTCTGACAGTGAGGAGGTTGGGGAGGAACATGGGCCAGTCTTGGAGTCTTGGGAAGGCTCTGATAGGGGCTCTATATCGGAGGCAGAGAGAGGGCCAGGGCTGTCTGACAGTTATCAGCTGCTTCCAGAATCAGACATCAGTGAGGCAGACGAACAGCTGGAGCCTGTTCCCAGTGTGTGCATGTGCAGAGTTGCCAGAGAAAGGGAACAGCTAAAGAACAGGGGTCGATTTGGGAGTAAGGCCACAGGTGGACGATGAATGGCCTTCTCAGAGGAAATAAAAGAAGAGCAAAAGGGGAGTGGAGTTTGCAGGAGACAATTAGTTCGCTTAATTGGTTTGTGACTCTCGGAGAATCTGCCAAGTTTTGCAGATATCGGCCTGTGAGCTCTCCAAGCCAGATAAGGTCTGTGACTGTAAATCCCCCCCTTGAAAGACTTTGCTGGATGTGAATGGGCAGAATTCACAATAAATTAATAAAAGGTTTTTTTAAGAGCCGAGGTGGCGCAGTGGGTAGAGTGCAGTACTGCAGGCCACTTCAGCTGACTGCTAGTTCAGCAGTTCAGCGGTTCAAATCTCACCAGCTCAGGGTTGACTCAGCCTTCCATCCTTCCGAGGTGGGTAAAATGAGGACCCAGATTGTGGGGGCGATATGCTGACACTGTAAACCGCTTAGAGAGGGCTGAAAGCCCTATGAAGCGGTATATAAGTCTAACTGCTATTGCTATTGCTATTTTATCAGGACAAGGAGTTGCTTCATGCTCTTGGAAAGCCCAGGTCAGAACATTTTTAAATGGGAGCAGGTTTTATGGAATGGTGTGATTACAAGCCACCTCCAGCTTAATACATTATCATCAAGAGTGTGAATTATGCCTAGGAACATACTTGATAGCTGGTGGAACTGATTTAACAAGGAAGTAATTCCCTGTTAAGTAGAGGCGCCTATCAGTAAAGTGGCTGCGGGGGTCTGAACTACTAGGATGTTCTGAGCACTGTCATTTTATTTATTAAATTTATATGCTGCCCATCTTGATATCCAGAGGAATTTTTGTAATGCAGCTCCATGCAAAATATGTTACAGTAACCCAATGAAGAAGTAACTGTTATATGTTAGCATATTTTGATCCAATGACTTCAGGAATGGGCAGCATTTACAACATAAGATTTGCAATGTTGAAAATACAGTATTATGTCATTGAAAAAAAATACAGTGCATCCTGACTACCATGTACAGCAATATTGACCGTGCGGACAGATAATGTGTTTGTGTTGCTTATTGTCCATTATATGTCTAGTGATCTTTCCATTTGCATAGGATTTAATTAAAAAAAATTAATGAAAGTTTTAACACAAGAGCAAAAATCAGTACAAAATCAAGCAGAATAAGAAGGAAAAAAGAAAAAAAAGAAAGCTAAAGTGCAAAAAGAAAAAAGATACAGGAAATAAAGAAAAGTAAGGAAGAAGATAATGAAAAAGTGGGTTCCAATCTTTACAACAGTTATAACCACAATTGTAGATCTACCTCTTTCTGTAAATCTACATAGGGATTCTTTTCTTTTTTTATTCTATTGTATCTAATCAAATCAAAACCATAAATCATGAGTCTATTTTTTTCTATTTTACGCAAAAAGCCCATAAAGGGTTTCCACTCGGCAATAAACATAGAGATTGTCTTTTCTCTAATCAAACAGGTCAATTCACCCGTCTGATCAAGTTCTGTCATCTTCACCAATCATTCCTTCTTTATAGGTGTTGCCAAAGTTTTCCTCTTTGGACATACAATAATCTTGCTGTGGTTATCATATATCAAAAATATCATGACTTTTCTTCCAACTGTTTATCAGACTTGAGGAAAAGTTCTGATTTCAGTTGTATATTAATGTTTAAAGCCCTCTGAAATAAAAGCATCATTCCAGGAAAAACAATGATTTTTATCATAGAAATTCTTCCCAACAATGGCCACTGTAATTTCTCCCACCTTAGCATGGCTTTTGAAACTTCATTCCATGCCTTAACATAATTATTTAGTAAATTCTTTTAAGTTTTCCCACTGATGTTTCTATTCTCTTTAAAGGCTCCTGCAAAGCCAGCACCAGGACATCCACAAATTTCCTTAACTTCTTTTTCAATCTGTTCTTCACATAATTTTCTCATCTTGTTTTATATCTCTGTTCAATATTTAAAGAAGTAAAATAAGCAAGAGAGGAGACAATGGGCATTCTTGTTTTATTGCCTTTTGTTTTGTTCTCTGCTTACAATTACGGGTAATCCTCAATTTACAACAGTTTATTTAGTGACTGCTTGAAGTTGCAACAACAATGTAAAAAGTGATATGACTGTTTTTCACATTTAAAACCATTGCAGCATGTTCACATGATAAAAATTCAGATGCTTGGCAAATGACTCATATTCTGACAAGCAAAGTCAATGGGAAAAACAGATTCACTTAACAACCCATGTTATAGCTTAACAACTATAGCAATTCATTTAACAACTGTGGCAAGAAATGTCATTAAAATGGAGCAAAATTCACTTAACAGGTGTCTTGCTTTAACTTACGATCACAATTAAGCCCTACCTGTATTTGTTCTATGACATATACCGTATTTTTCAGAGTATAAGACACATCTCCCCCCCCCCAAAAAAAGAGGGTGAAACAGGAAGGTCCAGTTCAAACTTTCAAGGGTCTTCTTCGCATCTAAGAAAATCAGTGACTTGTTTTGTGTTTTTTATGTTGCTAATATTGTCCATTAACTACCTTTTAGGTGAAAGACAACGTTGATCCTCAGATATAAAATTTTGCAAAATTATTTTCAGCCTCTCAGCCAAAATTGTTAGGATATCAGCCATTAGTTTCTTGTTAAAGCCAAATCTTGCCCCTCTAGGTATTAATGATGTATTAGCCTCTTCCCAACTCTTTGGCCTCATTCTTCTCTGTAAAATAGAGCTCAACATATTTTGTAAAGGCTGTGAATAATCCTCAAAACATTAATAATAAGATCCTGAAAATCCATCTGGTCCAGGTATCTTGCCTGTTTTAATCCTTTTTATAGCTCTGTAAACTTCAGTTATTGTTATAGGTCCATCCATTATCTATTTAGAGTCCTCTGTAATCCTGGGTTAGATTTTTTTAAAAAAATATTCATCTGTTTTCTCCAGATTTGTTTTAATTTGAACTGAGTCCTTACTGATGGTGTAGTGCAGGGATGTCAAACTCAATTGAGGGCCGCATCAGGATTGTTTTTGACCTGGGGGGGGGGGGCTGGGGTAGGCGTGGTCATGATGGGGGAGGCAACTTGACTTCACTCATGTTGGGAGTGCCTGTGGTGGCCTGAGCGCTCTGCCAGTGAAAACAGACTCCTGAGCGCCGTTTTCAGGTGGGACAGCCTCCTGCAACCCTCTGCCAGTGAAAATGGAGCTCGGGTGGGGAGGGGGATGTTGCCCTTGCGAGCTCTGTTTTGGGCTAGGACAGCCTCCTGCAACCCTCTGCCTGCGAAAATGAAGCAAACAACCCTCCCGAGCTCCGTTTTTGCTGGCAGAGGCACTGCAGGCTGGTCCTTCGCTGTTTCCAAGGTAGCTCTGCAGGCCAAATCTAAACACCCCATGGGCCTGATTCAGCCCCTGGGCCTTGAGTTTGACAACCCTGGTGTAGTGTAAACGCCATGAAATATTTTAAAACAAGATCTTCCGCAAAGCTATTCTTCCTGCCCTTCCTTTCTTGGAGGCACTGGGCAGGAATGCCTTTAAAATATTTAAAATAAAGATTTGAATGAACGTTTGTTTTCATAATAATAGCAATGAGGATTGCCACACTTTATTCCACAATTTTTGTTCAATTTCTTAATCTAGTCTTAATTATTTGGTGGCTTTGAATCCAAGCATTAGATTAGGAGAGTAATTTTAAACTGCGTTTATACTATATTTTAAAATTATAATTATTAGCCACCCAGTCACATTAGTGAAATAGGCAGCCAGATAAATCAATCTAAATAAATCAAGAAATTAAAAATAAAACAAATTAACTAGTCGTGTCTTTGCTCATAATTTTTCGATGGGGCATCAACTAACATCAGATAGGTTATGTCACCTACTGAGATAAAACCAAAATATCTGCCTGGGCATAATAAAAGTTGCTTCATTTCTCCCATTGGTTTAGTCACACATAGTGCAGATTCAATTAATGTAATTCTAGAATCATAATCATCAGAAGTAAAATATGGTCTTTTCCTTCTGATCTTCAAAAAAGGCTGCAGCCTTTTTAGCAAAAATAATGCTCATCAATTAGAAATACATCTTTTTTGCAGGAATCAGTTGTCCTAAATAGCTAAATAACCCTTGAAAATACAACACAATATATATCCATATTTCTATGTGATACAACTCAATGCCTCAGAAATTTCAGGGGGCATTGCCCCCCTAGTTTAAATAGCATGGATTATACCACAAACCAGCAGAACTAGAACAGCTGTGTGTGCTTTTCTCTACAAACCATAAAATGACAAAATACAAAATGAGTGCAACGCAAAGAACGATAAAAGGCCATCATTTATCCCTATAAGCATATGATCTGATACTCTTGCTTGGCACGGCCCAGCTGATTTGTACCTTTACTGGCACAATGGATTAGACTCCTCTGCAGGAAGAGTAGTAGCTGCTCAGCAAGAGCCTGGATGTGATAACCCTTTGGCTCTTGGTTACGCTACCCCAACAATCAGAAATACAGAGAGCTTTGCTCATAGCCACCGAGTCTCTTTGTATCCAGGCTGCAATGAGTTGTAAACTGACAGGTGAATGAACCCCAAAGGCTGGGCGAGAACAGCCAATAGGCAGCTGGAGACGCCAGATCAAAGGCAAAAACACAGTCATAACTCAGGGCAAAGTAAATCACAGGGGCCTGGCCCAGAAGAAAAACCATGTAACCGGGCAAGCAATGGGGTAGGCCTTTCTTTTCCTTGCCATCTATTCAACCATCCTTAGGGATACTGGCAACCTCTCCCTCCACTTTCATAAAGCTGCTGTTCTCTACACTTCCTCAAATCCTCTGTAAGATAACTTATAGCTGCATTTCAAAACAGAGACTGGAGACATCATTCAGGCCACTAAGATATTGGGCTTCATACAGTAATACAGAAATGGGAAAAAACCCGTATTATTTTGGGGGGGATATTTCTTCTGGAAGGAAGATTGTGTCATTGTGAATGATTTGGAGAGTGGGTATGTGTGTGTCTCTTGGCTAAGCATGGCCTTGTTTAGGATTAGGAAATTTCCCTGCATATATTTTGTATGCAGTCTTTAAGGTGCCTTTAAGGAGGCTCATGGACAGTTTTTCATATTCAATCATTGTCTATTTTTCATCACATTGGCTGTAGAACTGGAAGAAGTAATTTATTCTTTTTTATTTTGAACTATAGAGAAACCAGCCACATAGCATTCGCAACAATAGATGGATCACAACAGGACATACTTGGATTTCTACATATTTTTGACCCATATATCAATCTCTTTCCCCTCCCATTGCTCCATTCCTTGTGTGTTCAATCACACTTGGCCAATAAAAAAATCTATTTACTCTCCGAAACACAGTTGAGAACAAGTGTGTTGGTGTTTCCTGCATCTCTACACACCTCCCTTATGCAATAGTTTAAACTACAGTCCCAGAGTTGCAATCTACTGTGGAGTTCTTCTATCACAACATCAATATTCCTGGGTTAGTAACAATGAAAATGAACTGAGGTCTTCAAGGACAGAGTTACATGTGGAAAATACAGTGGTATTTATGTGAACAATGTATGTTTATCTGATGGAAGCTCAGTTTGCTTTACATATCTAAACAAACTTTATATACTTTTGAATGAATGAATATACGTTGCACATAAATGGTCCATCTGGAAGCAGCTGGGATAAAACATAGAGTATATTTAAATTGTCTGAGGACATGCTGGTGCTCTTTAATGCTGACCCAGCTTCAGACCAATTTAAATATGTATATCAAGGTCCAGCCTTTATTAGATGTGTAAACAATTAAAGCAGTCTCTATGAATCAAACGGTAAAACAGGGACAGCGTATAGTATACCACCAAGACAACTACTTTAGTACTCTTTGTTTTAGAGTCTACATAGGAAACTCACAGAATCGGTGTACTCATTGCTTCTACATAGAGCTCATCTTAAGAGTGCATTTTAATCCAGCAAGAAAAACAGAAACAATACAAAACACCTTCTTTTCCTTTTCATAACCATTCATAAGTCATGCCTGCTGCATCTCTCCAGTTCCCAAGTCCTCCTTAAGATAGCTATTCCTGCTTTGGAAGGAAGTGCCAATTGCAACCATACACTTTCAGTAATTCTCCACCAACACACTAGCAATTAATTCCTGACACTGTAGCAGATCACTAATGGCAGCTGCCATTCTATGGCTTTCAAAAACGGCTCTATGTGCAATTTAGTCCAATGAATTACAATTGAGATGACATGATCAATGATACTTTCAGTTCTTTAATGTTATCGAGCTGCATTTCTAATTTCCCCTGCAGCATGTTTCTATTAAAAATGCAATGTGGTAGGCCTGTGAGGGCGAACCTGTGGCACACAGGGCCATATTTGCTGGCACGCCAGCCATCAGCTTTGGCGCGCATGTGCACGCCAACTAGCTGATTTTCAGCCTTACCAAGGGCCGGGGGAAAGCCTCTGGAGGCTGGGGAGTGTGAAAAATGGCCCCAACGGGCCAACTGGAAGTTCGGAAATGATCCATTTCTGGCTTCCAGGGAGCCTCTGGGGTGCTGGGGAGGCTGCTTTTGCCCTCCCCAGGCTTCAGGAAAGCCTCTGGAGTGAGCTTGTGCGTGCATGCGCATGGGGGGGTTGCGCATGCATGCACAGGTGGGCGGGGAGGATTGAATTGGTGTGGGCATGCGTGCATGTGCGATAGCGCGCACACACACAATTGTGACATGCCATAAGAAAAAGGTTTGCCATCACTGTGGTAGGGTCTTTTTCTTCCCTTCAAAATCCTCATTCTATTCCCTCAAAATCTATTTGCATCTCTGCCAAGAAACGTTTTTGGAGAGACCATTTCTGGTTATCAGTCTTTGCTGAGATAGAAAAGCTATCAAGTATGGGGGATGGGGGGAGGTTAAGAAACTGAGGAAATGTGTAAGAGGACAAGTCATTCCTTTGCCCAGAGCGGCTGCCATGAGAAGACTGACGTCAAGCCAAAAACTTGCATCTTAGCTGGAGGATGATAATGCCAGCCGTGCATGCTAAGGGGTGGATAGTCTCCTTATGTTATGACTACATGACAGCAAGGCCAAGCGTGTATCAGATGATGGCAGTTCAAGGCTGAAAGGACGAGGAGGAGGAGGACATTTACAATATGCCAGCCAGGAGCACAATGGTTTTCAGGGTACCAGGGCAAAGATGAGCAAAGGTCCTGTAAAGTCTCTGTTCCCTTCAAGAGATAAAAACAAAACAACACTAGATTTTAGACGTAGTGTGGTTAGACAAAAGGAGACTAAGCCAAAGGAGAGACAGACAAACAAACGAAGATAAAGAATCTGTGGAAAAAGCTTGATCGGTCAACTCTGCTTGCAAGAAGGAAGAACTGATGCACAATTTTGGATTTCTATCTGTTCAAAATTTATCACTGGCCAATTTCTGGATGGAGATTGATTAGGCCTCAGGGAGCATAATCTGTAATCTGAATGTAATCTGCCAGTCCTTCATAGATGCACTCAAGGTAAAAACTGGGAAGGGAGGTGGGACATGTGAAAAAATGCCCCCCCTCTTTCATCACAAGCTTTTGGAGCTCATCTTAACATTTAAATACAATCTCTAAAACTAAACTTGGTTCAGATTAAGTCTTTGCTTCTGAGCCACATTTTTGGTATAAACTTAAGCAGTGATAAACTTTGGTACAAACCTAAGCAAGGACAAGGTCAAGTAAGATTAAACAGGGTTTCCTAGCTAATGGGGAACTGCAGATTGTTGAGAGTGAAGAGAAAAACTTCACAATTCTCATCCCAAACTGATCAGAGGTAAATTCTTCCTCTTTTCCTCCATCCCCATCTGTATCCTCCATGAGATGCAATATTGTTTTCGCTTGTTCTCTCTGGATTTTCAGTGTTAGAGAAAGTGTTAGAGGTCAATGAAACCACCCTTTAATTTAAAAAAAAGTTTAAAATTTTTTCCTTAAGTTTATGTTCTTAAAAACGTTTGTAGGTCATTCAAGTGGTCTTGTCTTGGTTTTAAATTTTTAAATGTTTAAATTTTCCCTTTTGAGCTAGAAGATTTGACAAGATAACAGTGTTACCTCGATAAACCTATGATACAGATTTGTTACAAGGCTGCAATGAGGAAATAATATTGGATTCAGGTTACTTAGATTCTGAGCTGGTCATGAACACATACAGTAAACAAAACCATGAAGAATGAAGGAACATCATTTAAAAATTTCCCATACCAAAATTATTTTTAAAGATAAGAAATCTGATAGCAACTGTAGATAAAAAATTGTTAAAAGGAATCTGGATATTATCTTCAGCTACACCAAGACAATGTCCTTTATACCATACCGATGCTCAATCAAAGGAAGTACCTTTTGGAAATTGAACATGCACAAATAGCTGAGATAGAAAGTAACCAATATATCAAATGTGAGCATTTTATGGCCCACGAGCCACATCCAGCCCACAGTCTGTTGCAATCCAATAGCAGACTGCTTTGATTGGGGGGGGGGGGTGAGGTGTGGGCGACAGATGGTGGGGCATCGGTGACAGGAGGTGGGACATTAGTAGTGGCCATCAGTGATAATGACCTTCCACCACAGTTCTAATTTTTCATATGGCCCCTTGGGAAAATTAATTGCCTACCCCTGCAGTATATGCTACTTGAAAAACTATTGCCTTGTACTTCATCTGCAAGCTTGAGCATCTTCCTTGGTTCACTGTCTATCAAATGGATGTTCTGGTGGAGCAGAAACATTGCCCCAAAGGTGATTTGTTCAAACTCTTCCTTTGTCTTATACTCTCTATTGGGGAGTTCACCTCAACTCTTCAGAAGTTTTGGCTGATGACTTCTACTACCCCAGTCAGCATAGCTACTGGCAATAGAGGGAAAATGGTATAATTGAAAAAATAGTACATAATGAGGAATACAGTTTGGGAGAGGTATGGTTACCATGTTGAGGCAACATGTTGCATCCATCTGGTGGACAAGCGGTTCTAAGTCATTTGAAAACATTGTGTGAGGACAAGAGGTCTCCCTGACTGTTTACCCTAGCACTCAATATCCAGAAATCCCATTTAACTGTCTGCATTTATAGAAGAGAATTTTGTAAGCAGAGATGGGGTGCAGCAGATAGAAGCAGCTTTGGAGAGCCAAAGGAAAGTTTAACAGGCAAGCTTAGTGGCAGTGATGGAGCACTCCCACTTTTTAAAAATAGTATAAATATGAAATGCTGGATGTTCAGGCTTATTGTAGAGTTAGAAGGGTGTTAGAGATCATATACTCAAATTCTCCATCAACGCAGGTCTTTGCATCTCTGACTGATGGCTGCCCAGCTCCTGAACATCCCTAGCAAAGGAGAGCTCACTACTTCATATGGTTGGTTGTTTCACTAACAGCTTTGCAGTCAAGACATTTCTCTTGACAACTGATCGGCTATTATTGTATTTTTTGGAGTATAAAACACACCTTTTTCCCTCAAAAAAGAGGCTGAAAATCTGGATGCGTCTTATACACTGAATACATTTTTTGCCTGTTTTTGCTCAATTTTGCCCCCCCTCCCAGCCCTCCAGGAGAGCTCTATAAGCCTCCTAAAGGCTATCCATGCCCTTCCCCCCCAAAACTGGGCCCATTTTCATGAAAAACAGGCTGATTTTTGCTCGTTTTTGCCCCCCCCCCCCCGAGCACTCTACAAGCCTCCTAAAGGCTATTCATGCCCTTTTTTTTGGAAAAATACCGGGCCCGTTTTCATGAAAAATGGGTCATTTTTTTGGAGGTTTGCAGAGTGCAAATTTTTTAAATTTACCTCTTCAAAATCTTGGTGCGTCTTATACTCCAAAAAATATCTTCCCTCAATCTTCCCTTCTACAGGAGAAACATAGCCACATCTTTTGACCATTCCTCACAAGTTGTGGTTTCCAGATCCCCTTAACCCCCTCACAGAAGTCATTAATGAAAAGGATGAGTGGCACTGTCACTGCCCCTTCATTTAATAACCAAGAAAGAAACGACTCAACTCCATATTTCAGAATTAAGTGTACTTTTTACTGGCTACAAACGAAAAGAAGCAAAGCAAAGCTGAATCTGGATAAAAGGCGTGAAAGCAATAGATATCAATACAAGATTCAATCCCCTCCCCTTGGTACCCCAGTCCATAGTCCAATCATATTTCACCCAACTGTCAGGTGGGAGACATCTTCGAAAATAATCATCAGGATGGAATGCTGGACAGTTGGCCTTGGCAGGAAACCCCCTTCCTTCCACATGCACAAAGAGATGGTGAGGATAACTCCCTAATTAAACAGTCCTCCAGTACAGAATGATTCCCTTCCCAAATACCATGGCCCCCCTCCCCGTTTCAATGGCAACCGAAAAGCAGCAGCGAAGCAGAGGCTGACAGGCACAGTCCTAGGGCAGAGCCTGAATGTCCTCCATTTGATAATTCCCTTTAAATTGAACTGGAATCAATTCATGTGCACACTGGACATTGGGGGGGGGGAGGCCTCGTCTGTATTGTCTGTCTGCTCGAGATTCCTTGTAAACTCCCACAACTATCACTTTTATTTCTCCTTTTTTTCTTACTCAAACATACTCTTTTTCCTGGAATTCTTTTATTTACATAAAGCGCAACACCTCTACCTGGTATGTTCCTTTTAAATAAGCCAAACATGGCAATTGTGAGTTTTATCTGCTATGTTTGAATGATGTCTATCATATCACATTTGTCTTCTTGAGTTAATTTTAGTTCCCCCGTTTATTTTCTACAACTGTGCACAGCGGTAGAAATGCATTAGGGGCAGCACCTGGTCAACTTTATCTCCATTGGGAAGAGCCAGGCCTTGTTAGTACTTGAATAGGAGGCCACCACATTGATTTTAAGGTTGTAGGCTAGAATGGGAAGTAAAAACAAACCAGAGAAAAGGTAATCCCTTCTGTACTGTTGCCAAGAAAACTATGTGGTTGTATCCACAAAGTCATTAAAGACACTTTACTTTTATGTGATAATACTTGAAAAATTCAAATCTATTAGACTACACAATTTCCATCTACAGCTAGTATTAAGAATTTTTTATATTTTGGGCAAAATAATATTTTTTTATATTTTGGACTGACATTTAAGCAAGCAATTTGCTAACTGTTTTTAAAAAAACCTAAATATAGCTCTCATTAACACAATAGCAACATGTTCTGCTAGATTTCAGCCTAGAGATAATTGGAGAGCACCATGAACAGGGTCATATGGACATCAAACTTCATTTCCTTCTGAAATCCAGGTCCTGATAGGCCAACAATGACTACCGGATAATATGCATTTACTTTGCAGGAAATGATCTAGGAGGGACCACATCCTACATAGTAAAGTTAACTTATTGTGCTAAAAACTAGATTAATGACATTTATCTACCCAGGAAAGAATATTTAGAAATATTTAGGGGTCACTTTGTTGACTAGAAGGCAAGATTAAAGAAAGGTAATTATATCTATGTTTGCATCTTAGTTGACCAAGGGTTGGCCTGCTAGGCAGACCAGCTGAAAGAAAGAAGTGGCCTTTGAAGAAAGCAAATATGGATATCCTTTTGATAAGACCTATAGCTTGCAACTATGGTACAGGCAACAGGAGGTTCTTCACAGTTTTTGAATGATTTCTCATTAAGATTAGTATGGTCAGAAAACTGTCTTTGAGAAAACAGTTTTATTACGAGTTGCAATCTTTTCCATACACTATATGGCTATGAGAGGATACATAATCTATTTTAGATCAAGCTACATTTATTGAGGACCTTGGCAAGGTTTAACAGGCCTTGCTTGTACCCATGACATGAATATGCTCCCAAACATGAGGACTGCTTAGATTATAATGACAGTAAAAAGAACTGCTGGGTTAAAGAAAGCAGGGAATAATTACAGAACAGTCCCTATCTTTATTTCATATCTCAGAGTATCTACATAAATGTTAATTTATGCTCATTTCCCAAACCTCGAAACCCTTCAGATTTATTGGAGTAAAACTCTCTAGATCCACAGCCAGCATGGACAATTCTGGCTGGGAATCAGTGTTCTGGAAGGGTGACATGTACAGTTGCCTAGGGGAAATTCCCAATGAATTTTATAGTCTGCAATGCATGTTGCATTAAGACTCAACTTCAGATAGTAATTTGCTCAAATAAGAATTCTCCTATCACATCTGAAGATCTTTGTCCTATAACAAACGGAGCCCTGCAAGTTAACCCAACATCAGATAGAAATGGATGTTACATTACTAATATTAAAAGGATAGGATAATGTCTCCATGATTGTTACAATTTAGGTCCCAAAGCAGCAGCAAGTTAGAAATGCACAACATATTTTTTTGTGCATCTATGGCCCATTACTGTGGTGGTAGGTGTCTTGGTCTCATGACTATTAAGTACTATCTGACCCATTTCTGTTTTTACAACAGAAATACCAGTTTTTTATTTATTTATATGGAAACCATATGTTCTATTAGTTGCAATCCCTACCCACAAATTCCTATTCTGTTACCTTTGCCGTGATCAACAGTACCTTAGTTTATAAAATGTAATTCATTTAATTACACTTCCCTTACTTTGTTCACATGGTTCCTATCTGCCCATAGCCGATAACCCTATGCAGACATATATGAGAAGTAGCATCTCCTCCTTCCACCTCCTGATTCCTAACCTGTCCTTAAAAAGTGCTTTGTGATTAGATGTCAACCAGCACCAGTCACATTAGAAAGGAGGTGGAAGTTGTGAACCAGGACATAGCCAGCATCTCCCACTCTGGCCATGAAGGTATCTCTAGAAACTCTGAAATAGATTTTGGACAGAGTGTCTTACAGTGCCTGGTTGGCAATTCTCTGAGTCCTGCGAACATAACAAGGCTATGTCTACATATGGTCTCCAGCCTAGAAAGGGGCGGGCTTAGGACACTATTGCCCCCAATCCTCCTCTACCTCTGTATATTTCAACGGAAAGCCAACAACACTGGACAGTGGTTTGGGAAGGCAGAATCTGCATTTGGGGGTGGGAAAGGGGAACATATTGGGAAAGAGTGCCAGGTCCACGGACTAAGTCCCTATGTGAGTGCAATCTCTAAATCGGTCATCCCCCGGGGTAGGCCAGACCCTTTCATTATCACACCAAGAGCCTGCCAAGTGGTTACAAATATTTTCCCTGGCAAAACCTGCATTCCCATTTTTTAATATATTTTTAACTGATTAGGGCAGGCTTTGAAATTACAGCCTGGGCTGTGGCGGTGCGACTGTCAGATCTACCCACATTCCCGTGGGCAACCTCAGCACATGTTCCATTGAGGGAGGGCCTGCTTAATAAATCACTCTGTGGCCAGGAGGCTGCTGGAGGTGGGGAGGAAGGGAAGCAGGGAGGGGGGGCAAGTACTGGTTCATGGCTCACAAGGGTGGGACCCAAGACCCAGGATTGGTAGCATCCATGCCAAGCCAGAGGGAGTGAACTGGAGGCACTGTGGGGCCTTCGAGGCTTTGAAACAACAAGAGGCACTCAGCCTAAAGATTTCCTGGTTTCTTCTTAACTACTCTGGGACAATAAAGTGCCCTGGAACCATGGAGAAGACTCTTCCTCCTCCTCCTAGTGCTTCACCTTCACTAAATCCTGCTGAAATATCCTCTTTTTTGCCAATGAAATAAGAAAAACCTTGAGCATATGTAGAGAAACTGCAGGTCTATAGATATTGTTGAATTATACTATTTTATCTCTGGCTATATGAAGGTTGAGGAAAGATGTCCTTCTGCTCCCTCAGAGGGCTGCAAATTCCCATCCCTGTGCTTGTTGAAGAAGTCAGCAAGCAGGGACATTGATTTTATGAAGACAGCCTTCATACCCCCAGTAAAATTTGATTGCTTATTTGTACCCTATGACTATCATTAAGTGTGTACCTTATATGATTCGTGACGAATGTATCTTGTCTTTTATGTACACTGAGAGCATAGGCACCAAAGACAAATTCCTTGTGTGTGTCCAAACACACTCGACCAATAAAGAATTCTATTCTATCAAATGGAAGGACAGGCAAATGCAGCACAATCTTACCATGCTCATGCCCACTCCATGAATCAACTTCCTGGGGTGGGCCCTGGGTTGAAGCTAGTGATGGCACTACTCTGTATTGCAGACTCCGGGACCTCAATCCTCCCTAGATAACAAAGCAGTGTGGGGTGCTTTAATAGTTAATCATCCCATCTATGTATTTGCATCTTAGGTGCCAAGGATAACCTATGCTAGTGAAAAGGTTAAAGAAAGTTGAAGTGATGGCAGAACCTGTTGCCCAAAAACGAAAATGGAAGGATGTATGAAAGAGGAGAACCAGCAAGCTGATTAAGCAACACCTTTGAAAAGAACAAACGTGATCCCCCTCAGGGGAATGGAGCCAATCTGGCTTTGCTCCATGCTATGCTTATCCCAAGTGATCAGAAGGGAAAGGCTCGTCCCAGCTGCTTTCTGACCGATCCCGAGTCTTAGAGAATTGCCCAACAACAGGAAAGCAGGTCTCAGCTTCCAGGTCATCCCAGGGACCCCACCAAAGAGGAAAGCCCCAGGAGGGTCAAGCAATGGGCTGAGGGGGGGATTGAGGGGTCATAAGCGGGGCAGCCAATGGGGCAAACAGGAAGAAGGCAGTCAGCGGAAGTGGTGTGTGTGTGTGTGTGTGTGTGTGTGTGTGTGTGTGTGAGGCCAGTGTGGCCAAGTGCTGCACACAGTGTTTTCCTTTCTCCCCCATAGCCCCAAAGTTTGGAGAGTAAATGTCAGGCACATAAAGGCCAGCTCTGTGGAACGGGGAATGCAGGGTTGCTGTCCCTGTGTAACTGCTTCATAATGATGTATAATCAAGGCAGTCTTTCCCCACTGAGGCACCCACCTAACAACTGACAGTCTATGCTCACTCGGAGACCACAGCAGCCCTGCCCGCTGCTCAATAACCTTTCCTTTCCTTTTCGGCCTGCTGTTTTCTCCGGTTTGGGCTACAATCCTTTCTCACAGCTCTCCGTTAGGAAGAAAGAGGGTGTGTGGGGGGGGGACACAACATTGTGAAGGCCCCTTGTGGAATCTTCCCTACCCTCAGATTCCCTCCTCCTCCCCTCCCGCAGTGCCCTTTTTGCCTGTTTACAAGAACGGTGGAAGCCTTCTTCGTTCTTCTGGAGCAGAGCCAAAGGAAAGGTGATGGAGTTACAGGCGCTTGGGAGAAAGGAGACCAAGGATAAGGGAGCAGGCCAGAGGTGATATTCAGCTGGTTCTCTCCAGTTTGGGTGAACCGGTAGCGTCAGCTGTGGGAGACTCCGCCCAGCCGCCCTGACATAATGCACGAGCACTACGCATGCACAGGAGGCGGTGCGCGTATGCAGACACAGCACATGCGAGTGAAGCGAGAGAGAGTACATGCTCACATTTGCGAACCGGTAGGGAAGGTAAGTAAATTCCACCGTGGGAATAGGCCTGTAGTTTGGACCAAGGCCCAAAGCATAGATGAATGAGTTAAGTTCCTTCTTCTGCCACATTAGTCCTGTGCAACTAAAGATGAGCATCAAACAGCAAGAAGCTTGTTGAATAATGCTCCGATATTATTTTGTTCTTATTTTCAGTCCTAATGTCAAACTTGTATCCATTTATTCTTTTACACAAAGTTTGTTCTGTTTGCCGTATGTAGAATCCAGAAGGAGAATTCTAGTAGATGATGACACCAAGCATATAAAGGAGCCTCTAATTTTGTGTGTGAAGTTGTGGGGCCTTGTGATGGTACTATTGGTATAAATTTTGTGGCAAAACAAATACCTGGGTTTGTTGCAGGATTACGTTCCTGTCATTGTTCTGTTATTGCTTGAGAAAATTTGCTTCAAGCTGGGTACCACACAGCCAAAAATTATACAAAATACTTGCAATATTTGCACTTCAATAATCCATAAGCCCTCAATAATACATTTTCTATAATCATCTGGAAGGAATCAGCCTAGTATACCAAATGAACATTCTTTTGTGACTACAAAGATCCAGTAATTCTCACTGTGTTCTTTAATCTGCCACTTTTCTGACAATTTAAATAACAGTTCTGTAATGTCTGAACCATGAAACTATTAAGTGAAAATATGGCATAAGGCAATCATGATTTGGGACTATGCCTTGATAAGAATGCAAGGAACTGTATTTTTAAGCAATTAAGTTAATACTGATGACAAAGTGACTTTCCCTTATAACCCCAAAGTATAAAAATATCAGAAATTTGAAAGATGGTTTCTCTGGAAATCTAACAATGATCCAAAGTTCTCAAGCTTGCACTTTCTCTCAATCTTACTGTCACAATTTTATATCTATTTTTTCTTATTTTTTTATTTGTAAATTTGTAATATTTAGATCAATTAGAATTAGAGTACACCAAGCACTATTAAGACGGAGAAAGGAAAAAAATGTTAACTTTAAAGCCATGTTTTCTTTGCAGCCAGCCATCTTATTTCTGACACCTATATATTTTATATTTCCTTGAGACAATTAAAATCATCTTTGCCAGCCATA
Source organism: Thamnophis elegans (assembly GCF_009769535.1). Lineage (NCBI taxonomy): Eukaryota > Metazoa > Chordata > Lepidosauria > Squamata > Natricidae > Thamnophis > Thamnophis elegans. The sequence goes on along the minus strand of NC_045541.1, from coordinate 63,727,762 downwards.
AAGGGCCACATTCCATTCCTCTATAGAATTATTGGATAGGCAGAGATGGGGGCGGATTCTATTCTGCCAGTTTTTCCTGAAACTGTGTAATGTTCATTCCATCCTTCTCAATTTTTCACTTTGAATTAGAATACTAGTTTTCTAAAGTAACTCCTTGATGTCTCATATGATGCCAGAATTCAGACCTTTATACTAAGGTGCTGATTATGAGCCCAGATCAGACAGCAATTTGACTGGAGTCAGAAATACTTCTGTTGTTAGGCCTTCTACTATTGATCCATTTCCTTAGCAGCAAGGGAGCTTATGGTGCTGGAATGATAAGACTTTGCTTCCAAGTCCAATTCAAGTTGTTGAAGTCAATGGTGGGATTCAATTTTTTTTATCACCGGTTCTGGGGCGTAGCTTGGTGGGTGTGGCGTGGCTTGCTGGGTGCGGCAGGGGAAGGATACTGCAAAATCCTCATTTCCTCCCCACCCAACTAACCTGCTTTCCAGCTCTGTTCTCCTGTTTAGGGAAACAAAAGAAGATCGGATGGGAGGCAACAGGGGCGGGGCCAGCCAATTTGCCAGTTCTCTGAACTACTCAAAATTTCAGCTACCTGTTCTCCAGAACCTGCCAGAATTGGCTGAATACCACCTCTGGTTGAAGTCCAATTAAAGGTGTCCTCTTTAAAATCTTTCATGGATGGGCCCACACTACCTGAGGAACTGTCTTGCTCCAATGGGATTGGCCTCCCCCACTCACTCTGGCAGAAGGGGCATGTTGCAGACCCACTACTCAAAATAACTTTGGCTGGTGGGGTCCTGGAGAAGAGTCTTTTCTGACATTGCCCCCGCCCACCAGAACATCATGCTACTGGAGCAGGGGTGGGATTCTCCTGGTTCAGATCGGTTCAGGCGAACCGGTAGCTCCAAAGATCAGCTGGGAGGGAACCAGTTCGCTCCCACTAGCAAGTGGGCCCTCCCAACTGTCCCTGTGATATACCTACCTTTATCTTCTCAGCTGAGTCATGCAGCAGTGGATTGCTGCACCTCAGCTATTTTCCTTCCCAAGCAGAAATCCGGAAGGTAAGCCTTCTCTAAAGTGCATACGTGTGCACAGAGAAGCACATGCTCAGCAAACCAGTTGTTAAACCAGTAGGATCCCACTCCCTGTACTGGAGGTGAGATATGTCCGTATCCTCTTAATTTCCTGAAAGGATAACAAAACCTGGCTCTGCCAGTTGGCTTTAGGCCTTAATGGGGTGTTCCACCTAGAGGTGGCTAGTGGACTAAGAAAGAAGATCCCACTCCATTTCGCTCCTGCAATGGTTCCTAGTTTTATCTAATCTCAATGTTTTTATATTTTTGTTTTTATTCTGTTGTAAGCCACCCACAGTTGCTTTATAGTAAGATGGGCAGCATATAAATTTAATTAATTAATTACTAAAAACCTGGATCAAGAGAATCTTCAAATTTAAATGGGTTCACTTCCAAATACACATACAAGCAATCTTTATTCCAGCTGTTCAGTATTGCTGGTATTCTCTGAAACGGCTAAAGACCAAACAGCCATCATAGAAAAGGACTGTAAGGCACCAAGCTATCTCTTCCTAAATTCAGCTGCTGCCTAAGTTTGTAGACATCTTCATTTTAAGATGTTTTTGTAAATCCAGCTCTCTAAAGCACAGCACTTCAAATCATGATGCTTTGTTACACAGATCAATATATCCTGAAATAATCTGATTCCCACCAAGGATCTCTTTTGTTAGTGCTAGCCATCATTCTATCCGTTTCACACTGATTAAGTAAGTGCAAGTGCAATTGCTCAAAACAGGAAGGCTAAATGTTGCTATGTTGGATTGGACTTTACTAACATTTGCTATATTACCACTCTGTCAAATGACATATTTCTGGGTATTGATGGGACATGATTTGAGGATGTTAATCATGAGAGAAAAAATTTCTACAATTCAAAGTTTAAAAAAATAAAAACTTGTGTGATGGTTGAGGGGAGATGCCATCATGTCCATGTTGACTTTAAGCAACCATATAGATTTTCTCCATCATGATCTGTCCTCAAATTAACATTTCAGGTTATTCTAGGAGACATAAATGGATGTGGTGGCTCAGTGGCTAAGATGCTGAGCTTGTCAATCAGAAAAGTTGGCAGTTCGGCAGTTCAAATCCCTAGCGGCGCATAATGGAGTGAGCTCCTGTTACTTGTCCCAGCTTCTGCCAACCTAGCAGTTTGAAAGCATGTAAAAATGCAAGTAGAAAAATAGGGACCACCTTGGTGGGAAGGAAACAACGTTCCGTGCGCCTTCGGCATTTAGTCATGCTGGCCATATGATCATGGAGATGTCTTCGGACAATGCTGGCTCTTCAGCTTTGAAATGGAGATGAGCACTGCCCCCTAGAGTCGGGAACATCTAGCACATATGTGCAAGGGGAACCTTTTCTTTATGGGACATTCACTGCTGTTGGTGTTGAGTCCATCTATCTTACCGTTGGTCATCCTCTTTTCTTTCCTTCAATCTTCCCCAGCATTATAGACTTCCCAAGAAAACTAAATGTTTATATTATGTGTCCAAAATATGATACTTTGAGCACTGCCCCCTAGAGTCGGGAACGACTAGCACATATTGTATGTGCAAGGGGAACTTTTATCTTATGGACATTCACTGCTGTTGGTGTTGAGTCCATCTACGTATCTTACCATTGATCATCCTCTTCTCTTTCCTTCAATCTTTCCCAGCATTATAGACTTCTTAAGGAAACTAAATGTTTATATTAAGTGTCCAAAATATGATACTTTGAGCCTCATATGAGAACTCTGGATTGATTTGTTCGATGATCAATTTGTTTGTTTTCCTGGCTCACCCTGATATTCTCAGGAGTCTTCTCCAATAGAAAGGTCAAAAGTGTCAGTATTTCTTCTATCTTGCTTTTCCAAGTCCAACTTTTGCTTATAACAAAGTAAATCATGATCTGCATGATACTGATTGTTCTACGAATAGATATGCCACACATTTGATTACCTATTCAAAGGACTTCATCAGAATCCTATCAAGTGCTAATCTCTAGCATATTATTTTGACTGCTGGATCCTTACTGTTGATGATTGATCTTAAAAGGAATAATCTATTTCATTACCTTCAATTTACTTCTAATACTGGTTGTTGTACCTATTGTCCTTAGTTTGGTCTTTATATTTTAGGTTAATCCCATTTTTTCATTGTGCACCTTAATTTGAATTTGTAGATCATTTGCATTTTGAGCTAATAGAGTACTGACATCAGCATAGCACAAGCTACAGTGTTTTTTCTTCCACTTTAAAAACCACTCTCATTCTCTAATCCAATCTCTCTCAATATACAGTATACTCAGTGTATAGCTTGAATAACTAAGAAGAGAATATACAGATCAGGCGATAACTCTGTTTTGCCTTGTTCCATTCAGACTGTGGTTTCCTTTCCTGTGCATAGGTTTTGCATAAGGACAGTTACATGTTCTGTGATTCCCATTTTCCTATGGACATTCCACAGCTTGACATGGTAAACACAACTAAAGTAATGTTGACTACAATGAAGGCCCATTGATTTCCTTTTGGTATTATTGGCTTTCTGAATTATTTAGTTTGTCTCAGAAATAATACCTCATGTTCCTCAGCCTTTTCTCTCTGAATATCTGGTGCTTCACTTTTGGTATAGGGCTCTAATCTGCATTGGATGATCCTAAGAAATATTTTCCTAGCAGGTGAGATTAAGGATATTGTACAAACGGTTTGCACACTTTGTTATGTCTTCTTTCTTTGGCTTTGGGGTGTAGACTGACCCTTCCAGTCTGTTGGCCGTTCTGTGTTCACCAGATTTTCTGGCAGATGAGAAATGGAGAAAAATTGTGTTTTTTTTTTTAAATCCAGCTTTAAGGATTTCAGAAGCCTTGCTAGTTATGCAACGTTGAAATATACAATCTAATTTTTGGTATTTTGGTGGGCAATTTTATCATGGAACCCTCTATATCTTCTGGATATATCCCCAATATCCCAATTCATTAATTGTTGCCCAGTAATCCATCTCAGCTGTAGAGGGGAAAAATGCTTATCTCCTATCAGGGATTTTCTTCTGTCATTTACAACATACCATAATTTCACTTGTCCTTTACTTTGATCTTGCTTTTTATTAGATGGGCTTCACCAGACAAAAAAACACATTTTCTTTCACGATTTTTCCCTTTAATGGACAAAACTCATAATTTCAAGCTTAAAATATAATGACAGTGTTCTAGTTCACAAACATCTGGATGAGTGAAATTCAGATTCAGATGAAATTATCTTTTTTGTTTTCAACACAAAATGATGTATCGGCATATCAGCATCTGGATATATCACTGTTAGTCATTTATTTTTTGAAAGCAAATGAGCTAGTTGATTTTCATTTTTATCTTATTTTGTTTACTTCCATGGGGTATGTGCACCTTGTTTTTTACTTGCCTTCCCTATCATTTCTACTCAGTATTCTGTTGTCTGTTCAGGAAGAAAACACATTTATTGCACATAAACAGCTAAATTTAACTATATCCAGGTATCAGTAGGGAAATTCCTACCTCGAACACTATTAAGCATCTACAGGTTGATGTAGAAAATATATAACCAAGTAATTGGATTGGTAAAAACTGTGTCAATTTTTATCAGTTAAACTTTGTTGAACCAAGCTAAGGGATAATATCGAAGTGAAGCAGTAAATTTATTGTGTTCTAACTCTGAAAGCTAACCATTCTACTTTTGACTCTTCTTCTTTTGGAACATGATAGGCTCCAGAGTTATGGACGTATTCTTGTGTTTTCTCAGTTCCTACTGAAAATCACAGCGACCTGATCTGCCCCTCCCACCTCCATGAGATAACAAATGGAAGCACATCTTAATTGTAGAACATCTCTTTTGCATACAGATTATTTCTGCTTCTGTCTTTTGGCAGCCCACATTCAGAAGATATCCTTACGGACCCAATCACAAAAACAAAACAAAAAACCCTGTATTGCTTATGGTTCAGCACAATGCAGATTCCTACATTCATATGGAAATACACACATACTAATTCAGCCAGGCTACTGTGAAGTACTGGAGAGAGGCCCAAAATACACTACTTGTAACAAACCGATAGCAGGGTGGAGGATTGTAGTCTTGCTCTTCAACTCTAAAGAAAGAGCCATTCATGCCCAGTACCATGCCACGCAGAGCCTACAAAGCCATTAAAAATGGAGCGGAGTGCGTATGCACGGTGGGGAAGACAGAGAGTGGGTTATTCCATGCTGGATAAGGAGAGAAAGCAAAAGGTAAATAAGTGGCCGGTGAGGACGCAGTGGAAAGAAAATACACTGCAGAGCAGTGGGTGGAATCTGTCCCGTCTGAGCTAGGAGAGACACCTTTGATCCTGCTACCCACCATGAGTCACTTTGGAAACCACACAGTGTTAACAGGAGCCAAAGGCAGCTCCCAGCAGCACAGAGAGAAGAGCACCAGAGCAACTCTCTCATACTTCCCCAGGAACAGTACAGGAAAGACAGTATTAGCAACCCCATCCCTTAGGAATTCCCATCCACTAGATTGACAGTTGCCAGAGAATGAAAAAAAAATTATTGATCACTGCTTCTAAAGGCAGGGTTGTGCGACATCATACTGATCAGACGAGACTAGACTAGACTAGAATTCTTTATTGGCCACGTGTGATTGGACGCACAAGGAATTTGTCTTTGGTACATATGCTCTCAGTGCCAGCTATATATTCCAGCTGCACCCACCATAATTAGATATGGCTTTAATCTCATTTGTTTTTCTAGTGCCCCAATCTAGGATTTTCCCCAGAAGTTGCAAATGCAAATGAGGTATCACATTTCAGACTCCTTTATGTATGATGCAAGGATTGGGAACAAATATCAGAGGTCAAAAACCTCTTATAGGGTATGTGTGTCACGAGCCATTACAGGTAATGTCACAAAATTCCAGAAAAGGGATCTTTCCTGCATTAAAGTGAACTCTGCACTTCCCACTTGTTTTGATCTGTGGTAACAGACCACACCTGGTCGGGTACATATCTTATTATTTGAAGGAAAAGCTGCTCAAATTTCCCTGCTCCAAAAGGCACCACAAAATGTAGCCTTCAAAATAGATTCTTTGATTTTTCTTAACAAGCTGCAAAAATTAATCAATGACACAAGGTTATAATTTGGCACAAGCGGGGTCTAAAACACTGCTATCACGTATTTCTTGCAATTTCTCACTTACTGCCCAAGTCTAAAAAAATCCTGTTTACAAGGAACACAGGAGTAATGTTATATTGTGCGTTCTTCTCAGCTGCACAGCTTGAGCTTTGACTAGTGGTACAGAAATCTAAGAAGCCGACACCAAACCAGAAGCCACAAGGATGGGCCAGGCAATAGCCGGTGCACCTTTTGTCAGGGTTAATCAAGACAAAGCAGACTGAAAATGCAGAGGATTGCAGTAAAACCAACCCAGATTATAGGCTTATGAAGGAATCTAGGTGCATTTGGAAATAAAGTGGGCACAGTTGCCAGATGAGGAGGTCAGGATGAAGGTTTTGTGGTTCTGAGTAAAGATAAGGCACTCATTATCCCTTTATCTGTGCTGGATAGGCCTAGGAGCAGCACAGGGAAGAGAAAACGTGAAGGAACAGCATCCCATCTTGAGGAAGTGGTGGGTGCCCAGATAAGTCTCCACTGAGTCAAGAGCCTCAGCCACCACTACAAAAACAGGGAGGGAGAACAAGACTTAATCACAGAAGTAGATGTTTGCCTGCAGGTTTCTTGAGATAGTCCTTACTTACTGCTTCCAAGGCTCCTTCCCAATTGGGAGAGTGCATGGTCTAGTCATGTGGATACTTGCCTGACTGCCTGGAGAATGGCAATGAACAGGCCTTTGATTCCCGGCTATTGGACAGGCGAGGCATTATGCAAGTAATACCTGTCCATCTGCCTGGTCTCTTGCATTTTGATTTAATATTTTGATAAAGAGGAAATGGTAGATCAAGAGTTGCACAAGTGCTTCATTCACCGATCTGAGAGGCAGGTCTTTCTGCCTCCACTTCCCGTTTAGTTTAGGCTCCCAGACACCTGTTGCTGTATACCACCGCTAATCTGGATTCTGTTAGCCAGTATGGCCTTTCTGTATGTGTTGCGGGCAGCATAACATTTCCTAAGCTAAACCTACATAACAGGTGATATTAAAAAGTCTGAATGAATGTGTAAATTGAGGAGATCTGTTTGATGCCAACAAAAGTTTTCAAGTAACCACATGAAAAAGAAGCTGATTTCCCTGTTGGTGCTCTGGAAAAAAAAATCTGAGAAGCACAAATGCTTCAAATTGTTTCCTGCGGAGGGAACATCTTAAAGAAATGCTTCTTATTTTATATTCCCGGAGATTTTTCTCCTGGAAAAAAGTGTGTGTGGGGGTTTTCTACACAAAAGTCAGGATTATTTCGATAGTAGATAAATCAAAATAGTGGGTTTTGATTTATAATTACTGTTTCAACTCACTGTCCTGAGTCAGAAAAGATGCTCTTAGAAGAACTTTTCAGTATTGCTTAAACGCAATACATTTTGTAACTAAAATAAGGTCCCCAAGAAATGCTGATAATACAAAAGGGACACATGGAGAATATACAGAAGACAAAGGGTGAGATGTAAATTGATTGAATTGCAATCTCCACATTGTAAAATGCGTCTCCAGAAAGTACATTTTTCAACACTGAACAGACTTGCTTCAAAATGGACAAGCACTTCCTGTCAAAAAATAAGGTGGCATAAGGTACTGGACAGTGTCAACTAAGTGGACAACTGTATGGAAGGAGATTACAAACAAGGCACAAGCTCCATGGTGGAACTATTTAGCAGCCAGGGACTAGGAATTTGGAAGCCTGATCCTGGTACTATTATACTGCCCTCCATGACTGACCTGAATCATTTAGGTGTCTAACTTCAAAGGTGATGATATGGTACCTCCAAGTAGAATCACTCCTCAAATTCAATTTCTTTTCCCCCAAAAGGCAAAGTGAACTTTATGAAACTTTAAAAAAAAGCAATTGCAATAAACCTGGTGGCACCAATTCAGCCTAGTCTTCCTCAAGCTTATTGAAATTTGTTCCCAAAGAGAAGGCAGCTAGCTCCCCCTGGTGGGAACCACCACAATTAATGCAATTAACAAGACACCCTTGATCAGGAGGCCCAAATCCATCCACTATATGGTATTTAGAAAACGTTGCTCTCTTTATGCCTGGCACCGTTTAAAAGTCATTGTCATCAATCATAATTAGAATGAAATGGGAACTCTGGAAGTGTTCAGATGTGTGGGGAAATCCAGCCCTGAAAGTGTGTACCTGTATGTGGTTTTAGGAAATAACTGTCCGAAATACCCGAAGTGTTCTCCAAATTCCAAACGTTAATGAATGTTAGTGAGAAATGATCATAGGATTAAAATTAGGGACCTCCCAAGGCCTCTGGCAGCTGGAATACAGATCTTTCAGGGATAGACATAGTTGTAGGAGGCAAGAGAAAGGTTCTTGTACAAACCTTTCACTTGCCTCCTACAAACAGGCCGAGTGAAGAAATGTTACCTGTTTGGTGATAATGAGATGATTTCAGACACTGACTCTACAGGGGCACCTTTCATCACCTGCACTAAAAATTCCCTTCAGAAAGGAGGAGGAGGAGGAGGAGGAGAAGGAGGAGAAGGAGGAGAAGGAGGAGAAGAAGGATGAGAAGAAGAAGAAGAAGAAGAAGAAGAAGAAGAAGAAGAAGAAGAAGAAGAAGAAGAAGAAGAAGAAGAAGAAGAAACACAACACACACACACAAAACCAACCCTACAGAAAGTGAAAAATTCCTTGGCATTTCGAGCCTAAAAATATCCGCGGCCTGGTGGTTAGCTGGGAGGTGACAGCCCTCTGAATTTGTCAAGCAGAGGCTTTCACAGCTTCCACATGCCGCAGTTGGAATGCCAAATATATAGTCAAGCCCCTACCCATCAAAGCCGTCAGCCTGGAGTCAGTCCTGGGCAGCAGGCACTGTGGGTTTGGCTGACAGAGGCGCTGAGAGCATTTCATAAGGATGGATGCTGAAGGAAGAGAAACACACACACAAACACACACACACACACACCTGAATTTTGGCCTCTAGGGTCATGTGGTAGAGAGGTCATGGATTGGACACAAGATACCTGCCCTTCCGTGAGGGATCCTGGCCTGCTCCAAGCTCTTTTTCTTATCACCTCTTGCTGTGCACTAGGGTGGGGATGTTTGATTTGGCAGGGGGCCAGCCTGGCCCTGCATTCCAGGGCACTGTACAACCAGTCAGAGCTAAAAACTGCTTCAGCCAACAAAGCCAGCAGCGGCTGGGTCCAGGGAAACAATGAGGAAGTGACACTTCGGGAGAAGCCTGGCAGCGGAAGAGGGAGGGTTAGCTCCAGGCTGAGTGGTGCTCGGAAGAATCGATGCTAGAACCCTCTTCTTTCACAAAACATAGAAAAAACACACAGTTTTCAGAGCACACACATGGAAATGATATTGATACCGCTTGATGTGATATGGCCACAGAAGAAAAAGGGCAGCCAATAGAATGAGTAAGCCACATATTCTGAAATTTTTAAAATCCAAGCTATAAAATAGTACCTCTTTAAAATAAGACACTATGCATCCTAGAGGGGATGCACTGGCTCAATGGCTAAGACGCTGAGCTTGTCAATCAGAAAGGTTGGCAGTTCCGCGGTTTGAATCCCTAGTGCCACGTAATGGAGTGAGCTCCCGTTACTTGACCCAGCTTCTGTCAACCTAGCAGTTCAAAAGCATGTAAAATTACAAGTAGAAAAATAGGAACCACCTTTGGTGGGAAGGTAATAGCGTTCTGTGTCCCTTCGGCGTTTAGTTATGCTGGCCATATGACCACGGAGATGTCTTCGGATAGCACTGGCTCTTTGGCTTTGAAATGGAGTTGAGCACCGCCCCCTAGAGCCAGAAATGACTAGAACATATGTGCGAGGGGAACCTTTACCTATATCCATGAAGCCCCCAAGATTGAGTTCCGCTTGAAGGAAGCTTCCACTTAGGCCTTTGAAATGGGAAGCTGTCCGGTTTCAAGCATCCTAGAACTAATTGAGGGTAGTTTTCACTGTACAAGGCTCTGTATTTCTGATCTCACTTACTGCCAGAAAAATCTTAGTCTTCTTCCATGAAAAATAAAATAGAGAACTCTCAGCAATGTCGGCCTTCTTACCTACTACTATCCTAGCATCTTATTAGGCTGATTCTTTTCAAACTGGAGAGGACCAATTACTCCGCTCTTGCTTACAACTCCATAATACTGTACGCATACTTCTTAATCCACTGACTATGTCTTCAAAGGCTTTTAATGCAAAAATGGACTGCTCCAATGACTCCAGAGATGGATTTTTCAAAGACATCCAAGTTCACTTGTATTCCTTCCCATGAAGCAGATGAATTGACCTTGGTATCAATCACTGGAAATTAAACACACTAAAAATAGAGTTGTTCTTTCAGCACTCACTCTTGTTTGGGGGAAGAGTGCCCCTATTTTATACTGGGAAGGCCTCTCGGTCTCCAGTGCCAATTTTCCCCAAATTCCTGGGGTGGTTTTCCCTTTCGTTTCCTGCCAGACAGTGATGCAGTCCCTGAAGAAGTATTATGGCAGCCACTAAATCGTGGCCCTAATCCCAAACTGACAGCCCTCAAGACTGTGAGATGGGGAGGGCCACAACAGATCAGTGCACCAAACAAACAGAGCACCATGCTACTGTGAAATTATGTATTACATGCCTGTCCCCAGCAGTGGGATGATCTTGTCAAGACTACAGGCAACAGTAATCTCTGGCACTGGGCAGGGGTGCCCTGGCTCTGGGTTCATCGCCAGGTGAGGGGACATATAGATCTCAGGTTTCAAAAGATGCTCAAACATCTGCCACTAATAAAACACTCATTGTCATGGGAAGTCTCTTGGGCAAAGGAAGAATAATTATTCACTGAGCAAAAAGGGGTGAAAAGGATATATTACCTATCCAATCCCTGATTTACATTTTGTGGTATCACAATATCCTAATATATAGGTTATGGCACTATCGCTATTGCGGTTCCAACTTTTAGGATTATAATATATTTGTGGAACTAAATGTGAGACTTCTGAGCTAGGTTGCAGAAGAAAAGCTGCTTCAGTTGCATTCCTTAAATGGGTTCCACCACAAAACCGTGTTCGACTAAAGCACGCTCGACGAAACCGCGTACCTGACGTCATCACAGCGCGACGAAAAAAGCACGCTGTGAATGCTAAAGCTAAAAATAACCCCTAAACCTAAACCTAACCCCCCTAAACCTAACCCTAACCCTAACCCTAACCCTTAACCTAACCCTAAACCTAACCCTAAACCTAACCCTTAACCTAACGCTAAACCTAACCCTAACCCTAACCCTTAACCTAACCCTAACCCTAACCCTAACCCTTAACCTAACCCTAACCCTAACCCTAACCCTAACCCTAACCTTAACTTGAATCGGCTTGCTTTCAAAGCGCTTTTTAAAGCGCCCTTTTTTCTCCGCGGTCGCTGTTGTCACGCTGCTGATGACGTCAGTGACGCGGTTTAATCGGGCGCGCTTTAGTGACCGCGGTTTTGTCGTGCCATGCCTTAAATGTATCATCATCTCTGTGGTACTTGCTAAGAACTAAGTGTTTTATGATTCCTACACGTGAATGAGTTCACATGTAGGAATCATAATAATCACTTGTTCATTAAACCACTACAGATGAGTCAAATGATACTGAGAAGTAGCACCTTACTTATTATCACCTTCAGAGCTGACACATGCACTCAAATTCCCTGAGCTCAAAGTCAAAACCAGCTCTCACACCTTGGTTTTCAATGGAGCTCTCATTCATTCATTCATTCATTCATTCATTCATTCATTCATTCATTCATTCATTCATTCATTCATTCATTCATTCATATGAATATGCCTGGCCCTAACTAATATACTAGGATGCACCTATGAATGAAATGCATCTTCCAAAGGGTTAGGACTCTTGCAACAAAATACAATAATCTTTTGGCATGCCCAAGAGGCAGGAAGCATTTTAAGGCGGCAGTTATAAGTACACAAAATATGTAAAGGGAACACAACAAGAATTTCCTATACAGGACTTTTTTTTCATGTTGGAGAACTGGTAGGTGCACAATTACAGAGGCACACATATTTGTATGTACACTAAGGAAGCTACCAGTAATGTCAGGGAAGTACTATAAGCCATCAATATATTTCACACACTTCGGTGGTGATTCTTAGTCCCTACTTGTTCAACTAAACACTTCGGAGATTTGGCTTTTATTTTATTTACTGATAGTCCTCGACTTACAACAGTTCATTTAGTGACTGTTCAAAGTTACAACAGCACTGAAAAATGGGACTTATGATTGTTTTTCAGTTATGACCTTTGCAGCATCCCCATGATCATGTGATCAAAATTCAAACGTTTGGCAGCTGACTCATATTTAATGACTGTTGCAGGGTCCTGGGGTCATGTGATCACCTTTTGCCACCTTCTGACAAGCAAAGTCAATGGGGATGCCAGAGTCGCTTAACAACCAGGTTACTAACTTATCAACTGCAGTGATTCACTTAAGACCTGGGGCAAAACTCACTTAACAAATGTCTCACTTAACAAGATAAATTTTGACCTCAATTGTGGTCGTAAGTTGAGCACCACCTGTATTTATTTGTTTGTTTGTATTCATTATCTTTACAAATAATTCAAGGAGCCAAACATATCCAAAGTATCTACCTCCCCTTGCTTTTCCCAAAACCACCACCCTGTGAAGTGAGTTGAGTTGAGAGAGAGAGTAACTAGCCAAAGGTTACCCAGCCCACTTTCATGGCTAAAGATGGGATCAGAACTCCTAACCTCCCGCTTTCCAGCTTGGTGCCTTAACCACTAGACCAAACTAGCTCTCTCATTGGAATGCTCCATTGGAATGCCAACAGCATTGCTCTTAGCATTCCATTCCCAGTCTCAATGGAGTTTGCTTAGTAATCAAGATGATGACAGAGCCCTGAACTTCTTGCTGGTCCTGCTACCAATGTATGTTTCTCCAACCACTTCTCTAAGGAAATTCTTCAAAATTATATCGACAAAATTACATTGATGCAAGAGATCCCCCAGTACAGTTCCATAGCTCAGTGCTACCACTATTATTAGCCCTAAGGATTCTTTAATTATTTACCATTGTTTATTGGTAGGCACCGTGCAAACATAGCAAAGATCAAGGATTCATACTCCAAAGGAAATAGAGAGTCATAAAATGCACTTGGGTAGAGAAGCTTGTTTGTACAACCAACAGTCCTTTATATTTCTAACATCAAAGGCAAACACACCTTCAGTATCTCATATAGAAGAACAACCTTCCACTTCAACTGTACTAAAAAAAAGCTAAATAGTTTTAAAGAATGTTTCCATTACATAAAATCAATTTTAGTGAAAGTTGATAAAAACACTTCTAGGGTTCAACATATTCTGCTGGATCTCTTTGTTAATACTATTCAATATTTCTTGCATTTTAAATTAAACATATGCAGCTTTCGTGATATTTTCTGTGATTGCACATTAAGTTAAAACAAGCTTTGTGTCAATAAAATTGTACTCACCAATGGATGCTTCTTGGCCAAAACAGAGGTTCATCCTGTGATGCATGGAAATTTACTTTGCACTATCTGATCAATTAGCACAACATTATTTCTTCTCTGGCAGAAGTTTCCCATGGTTGTAAAACTAGATCTCTCATTACCTGCTAGTAGATCTTTGGGTAACTGGAGTCTAAAGGCAAAGTATGTGCCTGCACTATCACTGAGCAATGATCTCTCTCTCATAACTAAGGCCACCATGAGGCAGAACAACAGTGCAAATTGTTGAGTAAGAGATTAATCTCCTAGGAGGCCTATATCAAAAACACTTACTGAAAAATATTCAATGTTCCTCCTCCTCATCGTAAAGCTTTCTTTTCTTAGTAGACAGAGAACATTTTCTGAAATATGTTGGACATTTTTAAAATTAAATTTCTCTTATAAGCTTCCCTGGAGAAACATCTCTTTTTCATTATTGGATACATTCTGAGAACTCACGTAATTTTCAGAAATGGGAGTTGATATATAGACTTTATTAAAGATCAGTGGAAAGAAACATAGAACACCACTGAAACAAGTCTATGTGCAAAACAAATACTGCAATGTGGATATCAAAAGTCAATGTATACCTTACTTTCAGACTTTTAGATAAACTCACAAGGCAGGAATAAAATAAATAAATAAAATTTAGAACAGCAGTATGTTGAAAGGCTGATAAGCAGACATTACTGCAGAGCAGATATTTGAAATTAATATAAATAATATAATCTCAGTTCTAGTTATAAGGTGTGGTGCTTTACCATTTTGATGCCATTTTAACCTCTCTTCAGCAAATCACCCTTTTTCAGGATTATGTGATAACATGAACAAAGTTTGCCACATAAAGGAAAAGAACCTAGAACCAGATACCCTTCTGGAAGCAAGATCACTAAGAAAATCTCTCATCCCCAATTCTTGGGCATGGAATCCTCATGTCATTGGACAATATTTGAAAGCAACTATAAATGTTTTAAAACCTGATGATGTATCCAAAAAATATCACCTCTTGCATAATGCAAGACAAAACATGTCACTGCACGGTTCCATTTATAATAAAAGTCAAAAGCCGGTTCAGAAGATACAATTTTGGGCAAAGGCCAGATAGACCCGATCTGAAATGCACAAAAAAGTCACGAAGGTTATTTTATTATAAACCTCATTTATTCTGCCTAACCCATTTCACAAGGCAGGCGTACAGTGTGACATATACTGCACTGGGCCTTCTGGAGAAATGTCAATAAATATAACCCTGACTGCAGCAATAGATTCTACTTTACATTGCATGCTCTGCTAAACTAAACTAAACACTCTTACTTCTAAGGAACAATTGGCTCTGGACACACTCCAATAAGCTCCTTATATAAACACAAATGGTTGCACGCAGTTAGCATGATTTTTTTTTAAAATTTTCTTTTTGTTGCTGTTGTTGAACTTTGTTCTTTCCTATCGTGTCATAAATAGCTCTGGAGTCCTCTGCAGCTTCTGAAATAATTTACAATGCAGCAAGTACGAGATTGATGCTAACAAAGTCACATTTAGGACATGCACACTTTTTCAGACCACGTCCTATATTTAGAAAAAACATCTGTGTACACGTGTATACCATTTTAGTATTCTTTGGGGATAAAATTTTCTGGAAGGGAATGCTTTAAAATTGACAGTGAAGACACTCTGAATGTAAGAATAATATATGAAAGCACCAAGTTAACTCTGGCTGTTCTAGAAAAAATGATTAAGGTTTAACCTGGTTACCACTTCCAATGGAAGGCCATCACCACTGAAAGTTGTTTGTAAACTTTTCTTCTGAAGGTCATCTGCAATCCTTCCCATATAAATACTTTAAAGTATCCTATTCCTTAGTCTATGGAGATTCTCAGGCATCCAGGCCATGGTTGCCCCAAATGTGCTTTTTTCAAGAGGCAACCGGATTTTCTAGTTTTTCTTTGAAGGCATTTCGCTTCTCATCCAAGAAGCTTCTTCAGCTCAGAGTTGAAGAAAAATACTAGGAATTTGGGTTGTCTAAAAGTGCTGAATGGTAGTCTATTCAGTTAAACTTATTTTGACTCTACATTTTGGGTATGATGTGTTAACAGTGTCAAAATCTTCTAAATTATCACTAGAAAGAATTTTGGATGGTCCCAAAGCTATAGATTTTTTAATAAACAATTTAAGAATATTGTACTATTGAGATACATATTGGTAATGTACAAGAAATTTTTGAACGGAGTTGAACTATTCAGTTTTAGCAAATCAAATTCTGTTAAATATATATCTTTAACATGCAATTAATTAAAAACAATCATTTTTGTGTTTATTGAACATGCCAGAGGATGTTTAGCTATCAACTTCATGATGTTAGAAGTGCAGTTCGTTAAACTAGATTCTCATGCACATGTTGGCCTTGTTGCCTCATTTTGATTTAATAGTTGTAGATTTATTAATATTGAGATGGAAATAGAAATAAACTTTAAAGGAATATACGTTATATTGAAGTGTATGATGAAAAATTAAAATAATTTTTAATTTGAGAAAATTATTTGAGAAACTTTGGATTTACTGTACAAGGAGTATGTATGTATGTATGTATGAATGAATGATTTAAAATCTTAAATTGAAGATATGTGCTTACTCTTTAACCAATGAATGTTTATCACTGTATTAAAAAGATTGACCAACATCATTCTGTGTGATCAATGTTTAACCTATTGGTACCTATGTTCATATATTTTAACTTACTTTCCTTTTTCTTTTTAAGTTTTTCTTGTTGTTTTATTTTTTATCTGTTGTGTTATTTTGTTCTAATCTCTTTTTTTAAATTAAGGCAATAAACATATTGGGAAATTAAAACAACCCTGGAAAAACCTGCTGTGTTTGAGTTTGTGAGAAATACTTGTCAAATTCAAATTGAAGGAGACTGAATATATTTTTAAAAATTACCTTTGAATCTAAGAAAGAAAGAAATGTTCTCTAGAAATGAACTGAAAGGGCCGCTCCTAAAGGCGGCATTCCAATCGTTCAATTGGCCAAGCTGCTATTTAAATTGTTCCCAGTAATACTGTACTGTCTATATATGAATATGATCCATACTACGCTACAGAACACAGAAAGACTGCAAACACTTCAGAGGGCAGATTAAGTATTCTGTACAAATGGAGATGTTGACCCGATACCAAGAAGAACAAAGAGAAACACATGTCCTCTTTATTGTGAAAGGATCTCCTAAATACCAAAATAGAATCCAAAAACAACATACACAGTTCTTATCTGATCTTTTGCTATGTGTCAAAATTGCTAATGCATAATCTTCCTAGCCCAGAAGCTTCAAGAACTGCCATTAGGACTCTGGAAAGCGCTCAAAAGAGGGATTTTACAAAGCATGCAAAGGTCAATGAAGTATCTCTGCTTGAAGCATTAAAGTACCTTTCCTTAAAGCTTTAAAGCAGCCTCCTCCCCTGGAAAGCTGGTGCAACTGCTTCAAAGTCTACCTTCATCTGTCTGAGCATCTGTGCATTACAGCAGATATGCAAGCCTTCTTGAAAAATGCACCTGATTTACTTGGGGAGGGGTGCATTTTATTATGTAAGCATGCTTTGTAAAGCACCTGTTTTGAATGTTTTGTACATCCCTTTCCAGAAGTATTTTTAATTTCACTGTCTCAAAGGAGCAATATTTGCAATTCAATTTGTTCCTAAATTTGAGATAAACAAAGTGAATTCATATCCCTTTGAATTAATTTTTAGGAAAACAAATGTATCCATTTAAAAGGAATCCTAGGTGAACGGTTAGAGTAGAAATAAACATATATCTTAAAATCATGCTTAAATTGTCCTTCATGCTCTATTTTTTTTTTTTTTTAATTTTTATAGATTTTATTGGTAAAAAGAAAATACAACATCCATAACTTGTAACAAAACAATACAACTACATTTCGAGATATTCCCATACTATCAAATCATTATAAACATCAAAGGTTAGGTATCTTTCCCTCCCTCTTTTCTTCCCTCCCCCCTTACTTCCTTCTCCCCTGCCTTCCCTCCTTTCTTTTCTCCTTTTCTCCTTTCCTTCCCCCTCCTTTCCCTCCCTCGCTCCCCCCCTCCTTCACACATACCTTCCCTCCTTCCCTGCCTCTTTCCCTCCTCCTTCCTTTTCTCTTAATCTCCCTCCTTTCCTCCCTCCTTCCCTCCTTCCTTTCAACTCACCTTCTCTCTTTCTTTCCCTCCCTCTTTCCCTCTTTACTACCCTCTCTTCTTCCCTCCCTCCTTCCTCCCCCAGTTTCTTCTCTTTCTTCTCTCCTTCTTTCTTCCCACCTTCTTTCCCTTCTCTTCTTTCTCTTCCTCCTCTTTCTTCCCCCCTTCTTCTGCCTTTCCTATTCCTCTCCTTTCTCCTCTCCATCCAGACTTCCCTACTATCCTCCTTCCCTCCCTTCTAACCTTTGTTACATTTGCGTATTTTCCTCTGCTGAGGACAATCTGGTTCTCTTTCCCTTTCCTTGCTTGAAGAGGCAAGGATTATACGTCTTCTCGCCTCATCTAAAATGAAGTTTGATCACTAATTTCATGCAGGTAATTATAGCGAATTTCCTATCAGCTTTTTAAAGTTTTCCCAGCATTGTAGCGTGACAAAATTGCTCGACGGTGGGTTCTCGCCCCTGATACATTTCTCCTTTCGTTTATCTCTCAGTTGTTGTATATTGTTCATTTGAGTTATTGGTTTAATCGTGATAGGTTAGTTAGCTATCTCTTTTTATGTCTAGGTCTTCACTGACTCATCAAGCCATTTGTATGCTATTTTTAGTAACAGTTCTGGCTTCTGATTGTACAAGATTCTTCCTGCAACCCCCAAAAGACTTCAGAATTTAATTATTGATCTAATGTTTTCAAACTTGACACAACACAATGTACAAGATACCAGATGGAATTAGTTGCATGTCATGAAAGCTTATGCCTTTTAATAGCATTTATTAATCAGAAATTGTACAAAAACTTCTCCTGATTTTTGTCTAGCTTAAGTTATGTTTCCCTCAGCCATTTGCAATAGCATTAGTCAGAGAGAGGTTTACCACATTTGCATAGTAAAAATAAGCAAAGGTCAAATTTGTACTTCGCAGCTTTCACCACTTTTAATTTTATTTCTAAGAGATTTTCCCACTTTCCCTTCTAACTCTCCATTGCTACCTGCATAATGGCAATTATTTCACTCAATAAAGTTTTCAAGTTGTAATGGTTGGACTTTGCCCATTATCCTAATGCTGAATGTTACCAAGAAGAAAGTAACAGTCACTTTTTGAACTAGCAAACTCCTTTACTCGTAGAATGAAACGCAGAAATCCTAGCTGGGTGAATAAGTAACTAGTTATTAAGTATCATTGCCAGGAAAAAAAAAGAAATTATGATGGATTATTCAACAGGCATGAATCAACCATTTTTGCAATGCCAAAGAAGGCATCTTGAGAACTGCATTAAGTGCAATGCTGAAAAGAAAATAACAGATTGGCCGATTTTGGCCATTATAAATGCGGCTGACAATATTTAGACAGCAATGGAATAATAATATTCAACTATAGATACATTAGCAAATAAATACAGTGAGATAAGTATTAGAAATCACCCAATTTAGAAATGGAGTCAGCAGTTTTGGATAATCTACCTATAAAAGGATTTCCTTCTGGAAAATCCTGGAGTGGCCCATCTGATGTGAGGCACATTTCGGACATTCCCTAATTATGGCAATTGTCTGAAATGTTGCAGAGAATGTCTTCAGATTTTGTAATAAAGACTGTACAGATCTCAATAAAAGGCAAATACCAAAAAAGCTATATTATTAAAAGTTATGTACAGAATTATTTCTATTCTATGGCAGGGAGTGGATAATGACTGGTACAAATATTTTTAGTTTAGTTTAGTTTAGTTTATTGACATTTATATGCCGCCCACTCCCTTGGGACTCTGGGCGGCTCACAGACAAGACAAAAGAAACATATATAAAGAATTAAAATAAGGATACAATTATTAAAATTTCACACCATGCATACTGTTAGAGTGGGGCTGGATACTGATCAACAGCCCCAGGCCTGCCGGAACAGCCAGGTCTTAGTAGCTTTACGGAAGGCCGGAAGAGTAGTGAGGGTCCGGATCTCTACGGGAAGATCGTTCCATAGGGCCGGAGCAGCTACAGAGAAGGCCCTCCCCCGGGGAGCCGCCAACCGACATTGACCAGCCAACAGCTCCCGGAGGAGGCCCAATCTGTGTGATCTTATTGGTCGTTTGGAACGAACTCCCCGTGGAGATTCGTACCCTCACCACCGTCCAGGCCTTCCGCACAGCCTTGAAGAACTGGCTAGCCCGTCAGGCCTGGGGACAGAGATAGTTGCCCCTCCCGAATGATGAATGCATGTTGCCTATTGTTTTTTACTACATGTGTCTATGTTATTGTTTGCATTTCCCCCTCCCTGATTTTATGTGAGCCGCCCTGAGTCCCCTCAGGGAAAAGGGCGGCCTACAAATGTCAATAAAATCACTAAAAAAAATCACTAAAAAAATCGTTGGGAGGTAAATGGCAGGAGGCGGTCTCTCAGGTCCTAAACCATGTAGGGCTTTAAAAATAACGACTAGCACCTTGAAGCGCGTCCGGAGACCAATGGGGAGCCAGTGCAGCTCGCGGAGGATAGGTGTAACATGGGTGTATCTAGGTACACCCAATATCGCTCGCGCGGCTGCATTCTGGACCAACTGCAGTCTTCGAACACTCTTCAGGGGCAGCCCCATATAGAGCGTGTTACAGTAATCCAGTCTTGAGGTGACGAGGGCATGAGTGACCATCCGAAGGGCCTCCCGGTCCAGATTGCGCCTGACACACTGTTCTTTAAACGAATCCACCCAATCTTGCAAGACCACTCCCCCAAGAGATAGTGTTCAATGAAGAACTAGGATACGATGTGAGAATTAATAATTCAAAACAAGGGTCAGGTCAAAGCTACAGATAACTAATTAGGGAAAGCTGTTGATCGTGGTTTCTGGAATTCTTTCCAAGCCCTCTAACAACCATGGTCATAGAAGGGGACTGTATTTTATTTGGTATGATGAATCCACATATTCCAGTTGCATGTTTCTGCTTCTCCTGACACTGCACCCATGTGGTTATGCGTGCATTGGGATAGGCTGCATAATGTTCCTCTATGTGTTACATGACCAAAGCGGAGGAGGGAATGGAATAGAACAGAAGTGTCAGCGATGTTTTGTGCCGCTGCCCAGCTGCCTCTCCCCTCCTTGGAGTGTAATGAAGGATTTATTTCTGGAATGTTAGTCTCTGCAACACCTCGTCTGAACGGGCCCATTTTCAAACTGTTATTTTTCTTTTGTCAGCTGCTCCTTCTCTGGCAAAAGTATGGTCCAGTTTGGTTCAATTGAGACTTTTCCTGCTGATGAACAGACATGCAGACCCCTGAGCTCCTTTACATACATTTTTTCCAACACTCTGTTGGGTTGGGAAGAATAAAAAGTCTGCTTCTTTTTATATTGTGAGCTACTCATGCAACCTTTTGGTTACGAGTGTATGTATTTGAGTATAAAAATATAATAAATAGACACTCTCATGTGTACCTATTAATTGCATGCTATTCCTAGCATTGGGACAGATTAATATTTTGCACTAAATCAGTTATAAAATGAATCTTGAAAAGGTAAAGTTCAGCCCACAAGTTTTAGAAATGTGGGTAAATAATTTAGTCACTAATCCCACTGACTCTCTGTTGAATTGCTTCTCTTAATCGTGAATGCTATACTTAGTAAAGCAATTTATTTATTTAATTGAAGTCAAAACCATACTTGGACTATGGCGTGTATTTAGGACATCAAAAAGATGTATTCTCCCAGTCAAAAATGTAGTGGGATGCTAAATGGAAAAGACCACACCAAACAGCAACGCTTTCTCGGCTCCCAAGCGATACTGTCCACAACTAGATTAAATACAACTGTTCTACAAATTCAGATCCTTAGGTATCTTGACTCCACTTTAAAATCCAAAGATTTTCATGTGTTCAAAAATATTCTGCACTCTTGTTTTGCATCTTGAGTTTTTATAGAATATCTCAAACCCCTTACTTACTTGGGATGCCAATCAGCGGAAAAAGTAAACATTGCAAGTCTCAATGTTGCATTGCCTTGACAGGCAATGAATATGTGACAATCATGGTTGCGTCTCAATGAAAAGAGAAGCAAGTGCTCAGAAGAACTTTCTTGAAATGTGGTGTTCTTAAGGTCTGAGTGTCAGGTGAAAATATATTCATTTTAATCTGGGCAATGGTAAACAAGCAGAACTCAATAAAGCAAGAAGAATTCCTTCTACCTATACTTACAGTTTGGATCATTGCCATCAAGGAACACACACACATTCCATCTTAGAATTCCTTTTCCTAACATTTTCTTCCTATCAAAAATCACATATGACACTACTGTACGCTGCTCTTTGTGGCTTAAAATTAAGTGAAGCATTTCTAGTTTTTCTAACTTTGTCCAAGTATATGCATGTTGAGGGGAGGGTAAAAAAACCACAATACGACACAGCCCTCTGCTACTGTGTGCCAGTAAAATGCAGAAAGTTCAGAGGCAGCATCCAAATCTCTTCATCCTTTGAATGGCCTAAGAACAGAACAATTTCCCCTCCCAGCCACACCCATTCCACCCTGTCTCCCCCTAGAGAAGCAGCTGCACAAATGGTTGATGTGGAAGGAACACACCAACCACTTGAAAGGAACATGGTATGAAAGCACAGCCACTCCTCTGCCTCTCTATAAATAGAGAGCTTGGTGCCCACCATGGCTTTTCCCTCGATCCTTGTGGCACAGCTTTCTGCCAAACTATCTCCCCCACCCCTTGGCAGTTTATACCACCATAATCAACTGTTGTCCTAGAGTATTAAAAAGGCAGTGACCCATTTCCACAGCTTGTTCAAAATAGATCTTGAGGGATAGTCCAAAGAGGCTAAATGTCTACCTGGATGTACACCTGAATTTTCACCCAAACAATATTCCAATAAAGCCATGAAAAGATTAGAGGCGGCAGATAACTGATCGGCTTTCAGATTCCTTTCCTGTACCACTAGCAATTACCAAATAGAGGAAGAAAGGAACAATACTTTTTTTTCCATGTCTCAAGCCTGTTAAAGGGATGTGATGGCTCAGTGGCTAAGGCTCTGAGTTTGTTGATCAGAAAGGTCAGCAGTTTGGTGGTCCGAATCCCCATCCCGCATAATAGAGTGAGCTCCCATTACTTGTCCCAGCTTCTGCCAACCTAGCAGCTCAAAAGCATGTAAAAATGCAAGTAAAAAAATAGGGCCCTCCTTTGGTGGGAAGGTAACAGCATTCCGTGCACCATCAGCTTTTAGTCATGCCAGCCACATGACCACGGAGACCTCTTCGGACAGTGCTGGCTCTTCAGCTTTGAAACGGAGATGGAAACAACTAGCACATATGTGCGAGGGGAACCTTCACCTTTACTTTACCTCAAGCCTGTTCCAGCCAGCCCACTGATTCTTCCTCATGTGGCCTGACCATAAGTATTTGACTATGTCTCTCAAAGTTCTTTTTCAGCATGATGTCATTGATATCTGCCAGTCTCCTATCAGTTCTCTAGGGTTTAGGACAAATCACCACGGCCATGTTGGACTTGCAGTTCCTCTCAATTCTAACCATGTAGCTGTTAAAAAAAAAAAGGGGGGGGGAAGCTAAAATCCAATAATTTCTCAGGGATTAAAGATTTCCATTTCTGGTTTTGATCATTCTCTTCAAATGACATTTGGGTTTACAAAGCCCAATTTTTAAAGTTTTGATTCATAGGGCAGCCTTTCAAATCCTGTCAGAACCTGTACTTCAAATTCTGCATTTACTCAGCAATCTACAATTTGGAGCTGCATGCTGTAATTCTACTTTCAGCTTACTACCAAGACACAGATTGGATTTACACATTGCATTAAACCAAAGCATGGTTTTGTTTTGTTTTGGATTAGCCTACTGTGAATTATAATTTAGTTTTAAGGCTTACCATGCAAGCCAGACCACTTTATCAGAGGTGGTATTCAGCCAGTTCTGACAGGTTCTGGAGAACCGGTAGTGGAAATCTTGAGTAGTTCGGAGAACTGGCAAATAGGCTGGCCCCACCCCTGCTGCCTCCCAGCTGATCTTCTTTTGTTGCCCTGAACAGGAGAAGGGAGCTGAAAAGCAGGTTAGTGGCTCCGATGCCGGAGCCTCTCCCTATCATTGGACGGGCCCGGGCACAAGTCGGGCAGGACGATCTCCTGAGCCCTATGAAAGGGAGAAAACTGGAAGCACTGTCTCCTCAGCACCCACAGATCCTCATGACTGGCCCCAAATGGCCCAAGACCTTTTCCTTCCCA
Source organism: Thamnophis elegans (assembly GCF_009769535.1). NCBI lineage: Eukaryota > Metazoa > Chordata > Lepidosauria > Squamata > Natricidae > Thamnophis > Thamnophis elegans. Next base: position 63,703,668 of record NC_045541.1, on the reverse strand, counting down.
TGACCACAAAGGGAGAAACTTTCCAAATTGAAGCACTAAATCTGGCACCAAAGTGCTCACGGCAGGAACCATTTAAACCAGCCATTAAAGTTTATATGTTAGACGGGCACCAAACGGCAGGAAAATAGAACCCTCCTCTGGGAATGGTTAACCACTGTTTTTTGCTGCACAGCCACAGGCTGGCTGTCACAAGATGAGTTCACTGGCCATCAAGAAGCCTCTGTTTATGCCCCAAAGCCCCCACCCCCAATGTTGTCATGGACCAAAGCAGCTTCACTGTGGCTGGTTGTTCAGGACCTGGCAAGGAGAGGGGAACGAACAACAAAGTATACTAGAGTTGTACACAAACCTACAAACCACAACACCCACAGGTCAACCTCAGAGAATTGGAGGAAGGGGTAAATTACAACTACTAGCCACAAGTAGAAGACCCAGCCTCCTTGACGCATGTATTCTTTACTTCTATCTGTCTCATTTGTTTCTTATCTTTTCACGACAAAGAAGCAACACGTCTTATGGGCATCACTGAGAGGGCAAGGTAAAATTTTACTTCTGCCTATATTTGTTGGATAAAGCACACTCACATTCTAGAACAAGGAAATAAGAATTTCAATAGGAGGAAAACATTTTTGCCTGAGTATATCCATGAGCTCAGTGGCTAAGACACTGAGCTTGTCGATCATAAAGGTTGGGAGTTTGGCAGTTCAAATCCCTAGCACCATGTAACGGAGTGAGCTCCTGTTACTTGTCCCAGCTTCTGCCAACCTAGCAGTTCGAAAGCATGCAAAAATGCAAGTAGAAAAATTGGAACCACCTTTGGTGGGAAAGTAACAGTGTTCCATGCACCTTCGGCGTTTAGTCATGCCGGCCACATGACCACGGAGACGTCTTTGGACAGTGCTGGCTCTTCGGCTTTGAAATGGAGATGAGCACCGCTCCCTAGAGTTGAGAATCACTAGCACATATGTGCAAGGGGAACCTTTACCTATATCCATGAAGCCCCCAAGATTGAGTTCTACTTGAAGGAAGACTTCCATACAGGAAAGCTTCCACTTAGGCCTTTGAAATGGGAAGCTGTCAGGTTTCCAAGTAATAAATCCATAGCAAGCAAAACTCCAAGGCAGGTAGATTCTTCAAAGAATACTTTTATTGGAATTATATTGGCACATATCTGGTGAAAACCGACTCTGAATTCTCCCACTGGGTTCACCTAATTAAATGTAAAAGTTTTTCTACTTTCTCAAAACAATCAGTCACATGGTCCAATCACGGTGTGGACTGGTAGCCGGGTGGCATCTCTCTGCCTTCTTCCAACCAGGTGTGAGAATGTCCTTGGCTCCCAAGAGAAAATATTTTGTTTTGGCTACAGAATCCCCTTTATCACAAATCCCCCCTTTCTATCCCTCAGCTCCAGTGTGGCAACACTGAAGTGGTCAAAAATGGCTTTGGTCAAGTCAGTTTCAGGGTTGACAGAAGCTTCATCACAGTAACAGTCCTAATTCCTGAAAATATTCACTCAGGTATTCTAGAGGGGCAACAGTATTAGATGGTCGCAATTAAATGAAGAGTCGCATCAACTCAATAAAACATTTATGTCTCATCAAAAGACTAATATACTTAATATGATGTAAGTGGGAATTTCCCCATAGGCGGTCCCCTTGTTGCGGGGGGTGAGGTTGTTACAATCCTAGAAATTTCCACTCATTGGCTAGGTTGAAAATTCTGGGAACTGTAGTCTCAGCACTTCTTGAAGGTACAAGGTCAGAGAAAGTTAGCATGTACTTTCATGGACTATGGTTCACATTATCAGATACAAAAATTGTTATTGTGATAAAACAACCTGCATGGAAGCTGATGGATTCATATTAATTGGCTTAGTTGGCTGAGGGTGACAGGAGCAATGAACCCTATATTGAGTAGGCAAGGTAACGTGAGGTCCATCTGTTTTTATCTGATTGCAATTCCTATTACACTACACTAATGACAATGCTGGAAAGGTTTGAGGTGAGCTGTTAGATATTAACACTGGCACAGAGAATCTGCGGTAGGATTATCTTTGGACAATACGATAAAACTGACATCTGAAGAAGTCCCCCCTTCCACCAAGAAAACTACTGATATTACGCAGAAATTGATCTATACACAAAATAACAAACAGACTTTTTACATATTTACACTGTATAGAAATGCAATAGGCCTACTAAAACTCTCAAATTTCATAGCTCCTTGGTCTCACTCTGTAAAATCTATCTACTCTGTATCTGCCCACCGTAGAGAACATTTCCTGCCTATAAGGAAGTAGACTATAGTTCCCAAGCACTTCAGCTACAATAAATGTTAGTTTTTAAGGTGCCACAAGTCTCTTTGTTTTCACTGTGGTATGCATATCCCATAGTGGTTTCTCGTTGTTCTACTGGTTGCCAACAGCAACCTCCCAGCCAATGCCCTGACATTTCTGCCTATGCTATATATGGGGGCAGGGCAGCACTGCAAATAGCAAAAGAACACATTTCAGCAAAAGTCCTCTTTTGGTATTTGTCCCAATACTTTTAACAATTGAATTGGACTGAAGGCACCGGCCTTTTTTTGTCACCAATCCCTGTGATGATGTGGAGGAGCATTCTTAATAAACTTCTCAGAAGTTAACTTTGGCACTCTGGCTATGGGGAAACAAAGGAAGACTTCTCTTCCCAAAATTAACTTCAATCTGAATACCAGGGTATGAATAGATCTGCTAAGAAATAGTCAAATAAGCTAGACGATTTTCCCACAAGACCAATTCGCTAAAAAAATCCAGACTGATTTGCTCAGAATCCAGTATGTCTTTATGCAGTATTAATATTTGTGTATGAGAGTGCTGTGTGTATTTCAGCATTAAGCGTTTGCTATATGGGTTATATATGTCTATGTGGTAGAAGGAATAAATCCTACCCAAAGTTGTTAGTGGGCATGTACATCGAGTGAACAAATCATTCCAGCAAAGTTCATGGTAGAGATTTGTTGTTGTTGTTTTAAAGTCAAAATTAACAAATGTCACTTCCCGGATTCCGGTAAAGATAAAGTAAATTTCTACCTGTAAATCTGCCAATAGTTTGACATATCTGATTTTGATATCACTATTACAATACACACTTTTATTGCAAATGTATTTTAAACTTTATTTTAATACCAGAGTGCAAGTGTAGACACATCTAAGATGAAAGAGAATGAGGAAAAATTACTGCCAAAGAAGAAAACAATTGTGCTTGTGGAGGTTATAGGAATACTCATGCAACCTTTGCTGATAATGCCTTGAGCTTGATGGTATTAGGGAACATCATATTCATAAACATTAACCTATTGGCACAAAGAACTTGAGAGAATAGAAGGAGATAGGAATTCACGATAAGAAGGTGTAAAAGAATGTAAAGAGATACAACAGTGGCCTCAAGTGTTATCAACTGATAGATTAAACATGTCCAAAGAATATGCATTTAATATATTTTTATGTATTTTAATACAGAAATGCATATTTTAGTATTTATGGTGAAGTACATCAACACTAATACTTCACATATATAGTAATTCTTGAGGCAGAAGGGGTAAAGTCATATCTGTCACTAAAACAGAACTTTGCTTTTACAAATATTGTGTTAAATTGCTAATATAGATTAACATGAATTGCAACATTCCCTAATATCTATGCTCACAGTATATGGAAGTAGCCTCAACACTTTTGGGCACACAATAGTGTACGCAAGGAACTAAAACAAGAGAGTAGTTCAATAAACAGTTTCTTGGTACGTTAAAATTAAACTTTGCACAAATATTGACTTTTGGAGGGGACACAAACTGGTTGCAATATATTTACTAGCTTTATAAATGAGGATGACTACAGGTACTTTATGCGCTTGGTTTGTCAGATGGACCAAGGTTGAAGTGGAACAAGGATATAATGAGAGTAGTAGCGATAGGGTAGGAGGAGGGTCTTAATTTGCATTAGGCTTGGGAACATTTCTATGGGCAATAAATAGATCCAAAGCTTTCCATAAACACGAACTAAAATTACACAAGTTTGGTACAAACCAGAGAAGGGCTGAGTCACAAAGCAAAGAATGTTCTGGAAAATCCAGGAGATGCCATCTTAACCTGTATATCATGCAAGGTTTTAAAGAAGCTCAGAGAAGATGAGATTAATTTTCTCAAATGACTTGGACTTCTTGTAGTCACAGGATTCTCTCTACAAAGCTCTCTTTTTCACCTTGAAAAACATAACCCAGTCATAGCCCAATTTCTCTCTCTCAAAAAAAGGTCACTTTGGGTTGAATGCAATGAAGTTCATAACCCACACTCTGCTTTTCAACACTGTTATATAGGCATCAATTTTACTGTTGCTTATTTCTATATTGCATTTTATCACATGCAATTTAAATTTCAGAGACTGGGAGAATGAGAGCATTTGAAGATTGCTGGTCATGATATGGGTTTTTACAGAGCCTCCTTGTGGTTATGTACTCAAGTGCAACAGCACCTCGTAAGTATACGAATTCAGATTCAATTTCCGAGAGAGTACAATTTTTGCAATTGTGGCATTCTGGTTGTCCAGTAAATTCTTTGAATTGTTGTTCACATTTCACTGATGAAACCTTTCTTTCCAACATATTTTGGTGGTGATATTTTCAGACCCATCTCCCAAAAATCTTCTCTTTCAAAACCCCCATGTCAGGCCTGCAGTCATATTCCTTGCTGGATCTTTGGCCTGCCACACACTCTATTATTTACTATGCTGTTTCATTAGTGGGGAATTGGGAGGGGGAATAGTAAGGAGTAGAATGTGTTGTTGTCAAAATAAAAAATTCCTTTCTAGAAACCAAGGTCATCTTTTGTTCTCTACACCTCTGAGCCTGACCGGAACTGGATGGGTGGATCCGCCAGCGTGGCAGTGGAAGATTGGACCATGTGATGAACTTGGGGGTTTCGGGGCAAGATCATGAACTTTCAACTGGGTGGCAAAACCTGGGAAGCTTTCAGATTCGGGTTTTCACAGATGTGCCAATATTTCTCTCTTAATAAATTGGAACTTTGAGGAATACTTTGCCTTGGACTCTGATTTAATTTTGGATGATATTTGGAACTCTGACACCCCAACTAATTTGGCCCCCAAACTAGCATCATTTGAATTGTAAGGATCTTCAGATCAGTTGCATTTGCAAAGTTGTGACCTTTGCAGCACCACTGTGATCAACTGTAGTCATGCGATTGTGATTTATGACACTTCCTGCCAGCTTCCCACACAAGGAAACTCAATGGTGAAGTTGGCAGGAAGTTGGAAGTCACTGCTGCTCCCACTGCTTTTTGCTTGTCCATGATCATTTTGTTTATCTTTTAGGCAAGTAAATATCTCTGAAAGGATATGCCAATGGGTCATGGGCTGTCTATTATTTATGGTAACTCAAACCTGGAATGTTAAAATGGACTAAGCACCATGGAAAGGCTTAATATTTTCCCCAAATGCCTTAAAAATGCCTGTGTTTTATGCACTTTAAATCCTTATTTCTAACATTAATTGCTCACCTCGCAATTGGATTATTGTAACGTTGTACATGCGGTTGCCCTTAAAGAATAGTTGGACGTTTCAGTTGGTGCAAAATGAAGCAATATGGACAGTTATGGGTGCTGATCATTCAGCACATGTGACACCTACTCTCCATGGGCTGTACTGGTTATAGATGCAAGTCAAGGTGTTTGTGATTACCTTTACAGACTTTCATGGATTAGAAATAGCTTATGGAACCATCTCTCTCCAGTAGACCACTAGGTGGCTCAGTGGCTAAGATGCTGAGCTTGTTGATCAGAAAGGTCAGTAGTTCAGCGGTTCAAATCCCTAGCGCCATGTAATGGAGTGAGCTCCCATTACCTATCCCACTTCTGCCAATCTAGAGTTTGAAATCATGTAAAAATGCAAGTAGAAAAATAGGGATCACCTTTGGTGGGAAAGTAACAGTGTTCCGTGCGCCTTCAGCATTTAGTCATGCCGGACACATGAATATGGAGACGTCTTTGGACAGTGCTGGCTCTTCGGCTTTAAAACAAAGATGAACACTGCCCCCTAGAGTTGGGAATCACTAGCACATATGTTCGAGGGGAACCTTTACCTTTACCTCTCCAGTAGTATCTACCCATCATGTTTGATAGTGCAGAAGAAGCATGCTCTGGGTTTGAATCCCAAGAAAAGGGTTCCGGGTTCTGCCTGCAGAATTAATTTATTTGATCTGAAAGATGTTTTTCTTCTCTCCTTCTCCTCCATCTCCCTAACCTCCGCACAAGGCTTCTACATAGGAGGAAAAAAGCATCTTCCATCATGCAGCTGACTGAAGGAGCCCTTAATGTCTATCAGTAATACAACCTGCAAAATAGAATGAAACTGTGTAGGAACACACATTGGATGTTGGAAAACCTGTCTAGGGACATGTGCCCATGTATGTAGCCAAGAAAGATGTTCCTTATTACATCTGCCTCAACGCTTTGAATTGTCTGAAACCCCATGATAGAGAGAGGGATGCAGCCAGCACAGAAAAAGAGAGATGCTTTGCTATCCCGGGCCGCGGAAATCCTGAACAGAGTCTTATTCAGGCTGAAGCAACACTCTGTGAAAACACAAGAATCCTTTGAGTAATGGGCGTGTGGGAAAGAGGCTTCTATAATTACCAGCAACTGTTTGAGATTCATGCTGCCCAGAGACATGTACTATGCAAAACCACTTGAAAAGGGGCCCTGTAGGAAAGGCAAAGCCTGAGGATTTTCTTTTTCATTTTTGGTGAATCCATCATGTAAAGATCATGGACGTTCCAAAATATAAAATCTCCCTTCCAAACCTCAGCTTAATCGTTTTGTCCCGCTGGGACTGGCGAGTCTTGTAAAGGGGAGAAGGGAAACAAAATCGGCTTCCAATTAGAGGCTAATCCCAAAGTATAGCCCAGGAGCCATAATAGAGCCAAATGCCGTACAGCAGTACAGGCAGGGAAAGAGCCATCCAATATATTGCAGCAGTCTTCTGCACCCTGGTGCCCTACAGCCATGTGGGATTCCAGCACTCATCTGCTCTTAGAAAAACTAATGGTTGTGATATAGCTATGGTTAAGGGGAAGTGTAACCCAGCACATCGTATTGGAGAAGGCTGCACTGCAGAGGCAGCACCTGCAGTTCTGTCCGTGGAAATTGTGAGAAAAGTTCCACTCTGAATTTGCCCATCCTTCCTACAATCCTGACTCCAAAGCAAAGACCTGGTACCCCAACAATCATCAGCCAAATCAAGTCTCTGAGTCATCCACCTTCTCAGTCAAACTTCCAGAACTCTCATATAGAAAGTAGGAGGGAAAGAAACATCATCAACACTCTATGGTTTTGCACACTTCTTCTGAAAGTCCATAAGTAGATCTATGGATGATAGTAGTGGCCTCAGTATAAAAGCACAAGTGCCATATGGCATGGGAGTGCATGACAAGCAAGCAACGATTCACTAAGAGCATGTTGAGAAATATTCTTTCCAGCCATTAATTGGGATGCCTGGAAATCATTAAATTAAACCACACACTGTCCCCAATACCTACTCTGTGATCAACAAATCATGCCCGAACATTGCAAAAATTTGGCAGCTATTTAGGCCAATTTTCATATCATATGAGTTCATATGTTTATTGCCTGCAAAGTCCTGAATCCAGCCCAAACACGAATGTCCTGGTACAAAAATTTGATCCTGCCCCTTCTGGTCTCATTTACCCCCAGAAGCCAAATATACACTATATTGCCAAAAGTATTCACTCACCCACCCACTTAATCAGAATTAGTTGTGAACGAATACTCTTGGCAATATAATGTATTTTAAAATGTATATATGTGTATCGCTGTTATGGAAGTTGGGAATCTTGAGGTAAAAGGTCAAAAAATATTAACTGGTTAAATGTATATGCCACCTTCCCACTAAAAATGGCACTCAAGGCAGCAACACCAAAATACAGGTAAAATACAGCTTATTCAAACAGTAACACTTCAAAATAAAGAAATCAATAAGGAAAACAATAAACATGCCACAAGTTAAAGTTTACTTCAGCAGCTTAAATGCCAAACGCCTATGGGAATAAAAATCTTTGTCAGGTATCAAAAAGAATAAAGTGATGGAGTTTTTGGGCCATATTTGTTCTTCCAGTTGTAGATAACAGAAAGAAAGATGTCTCAGGAGATTCATGTAGAAAAATGTGGTCTCAACTTAAGCAGGTTTAAAATGTCCTAAAAACCAACAGTGTCCTACAAATTGAGCCCAACTCTTGGTAACTTTATCAACGTATACTTTTATTGGTAAGAATATGGGTGTGGTTTGCCACTGCTTTTTCTAGCAGATGGAGACCAGATGGATCAATGTACTTCAAATTCTGAAATTACTGCTCCAAACAGAGTTTCCAAAATTTCAGATGTTCTGCAAGGATACAATGCCCAAAGGAATTAGAAGTTCCCCTAAGGCATCTGAAAACACAAAGAGGCCTTTTGCTCAATTCAGTTTTCAATAAATTGTTTCAACCAGAAACGACAAAGCCAGAAATCAAATTAAAATGTATCTAGATGTTCCATATCATTCAGAAACCTCTGAAACCCCCATCACATGCTTCAGCACTTTGCCCAAGAATGAGTAATTGGTGAGATATATAAATATAAGGATTTAGGAGGCATATTTTCATCTGTTGATAAAGAAGTCTCACTAGTAATTCCTTTAGCACATCAGAATCAAAGCAAAGTCACCTATTCCTCTAAATAAAACCTGTGCATTTCAGAGACACTTTTGCAGCAAAATGCCAGAGCTTGATGAAACCCTTCCATGCCTGATGGCACACCTCTACATATATCCCTTTGTGTAGCCTTTTTTTGACTACACAAAGTAGCAGTGAAGACATTTATCTCGCCATCCATTTGCCACTTCATGAACCCAGCCGTTACCCAAGCAAAGCAAATCATCTGGAAATGCTTCTCATCAGCAGCAGGGAGCATCACCTCCCAGCCACAGCACAGCAGAGCTGACATTAAAATCTAAGAACAACGCTTTCGCATTCTTGATCTGTCCTCCCTTGCATCAAGGGGTCAGTTTAAAGCAACAAAATAAGGCATTGGGGAAAATAGAAATGGAGGGCAAAACTGGGTGTGATGGAGAAACAATAGACAAGGCAGGCAGAATGGAAAGTGGGGGGAAAAGGCTGTCTGAGGTTGAACAACCTTTCTGCTCTTTTGCAGCTCATGGTCTGGGACCTGTCCAAAGCAAAGCCAATGTCTCACTGTGGGTAACCACCGATGCCAGCACCTGAGTGATTTATCCCTCTCTCTCTCCGGGGGTTGTTTTATAAACCATGCAGCCTACGGGCTTCTATAAAGACCAGACTTGTGTTGCTGGCCCTCCTGATCCCTGTGCAGCCAGACACCTCCTCCTCTTCTCCCATGGCACCCTCCACCATGATGGAAACCCCCAGCCCACAAAAGAACAGTAAACAATCCAGGGAATAGAATGCGGTAGGATGTGACAAGCTGGGACATGTTCTCCAGGGAATCATCATCAGGTTCTGGCACTGGGGATCAGCTCCAGGTAAATAATTCAGATGGAAAATGGGCTGTCATGGATGTTGAGGGAGGAAAGGAGGAAGCAGGGGCCTCCACTCTGCTAAGAAAGGAAGTGAGGGGTGGGGTCAGACAAGCAGCTTTTTACTAGAAACTGGAGTTGGCTCTTTCCTCAAAAAAGGCAGAGATTCACATAATGTCAAGGCCCTAGTAAAGCAGTAATTATGGCTGGTTCAGCACTATTAACCCTAAATGACAAGAAACAAAAGTAAAAACCTCAAAATCTATTTCCCATTTGTATAGTTATTGCTTTGGTCTCTTATAAGCTACTTTCACAATCCTATTTTGTTCTCAATTCAAAGACCTTGTACTTTCCTCCTCAGAAATCACTCTGCCTTCAGAAGTTACTTGGAGTGGTGTGGGGGCAAGGCCATCCTACATTAAGCAAAATATATGTCAGTGTAGCCTCCTGCTGGCTGATTTTTTTTGTGAAAGGTAAAAGACTCCAAAGGTAACCTAGAAAGCAAAGGCTCTACAGCTTCTGCCATCCCTGTTGCCTTTGTATCAGAAATATACTTGGTTACTAAAAAACTAAATCAAAAGAGGGACAGCAAGAGGCTGGGATGTGGAGGGGGAAATACAATGAAGCATCACCAATATTTAAAAATGTACATGTTGCATCATAAACAAACTTACCTTAAATATAACTAATCTAAATTTCAGTATTCATAGAGTACAACAGAGTTTTGGGCTTTCTGCAATTAGCAGCAAGGAATGATGGAAATGGTCTGCCCAAAAACTTTTCTCCACGTGCTCATCTCAATTTCAAAGCGGAAGAGTCAGAGTTGTCTGAAGTTGTCTCCGTGGTCATGTGGATGGCATGACTAAACACCGAAGGTGCAAGGAACACAGTTACCTTCCCACCAAACATGCTCCCTATTTTTCTACTTGCATTTTTATATGCTTTTGAACTGCTAGGTTGGTGGAAGCTGGGGCAAGTAACGGGAATTCACTCCGTTACGCGGCACTAGGGATTCAAACTGCTGAACTGCTGACCTTTCTGATTGACAAGCTCAGTGTCTTAGCCACTGAGCCACCGCGTCCCATCTTGCAATTACCACAGTACAAAAACATTTTGTCAATATCTTTCTTCCCACAGTATCAACATGAGGCTGCCTTGGTCTCATTTCCTCATGAGAGTGAGAGGCTTAAATCATTCTTGCTATGACTCTCTAAAAGGAATTATCTACTAATGTTTTGCCCCAATCTAACAACCACAGACTAAAGTTTTGTAGAAACAAGGTCATCAGAAAAAAATCTAAAACAGCAAAAGGGCTCTTTATAAAAGGTTTGTCAACCATATTTGCTACAATTTCTAAAAGGATAGCCACTTTTTTGGCCACATCCACATAGCTGCTTTGCCATGCTGCCCTTCTATCCTCAAGCTTAAAAAAAAAATCCCTAGTATTTCTATCTCTCCCGCATGCTCTTTCTCTACATGCATCGCTATCAATTTAGCTTTAGTTCATGTTTGTCTGTTTCTGTGGCTGAAATTCCAAGCCTGCCCAATATCATCTACCAAGTGAAAAACTTTCTTCAAATGGCACCCACACAATGCTATTGGTTACTCTGGTTGAATACATTATTATTCTTTTACCTTCCTTGTCATGATCAAAACTGTTGTTTTCATTCCTTACAGCTCTGGAAGGAATGGTCAGCCATGGTGTCCTTGGTGCTGCTGAGTTTAGTCAACCATCAGGTGAAGCAAGAAGCTGAGAGTTCTTGTATGTCTTGGCTGCTATGTAGTGGCCAACCAGATTTGTAAAGTTGAAGTGCAGCCATTGGATAAAATACTGATAAAAAGCTAGAATCTTTTAGGGAATTGATATGGGAGCTGAAAACTAACTTAGACTGTAACTTGAGCAGAGAAGCTATGACCATATATAAGAAAAGGCTTTCAATTACTTCAAATTAGAGGTGTCAACCAGGGACAAGCTAGTTAATTCAGAACTTCATACATTCCAGGCCAAAGTTTTTCACACAACGCTCTGCGGAATCCTAGCGTTCCAAATGGATTCCACAAGAAACTAAGGGAAAATAATCTTGAATACACTGGTTTCAAAAGCATTCCCAGCCATCTCATCTCAACACTGTTCTCTTAACTGATTGTGCATCACCAGCTGTTGTCACTAGTATTTGCAAGCAGTCCACACAAGATTTTTCCCACATGCACACACAAAACCCAGCCTCCTGCTTGTCCCCAATTTCCAACAAACATTTCCATAGCCAGCTCTACTTTTCCTAAGGGACTTGAAAAAGAAAAAAACTACAAAATCAACAAGAGTTTCTAACTTGCTTAGCAGAACAAGAGCAAATGGTTCTTCTCCCCCGCCACCACTCCATCTCCCCTACTCTACTTTCTACATTGCCGATAGTATTTCAGGGGTATATCTGGACATATCCCCAAGGGGTATCCCACACAATCAGCAACCCCACACAATTATCCAACCTAAAAAAACATTTCAACTTCAACTCTGAATATCAAAGGACTAGATGGAAAATACTCTACGTAGAGTATGTAAAATAGGGACAAGCTTATTTTGTGAGAGCATCTGCCAAGTCATTTACAGGACAGTTAAGGACTGGGCTTCATGGACTGAGCTCTTCCCAATTTGACAAATATTTAGGGTTTAAAGAAGGAAGAGAAGGACAGAGAATGTTAAGCTATGCGTGATTAGTTAGTTATTACTGGGGAGGAAATAGCCATTCATGCAATGATGTGAACAAACCCAGTCCTACTTTTGGATATCATAAAAATCACTATCCTGGCATCCATCTGTCACTTTTCCTTATACTTCAGGGGCGAAACTGATATTTGTTGCCATGAAGCCATCAAAGATCGCATGTAGTCCCTTAAACTTATTGATTTTTTTAAATATCTGTTATATAAAAGTCTGTTGTATTAAAAAGTTAATTCTTTGATTGTAGCCAACCTGAATCTCTGCATATGATTACAAAACCCATACAAAATAGAAAGCTGCATGTATGCCATTTAGACTGATTTTAGTCAACAAATCATCTATATTTAGTGGGCTTTTTGTTTTCAAAAGACCTTTGCACAAAACTATTAAAGAGCATATAATGAACTCTTCTATATGCCAATGGTTCCCATTCTCCTTATAGACTGATGAACAGTGTTCTTGCCTGAATTCAAACTTTCTTTCTGCTGACATGGAGAAAAAGGAAAATGACAGCCTTGCTATGGGTGACAAGGTAATCTGTTGTTCTTGAGAAATGTGCTCCCTTCTAAGATGTATAAAGCAGGGGTGAAATTCAGAAGGTTCTGACAGGTTCTGGAGAACCGGTAGCGGAAACTTTGAGTAGTTCGGAGAACCGGCAAATGCCAACTCTGGTCTGGCTGGCCTCAGGGTGGGGAGGGAATGGAGATTTTGCAGTATCCTTCCCTTGCCACACCCACCAAGCCACGCCACACTTACCAAGCTACGCCCACAGAACCGGTAGTACAAAAAAAAAAAGAATTTTGCCACTGGTATAAAGGTATGTCAAATGAATGTTGGAAATGTAAAAGTAAAGAAGTGACTTTCTATCATTTATAGTGGACATGTGATAAAGCAAAAAAAAAGGAGCATGATTCGTATTTTAATACAGAAAATTCTGAAAATTAAGATAAAGATGATACCAGAAACTTTCCTTTTGGGTTTAATGAAAAAACTTTGGAGAAAAAAAATGGAATTTTGACACTATATATTTACAGCAGCAAGATTATTATATGCACAAAATGGAAGGACACTTTGATTCCCACCATGGACAAATGGCTGCAGAAGCTGATGGAGTTGGCTGAAATGGCAGAATTGAATATTTTGATTAAAGAAACGAATATACCGTATTTTTAGGAGTATAAGACGCACCAAGATTTTGAAGAGGCAATTTTTTTTTAAAAAAAGGTTTTGCACTCTGAAGACCTCCCCCAAACAGCACATTTTTCACGAAAATGAACCCGTTTTTTGTCAAAAAAAAGGGCATGAATAGCCTTTAGGAGGCTTATAGAGTGCTCCTGGAGGCTAGGGGACCAAAAATGAGCAAAAATAGCTCCTAAAGGCTATTCACAGCCATTTTTGCAAAGGGGGCAGGGTTTCAGGAGGCCAAAAATGCTGTATTCAGTGTATGAGACGCACCCAGATTTTCACCCTCTTTTTTGAGGGAAAAAGGTGCGTCTTATACTCCGAAAAATACACTAAGTTCTTTTGTTTCTACATGGAGACTGTTTCTGAACTTTATGTTTGAAGTGAAAAAGAATGAAACATTAATTTTGGGTTTTTCCGATTAGATTGATTGATTCTTATAGAAATGGCTAGTTTATATTATGTAAAAACAAAAAGTTATTTGATGTTAATGCCTTATTTTACTACAACAGAGGGAGTCGGAAGTCAATGCTTCTTTTTCTTTTTCCCAACCCTCCTCCCCCCCACCTCCCGCCCCCATTGCTTTCCTATTTACTTTCATATTTTGTACCTTGTTTTATCTTATAACTCAATAAAATATTAATGACATAAAAATGTGCTCCCTGATCCCTATCATTCTTCAATGTGAAATGCTGGTCCACTTTTCCTAGAGTTTATAGCTCAAATGTTTCAGAAGCTTATTGCTCTCTCCCTCTCTCTCTTTCTCCCTCCCTCCCTAGCAGGATCTACTTGTGCAGTTACCAATCCTCCAAAAAGAGTTTTGCTTCTTCGGCAGTCTCCTGCTGTGAAGACAGAAGCACCTAAGAGGAAGAAGTAATTCTATCCTGCAAAATGCCATGCTGCCAGATCAGGTAAACTGGTGCTTCTAGGTCTTTTAGACTTCAACTCTCATCAGCTTTGAGCAGATGTTTTGTAGGGTTAGCTTGCAGCTATTATAGAGTATGTAACAAAACCTGTGTAGATCTACAGCAGGGTTGTCAAACTCGCATCGTCACAGTGGCGTAATGTGATGTATTGCGACTTTTTCCCCTTCGCTAAACCAGGCACGGGCATGGCTGACACGTGACGCATCCGGCCCATGGCTGCAAGTTTAAACCTCCTTAATTACAGTTAATCAAGTTGCTTGTTCTTTGCTATCTCTAAATACTTTGCTGTATCAAGGTCTGTTTGCTGCTTAACTTTTTATCTATTAAAATCTCTCTCCCCACACTTTTTAAAAAGTACTTTTGAGTATGCCTTAGACTTGACTCGTAGTCCATGTACTATTATTCTTTTAAAAACAAATTCAACATAAACTAGCTTTATTAACCCTCACTGAATTGCCCTTTTTCCCCTGAGTGTCTGGAGACTGGAACACTACTGGCTTGTTTGTGTGGGTGTCTGTAGGTTGAGTGAAAGCAACAATGTGAAAGGCCAAATAATTCCAGGAGATTCTGACGCCGAGGAGGACTGTGGCTCTAAACAGCCTATTCACGCCTGAAGTTCTATAAATACTTTTACAGTGTGGCAACTAGGAAAACTTCAAGCCTTTTTATTAGCGCTGCATATAGTATAGTAATTGTGTGTGGCTTAAGTGTGATTCTCAACTCTGGTTTGGAATTCACATTCCTCTATGTCCTAATGATCGACAGAGATGGGAGATCTTTGAGAGAAGGTGACACCGGGAGTTTAGAAGTGGGATCCTTGGGATGCTTATAAAATTGGCATGGAGTTTGAAAAGACAGTGAGCAGACTGCCTCTTGCCCCATTTCTCTGAGGCTTTTATTAAAAGAACACTTGTAGACAGCTTTTTAGATACTTCCATTTGCATCATACCAGTCAGTCCTAGAGAAGATTAACCTTGACTGCTCTTTAGAAGGCCAGATCCTGAAGATGAAACTCAAATACTTTGGCCACCTAATGAGAAGGAAGGACTTACTGGAGAAGAGCCTAATGCTAGGAAAAATTAGGGTCAAAAGAAGGAGTGGACAATAGAGAATGTGGTGGCTGGAAGGAGTCACCGAAGCAGTAGGCATGAGCTTAAATGGACTTCAGAGAATGGTAGAGGACAGGAAGGCCTGGAGGAACATTGTCCATGGGGTCACAATGGGTCGGACACAACTTCGCAACTAACAACAACAAAGGCATCACCTTGTTGTGCTTGTGAGCTTTCTCTACTAAGGCAAATAGTGGTAGATAGATACAGAGAAAGGTGTTCACATCCTCTGTTTCTGCTTTTTACCAGGTCTATTGTTACTTAAATGAATGTGTGTTAGAGTCAAACTCTCTTGTATTTCACATCAGAATGTAATCACAGTATCATATTCTTCCCAAACTGCAGGATGTAGTTTAGGTAGAAGTGAGGTCTTTTCTACCTTCATGTATCTCTTAATATATCTAACTTTTACTTCATATCCTGGGCTATGTACATATTCTGAATCCAACACAATTATATTCTTTGTGGTTACAAGTATTTTAATAATAGGATGTTGGGCTATTTAACTACTCAGTATTCTTTCACCTTTGGTAGTATAGCTGCAGAACTATACACTGGCAGAAGACTGAAAGAGATTAGTTTATATACAAATATCAAAGAAAGGAGACTTAACAGAGTGTAGAAAGTGCCACACAATATCCTTAATTTCACTTACTATTAAAATAATATTTAGAATCATCCAAAACAAATTATAGCCATGCATGGAAAGGGAGACCCCAAATACCAGGGATGGTTTTAGAAAAAGCTGACGAACAAGAGATATTATGTTTGATTATGGATACTAAATAATCGAGAAAGACAAATAATAAAGTATAAGGAAATCAGTATGTACTTCATTCCTTCATTCATTAACTAAGATAGCTGCTTGCTTTTGAATTAAAATGGTAAAGGACTCACTAAAAATTGTGGAATTTAAAGGAGGTTCATGGGACAGCTAGTCCAAATAACTTTCCCAAGGCAGCAAAGAGTTGCCCTAACCAGACTTTTCTAAGTTTCCTAAGTCTAAAACGGGATTATAAAATCTCCCAATCACTTAAAGTATAGTAGAGCAAACATTTAAATGCATGTTTAAGTCTGTGAGTCATGAACCATTAAATAGTCTGTGAAATGGGTAGCTTTTAGAAAAATAGAAGGAAAAAATAGAACTGCAACATGCTAAAAGCACTTTGCACAGGTCTTTAGCCCTGGATTCATTCCAAATGCAGTTTTATGATAGGAAGACCTCCCATTTTTTTCTCCACATGCAGGAACTGGTTCTCAACGACACATCTTTAAAAGGAAGCAAACAGGTACACACAATCCTTGGAGCATTCACCTACTCACAAATTTCTTGCTGCTTTCCAATCCTCCTTTACCCCAAACGGGGAAAGGCCCTTTGAAAGACTCCTTAGACTATTTCAAGGCAAAGTGGAATAAATATAGATTAGCTTTATTAAAAGGCTAGCCCACGCTAGTGGCTGACTGATTCCAGGGCGCATCCCTCTTATGCCACACAAAACCAGACTTCAATAGAGACCAGATTTGAGAGGCTTTTTTGCTCATTTACTATGCCAGTTATATGTCTCAGCTCTCCTTCATACACATCTGTGGGATGGAAGCTTAAATGACTAGCAAAGAATCACTAAACATGATTTTTTCAGCAGGGAATAGCTAAAAATAATGTTTGTTTTCAATGCTAAAAGTAGAAATTCGGGGTGGGGGGAGAGTGGAGGAGGAGGAAGTTATAGAACAAATTAAGATCTAGTACATTGTGGGAGTGGAAAGAGGAGACCCAGAGGAAAGGGGGAGAATGAAATCACAATGAATAAGAAGCAATGATGAGGAAATAAATAGACAAATACAAATCTCCTTCATTTTGGCATGCATGCAGCTTGTGGTAGAGATGACATATTGGTCGACTTCTTTTCCAGAGTATGGCAAGGCTAGATCATCTTCCATTTTTCTTACTATTTTCAGCAGTCACTGAAGATTTTTTTTTAAATTAAAACCTTACAATACTTTTATCTAAACTTGGATTTTTTTTTTTTTGTTCTAGTGCTTCAAGGCAACTTTGTCAAATGATTCATGCATAAGATTCTCGGTAAACAATCACAGACCTCAGTTTACATCCAGTACCTGAAATCTTGGTGAAACCCCCAGAGATCTCCCAAAGTGGTTACTATAATGTAGTATCTAATATTACAGAGCATTAAATCTGATGGAAGGATAGCTGAGAGATGAAATCTAAAGCTTAATTTGATTCCTGATGACAAGGATATGTCCATGTTGATTTATTAGCAAGAATGCAGAAGCTATCTGCTATTATTTTGTCCCAAATACCTTGTTTTATTCTGCATGTCACACCAACTTTCTAATCCGTTCATCCATGCCTAACATTGATCGTTCTCCTCATTGCAACCATTCTCTTCCCAGCCATTTAAATCCTGAAATCTGATGGGGATGAGCCAAGATTAGTTGTCTCAGTAATCCAGACATCTGATTATACTTAATGTAATTAAATAAATTTTAATAATGTTCTTTATCCTCAGAAACTGAAGAGATCTATTTTCAAGACATCATAAAAAGACAGCATCATAAAAAAGATAGAGTTTGCATCAAAATCCTAGTAACAGATATAAAGAATGCAGAGTTTGATCCAACGAGCTCAAAGATAATATTGGCAGGACCCATCATATTATACAATTTCCTTGTAATTAAAGGAAAAGAAGATCTCAGAGACTTAATATTTGATTGCTTTTAAAAGTTTAAAGAAATCAATGCTAGGCTAAAGGGTCAAAATATGATTTGGAATAAGAGGTTTATACTGTATGTTTAAAATAATCACGTTTTATGTTCAGGCTGTACTACATAAGATGTGCATAAAGTCTTCACATAACTTAAACATCTTTAGCATTTTTTCTCCAAATGCAAAAAACAGAATTTTGCAAATTTGAAATCTAGGAAAAGTTGGATTTAATATTTTGAAGCCACGCTTTAAATTAGTGGGTAAATACTGCAATTCATAGAAATCATGACATCAATGACCTCTCAATGTATGACTAGGTACACAATGAAAGAGAAAACGTAAATCAACTAACTATCAGCTATGCAGAGTTGTTTAAGGGCAATGTTAAGAAACTCTTCATGGCACAGACTAAAGACCAGACCATATGAGGGACTATCTCTTTCTGCTCTTCTGGTAGGACCGACGAAGCACACTTTTACTGTTCAGAAAAGATCCACAACTTGATTCTTCTCTCAGGCACTGAGATGCCAAGTGAACCATTAATATGTAGTAACGTATGTGAAATGAATCTTGATCCTGAAACTATAGGTATTTGTATATCTTCCTTTGTGACATTTTTATTTTATGGATTTACACTATTTGTATTTTTTTTGTCTCCTTTTAATGCAGAGTTGCTTGTGAGTGGCCGGCAAAGTAAACTGAATTAGTTAACTGAATAAATAATAGAAGTTTAGATCATTCTGAGTTGTGTAACTGTCTTCATTTTTATAATCGTTTTTCAAATTTATTTATTGGATTCATAAGGCTACCCATGACCACAACTCTACACAGCATACATCAATAAAATCAGAAGAAAAAACCTAATAGCAACAATAACATTATAAAAAATAAGATGTCAGTATCAAACAATTGGGGCATATCAACACACATTCTCCTCCCAAATTTGGGCTCCCCTACTATCTTGGCCTTAACACCTAGGGAGCCACTTAGATGTACTGGTGAAAATGCTGAGGTATAAACCAAGAAAGTGAGAATTATAGGCTTCCCTTAGCTTTGAAAGCTGGTTGGGTAGCCAACCACCTACCAAAGTTATTTTTGTAAAAACATAGGAGGAAGAATTAGGTAATAGGTATGTTCATCACTTTCAGTATAATAGATAGATAGATAGATAGATAGATAGATAGATAGATAGATAGATAGATAGATAGATAGATAGATAGATAGATGATAGATAGATAGGCTAAAATAGTAATTATATTATTAAACATCATCTACCCATCCTGGTTGCTTGGGAGAACTCAACAGGTGGGCAAAAATTCCAAATATATATAAAAAAGTCAGGATAAAATAGTAATTACATTATTATTAAACAACATCTACCTATTCCAGATGCTTGGGAGGACTCAATAGGAGGGCAACAATTCCAAATCCAATCTAAACATCTGGCTGACTCTGTGACCAACCATAATAAAAATGTCTCCTATATACAACTTTCTGACTAGTCTAGAAAGATACCATGGGCAGGTGTGTTGAAACCTCTGAGAAATCAAAGTAGGCCAGAATGGATGCAAATCTGGGAGTTATTCCAACCATACAAATATATAATGTAGGTGAGAGGACATGTAGATATGATAGCTAAAAAGACATACATACAGAATCCACAATTGGGTAATAAATTATCACACAAAATATTTTATCTGAATTCAATTTCTCTGTAATTCTTCATCAGGCAGAATATTACCAAAAAAAATTTAAAAATATGCCAGGAATTCTCAAGGCGATACTTGGATATTAATGCATTCCTCTAACATTCACAGTGAAATAAACAACGGCCTTCCCAATACTGCAAACCCAAAGGGTTTCCCTCCATGATAGTTTGTCTACCCAAACACCTAAATAATATTGCCAATTGGTGAGTAAAAAGAAGGAGAAGGTTCAGGAACCTCCTTTCTTAATGCTATTCTTCCATGTGTGCCTGTATATAAGTTATGCGCTGAAAGGAAGGTGAAGATCTGCACAAGGGCAAGTGTGCGGAAGCTGTTCACATCCCCTAGCCTGAGGCTGCCGGGTGAGGAACAGGGCAACGTCAGGGTCGGCAGGTTATCGGATGATAACAAGGCAGTACAACCCAAGCACGCAACTTCCAGCAATGCAAGCCTGTTTCCTTTGTTTTGGGAAAACAAGCACAAGAACGAGACCTTTTCTGGAATGTTGTTGCCTTGCCAAAAGGGTCTCCCAACTGGACCAGCACAAGCGAAAAGCTATTCTCCTCTAAACCCCCTTCCCTGGACATACATAAAGACATGGAAGCTTGTAAAGATGAGCAGGAAGAAGGTGTGAAGCACATTTCTGCTCCTGAATTCGGAAACAGCAAAATGAAGGGGCTGCAAAACGAACTCCAGACTAGAACCATCCTATTGCAGAGAATTAGGGCGTTCACCATCTGTGCTCCTGAAGATCTGCATATATTACTACAAAATTAAAGACTCAGTAGGTGGTTGATGGGAAGAAAGCCATCTAAAAATACCAAAGGTCAATTAATAAGGTTGATTGCAAGCATTTGAAAATATTTCAGTAATACAATGGTGATAAGGAGAGGCAAATACCATTTTTAGACCATATTAACATAAACTGTCAATGGAGTGATACACAGTGAACTGTGTCTTTCTGGTAGAGAAGGGGGGGGGGGGTCAAACTCGGTTTCATTGAGGGCCGCATCAGGGTTGTGTTTGACATCAGCGGGCCGGAGTGGGCATGGCCAGACTGGGCATGGTCAGCTTGAAGTCACTCATGTCGGGGGCGCCTGTGGTGGCTCGAGCACTCTGCCAGAGAAAACAGGCTCCTGAGCTCCATTTTTGGCTGCAACAGCCTCCTGCAACCCTCTGCCAGCGAAAACGGAGCTCCTAAGCTCTGTTTTTGCTGGCAGAAGCACCATGGGCCAGTCCTTCGCTGTTTCTAGGGTGCCCCCATGGGCCAGATCTAAGTACCCCTAAGGATCCGGCCCCCGGGCCTTGAGTTTGACAACCCTGTAGGGGAGTATGAGCTGCATTGGCTACCAGTTTCTAACAAACCAATTTAAGGTACTGGTATGGATGCTTAAAGCCCTCTATGGCATGGGACCAGGTTATTTGAGGAACCACTTTTCTATGATTTCATCCATCCATCTCACCAGATCTCAATGAATGGGTAAGTTATGAGTTCTGATTGTACAGGGCTAGATGTCTGTTGTGGCATCACCATTGTGAAATCTTCTCCCTCCAGGATAAGGTTGGCCTCATCGTTTCACAGCTTCCAAAGGCCCCTCAATACCTGGTTATGCCAGCAGGCTTGGGAACTGTAAGGATGGTTGAACTCAGGAGATGGCTCTCTTATTATTAACCTCAGTTTATTATTCTATTCTCCTCTTTTGCTTCTCCTCTTTGCTTCTATAATTTTTAATTCCTTTTAATCATTATTATATAACAGTTTTAACTAATGATTGTCTTACTGCCTCTTTTTACTGGATTGTTGTATATTGCCCAAAAGCACATTTCATGAGAAGGACATCCATATAAATTTGATTAATAAATAGAAATAAATAAAAGCACGAAAGGTGGCCTTGCTTTACTTGGAGTGGTATGTCTAGCATTGGCCACCTGGGTATGAGGAACTGAGGGTCTTTTTAAAAAATCTTATCTTATCTTATCTTATTGATAGGTTGTGTCTTCTGTGCATGCCCCATATATCACAATGTAGGTTGATTTACCATTGCTACTCATCAAGTATTTCCTGCTAAATAGGAATACCAGAAGACTCCAGCCACCTGACACTGGACAGCTTTAGTTACCCTTGGCCAAACTGGCTTCATCCAGCTATGATGAAATAACACCCAGAATTCTCAGCCAGCAAAAGATTGGAGGTCCCAATTCATCTGAAGACAACTTGGCTAGAAAAGGGGGTGTTTTTGATGCTGTGACAATTTAAATACATTGTTTTTAAATTAATACTACCTTTTTATTTCCTGCTTATTAGAAACATTAGATTTGGATTACATTGTGTTACTATTAGCTGTACCATGGAGTAATTCTGGGAAAAAGATTAGAAATATCAATAACCAAATCACAGATGGCTGTTTTACTGTATTAGACTATAGATTTCTACAGGTCTTTATGGCATTACATTCATTGCAGTAAACAGATAGCAGGTACCCCTCTCCCCCAAAGTTCTGAGAAGAGGTTTTTTTTTAAATATATATATATATATATATATATATATATATATATATATATATATATATATATATATATATATATATATATATATATATATATATATATATATATATATATATATATCTGATTTTGAGAGTATTTCCCTGGTATAAAATAAAGGTTTCATATTTCGGCTGGAAAAGTCAAGACAATCACGAGGTGGCTTGCAAAGAAATACAGCTTTGTTGTCATCTATTGGTCATCAGGATTTCTAAAGCCCAGATCGTAGAGTCCTAAAATAAGATCCATCAATACAAATTAATGTTTTAAACATAACAATTAATGTCTCCTGCATATATCGTATCATTAAAAAGTGTCAACTATTTAAAGTGTTTGAGAGAAATTCAATTATATCTAAATTCATTCTTCAAAAGCTTGTTGACATTGTTTCCTGAAGTTGAATTGATGTCCTTCCATAAAATACCACAATAAGGGTCACACTTAGCTGGTTGGAGCCATATTTTATTGAACCAGCCACAATGGCTGGGTTCACACATTATGCTGTCCTAAACATACTGTAGTTTATAAAAATTTAAAATACGATGCTATTCATAATAACGACTCTAATGCAAAAAAATAACATTTTGATTACATGAATATTCTCCTATTTGTTTAAGAACTAAATAAAATAGAAAATGAGACTTCACAAAGCAATTAATTAAACTAGTCTTTTAGAAGACACTTTAAGTCTATCTATCCTACTGTTAGATCTTTGGGACTCTTAAAATTCATGATATAAGTGTTACAGGTAAAAACAGATTTAAAGATTTCTGACTATTTATCCAAACCACTACTATTACTTTCAATTTTTTTTTGGGGGGGGGGGGGGAGGCTGATAAGAGTCCCATGAACCTCATCCAGCATTGAGATTACAAATGTATACGTTAACAGAACAGCGCAGTTCAATTTAAATCCCAATATACACATACACGTTCTTTGCACTGCCTCAAATTCTGCCCAAATGTTCACTGAAGTTGCTGCCCTGATGAGGTAGAGATCAGAGCACTGCTCTTGCACAATTCTTGTACCATTTGGGGAAAAGAGGAACGTAATAAGAAAATAAGATGCAGAAGGGAAGCAGTAATTACTGTGTGGTCGACAAGAGGCTGTTTCCTCAGGGCCGTTATTATGTGGCTAAATTTAACACCCCATTCCAAGAGGGGAGCGCAGTAGCCGCCTGCCGGCTCCTGCTACCTTCCCCCCTCCCCAGTGCCTGCTGAATGGCAGCCAAGAAAGCCATAAAGCAAGTCAACTGGGTTTTTAATAGACTATTTACCAAGATGCTGTTTTTACTGCCGAGGTTTTGCTCATTTTATCTTCCATTTTTATTCCCTTGCTCGTGAATAGACTAGGCTGTATTTTCTGGTTTGGTCTTCTTTCTCTTTCTCCCACTCACTTGATCTCTATTTTCAGGATTCTAAATTTATATGGAACATGCCCCCCCACCTTCTTTTTCTGGTAAATATTTGCCAAGACCCATGCCAGAGATCATCCAGTTGACAAGCCCCTGGTCCCACAAAACATCAGCTGGGACGAGGCGAATCTCATTAGCACTGGGCATGAAAAGAGGCCATAGAGATGAGGCAGGTCTCTGAACTTTCCACATGAAGATATATATTTAGCCACGAGTGCTGCACATAGAATGGGACAGTCTAGGCATATGCAGATTGGCAGAATAATGGCCATTTCATCCAGCTAAAGGAGCTGAGAAGAAGGCCTCTGAGGGATGAGGCTAGTGCTTCTCCAATATTTTCCTGTGTGGGATTGGAGCTTGGAAAAGCTCTCCCTACACTGAGTCACTTTTGTCTCAGTTAAAAAAAACCACAAAAGTTCTGGGCACCCAATTCTGATCTCCATATATCTCAACCAAACCCAAACAAGAACCTGAAAGACAACACCTCTCAGATAGTTGCCAATGATTGGAGTAAATCTAGATCAGGAAGACAGCTTAACGTTATTTTGTCATTAGTAGAAGACAACCACTAAGCTTGATCTTGGAGGACAAACTACCCCAAACGTCCTTCTCAGTAGGCAATCTTTCTCAAAATGCTATCCTTTAGGTGATGCTTCTAGCAAGTAGAATAGCACATATGAGCTTCAAAAATAAACACTATAGTTTTCAAGCTTATCAGAAACCAGTGATTTAAAATGCTATTAAAAAAGAAACAAAATATTTCTGATATTTAGGGTAAATTGAGTTTCCAAGTTAAAGAGACTGATAAAAGCAGCTTGTGTGATAAATTCATTAGTTGAGGAATAAAATCCAAGAAATGTCAAGGTGCTGGATAATGAAAAAGTCACAATATTTAAAATAATTATTATTTGGAAAACCTGTATCATATAGCTTTCCCCCCATTTATTATACTACAGTGCATCTAATTGGAAAAACACTTATGTAATTAAGTGTCTCTTCATACTACATTTTGGTGAGGGATGTATTTTAGGGAGGTATCTATAGAGTGTGGTGGCTCATGTGGTTAGGATGCTGGATTGATAATTTGCAAGTGCACATTCGAATCCTGAGTGCTGCTGCATTATGGGGTGTCATGCTCCTATCCTTCAGTCGAGTTCTTGCCAATCTAGCAATTCAAATGTGTGCAAATGCGAGTAGATAAATAGGTACCACTTCAGTTGGCCCATTAATGGGGATATGAAAGGAGCCCCCAACTGGATATCCTCCAGGAAACAGTAATGTCATCGGCTGATCCTTTCACCACAGAAGTGTTTCAGTGCTTCCAACACCAAAGTATAGTATAGTATAGTATTAGTATAGTAGTATTAAGTATTAAGTATAGTATAGTATAGTGTGTCTATATAGATATACATAGATAGATACAATAGATAGATATCAAAGTGAATAGGAAACTACAATAGCATCTCAAAATAGGCATACAACCCAAGTACTACATAAATTTCTTCAAGCACATTAATTACTACCTATGCAGTAGTTTCCCTTGCTCTCTTTGAAACTCCTCATCTTCTGAAACCAACCCTTCAGAGATATGGAATGCATCTGATTTGATGCACTAACATGACTAAAGACAATGGGAAAAAAAACTGGTTTCCAGGCCAATGAGAAAAGTGACATTTAGCTTAGCTTTAAGAGTTAAGGGAAGCTCAGATTTAGATATTTGGTAATTTTTAAACTTCAAAATGAATTTAACAGGCAACAAAAAGAATGAGCCATAATCTGTATCTCCCCCTCTCTCTTTGTTGTTCTTGTTGCCTTAGTGTATTTCCATGCATCATTTTTTATCTCTACAAGTAGTCCTTGCTTACCACAATTAGGACTGGCAACTCATGGTTGTTAAGCAAGATATAGCTAACATATATGGTTTGACTGCTGGCTCTTCCAGTGACCCTGCTTGTTGGTTGCCAGTTGTGAAATATACAAATGGCCATCATGTGACAATGGGTCACTGCCACAGTCATAAACACCCACCAGATGTAAAGTGCCCAAATCTTCATCATTAGACCACAGGGATACTATAACAAATATAATAACCGGTAATAAAGATACTTTTTCAGAGCCAGCATTACTTTGGTCACTAAACAGGTCAGTCATTAAGCAAAGAGTAACTGTATTATGGTTAACATCTTCCAGAGCTGCAAGTGGTCCATGGCTTTATAGTGCAGCAGAGACCCTTATAAATCAAGAAATGAGGAGCTCACTAGTGAGTAATAGAATAAGGATAAGGATAATCCCGCAGGTGCTTTCTTTTGTAGGGATATTTATGCAATATTTATTGATTCTTTAGCATCTCCTTCAACCTTCTTTTACAATATTCTTTCACCTACCTGTTCCTCCATCTAAGTAGCCTTTATGCCCAGCAAGTAACAAGACATCCACACTCTACTGCTGTGGTTTACTCAAAGGGAGGCTAATGTTTTCTCTTCACCAGAATTGGCTTTCTCTGAGAGCTTAGGAAGGTTCCACTATAAAACATCTGAAGCAGACCTCATCAAGAAAGAAAGAAAAAAATCAAGGTATCTCTTCTACAGTAACCTGGGAATCATCCCGTCCAGAAACAATGTAAAGTTTATGATATCCCATTATTATGCAAAAATCATTCTAATTGGTCTGAGAAAAAGAATATAATTGGTATTTGGTTTGGTTTGGTTTGGTTTACTTTATTATCATTGCACAGCATATAATGAAATTAAGTGCCATCTTCAGTGTACATTATAACTATAAAATTAAAAACACAAAAACACATCCTTCACGTGCTATATAATTGAAACTGAAAATACGATAATGCATTAATATTGCACTACATTATTATATATTTATGATCTCATGCAATAAAATACAATTAAAAAGTTACTGAGAAGTACCTAAACTGGCTGGGGATGCTGCAACACATCTTGAAGTCACCAAATTGGAAAGACTCTCTTAACCAAATAAGTATAAAAATAAACACAGATTAAATATAATCTATCTGCTAATTGGAAAGGAAGTGGAGGATACCTATTCTGACTGGCATCAGCACTGCTTGGACCTTAAGAAAAAGAGGGTTGAATTTTGTGGTCTGCCTTGGAAAGAGAGAAGGTGAGTTACTACTTTTCCATAATTTGGAGTAAGGTCAGAAGGGCTCAAACACAAACGCCCCAATCTATTTTACAAGAAACACCACCAGAGTATCCCATTCAGATGCTCACTCCTCTGAGACGTTATATTTTTAAGAATGGATCCCACAGAAACGAACCCAGGTATACCCGAAATCTATCCCAACATCACAGCCAATAAGGGCCTTGTTGCTTTGGCCAGTGGAGCTTGTTCCCAAGCCTGTGGTCTGTCTCTATTTCAGGGACTGCTGTGCCCAGTATGGTTTCAGCAACATGCATCCCAGCTGACTCATAAGCCAGGATAAACTCTTTGTGGTTGCTATATTGAACCAACTCGCCCTTCACCTGATTCTGCCGAAATCAATAAATAAATAAAGTGGTTCACTCTTTGACAGATGCCTCATTAGCAAGCAGGGAGGAAGGGCCGAAAGTGGGAACATGAGTCCATACAAATAAAATTAGTTTGGCAATCCTGAACTTGATTACCGTATTGTTCAGAGTCTAAGATGCACCGGAGTATAAGATGCACCAAGATTTTGAAGAGGCAAATTAAAAAAAAGTTTTTGCACTCTGCAGACCTCCCCAACACATCCCTTTAAAAAAAAAAAAACCAGCCAGGGTTGTTGGTTTTTTTCAAAAAAAGGGCATGAATAGCCTGTAGGAGGCTTGTAGAGTGTTCCTGGGGGGTGGGGAGAAAAAAATGAGCAAAAAAAATGACTCATTTTTTGCTCATTTCTGCCCTCCCAGCCCCCAGGAGCACTCTGAAAGCCTCCTACAGGCTCTGCACAGACATTTTGGTGAAGGGGGCGGGGTTTCAGGAGACAAAAAATGCTGTATTCAGTGTATAAGACTCAACCAGATTTTCAGCCTCTTTTTTGAGGGAAAAAGGTGTGTCTTATACTCCGAAAAATATGGTACTGTGTGGATAATACTTCTCTTTGAACAAAGATTACACAGTCACAAGGATTGTGGCTTTCCCCATTTCTCTCTCAGGGGCTATTCCATATCTTTAGTTCTATTTCAAACTAATGGTTTCTAGGAAATGGAAAGATTATAAACAGCATTATGCATTTTGCCCTTAAAAGAAACTGTTAAAAGTTATAATAAAAAGCAATCTGAATTGTGCAGCTGCTAGCAACTATGTGCATTTTATGATGAACAGGAATTAGGCAAAATGCTAGACCAATATTTCCTGATAACTTTATATAATTTAACTCTCTTTTTTGAGACTTCACCAAACATTGCTCAGATAATTTCAAATTAATTCATAGTCAATGGAAATGTCCATGTTCTGTATGCTAGAGAAGAATTAACAATCTATTCCATATTGAACAGCCTTTTATATATATATATATATATATATATATATATATATATATATATATATATATATATATATATATATATGTTTTTTTATTTGTGCTGATAAATAATATATATATATATATATATATATATATATATATATATATATATATATATATATATATATATATATATGAAAAAAATAGAAAACTTTGACACTATTCACATAATAGCTGGTTTAATATATTTACCTTCAATCTGTAAGAAGGCAGCAAAGTATGGGGGCATACGATGCCTCACCAATATTACAAGTAGGTGGCACTGTCCTAACAGATTTCTTCAGGGAAAGCTAATTGATGGATCACCAGGCCAGTAAGAAAACCATTCACAAATTGTTCTCCTAATGTACTCAGAGGTTGGGGAAACAAATTCTGAGGGCTAGGGTAGCAGATTTAACCACCTGATGCAACCTTCATATAAATATGAGTATCACCCTAAAAATCTTAGTCCAACTTGCTTGGCAGATCCACACAGTGGCCTGACAGGCAAAAACAGTCCTTATCTAAGACATTCTCTAATAATCTGGAAGCTGCTTTAGCAATAGCTGTTAGACCAGTATTCTGCTAAGTGGTAGACCAGGATCAATTTGACAAGCAAGCTGCTTTAGAGAAGATCTGATTTAATTTCTGAATGGTAGCAGGCAGATTAGGCAGTATCTAAACAGTAAAGCATGGTCTCTCTGACAAGCAGGTTGCTTTATAGGGATCCTGGCCTACCCCTTTCTCCAGTGATCTTGGTGCTGTTTTAGCAACAGGGGGCAAACTAGAACCTCTCTAAAGCACCTTGCAGAGCTAAATGCCTCTTGGGACTTTGTTGCTACACACATCTGAGAGGAAGGTCACAACAAGATTGCTAGACACACTTTTTGCCTTCTCTAGTAAAATTCTTCCCGAATTGTGCCACATATGATCATTGATTCAAAGTGGGGCTGTATACTGAATGCTCCCTTATGCAGAGATCATGGCCTACCACGTTATATTTGGTATATGTTTATCATGTTCAAGGAAACGTTTAAAGGGGAGAATTATAAAGAGAAGTAATCATCCACAAAACATTCAAAATTGTATGGTATATAGATTCAAAGACACCACATGTTTCTTCTATGTGAGTTAGCTCTAAAGCAGTCACATGACGAAGCAAGATTTTTTATATAATCTATTTCTCTCCTCTTCAGGTTTCCATCATAATATGTGCTACACTGGCATCAGATTTTGCTGTGGAAAAGGACAGTAGAAAGATACGATTAGTCTGAAGCAATACCATCACAATAGGGGCTCACAGCTTAGAAGAGCTTTATTTATTCATCATATTGCCCAGATGGCATACAATAAAAAAAATTAAAAACAATTATATGAAAGCAAACAATAAACTTTCCATTTTAATATTATATTATTATAATAATCAAAAGGCAAGGAGAGATCTACAGATTGTGGAGATCAACAATTGTGGAGCCACCTCAATAATTCACTGATTCCTTGGGGTCCCCAGGCCTGATAATCAAATTTTGAGGGACTTGTGAAAAGTTAATAGGGATGAAGTCAGCTTCCAGTTTAGCAAGGAAACTGAGGTCAACAGGTTTAATTTTTCCACAGGTCACAATGACAAAAAGCCATCTATCTACAATCAAGCCTAAGCAATCCTGTTCTGCCAGTTGGTTCCTTGAGATCACCCGCATACTTCCACAAGAAAAGAAGAAATTAAACTATGTGTTAGACAGAATGGGGCCTGCCTTTCTTTGATAAGTGTTAACCTTACTACCATTTAGCTTACTTATCTCAGCTAAATGAGACTAGGCTTTTAAAAATCGGAGGAAGGATGAGGCAGGAGCCAGGACTGGAGAACGAAGAACTCTTTATTCACAGCAAGTAACTATTTACAGGCGATTCCGCACCTTCCCTGCTAGACAGCTATTTATATGGAGCTGTCAAGCAGGGAAAGCCAATAAGCACGCCCCTAGTGGCCCGCGCTTAGCCAAGCCGCGCCTTAGCCAATCAGGGCGCGGCTTGGCTAGTTGCTGCTAGGTCGTAAGTTGAGGACTTTTTGAGTCCTCAACATAGGCACCAGTATTTCACCAAAAAAAGGAAGTCATATCTACATTACTGAAGAGGTTTACAACAGGGGTGTCAAACTCGATTTCACTGAGGGCCTCATTAGCATTATGTTTGACCTTGGGAGGTAGGGTGGGTGTGGCCAGCTATATGTCACCCGGGTCAGGGGTGCGGTGGCCCGAGAGCTCTGCCAGCGAAAATGGGCTGTTTCCAGAGTGGCCCTGCAGGTTAGATCTAAGCACCCCGTGGGCCAGATCTGCTCCCCGGGCCTTGAGTTTGACACACCTGGTTTAGCAATAGCAATAGCAGTTAGACATATACCGCTTCATAGGGCTTTCAGCCCTCTCTGAGCGGTTTACAGAGTCAGCATATTGCCCCCAACAACAATCCGGGTCCTCATTTTACCCACCTCGGAAGGATGGAAGGCTGAGTCAACCCTGAGCCGGTGAGATTTGAACAGCCGAACTGCAGAACTGCAGTCAGCTGAAGTAGCCTGCAGTGCTGCATTTAACCACTGCGCCACCTCGGCTCTAAGAACACCTCGGCTCTAGAACAACAAAAAGCAAAAGTGCTCAGTTGCCTTTTGGAAAAGCATCCCCGAGACCACCACGGCCATAGTTTTCCTTGAAAATTATGAGGCATCCTCTGGCTCATGGGCAGGACAGAACTGAAGAAGTTTGTGGCATGAGAAGCAAAATGTTTTCAACAGGGAAAAAAACCCAAGACAGTCCAGTTGACTTTGGAAAAGCACCTCTGGGATATATTGTAGAGTTTTCTGGAATATACTGTAAAAGCTACACTGTCATGAGCTGACATAAAACTAAGGTTTCATAACTGAAGAGAGGATATAAATAGACTTTGACAATGTGCTCCCCACCTACAAAAGAAAGCATCAATAATTTGGAATTAAGATAGTGGTTATGGGGGGAGGGGAATCAGAAAAAGATGCACTATCATATTCCCTCTTCTAGGAATGTGAGTCTGGAGAGGATGGGCAGGCAATAGAGGAGGAAAGTAACAGATGATCCAAAATTGCAGAGCTCATATAGGATAGCATATGTAATACCTAGTAACACAAGAGGTCCTGTAAATGCTGAAAAATTGAAATTTCTATACATTCATTCAAGAAAGCGATATCTAAGATCTTGTTTACTTAGAAAGTCAAGGGGCTGAGCGATATCTAAGATCTTGTTTACTTAGAAAGTCAAGAGGCTGATCTGGAGAAAGATACAGCTTTTTGTGGTACATAGAAAAAGCAAGGCAAGATAAATATAATTATATATTTATGTCCAATAAATCTGATCTTGAGAAAGGCTGTAAGTAGCTGCAGGTTGTTGGGAAGTCTAAACAAAGCCACCACATTCATGGTACATGAAAAAGTGAAGTGCAATGGGGACACCAAATGGAAACACATCAATTCACCAATGCTAACTACTAGTAGTCCTTGATATACAACAGTTTGTTTAGTGGCTGTTCAAAGTTAGAGTAGCACTGAAAAAGTGACTTATGATCATTTTTCACACTTATGACCATTGCAGCATCCCCATGGTCACATGACCAAAATTCAGATGCTTGGCAACTGATTCATATTTGTGACGGTTGTAGTGTCCTGGGGTTAAATGATCACTTTTTGTGACCTTCTGACAAGCAAAGTCAATGGGGAAACCAGATTCATTTAACCAGCATGTTACAAACATAACTGCAGTGGTTCACTAAGCATCTGTGACAAAAAAAAAAGTTGTAAAAAGAGGCAAAACACACTTAACAAATGTCTCACTTAATAACAACATAGGGCTCAATTGTGGCTGTAGGTCAAGGACTATCTGTACAATATTCCTTTCTTAAAAACCTACATCTCCTGCAGAACTTCAAAGCATCCTCTGGTCCATAGGCAGGAACAGAATAAAGCTGCATTGGGCAGTTTTATTATGTCTGTTGCTTGTGACTGAATTGGATTTCAAAGAAATAGCTTTAACAGAAACAAGTATATCTCAAACATTGACATACTGGGACAATCAGACAAAATGGGCCAAGACCCACATGATGAATGGACCAGTTTACCATTGAATCCATCTTATAACTCATCTTTTCAAAGGAGCAAATGATTTCTATCAAAAGCTAGGTTACTGAGCTCCAAAACCATGAAGCCAAGCACATTAGGCCATTAGACTTGCTATGATTCTAGATGCATTATGCTTACCAATATAAATCTGTTGCCATTCAAATATAGATATATCACTTTCTGCCTTAGAAAGTAAGCAACAGAGCTGACTTTTTCCACATAAATAATTGATAACACTCTGTATATAAGCGTAGTCAAAAGATAAGGCATGGATTGAATATAGTTTGCCTCTTATGCTATTCAGCTTAAGGTCCGTTTTTTGTTTAAGGTGCTCTTGGTCAAGTGATATAAAATAGATCTGTTGTGACCCAACTCTTTGAACAGTGTTAATAATGATGGAATAGAATGAGGATGTCTAGGAATTTATTCTCGTCCACCCCATAACAATTCTCCAAATAATCTAGGTAGAATGTTTTTCAATGTTTCTGAAAAGCACTGGTAACACTGATAAAAATCGTTGGAAATGGAGTTCCATAACTTCGTTGATTCTGACCCACTCAATAGAAAAAGAAATTACACAAGAAAAGGGTTGTAGAACCTGAAGCGAGATGGCAAGTTATGCCATACTTCTTCTATTACTCAGGTTTTAAGAAGACCCACCTACCAACTTTGTCACTCCGTAACATGAGATCTGCTACTTTCAGAATGATAAATCCCTTGACTTCTCCACTTGTACCCTGCATTACTATGTGATTCTCATGGAATCATGGTGTGTATGCTTTGAGTGTTTTGTGTATTGAATCATGTATTCAATCATGTATTGAAACCATGATGAAAAATTTGACAGGTAACACCATAAAGCATCATGTTCTGGCATCACTGCTATTCATAAGAATGCACCCAAGCCTCATTAGCATTCCAGCATTCTTTAAAAAATTAAATGATAAGTATTCCAGCCTTTGTTTTTGAAAGTGTTCCAGTCCCCCTCACCCCACCCCACATATGAACAAGGAAGCTAGGGAGTAATCTTCACCAGATTGCTCTCTAGAAAACCAGTATTTTGGTGAATAGCCATGCCCAACAGAAAAATCTTTTGCAGAAGAATCAACCACTGCCCACACTGTCCACTTATTTTTGGAGGACCGAAACAAGAGGCTGTTTTATATTTTGAAATACACCCTCAAAACAAAAAAGCTTGCCTGTCCTATCAAATTAATCATCCTAGAATTATAATTGGTTAAAATCTCAAAAATCCTTGTTTCTCTTCAAAAAATGTATCGTCTATTTTTTTTTTATTCTTTAGCCAGCTGTGACGTTCTGTCAAGTGTAGATAAGTCCTGGATTTTATTTCAGTCTATATTCCTACCTTGAATAAAAATAAATAAATTCCCAAACACGCACCTCCCCATATGTACTAAGATTACAATTCCTAGACTTCTCAACCATTGAGAGGTTAGGCCAAAAAAAATCACATTCTCTACCTGGAAATTCCAAAGTGGGTCTTCTAGTTCCTGCTCCACAGTCCCTATATAGTTTCCAAGAATGCAAATATACCCCATGTTTAGACCTCCACAGGCCCAACCAAGAAACCCCTTCTTCCCAACAGTCCAATTCTTCTAATAGTATCTTTGACCCAGAATTTACTGACATCACTGGTCAGTGGTCAGTATGGCCCACACTCTCATAGATAGTCCATTTTTTGCTTTTAGCCTGCCCAGAATGACAGGCACATTGGGGAACTGCCTGTTTGTTTATCTTCCTCTTCATAATTGTTTATTTTGATGGTACATCCTTCTAGTCCAGCCCAGATTGATCTTTCACCTTTCCACATCCTGTTTGCTGGAGAAAATTGTGCAAGGATGGGCAGATGTATAGCAAAATCAGACTATAGTAAAAAATATTCTGGGTAATTTTTTTCAGGAGACTGGCAATATTGAAATCTGTTATATCTAAGCAACTTGCAATACATGGCTTAACTAAGGATGAAGTAAGCTTTCAGCCCAGGATCTTATGACCACAAAAGCTCTTCATGACCATAGTTATGACTACTGATAAAATCCTACATTATATAATGTCCCAGGAAAATCTCCTGAAGAGCAACTCAGTAAAGTAACAGCTGTCTAGCCTAGTATAGACATCTCATAGATTACTAATTTTCTACAGCCTGGAGTCCTCTAAATGTACTGAGATTTCCCCATAATTCCCTGAATGTGTAGCCTATGCTGGTTGGAGATGATGAATATAAGTATCTAGACACCAGAATGGAGAAGCTTCATACAAACATGAAATTGTTAAAGCTAGAAGCTTTCAATCAAAATCTTATAAAGAACTTAATTAAAAATTTATCTTCCCTTTTAAAAACACATTGGATATTACATATCGTATTTTTCGGAGTCTAAGATGCACCGGAGTATAAGACGCACCAAGATTTTGAAGAGGCAAATTTAAAAAAAAGTTTGGAACAGTTTACATCCCGAAACAATACCTTTAACACCATCAGACAACAACATTGCCTATCCCAAATCCTTGGGAAGGACTCAATAGATGGACAAAAATTCCAAATGCAGCCTAAACATCTGTCTGATTATGTGACCAACAACAACAACAATAACAACAACAACAACAACAACATAGCTAACAAAGAATAAGCTACATAAAAGCAATCAGTAGTGTTTAATATTCTGAGCTCTGGCCATTTGAGGGTTTTGACATTGGCATTATCAAGATAAAAGCTTCTACAGGAGATCTCTGAAATTTTAATAGTAATGATAGGCAAGAGGAAATAATTTGTTAAATAATTGCTGTACTTATTGTTTTGATCGATATCAACTTAACAACATTATATCCTCTCAAAGAAGTTTGGAAATTATAGCTTTGCAGGTTATGAAAATTTCACAGAATCAATAGCTTATTATTATCTAATAAAGCAAATATTATATTGGCAAGATTCACATACCATTGAAACAAAGCTAGTTCATTCTCCATGATATAATCAGACATCATGCTAACTGATCCTTTACCTTTACCATTGTTGCATAATACGACAATGCTTCATTTTTTTTTGGTCTTCAAAGCATGAGTACATAATAGCACAGAAAGAAAACATTAAATCATCCAATACTAAAGCCACATTGCCTTAATGTAACGAAGTCCTTCTTTCCTATTTCTATGGCCCAACCAAAGCAATGCTCATCAGCATATATGAAGTTTATTGAAAGAGCAATCAAATGATCTGGCATGGGACCAAAATAAAATATTGAATAAAATAAGATGCCCAATAGATATAATATTAATGCATTCAAAACAATGTATCAGTAGAGTCCATAATTGATTATGATACAATTTGTCACATTAACTTAGGAGAAGCATTTTCCCCACTATACAAATGCTAAATAATAAAAGGAAAATTGTACCTCAGTCTCAAATGTGCGCAGGAAGGATTCTTCTTTAAAGGGTTCTGTTTTTAGACGTTCTGCAATAGAAATATCAAAGTAAATAGGGAGAATTTTGAAAGAGCCACGCTGGCAAGCTCTCTACTGCTGTTTAGATTTAAAAGAAAATTCAGGTAGTGACATCCACATCTGAAAAGCTGTAAAATGAAAAGCCAATATTTTCATCATGTGTCAAGCCAAATCAACTTGATATCACAGTCGTCAATAAAAGGCACACATAAACCACCAGGTATAAACCTTCTAGCTGTATCAATACATGGGCTATCACACACATATGTACGTACTGCTGAACTCAAAGATTAAAATTTATCTCTGTTTTGACAGAGACCAATGGGTCACCTGTGGATAATCGCAAATATCTAAGAGTAGCAGATATCTCCTAACTATATAAAAATCAGAGGGATCAAACAGTGCTGGCACGTGGTTGGATATGTGGCAAAACAACGTAGAATACTAAATGAAGTCTTGGACCACATTTTGATGAGGAGTGGAGGAACAAGTAGGAACATTTGATAAATAATTTGTGAGTTGGTTAGCTTAACAGTACAGTTAGAATGTGCTCTTGAACGGTTGTTTTGTCTTAGAGAACCAAACTTATCAAAGCGTCAACCAAATTCTTGCCTTACTGGCATGAATCTTTCAGTTCTCCAGATGGTAAGAATTAGAAGAGCCAATATCTCAAGCAGAAACATGAGCTTGAATACAACTTTATGATGGAGAGTATGACGGAAAAACAGTTTCCATTTGCTCCAAATTCTTAGTGGATCTTCACACATGTGAAAGTAAAAGATGTCCCAATTCAAATTTCTCCACAGCCCAGCACTGGCTGTAGCTTCTTGCTCTGGAGCACACATTCAAATACCGTATTTTTCGGAGTATAAGAAGCACCAGAGTATAAGACGCACCAGAATATAAGATGCACCAAGATTTTGAAGATTTTTTAAAAAAGCTTTTACACTCTGCAGACCTTCCAAACCCTCTGTACTCCGTACGCCTTATTTTTGTGAAAAACAGGGCATGCAGAGAGTTTGAGAGGCCTGCAAAGTGATCCTGGGGGCTGGGGGAGGGCAATAGCAAGCAAAGAACAGCCCATTTTTCGTTTCCCCCCCACAAAAGGGCATGCATAGCCTTTAGGAGGCTAGTAGAGCATTCCTGGAGGCTGGGGGGGGGCAAAAAGAGCAAAAAACCGCCCATTGTTTGCTCGTTTTTGCCCTCCCCACCCCCAGGAACATTTTGCAGGCCTCCCAAACTCTCTGGACCTCCATTTTTGTGAAAGGGGCAGGGTTTTGAGAAGCCAAAAATGCTGTATTCAGTGTATAAGACGCACCCAGATTTTTACCCTCTTTTTTGGGGGGGGGAGGTGCATCTTATACTCCGAAAAATACGGTACCTCTTTGAGAACCCCCTAAGCAATCCAGCTGCTGGTCACTATCTAACATTTTTGGTCCCCTAACAATCTGATCAGTCAGTAGCTTGGAAAAGCCTTTTATTTTTTAAAGGGGGGGGGGCAACATTAAGCTGGATAGTGACCAAGAGTTGAACCCTCAGGGCCAGCACTGATGAAGAAGGAAAGCTGTAAAGCACAGTGGAGACCAAACAGCATCTCACCTAGACTGAGAGTAGCTCCACTCTCCCGATAGTCTTCAATCTCTGCATCCTTCTGGAGCAGCAAAGATGCCAACTCCTGTACCTGACCGTGCAAGGCCACACTCATTGTCATGAGAGGCCTCAGAAGGTGGCGGGATATCTGCCATTGAGAAGAAAGGGTAAAAATAGCAACAGCGATATCAGAGGGCCAAGCACCAGGAAACAACCATTTATAACTGATGTTTCAGCTCAACATTTTTAGAGTGGGCTACTATAGGAGACCAGCAAAAGTAATATGCAAGTCTGAGAAAATTTCTCTATTATTTCTGTGCAGACACCGCATATATTTCCTGCTTTCTTGTTGTCTTCCGGAAGTGTTTATCTGCCACATAGAAGAGGATTGTTTTATTTCTCCTGCAAAAAGGAATCTCATAATTCAGATATGGTCTCTGCTTTGTCCAACACTATCCAAAAGGGTATGTAGGAATAAATAATGCACATTATTATAGCTCAAGGGAGATGCTAAAATCAAAAGGAATCACTAAATTTAAAATAGGATGGTGCCATGGATCTGTCTCTTCTATGCATAGTTTTGGAATACTATTATAGTAATTGATGTTGGTAAGATTCATCTTTTCCCTGAAAAGTCCTAAATTCTTTTTCATCCTGAGTAATAGTGGAAAATGTATTAAGAAGCAAAAAACAACAGTCCTTGCTTATCCTTCTGTAATATCCCAGATCTGCCTCCTCCAATTTAGTTCTCTTCAGTTATTTTAATATACTGTAAATCCTATCTCCCTCAACTAGCATGGCCAGAATCCTTTTAAAATAATACTATCAAGTCTTGCAAGATCATAAAACAAAACAAAAAAGTTGTTGTATACTGAAGTCATCACATCTCTCTATTAAAAAAAAAAACAACGGCATGTCTCTTATTTCAATATGAGTGTAATAGTGGAACTCAAGAATACAAGGAATCCAGATGTTTGTGAACCAGCAAAAGTACATTATCTGAGCATGGAGTGCCCCCTGGTGTACCAACGGCAAAATTGAAACTTGTAATTAAACATTAAGTATGTCATATTTATCCATTTACTATAGCACAGTTGATTTGAAACATCATCCGCTTGCCATTTTCTTAGAACATAGACTCATAAGGCTGGAAGGGACCTTGGAAATCTTCTAGCCCAACCCTCTGCTAAAGGCAGGAGAGCTTAAACTATCCCAGTGAAATGGTTGTCCAGTCTATTTTTGAAAACCTCTAGTGATCGCACACTAGAACTCCAAGAGGCAAGTTATTCCTTTGATTAATTGTTCTGTCAGAAAATTTCTTCTTATTTTTAGATTGAATTGTTCTTTAACAAGCTTCCACCCACACACACACACACACACACACACACACACACACACAAAATGTATATATTATGTATGTATGTTATGTATGTATATGTATGTACCGTCTTTTTCGGAGTATAAGACGCACCGAACTATAAGATGCACCAAGGTTTTGAAGAGGCAAATTTTAAAAAAAGTTTTTGCACTCTGCAAACCTCACGAAAATGGCCCATTTTTTTAAAAAAAAGGGCATGAATAGCCTTTAGGAGGCTTGTAGAGTGCTCCTGGGGGGTGGAGGGGCAAAAATGAGCAGAAAACAGGTCTGTTTTTTGTCAAAGAATGGCATGGATAGCCCTTAGGAGGTTTATAGAATGCTCCTGGGGGCTGGGCAAAATTGAGCAAATTCACGGCCATTTTGGTGAAGGGGGCAACGTTTCAGGAGGCCAAAAATTCTGTATTCAGTGTATAAGACACCCCCAGATTTTCAGCCTCTTTTTTGAGGGAAAAAGGTGCGTGTTATACTCCAAAAATATGGAGATATAGATGTGTGTGTGTGTATGTGTGTGTATGTATATGTGTACATATATATATATATACACACACACATACATATATATATGTGTGTATGTACATGTATATAAATGTATATATATATATATATATATATATATATATGTATGTGTATTTATATATGTGTGTGTATATACATATATGTGTGTGTATGTACACACATCAAACATAGCGTAAAAACATAGGAATATGTTTTTATACATACACACACACAAACAAACATGCACACGTATGTATAAAATTACCATATCTCTATGTTTGTACACTGTTCTGTATTACACTAAAAACACTATTCTGACAATTGATGATCTTCTGACAATTGATTATCAGCGTAGCCTTGCTCCTAATTTCGCAATGGCTCACTTAGTTAATAAGGTTTGCTTTATCTTCACTTTACATGTTATATGAAAGTCAATTGTAGGCTATTTAGTAAACCACAGGTAAACAAGCCATTTACCACTACCAGAACTAGAGCATCTTCCAACAGGCAGGGTTGAACCAAAAGCTACAAATAGAAAAGTGACACTTTAATATATTACATCAATATTGCCTTTAATTTGTGCCTATGCAGCAATTCCAAATCCAAGGAGATTTTAGGAATCTTCTGATAGCCAAACATCATTATGTCCCTAGAACAGAAATTTTCAACTTTTCCTCTTATCTCTGAAAACATTCTTCAACTCACCATCTCCTGAGGTGCTGCCCCACAGTGAAAATCCCAGTAGAAGGGCAATCCTAGAAGTTCACTCTTCACATGGAGTATCAGTGTGCTGGAGCTAAGCTGACAGGAGAAGGAGACAGAGCTGTTCTCTTTCCCTTCCAAGAGAGGAGATAACAGGTTGTGCAGGCAGTTCAGAATGGAGGCTGCAGGAGCAGTTAGCCGTTTATTCAACTCCTACATAAAATGAAATAACAACCAAAACAACCAGGCCATCAAAACTACATAGCTATGGATGAAACATGTAACAATTATACCCATTGTCATTGGGGCACTTGGCACCATGTCCAGGAATTTTATAAGATACATCAACAAATTGCAGGTTCCCGGAATAACACCAGCGGAACTGCAAAAAACTGCGCTGCTCGGAACATGGTATATTTTAAGAATGTACTTGGTTGATACCTAGGACGCTGGCAGCCAATCCATATCAACCATTAGCACCAGTCAATGATATTTGTGATGCATTTTTGAATATTCAGTTGGCTGAGTTTCATGTTTAATGAATAAAGTAAATAATAATAATAATTATTATTATTATTATTATTATTATTATTATACAATTGTATCACAGCGGCCAGTTGTTTCGCCGGATTTGGCATTGGTTACTAGTCGGGCCCCACCCAGGGGCCTAGGACGTCGTAACGTATTTTCTTAATATGCGTGCAGATCCAAGCAGTGCGGCTTTTTGCATTTGACTGATGGTGATTTTGTCAATTTTTAACTGTTTTAAATGTAATTCCAGTGCTTTTGGAATAGCACCCAGTGTGCCAATTACCACTGGAATTACCACTGCTGGTTTGTGCCATAGTCGTTGAATTTCGATTTTTAAGTCCTGGTATCTTGCGATTTTTTCATGTTCCTTCTCGGCGACCCTGCTATCAATTATTATTATTATTATTATTATTATTATTATTGTTGTTGTTGTTGTTGTTGTACAATTGTATCACAGCGGCCAGTTGTTTCACCGGATTTGGCATTGGTTACTAGTCGGGCCCCACCCAGGGGCCTAGGGCGTCGTAACGTATTTTCGTAATATGCGTGCAGATCCAAGCAGTGCGGCTTTTTGCATTTGACTGATGGTGATTTTGTCAATTTTTAACTGTTTTAAATGTAATTCCAGTGCTTTTGGAATAGCACCCAGTGTGCCAATTACCACTGGAATTACCACTGCTGGTTTATTATTATTATTATTATTATTCATAAAAAGGGGCAAAATCACTGCATGTGAGGGAATTGAAATGCCCAATGGCCAATTAATTAAATGCAAAGAAAATGAAGCCTACAAATACTTAGGCATTCTGCAGTTGGATAACATCAAGCATGGAGAAGTAAAAACTATTGTCAGGCGAGAGTACACCAACAGAGTTAGGAAAATTTTGAAATCTAAATTGAATGGTGGAAATACAATCAAGGCCATAAATACCTGGGCAATACCAGTTATAAGATACACAGCTGGTATAGTTAACTGGACACAAGCTGATTTGGACCTTTTGGACCGAAAAAACCAGGAAACTAATGACAATGCACTACAGTTTACATCCACGTGGTGATACTGATAGACTATATCTGCCCCGAAAATCAGGTGGCAGAGGATTATTACAAGTGAAGCAAACAGTTGAAGAAGAAAAACATGCACTGGCTGATTATTTAAAAGAAAGTCAAGAACATCTATTAATCGAAGTAAAGAACAAAAATCTACTGAAGGCCCAACAGACGAAACAAGAATACAGAAAAGATGTGATAAAATCAAGAATGGAGAGTTGGCAGAACAAAGCACTGCATGGCCAATTTCTGGAAAAAATAAAAGATAAAGTGGACAGTGAACAAACTTGGTTATGGTTAACAACAGGTACATTAAAGAAAGAAACAGAGTCACTAATCCTGGCTGCGCAAGAACAAGCTATCCGCACAAATGCCATTAAGGCCAAAATCGAAAAATCCTCTGATGATGCCAAATGCAGACTTTGCAAAGAAGCTGATGAAACTGTTGATCACATACTCAGCTGCTGTAAAAAAATCGCGCAGACTGATTATAAATTGCGGCACAATTCAGTAGCACAAATGATCCATTGGAATTTGTGCAAAAATTATAATATTAAAACAGCAACAAACTGGTGGGAACATCAGCCTGAAAAAGTCACCGAAAATCAGATGGTCAAGATCTTGTGGGATTTCCGTATACAAACCGACAAAATACTGGCGCATAATACACCAGACATCACACTGGTTGAGAAAAATAAGGTCACAATCATAGACATCGCAATACCAGGTGATAGCAGGGTCGCCGAGAAGGAACATGAAAAAATCGCAAGATACCAGGACTTAAAAATCGAAATTCAACGACTATGGCACAAACCAGCAGTGGTAATTCCAGTGGTAATTGGCACACTGGGTGCTATTCCAAAAGCACTGGAATTACATTTAAAACAGTTAAAAATTGACAAAATCACCATCAGTCAAATGCAAAAAGCCGCACTGCTTGGATCTGCACGCATATTAAGAAAATACGTTACGACGTCCTAGGTCCCTGGGTGGGGCCCGACTAGTAACCAATGCCAAATCCAGTGAAACAACTGGCCGCTGTGATACAATTGTATAATAATAATAATAATAATAATAATAATAATAATAATAATAATAATAATATTCAAAGAATGAAATGTAATGTCATTTCATAGCTGTGTATTTAAGCACCTAAATTGTCCAGAAGCTTCAGAGTCCACACTAAGACATCACTGGAAGGCCAGATTCAATAATTTCCCTTAAAAAAAATTATATTCTGTAAAAATTTATCTCCTATCTGCATTTT
Source organism: Thamnophis elegans (assembly GCF_009769535.1). NCBI lineage: Eukaryota > Metazoa > Chordata > Lepidosauria > Squamata > Natricidae > Thamnophis > Thamnophis elegans. The sequence goes on along the minus strand of NC_045541.1, from coordinate 63,660,644 downwards.
TTGCAATATCTTCAACAGAAATTGCCAGTTAACTCGATCAAAGGCCTTCTCAGCATCCAAAAATATAAACGCAGCAGGGATTTGGTTGTTCTTTCCCAAATATTCTAATGCATTAATAATTAATCTGACATTACTTTTCATCTGTCTCCCCTGTATAAAACGTGTTTGGTCTGTGTGTATCAATTGTTGAATAACCAGCATTAACCTATTTGCTAGTATTTTAGTAAAATTTTTATAATATACATTAAGTAATGAGATAGGTCTATAATTTTTTGGTTGGGTAGTATCTTGATCTTCTTTGGGAATCAAAGATATAAATGCTGTCTTCCAAGATGGAGGCACTTGAATCTTATTAAATAATTCTCTAAGAGGTTCTACCATTTCTTACTGTAAATATTTATAGTAAACCGCTGTCAAACCGTCTGTACCTGGTGCTTTCCCTAACTTTAATTGCTTAATTACCTGCAAAATTTCCCCCGAGGTTATTGGTTGATTCAATTTTTGCCTGTGCTCTTCTCTAACTGGGGGTATTTTCTCTTTATCTAAATATTTGTCTATATCTAAACCATTAATTTTATCCCCTTTATACAATTCTGTAAACAATTCCCGAAATGCCTTTTGAATCTCTTCCTGTGAAACACCTTCTTCCCTCTGTAAATCAGTTTAGATATATTTCGAGTTTTCCTTTTTTTCCTAGTCTGATAAGCTAACCATCTGCCAGGTTTGTTTGCGTTACAAAAAGTATTGTGTTTTGCATATAATAAATTAGTGGCTACCTGGTCAGAGATCAACATGTCAAATTGAGATTTTAATATGGTGATAGCTTCCTTAACCTTTGTATCGCCTGGATTCATTGTTAACTCCAACTCTTTTCTCTTTTTATTCTTTCAAATGTTTTATTTCATTTTCATTTTCATTTCATACAGTCACATATATACTGTGCATGATTGAGGCCATATAACATTGAGCAATAGACACAGCCCTCCTTGTATTCCCCAAAATACAAAACCAATATAGCACTTCAACCCTCCATACACCCTTTCTTTCTCCCCCCTCCAACTTTCCTTTCTCCCCTCCAACATTCCCCTCTCCTACTTCCCCTCCCTCTCTAACACTCCTTTCACCCCCTCCCTTCCATCTCACCCTCCTTCCATTCCTCTCTCCCTCCCTCTCTGCCCCTCCCTCTTCTTTCCCTCTGCTCCTCACTTCGGTGTATTTCTACTATCCATCGATATATTCAGCTTCTTATTTTTATACTAAAATTTTTTAAAAAAGCAACAGTATACAAGTGCAATCATGTTGTTTTGAAAACTGGCATAAATTATATTTTCCCCCTCCCCCCCTCCCCCCTATGACCCCACATCCCCTCCCCCCTTCCGACTTCCCAGAGCCCGTACACGGTATAGCTTTTTATCAAACACAGTCTAAAATCTCTACATTGAACTCAGCTTCTTACCATTACACAAACTTAAGCAGTTTACATTGTTCCTAATCTTAATTAATTGATTACCTGCAGGATTTCCCCAGAAGTTATTTGTTAATTCAGCTTTTCCTGTACTCTTCTCTAGCTAGGGGCCTTATCTCTTTATCTAAATATCTATCTATTTCCAAACCCTTAATTTTGTCCCCTTTGTGCCTCCTTTCTCTATAACCAATTTAGATACATTTCAAATTTTTCTTTTGGTTTCCTCTTCCAACTCTTTTCATTTTTGCCTTTGTTTGTGTCCATGTATATATACATACATACATACATACATACATACATACATACATACATATTTATATTCATCAGTACTCCTCTCATATATGCTTTACTTAGATCTCCTGCAGATTCCCTGAATATGCCCTTATTCATGTTCCGAACAAAGTATACAAATAGCAATTTTTACAATCATTAATATACTTTCCATATCAAATAAACTCCAATTCGACCTCCAATAATAAAGAAAAAAGAAAAAAAAGGGAAAAGAAAAAAGAAAGAGAAGAAAAAAAGTCAGTAAAATCTCTGCATTGAACTCAGCTTCTTACCATTACACAAACTTAAGCAGTTTACATTGTTCCTAATCTTAATTAATTAATTAATTACCTGCAGGATTTCAAAATGTATTAACACCAAGTAAGTTAGAGAAAAAATAATAATAAAGAAAGAATAAAAGGAAAAGAAAAAAGGAGAAGAAAAAAAAAGGCAGTAAAATCTCTACATTGAACAGTACTCCTCTCATATATACTTTACTTAGATCTCCTACAAATTCCCTGAATATGCCCTTATTCATGTTCCGAACAAAGTATTCAGATAGCAATTTTTACAATCATTAATATACTTTTCATATCAAAATAAACTCCCATTCGACCTCCAAGACCTTTTTGCCTGCACTACCCTTCCCAATTCCGTCCAAACTGGGTTATGATCCAAAAGAACCCTCACCACAATCTTTGTCTTCTTCACCCTAGAAAATAAATCATTAGTGATTTGTATAAAAATTCAAAGTTATCCATCAAGTCTTTTTAGGTCTAATGCGATATATCTTCCAAAGGGATCTGCTTCAGTTCACTCAGCCTTAATGTCTTTTCTTGAGTATACAACTATACCATTTTTCTTTTGCGTGGCAGAAGTCACAAAATATTGACCAAGTTCGAGATTGAGCAGATATTTTGGGTCAGTTAATTTAATATAATTTCCTTACAGACAAGTTATATCGTTCTTGAGCTGTTTGAAATAGCAAAATATTTTCTTTCTCTTTTATAAAGAGTTCAGACATAACTCCTTAATCAATGGCTGATGATTATTGAGGTTGTTGCAGTCTGCCTTGTTTTCCTATTCATCTGGTAGTCGTACGGCTAGGTCCTTGTTCTCTGGTCCCTTGCCCTTCCGGAAGGGGAAAATGATGCTTTCTGTCTTGTAGTTGTGTGATTTGCTGTTTATCTTGTCCTTCTCGTAGTCTTTCTCCAGATCCAGATAATTCAGAGTGTCCCACCTTCAGGGTCTTATGATAGAAATCTCAGGCTTCCCATACAGAGTTGAGACGATATTTTTGCTCACTGAGTGTAATTATAATACCAAATGGCACATCCCATCTATACTGTATCTGACGGTTTCTGAGTTCTTCCACTAGAAAAGCGTAATCTCTCCTGGCTCTTAACATTTGGGGTGGTATTTCTTTGAAGACAATCAAGTCCTGTCCGCCAATTTGTAGCCTGGTATTATAAGACTTTTGTAGTATCATGTTTCTAGACTCTCTTGTAGCAAAATATATAATTACATCTCGCGGAAGCTGTCTCTGTTTTGCCGCCCAAGAGTTATGGCGATAAATTTTTTCGATCTGCCAGTCAAAGTTGATTCCCGGTCTTCCCACCAGACGACTGAAGGCCTCTGAAAAAATCTGTTTCAAGTTCTCCTGTTCATTTTCACGCAGTCCCGACTCTTAATGCAAGCTCCATCTGTTTATAGTTTATCATAACAATTTGTTTTTCTGTATTTTCAACTTTTTGTTGCATCACTTCGATTTTGGATGTCAAGTTGGTGTTGGCTTCCTCCAGAAGCTCTAGCTTATCTTCCATTCCAGCAACATACTCTGTCAATACAGTTACGAGTCCTACCATATCATCCTTTGTTTTAGCAATCCTAGTATCAAGCTTGTCACATAAGTCTGTAATAAGTTGCTTTATCTCCTCTCTAAATTCTCTAAGAGTCTCAAAAAGAAATTCTTTCGTTAGCAAATCTCCAGTAGGGGGTGTAGAGGGTAAAAGCTGCGACTTTGTGCCAAATGCATGAGGTGTATTGCTAAAAGGACGTCTCCCCGACTTTGATTTTGGTGCCATTATTTCTTTTCTTCAGACAATTATTCAAGAATTATTCAAACTCTGCTGGCCCGTTATGTAGCTTGCGAGGGAAGAAAGTATTAAGTCCCCCCTTTATTTGTTCATAGAAGTTTTTCAAAAGATTTCAGAAAAGAGCATTGTAACAAAGCAAGTTTCAAAAGATTAGCATTGTAATGAAACAGTTCATATTCATCTGTGTTTAGAATGTCTCTATATTGACAAGGAGGCTTTTACAGCTTTTAAAAATTGATAAGAAAGCAAAAGAAATTCTTGGTAGGTCTTCAAGGAAACAAAACTAATTAGTCGGAGAATGCTATCTGGCAGTTCCTTTGATCTTTCTCTCTGTCGGCTGCTTGCCAAGGAATTAGGGATACACCATTATTGCAAATGTGAAAGCTAGAAAATCGCCATCTTGGAAACAGTTACACAAGAGAAGCTTTATAACACTGAAGCTAGGATTTTTCCTAAAAAAAGCAAATAAAGTTCTCATGTACGGGCTCTGCTCGTATTAATTTCAGATAAAATAATTTCAGAAATCGTCCTGAGAGGGGTTTCTTTGCCTTGTGCTGTGAAGACAGCTGAGATTTTTCTGGCCGGAGGTATGACTCAGCCTTGGTTATCTTTCCCCTTCTGTTCGTAGCAAAAAAGAAAGCTGCAAACTTCAAAGAAAGCTCTTACCAGCTGGGCCTCCCTCTGCAACCTTCTTGCCTGAAGGATGAGATATCTGCTTGATGTTTAGGCAGATAACGAGCCAGAAATCTCGGAGCAGCCCAATTAAGCCGCTGCCAACGGCAAAGTCCCGCCCCGGAAGCTCTCCAACTCTTTTCTCTTAATTTCCTCTTCCAATTCTGTTCGTTTTAGCCCTTGTTTATATCTGTTTTATTTATATTCATCAGCACTCCTCTCATATACGCTTTGCTTGCATCCCAAACGAATTCCATGGATGTACCCTTATTCATATTCAAAACAAAATATTCAGATAACAATTTTTTACAATCATTAATATACTTTTCATATCTAAATAAGTTTTCATTCAATCTCCAAGACCTTCTTGCCTGCACTACCCTTCCCAATTCCATCCAAACTGGGTTATGATCTGAAAGGACCCTAGCCGCAATCTTTGTCTTCTTGACCCTAGAAAGCAAATCATTAGTGATTAGTATAAAATCAATCCTTGAAAGGGATTGATGTCTATCAGAAAAGAAAGTGAAATCATATTCCTCTGCGTTTCTTTCTCACCAAATATCTCTCAATTCAAAGTCATCCATCATGTCAAAAAAAGGTTTGGGTAGCTTTGCTCGCATCTTAGTATTTGGTCGAGAAGTCTTCTTATCTCTTTTAGTGTCTATCACACCATTCCAATCACCCAATAGTATACAGGACCTATAGTCCCACTGTACTAATTTGGCATGAAGATTTCTATAGAATCCGTCTTGCTGTTGATTAGGAGCATAATTTCCCAAAAGTAATGTCTTTTTCCCTTCTAGGATTAGATCTAACGCGATATATCTTCCGAAGGGATCTGTTTCAATTAATTCAGTTTTCATGTCTTTTCTTAAGTATACAACTATACCATTTTTCTTTTCCATAGCAGAAGCTACAAAATGTTGACCAAGTTTTGAGTTAATCAGATATTTTTGATCAGTTGATTTGATATGAGTTTCTTGCAAACAAATTATGTCATTCTTAAACTGTTTAAGATAGTGAAGTATTTTCTTTCTCTTCTGTGGAGAATTTAATCCATTGACATTCCATGTTAAGATCTTAGTTGTCATCTTTGGTTGGCTGAAGCTTTTTTAGAGCTTCCTGCATGGCCTGTTTAACCTTAGGCCTAGCTCCTCCCACTGCTTCCAGACTTATTGCTGTAGCTCCTTGATCGATGGCCGGTGATTGTTGAGGTTGTTGCCTTTTAGCTTGTTTCTCCATTCGTCTAGTAATCATACGGCTAGGTCTTTGTTCCATAACACCTTGCGCTTCTAGGAGAGAGAGATGCTCCATCTTATCTGATAGTTGTGTAGTTTGCTGTCTGTCCTGTCCTTCTTGTGGTCTTTCTCCAGGTCCAGATGATGCAGGATGTCCAGCCTTCAAAATATTATGGTAAAAATCTCGGGCTTTCCATACGGAGTTGAGGTGATATCTTTGCCTATCAAATGTAAGTATAATACCAAATGGTGCGTCCCATCTATACTGTATCTGACGGTTTCTGAGTTCTTCGACTAAAAAAGCATAGTCTCTCCTGGCTCTTAACATTTGAGGTGGTATCTCTTTCAAAACAATCAGGTCTTGACCGCCAATTTGGAGCTTAGTGTTATAAGACTCTTGTAGTATCGTGTTTCTGAGCTCTCTTGTAGTGAAGTATATAACGATGTCTCGAGGAAGCTGTTTCTCTCGAGGAAGCTGTTTCTCTCGAGGAAGCTGTTACAGTCAATTAAAGCAATATACCAACAGCAAACAGCACAAATCATAGTCAATGGAAGTTTAACAGACTCTTTTCAAATTGGAAAAGGTACAAGACAGGGCTGTCCTTTGTCCCCATTATTGTTTATTATAACTTTGGAAGTATTGTTGAATAAAATATGGGGCTTGGATGGTCTAAAAGGGATCAAGATTAGGCAGCAAGAATACAGAGTGCGCGCTTTTGCGGATGATTTGGTCATAATATTGGAACAACCGCAGGAATCCAGTATGGTTTTAATGAATACGATTAATCAATATGGTCAAGTGTCTGGTTTTAAAATAAATTTAGGAAAAACAAAAATATTAGCTATAAATATGAATACTAAACAAAAGGAAGAACTAGGAGTGATGCTAGGATGTGAGGTAGTTAAAAAAGTCAAATATCTTGGAGGTAATATCTTAACTTCAAATGGGAAACTATATAAGCATAATTATGAACCACTTTGGCATAGTATACAGACAGAGATGAAAAAATGGGAGAAATTGCACTTATCTTTGTTGGGTAGGATAGCGGCAGTGAAAATGAACATCTTACCAAAATTTTGATTTCTCTTCCAAATGTTACCTATACTTAAAAAAGATGCGAATCTTTTAGAATGGCAGAAGGGTCTCAACAAATTTGTATGGGCAGGAAAGAAGCCGAGGATAAAGATGAAAATAATGCAAGATGTACGCGAGAGAGGAGGCTTGAAACTACCTAACCTAAAACTATATTATGATGCAGTGGCGCTATCTGTAATTAGTGATTGGACTCATTTAACTAATGATAGAATATTGAATATTGAGGGACACGATCTGATATATGGTTGGCATGCTTACCTGTTATTCAACAAAAAATTGGACAAGAATTTTAAAAGTCATATTTTAAGAAATGCTTTACTGCGGGTCTGGAAAAAATACCAATATAAATTAAATGACAAGATACCCATGTGGGCAATTCCTAGACACGCAATTAAAAATATGAATATAGCACAAAAACAGGATAGAATTACCTACAGACAGCTTCTTATCTTCGAAAGGGGGGTACTACAACTAAAATCTTTAGAGGTATTAAAAGAGGAGAAGGTAGTTCAAACATGGTTCCAGTATGGGCAATTACAGGCTAGGTGGAAAATAGATCAAAAAATTGGTTTTATTCAAGTTGAGGATAATCTGTTTAAACAAATAAGAGATCAAAGCTTAATGCATATAAAGAGGATATATAATGTATTAATACAGATGGATTCGGAAACAGAATTAGTTAAAGAGTATATGATAAAGTGGGCTCAAAACATTGAAGAACCAATAATGCTGGATACATGGGAAAGAATCTGGCTAAGAAATGTGAAATTTACACAAGCTCAAAACCTGAGAGAAAATTTTTATAAGATGTTCTATAGATGGCATTTAGATCCTAAAAAGCTGGCTTCTATGTATCCGAATTTACAGCCTAAATGTTGGAGATGTGGCTCTCTCGATGCTACATATTTTCATATATGGTGGACCTGCCAAAAGGTTAAGGCATTTTGGATAAAAATATGGTGGATTATGCAAAATATCTTTAAAAGAAGGATAAAGTTTACTCCTCAGTTATTTTTACTAGGTATAAGTATTGACTTTACAGTGGTAGAGACTAACTTGATTCTGCACCTAATAACAGCAGCAAGACTGTTGGTGGCGTAATACTGGAAGAAGGAAGACTTGCCTACAATTCAAGAATGGACATTGAAAGTTACAAACTTAGCCGAGATGGCTAAAATATTGGCATATCTTAAAGATCACTCAAATGAGAGATATAAACGAGACTGGAAAAAATGGATTGACTATATACAAAATAAATACGGGACCAAGAAATTCCAGTTAGCCTATGCTTAAGATCAGAAATGATTTAAATTGTTTAAAGTTAGCTCAGCAAGAAGAAGCTAAGATCAATGTAGAGATGTTATTAATTTCTTTATTTCTTTTTTCTCAATAGATTTTAGACTGTGTTTGTTAAAAATCCATACCGTGTACGGGTTCTGGGAAGTCGGGGGGGGGGGAGGAGGAGAGGGGTTGGGTGGAGGGAGGGAGGGGTATACATTAGGCTAGACAAGAATTTGGTGGTAAACTAGAACTATTTTGACACGCAAAAAAATTGTACTCCGATGTCTCACTGATTGAGGAATGATGAAATGTTTGTTTTAAAAGAAAATAAAACTTTTGAAAAAGCAAAAAAATTATATTCTGATCAATATAGAAGTAATTCTCAAAAACTAGATTTTTGTACACATTGGACATCTTTCTTAATAATTGGTTTGTTTTGGGAATAACACATTAGTTTCATTTTCTAATTTCATTTCAGACATGAAATGACCTGGATGACTTTTTCCTAGTGAAGTGGAGAAACAAGAGGACAATTTACATAGCATCTGCTTCTTGTAATTCAGAATTACTTCTCTGCAGATTCCTTTTCTTAGGATTTTCCTTTAAACTTAGGTTAATAGCATACCTGCTGAAGTGGACTGATCGGTTCTTTCCCACTTCCCCCGTCCCTCCCTCCCTCCCACCCATCCTTGTTTGGATATCTTAAACCAGGGGTCCCCAACCCCAACCAATTCAGAACTGGGTCACATAAGTGGCGTGCAAGCAGCTCCACTTGCGCAAACGGCAGGCTCGCACGCTTGTGGGTGAATTTCCATTTGTGCAAGCAGAGGTTGCGCGCACACATTGCTTATGCAAATGGAGCTGTATGTCCTACTGAACATCTCTGCTGCTCACACAGAACCATCTCCACTTCCTTCCCGCCGGTGCACCAAACCAGAAAGGTTGGGGACCACTGTCCTAAATTACAAACTTTACTATTCAATTTCATACAGGCTGTGAATTTTTCAAGTTATATTCCAATACATCTGGGAAGCATCAAACTGGAAATGAGGTAGCCCCCGACTTATTACCCGAACTGGGATCAGAATTGACATTGCTCAGCAAGGCGAATGAGTCACACCCAATTTCTGCAGCTGTTAAGTGAATCATGAGATCATTAAGTGAATCCAACTTTCCTTATTGACATTGCTTGTTGGAAGCCGGCCGGGAAAGTCTCAAATGGTGATCACGCGACCAAGGAAGCCATCATATAAATATGTGCCAGTTACCGAGAGCCCTAATTTTGATCATGTGACTTTGGGGATACTGAGACAGTTTTAAATGTGAGAATTGGTCATAAGTCTTTTTTTCAGTGTCCTTTGTCATTTTGAATAGCCACTAAAGCAGGGGTATCCAAACTTTTTGCAAGGAGGGCCAGATTTGGTCAGGTGAAAATATGTGGGGCCGATGATTCAGCCCGACATTCTTTGAACCATTAGCAATAATGCAAATGAACTATTTTATGGAAGACTAAACAAATAACTCCGGTGGGGAGAAGAGGCTGCTGAATGATCATTTCATAATTTTAATTTTTTACTTACCTTTGATCTCTGTTGTATTACTTCAGTATTTGCACTTTCATACCACATATTATTGAGGTCAGAGAGGAGCAAGATATAGCTAGAATCACAAAACCAAGCCTTAGCCATCAATCTAGTAGACTCAGAAAAACAAACTGAAGCCCAAGGCTGCAGAAGGACTTTAATCTGTGGATCGTCTGAAGTCTCCATCCTGTAAGCAATAATGTCATTTGATTTTATTTCTTGAAATATGTTAGCATTAAAATATATTCCTGCAATCACAAACTAATGCCCAGTTTTAATTTTAATATCACCACCAGGTAGGTTCTTGTGTTCTAAAATAAAATGGCAGTTGATAGTCTATAGCCGTGATGGTGAACGTATGGCACGTGTGCCATAGATTGCACAGAGTCCTCTCTGTGGGCACGCCATCTGTCTCCCCAGTCAAGCTCCACTGCACATGCGCACATGCCAGTGGTGGGCTCCGGATTCCGTTCCAACCGGTATGGTTGGAATGGCCCCAGCATCACCCACATGGACGTGCACAGCACGCGCATGCGTTGTAGCTTCAAATGACGCTTCTGCAAGCCTCTGCAATCCTCCAGCTGCTCGACAGAGCGTTGCGCAGATGCTGTACATGCCATGCGTGTGAGTGGAAGCGCCAAAAACTTTAAAACTTGGTAAGGAGCTTGGGCAGGCATGTGGATCCTCCGGAGCACTGTACCGGAAGGGTACCTGGAGCTCCGGGTAGGCTCTAGTACGCCTGTACCGGGGCATACCAGCTGCAACCCACCACTGGTGCATGCCTCCTCCTGGCCAGCTGGTCTTCATGTCTCTGTCATGCATGCGGGGGAGGCAGGGTGCATGCACAGGGGCGCTTGCATTGTATTTTGGTGGTTTGCGCGCATGTGCCTCCACCCCCCCACCTTGTTTTGGGTCCGGAAAGTTTCATGCACCAACCTGGAAGCCAAAATGGGATATGGAGGCATTGAGTGAGCACCCCCGTGCCCCATTTTAGGCTTGGAAAGCCTCCTGCACTGACCTGGAAGCCAAAATGGGGCACGGGGGCGCAACACAATGCCCCACAGTGCCCCATTTTGGGCCTGGAAAGCCTCCTGCATCAACCTGGAAGCCAAAAATGGGTAGGGGGCACACATATGCAGGGGACATGCACACATGTGCAGTGGGTGGGGGTGCATGTTCAAGGTGCATGCATGGAGCGTGAGGTGCCTGTGCAAGAGTGGGGCTCATGTGCAGTGGGCGCATACACGGAGGGCAGGGCGCATGCATGAGGGCGCTTACATTGCAGTTTGGAGTTTGGGGCATGTGCACACTTTGGGCACCCAGCACCGAAAAGGTTCACCATCACTGGTCTATAGAATAATTATGTTCTAATGATGCCTTACTGTCTTGAACTACATACTTCCAGTGGGAATTTTGCAGTTCCCTTTATGAAAGTTTTAGAAACTTTTGATAAACATTAATAATTTAGGGAGTTGCCTCCTAATATTCCCCAGATCTCCCGCTTTGAAAGTCATCTGACCTAACGACTGTTGATTATAGTGCTTTACTGTAACCAGTTTTCTGTTTTTACTGTTTCATGTTTTCTATATTTGTTTTATTTTAGTTACTTTTATCCATTTTGTCTGCAAATCACTATGACATTATTTTAATGAAAAGCAACATAAAATATTGTAAATAAACAATAAAGCACATCACATTATAAAAGGTACATCAAGTGATTAATGAAGACAGGGATAAAAATTGGGGCGGGATGGGGTGGAATCAGAAATTTTTAGCGTGTAGAACAGCAAGCGTAACAGACTGCTATTTATGTTTCCATTGTTTACAATAGCTCATCCCGCAATATACATTCTAAAAATAAAATTCTTTGTACCTTGATCCTATTGATTCAGAAGTGACATGCCTAGGATAGGATTGCACATTTTGACATTGTAGGAGGATTTGATTAGTTCTTCATTAGTTCAAATTAAATCCTGTCACCTGCGATCAAATTAGTTTGATTGAAAATACATCCAGGGGTAACTCTATAATTAAGGGGGCAGCAACTGAAAAACAAAAATAAAGAAATAAACAATCTAAGCCATGTTGGATTTGAATGACAAAAAGTAGGGGAAGTAACCCAGAGAAAGAACAGTGGTAGAATTCAAGTATTTTTACTACTGGTTCTGTGGGCGTGGCTTGGCGGTCATGTGGCTGGGTGGGCATGGCCAACTTGACATCACTAACATCGGGGAGCGCCTCGCGCAGCCCCTCCCAGCCACTCCTTGTCATACCCGGCCTCAACACATCTATAGTTCTGTAAAAATGTTGTTCATCTTTTTAAAACTTTATTATCTGTAGCTACATACTATAGATGTACTTTCATGGACCACTGAAAGGAGGAAATGGCTCACATGCTTTGCCCAAGAGTGTGATAGGCAGGTCACAAAACAGGCTTTTGAGGGGCTGCAACAAAGAAGTGTGTGTGTGTGGGGAATATATTTTCCAAAGAAGCAGGAGGCAAAAGAAGAAGATGGAAACTGAAAAAAGAAAGAAGCAACCTAAAACTAAGGTGAAACTTCCTGACAGAACAATTAACCAGTGGAACTACTTGTCTCCAGATGTTCTGGGTGCTTGATCCATGGAAGTTTTTAAGAAAAGACTTTAGAATCAGAAGGTACCTAGAAATATTTGACTTATATAACTGCTTTCCTTTCAAAATCCTTTTGAAGTCAGTAATTTTATAGACCAATTCAAAATCACAAATTAGTACAGGAAGTTATTAACTTACAATCACAATTGAGCCCAAATTTTTTGTTGCTAAGTGAAAAAAATTGTTAAGTGAATTTTGACCTTTTGTGCAACAATTGTTAAGTGAATCACTGCATTTGTTAAATTAATGACCTGATTGTTAACCCAAAGGCGCTTGGATGACTGAGAATCTCCATAGAAACCTCATGGTTCAGTGAATTTGGCTTCCCCATTGATTTTGCTTGTAAGAAGGTCACAAAAAGTGATCACAAGACCTGGGATACTGCAACCATCATAAATATGAGTCAGTTGTTAAGCATCCAAATTTTGATCCCATGACTATGGGGCTATTGCAAGCATTGTAAATGTGAAAAACGGTCATCAGATACTTATTTCAGTACTGTTGTAATTTTGAACGGTCATTAAATGAACTCTTGCAAGTCGAGGACGACCTATACACAGTATTCAAAGTGCCTAGAAAGTGCCTAGAACAGAGGTGTCCAAACTTGGGAACTTTTAAGGCTTGCGGACTTCAACTCCCAGAATTCCCCAACCAGCCAAGCTGGTTGGAGAATTCTGGGAGTTGAAGTTCACAAGTCTTAAAGTTCCCAAGTTTGGACACCCCTGGTCTAGAACTTGTAATGAGGAAGCAAAGATGAGAATGATGAGAAAGGGAGAGAGAGGGAGATCTAAAAATTTGCATTTACAGGCAGTAAAGCTTTGAGGGGAAATTTGGAGATATTCTGAGAGTAACAGATGTTGATATTATTTTAGGCTGGGCTCAGCCTGAGTAACTCGCACCAAATCCATCTTTAAAGCGCTTCTCAAACGTTTCCAAGAGAGGGAAGAAGGCAAGACCCAAGTGGGAGGGAAGCAGGAAAAGGGGCTAGGAAAAGGAAAAGAAAGGGAAGAAATCCTACCGGCAAGGAAGATCCAAAGACAGGTCGCAACAACAAAGCTTCCCTTGGCTTTGCTTTCATAGCATTTTGTCAGCAAAGGCAGAACTGCAGCCGCGAGAAGGTTTTTTTTCTTTTTAAACAGCGCTTTCCAAAGACCGCTGGAAAGTGCACTCCTCCCGGATGCAGCCTTACCAAAGGTTTTAGCAAATTAGAAACTATCATTCCCACAATTCCCTCATCTCCAAAGGCATACCGGAAGTTGTAGTTAGATGAAAAGGGAGACAGCTGAGTCAATGTAGGGCAGGGCGGGGAGTACTGCGTTTATTTGTTTCTTTTTGTTTAAGAATTAGCGATGTGGAGGGAGGATATACTTTAAATATTGCATTTCTGTACTTTGCTAGCTGTCCTGCCTTATAATATAAACATACGACCCTCCCTCCACACGCAGTTCCGGTATGATTGAAATTACTCAGTGGGAAGAGTGCTGGAAACAATCTTATTGCTCCTGCTGCTCCTTGAAGCTGTTTGCTACCTGACTCCTCTGGCTCCTGTGACTAAAACTGGATGCAGTACATTCATCTGCTCTTTAAAAACAGGCACGAACGCCTGTAGTAAAATAATAGTAAAGCTCAGAACCAAAAAAGATGCATCCTGCACTAATCCAAAAAGATAGGTCTTCTTTAATCCGGAAACATAAGTGGAGAGGTTTTAGCATTTATCTGCTAGCTGTAATGTGCTACGTTTAAAAATAGCAAAATAAAGCAAAACAAAAACAAGAAATTGCTGTCTGTCTTAACGTTACTATCTAAATCTAATACAAATATTCTTTCTGATATTAATCCATAAACTTTTGTGGTTGACAAGATAAAAGGATCTTGATAAGTGACTCAAGTGTTGAAAAAATGGTCCTAATATGAAAAGCCAATTGTTCCAAGCCATTAAAAAATGACAAAAAATGAAATTGTTACTATATTAGCATGCTGTAAATCCTTCCTCCTCTGTTACTGCCATTTCTTGGCTGGAAAATTTAGATAACTTCTTGTTGACAATAGTTCAGATTTTTGAAGCCGAGATCTGATAGTCCTATTGTTCTGTAGGAAGTTATCATCCAGCCCTCTCCCAGAAAAATGAAATATCCTAGGAAATATTGAAAAGGCAGAATATTTCTCTGGATGTGAAAAGAAACATGTTTTAAAAGACAATAGTTGCCTATAGCTTTCTGCCCATCCCCAGCTAATGGGCCATTAAGATGGCCAGGCCAGCCCACTTTACATAATAAAGACTTCTCCTCACTGCAGCTGTAGGGGGAAGGGATATTACTCAACTGACCACAAGGCAACTGAGAAAACTCATCACAGCCTAGAGAGTAGCCCCCTGCATGGCACCATGGGAGTCTGACAACCAGTCAGAATACATTTCTTACACAGGAACAGGAAACAGAGAGGTGGGACTGAACAGGGTATAAAAGCCTAGCAAGCCCCTCCCTCAGCCCTTCTCTCTTCTTCTCCATCAACATTGAAGCATGTGATCACCTTTTCTGTTCAGGGCTCAAGCCATGTGGCCCTGTCCAACAATAAACCATCTTTCCAAGCAGCCTCCATGTCTCCAGTGTCTTCTTCCCCACTTGGAGCTGAACCCAGAAGGACATTTCTTTCAACAGTTCATGATACTGTTTTGTGCTGTTGTGCTGTTACGTTTTCTGTATTTTATGCATTTTAAAATATGTAAAATAAATCATCACATTTTTATTGTAAAACCCAATATACATAATTGCAGTGTGTAGGACCTTCAGAATTATTGGATTTTGAGACAGTTGAGCCTAAATAAGCAAAGATGATTGTAATATAACCTGACAGCACTGGGAGGAATATCTCTGTTCTAGATACAGGGCAATCTGAGTGATAAATAACAGTTTTCATTGAATAATTAAGGATTCAGATACTTAAAAGATGAAATAGAAATACAAAAAAAAAAAAAAACCACCCCATCAGATTCATTATCCAGTACAAGCAGTTTAATGTAATTGGGCTCAGAATTCTGGTCTAGGTTGCACACTGTGCACACACTGTCCACTGTGGAATAACCCTATTCACCCAAGCGGAAAAAATAAAATCTCTTAATGGAAGTTGGGGAGATGGAAATAAATGAACAAATATCTCAGGCAAATAAATGCTCAAGGAAGAATTTTAAAATACATGTTTAACAAAGATTGTCACATTATTTTTATCTCCAAGGTAGTTTGCAAACAAAATGTTTGAAATTTCAAAGTAATTTATATAGTCTTTGTAGAATATTTTTTTTATAGGAAAAAGGATTTTTTTTTCAAATCAACAGAGAGGAATTATCTCATGGGCCATTGATCGATCATGCTTATGATTCTCCACATTCCCTTGTATAATTTTAAATTCCTTCTCTGTTTCCAGCTCAATTTCTGACTCCAGTTTCACTGTTTCCCTTTTCACCAGTAGATCTGTGGTTTCTTCATCTAAATGGTGCAGTTCTTTGAACAACGGATAATGATTCATAGTTTCCTGTTCACTTTTCTCGGGGGGACAGAGAAGACAGAAAGGAAACCCTTTACACAATGATGGCGCCAAATGCCTTTGTGGGTTTAAAGATAGTTTACATCTTTGTGTAGAATCTTCCTCCTTTCTGTGTTGAAGTGAGTTGCTTTCAGTTTCTAGATTTCTTGTTGACAAAGGGTTGAGTAGTCCACGCTCTTGCAGAGTACCTTGAAAAAATGATCACATTAATTGAAAATATCCGTAAATATGGGTTTTCATTATGAGGAAATTTTATCTTTGGATATTATGGCTCCACATCTTTTTCATTGTTTGTAAAATAATATAGCCCTCAAAACAGTTTGCAATGTTAAAAGCCAGAAAGTGCTGTAATAAGCAAATAAAAGAAGTCCATAAGCAGCTAAGAAACAAATGTATGAAAAATTTGGTAAAAAATTGTTTGGGCTTTCTGCCTTTAATAACAAGACCTTGCTAACATTGTAGTAGAGATTTTTTTAAAACGGTAACTCAACTGAGAACAGTATATTTTATAATCTAGGCAAGTATACCTCTGTTTAAAGCATGCAACATAGTTATGTCCCATCTCTAAAAAGCTTTGAGAAATCAACCTTCATAATAACAATCAAAACACCAATTAGAAACTTAAAATTAACAGTTATTCCCACTAATCAATAAATATACAAAAATTCAGCAATGTGACTAATCCAAACTCTTACCAGAATAGCCATAAATATAAATATTTTTACATGCAGCAATTATTGTCCTTTCGCAATAACATTAAATTATGAATAATTAACTTTAGAAGACATGTCTCAATAACTCATCAGACTAAGTAAATCTGTCTCCTCACCTGAGACTGTGTTTTCTAAGAAGAAGGATAGGAATCCAGTTATAAAAGAAGGAACCATCAACAAAGAAAGCAGAAAGAGGTCTAATGGGATATAGCCTGTAGAAAGAGCATTATTATTAATTTAACAATGTCATGTCCTGATGTTTTATATATAACATTTCCTGTGTTGATCTAATATAATCAGTAAACAAATAATTAAATATAAAAGTGGCAAAAGAAAAAGATATTTGCTGAAATAGAACTTTTGCTTAACAATTACATTAGAAATTGAATTCCTAAACAATAATCCCACAGCCAGAAAGATCAAAATCTCCACAGAATGAGTGATAACACAAATAAAGCCCAATTGCACTACTTCATTCTTAGGGAGCTTCATATGGGAAAGATTAACATCTTGAACAATTTAGCTAAAATCATTTATTTCTGTTTCTTTTTATTTCAATATAGCTTAATTCAGAAGCCTAGATCAAGGGACACTTAATTGTTTGAAGATTCTAAATTTCCTCATTACTATAACTTCATAAAGAATTACTTGTAATTAAAAGGCTCAGTTCACATATGTCCAAAAATGTTAGCTTGGGAAAGAAACATGTTTCAGTGAATGTTACCATTAAAAGTGATTTTATGTCTTTCTTAATTTTAGTTTACTTTCAAAATGTATTAACACAGGCAGAGTTTAAATGTGCTATTCAAATATTTTAATTATAACTCTTATTATAGGCCAGGATTAGAAATAGATGTTGGTTGGGAATGAAAGAAGTCATTAAAATAAAATATCTGGTTAAAAAATCATGGCTTTTTTTTTTTCATTTGTCTTGCTATACTTCTTATAGCTCTGAGCATGCAGAAATTCTCATCCCACTCCACTCCCAACCAGTACCTGTGGTAAGGGATTCAGGTGCTCCAAACAGCCACTTTGGAACCAGAAGTCCCATGAACATGGTGAAGCCCACAATGAAGATATTCCTGCCCGAATCAATATCTGTGTATTGGAAGTAGGAGACACCAGTGCCCACAGCTACACTGTATGTTACGCAAAGCACTCCTCCTGAAGACAGCATTGGCAATCAAAGATCCCCCATGAATGAAAAAAGCAGAATAAAATTCATTTGATGTTAGGACAAAGTAGTAGAATAAAGAGTAATTTTAGACGGCCATTTCCTGGTGCTACCAATCAACAGGCATTCTGCTTTTCCATCTTTTCCTGCTTAACGGATCTTTTTATGGTAAGAAAAAAAAAGATGGAAAAATTCTAATGGCTGTTGCAAATAGTGGTACAAATGGAAATCAGTAATAATACCTCTGTTGCCATAATATCCCATAAATAAGACTTAGTTATTTTAAAAAATTGTCAAGAAGCACCCGCAATCAGGGAGTGCACCCTGACATTTTCTGGGATTCAAGCACTGCTGAAAATGACCATGCAGAATCCCTGTCTCCAGAAATAAAGTTCCATAATTACCTGTTTTTAAAAAAAAAATATATTTAGGTACAGCAATCAAGCATAACAGACTCCCAATTGATAGTTAAGACTGCAGAAATAACAACTGCAACCAGCCGGCCTTCTATAGAAGACCTGTATATTGTGAAGGTCAGAAGGAGAGCTGAGAGGATATCTGCAGATCCCTCATACCCTGCCTGGATATAAACTGTTTCAACTCCTCCCCTTGGGACGGTGGTACTGGGCATTGCAGGCCATAACAACTAGACACTGGGACAGTTTTTTCCCCTTGTACCATCACTCTGCTGAACACCTAATTCTCCCAGTGCTGTCTAATGTCTATGTGTATTTACCTATTAGTATGGCTGTAGCATAATTATTGATCTTTCTTATTATCTTTCTTACTCTGCCTTCTTACTGGTATTATTATTATTGTGATTATATTTATTCTGTCACTATGCATGTACACTGAGAGCTTCTGCTTTGGAGACAAATGCCTTCTGTATCTAATCACACTTGGCCAAATAAAGTATTCAATTCAGTTAAAAAAAAAGAGGCAGGACCAGTTTACCTCACTGATGTGAATAAGCAGGTAGTGGCCCAAGATACCCCCAATCAGTGCACAGGGAGATATACAGAAAACATTTATTACCATGAATTCCAAGAGGGATGGTGGCAAGAAATCCCATAAGACGGGGAGAGAGGCCCAACACTACGCATGCCAATGCCCCAATCCACACTGAGCGAAACGAGGTAGCCTGAATATGGAAAACAGAATGAAAACTCATCTCCTACTAAGTTAGCCTCATGGACATTACCTCATAGATCTCTCTACACGCCAGTAAACTAAAAATTAAAGCTTAGAATAAAAGGATTCCATTAAATGAAGGAGACGGGAAAAAAACCCTTCAGTTGTCTGATAGTCACATTAGTTGGAAACAGATTTTTGAGCACGTGTCATACTGTGTGGGAATCTTCACTTTGTACTTCTCTGGCATTTCCCATTCCTCCCAATATCTGGATGTGCTTGGATGTCCTTCCTCCTGCAGCTCAAATTGTGGAAATCCCAAGATCAACCTAACTGAAGTGAAATCATGCTCCTTCTTGTTATTTTTAAATTTAAGTTAACAATAACATGTTGTTAAAAACTGGAAAGAGAATTCATATTAAATTGATGAATTCCCAAAGGAAAAATGAATTATAACTGTAGTTATCATAATAATTTAATACAGATCATTCAATAAAGTAAGCAGTATGTACAGAGCTCAAAGAACACAGGAAGCCCAAAGTGAAAGAAACCAAAAAGATTAAATTGTTATATGTCTATACTTAGGAGAAGAATTTAAAGAAATAGAGTAATTATCTAGCTGAATGTGTATGTTTACATTCAATATTTTGCCATGTTTATGAGGTATATTTCACTTGGGTGGGTTCACACAACACTTACCAAAGAACTGTGGCCTATAAATCACAAATCTATGGAATCCTAAAACATTCTAAGCAACAAAACGGTGAACTGTATTAAGGTTCAGCTTGTTGTATGAACCTAGACACTATAGCTCCATACCCAAATGAAGAATATTGTAGACTGTTTCTTAAACTGGGCTGATGTCCCCATTCTTTAAGGTCATGATTCCCATGTGAGATCTCTGCATTGAGCAATCCCATGGCCCACCCCATACTGTTACCTGAGTCAGGCTGCTGGCACAGGTGTTGGACATACTGGAGGCAGTTCCAGACATGCTTCCCAGCATGGCTGACAGGAGACTACCAAGGCCCTCAGCACAGAGTCCTCTGTTACATGAATGCCGCTGTGGGGGTGGATTCTTTAGGGCTTTGCTGCACAGCAGATAACAGCCTATGGAGTTCACACTTGCAGTGACCCCCATGGCAGCACCAATACCAACTGCATAGGTGCTAAGCACTGGCCAGCCCTGCTCACCTGGAATAGAGAAAGGAATTGGAATCTGAAGATTAGCACAAGGGAAAAGCAGAGTCTGGCTCAGCCAACTCACTAACCTGGATAAGGTATTTTGAACCATGGAGACTGCAGAGTGCTGTTACTGAGGTTAAGTCGTTGTGTGGAAGGATGCAAACTGTCCCAAGGGATTGCAGCAGGTCTAAGAATCCCATAGATAACCCAGATGCTGGAGAAGGGCAGCAGAACCTGCAGGAAATATAGAGTGAACGTGAGAAGAATTATTTCACATAGAGGCTGAGTCTTTAGTTTTCTCCCCCCATCTGGTAAGTAGGCATGATCCACCCATCTTTAACATAGCATCCTCTGATAAGACCTAATGGGTTTAAGCAGTTTAAGTAGTCCCAATCCTGCTATCCTTAAAGGGACCTTAAAAACATAGCTGTTACCCCACATTCTGGATTCAGAGAGGAGAGTGAAATGTATTACTACATTGGTGATGTTTATCTCCAGGATATTACTTCCTTTCATTTGTTTTATTACACTAATGTTTGACTCTTAGCTTTTAACTAATAACTCATGAATTGGTACCGAAAACATGTGCAGGGCTGGATCATCAAATGTTACAGAAAGTCCCTTTGTTTGGCTCCACTGGCAGTGAGGCCGTCGACAAGAAGCCAGGTGCTGGGAAGTCAAAATACACAGCAAAACAAGCCTGAAAAAGATAGTAGAGTAGATGAGATGAGATTCTGTAGTATGCTGCCAAAGGAAGACGGAATTTGATCTTACACAGATCTGCCCATACAGGAGCTTTATTCTCTTTAGTTGAAGTGAAAGACACAAACAGAATCATCCTCACACCCAACAGTTTCCCTTTTGCACAAAGAGGATATCTGGGTATTAAGGTATGTATATTTAGAATCCCTATTCTGGTATTAGAGGCAATACATTTAGAGAAATGCCAACCACACAAAAAGAGTCAAGACTATGGAATTTTGCACATCTTGCACCTTGCATTTAAAAGTAAATGTGAGGGTAATGGCTTATATTTTAAATTGTGCTTATATCAGTAAAAGGAAAACCCAAGCTTTAAACTTCTAAGGTCAGCCATGACCTCACAAAAAGTTTTGTGGAATTCAAAATTTCACAGATGAATTTTTAAAAATGAGAAACGTACTGTGTTTTAAGAACACCTGGGTTTCAATTTCAGCATTAAGAAGTCCTTTTAGAGCTTTCTGCTGGGAGAACCAAACAGCTGGAATATTCATGCCACTTCTCAGAGAACCTCTTGCTACCACATATAATTGGTTGGAAAAGGTATCTGATATTTGGCTGGTTTTCTGAAAAGAGTTAGGGAAAGAGTGTTATCTAGACTCCTTTCAGTCTGGATTCAGGCCTGGCTACAGCACGGAAACCGCTTTGGTCGCACTGACCGATGATCTCTGGAGAGCCAGGGATGGAGGTCATCCCTCCATCCTAGTGTTTCTCGATCTCTCAGCGGCCTTCGATACCATCGACCATGGTATCCTTCTGCGACGGTTACGAGAGGTGGGGGTGGGAGGCACCATTTTTCGGTGGTTCTCCTCCTACCTCTCAGACAGGTCGCAGTCGGTGTTGGTTGGGGGGGAGAGGTCGACCCCTAGGCCCCTGAAATATGGGGTTCCTCAGGGTTCGGTCCTATCCCCCCTCCTGTTTAATATCTACATGAAGCCACTGGGTGAGATCATTCGACGGCACGGGATAAAATACCATCAATATGCGGACGATACACAGCTGTATCTGTCCGCCCCGTGTCAACTCAGTGAAGAGGTTGACATGATGTGCCAGTGCCTGGAGGCTGTTAGGGTCTGGATGGGGGTTAACAAGCTTGTGCTCAATCCAGACAAGACCGAGTGGCTGTTGTGTTTCCCTCCCAAGAATTTGGTTATATTCCTTCGCTCAGGCTGGGGGGTGAAAATTTACGCCCCTCAGACAGGGCTCGCAACTTGGGAATCCTCCTGGACCCACAGCTGACCTTAGACCATCATTTGTCGGCTGTGACCAGGGGAGCATTTGCCCAGGTCCGCCTGGTGCACCAGTTGCGTCCCTACCTGAACCGGGAGGCACTCGCAACAGTCACTCATGCCCTCGTGACCTCAAGACTGGACTACTGCAATGTGCTCTACATGGGGCAGCCCTTGAAGAGTATTCGGAGACTTCAACTCGTCCAGAACGCAGCCGCGCGAGCGATTGTGGGTGCACCTTGGTACACCCACGTTACACCTATCCTCCGTGAGCTGCACTGGCTTCCGATCAGTCTCCGGATACGCTTCAAAGTGCTAGTCATAACTTATAAAGCCCTTCATGGTATTGGACCTGGGTACTTGAGAGACCGCCTGTTGCCAATTACCTCCCAAAGACCCATTAGATCAGTGTTTTTCAACCTTTTTTGTGCAAAGGCACACTTTTTTCATGAAAAAAATCACGAGGCACACCACCATTAGAAAATGTTAAAAAAATGTAACTCTGTGCCTATATTGACTATATATAAAGTAATTCTCTTGAATCCTCCGCGATTGTTGCTATGGGAGCACGCATGGGTACGTCAGTGACGTCACTGCGTGCGCTACCTCCCGGCGGTAGGTAAAGTAAACGCGGGGCCGCAGGGATTTAATAGAGGCATCCCTGTGTCCCAAAAGCAACTTTCGGGACACAGACAATGTTCCCTCTAATTTTTTTTCAGTGTGAGCAGAAAAGTATAGTGTTTGAGCGGCATATTTTCATGCCTGAGTACCTGAATTTTTTTCACAGATGTCACCTAAGACAACAACGAAATCAGTATTATTTGAAACTCAAAGTTATATTTATTCAAGGTACCCGCTTAATTAAAAGTGTTATATAATATCAGTATCACTTAACAACGGTCCTGCTTAGCAACCAAAATGTTGGCTCAGAAACTCTGGCATTGAAGCATGCAAGTCTTAAAGCTGTCAAGTTACAAGACCTTTTCACCCCTAACCCTTTAGAAAAAAAAATACCAAGGGTCTTCAAACCTGACAGCTTTAAGCCTTGTGGACTTCAACTCCCAGAATTCCTCCTCCAGTCATGTTGGCTCAGGAACTCTGGCATTGAAGCATGCAAGTCTTAAAGCTGTCAAGTTACAAGACCTTGCACCCCTAACCCTTTAGGGAAAAAAAACCCAGGGGTCTTCAAACCTGACAGCTTTAAGCCTTGTGGACTTCAACTCCCAGAATTCCTCCTCCAGTCATGTTGCAGCAACGTCATCTACGTGGATCTGCTCTATCTTCGGGTTTTTTCACAGGGGGCAGGGCTGCCGCTGAAGATGCCAACGAGCCCCCGCCGCCACTAGAATAGCTGCTGCCGCCGCCTCCTCCTCCTCCTCCTCCTCCTCCTCCTCCAACAGCACCAACATATTTGCTGCCCAGCGCTGCAGCCGAGGTGAAGCCTCCAAAGCTCCCGCAGGCGCCCCCGTCCATGGCAGCGGCGGCGGTGCCTCCCCCTCCGCTCGGAGCACCTCAGCTGGGCTCTGGGTTACCCCTGCCACCGCCTCCACCTCCGCGGTTTTTCAGAAGCCATGAGGCCTTTTTCCCTGCTCCCCCCCCTCCGCCGCCTTCCTACTAGCTCCCGCGGCCAAATGGCTCCTCAAAAGCACGGCGGAGGAGGAAGGGGGAGGGATAACACGGGGGCCAGCTCAGGTGCTCTGCGTGGAGGCTAAGTCAAGGACTGGCTGTATTGCAGAGGAGCTGGGAGCCACCCAAGGATTTCACGGTGCTACGAGGAGGAGAGCGAGCC
Source organism: Thamnophis elegans (assembly GCF_009769535.1). NCBI lineage: Eukaryota > Metazoa > Chordata > Lepidosauria > Squamata > Natricidae > Thamnophis > Thamnophis elegans. Next base: position 63,636,791 of record NC_045541.1, on the reverse strand, counting down.
TCTGAGCAGCTGCGGGGAGCCTGCCTGGCCAGGAGCAACCTTCAGCTGGACGGAGGGGCGAGGGCTGCCTGGAGAAACAGCGAGGGCCCTTTTGAGCTAGTGAGCAGGAACGTTTGTGGAGCACACCGGTTGTGGGTGGGGGCGCCTGTGGGAGCTTTGGAGGCTTCACCTCGGCTGCAGCGTTGGCGGCAAATCCGGCAGTGCTGTTGGAGGAGGAGGAGGCAGCAGCAGCTATTCCCCTCAGCTTCGGGAGCCTGTGGCAGAAATCACTGCGCGCAGTTTGAAACGGCTGCGCTGTGTTTTCTTGCCACGTGTGCGGCCGCGCAGCTGCGCACCTTAGAGAGAACAGTGGACACAGAGATGTCCCGAGGCAAAAAACACCCAGCGGGTGTTTTTCCCATGGCACACCTTACACTATGTCACGGCACACTAGTGTGCCGCGGCACAGTGGTTGAAAAACACTGCATTAGATCACACAGGGTCGGCCTCCTCTGGGTTCCATCTACCAGCCAATGCCACCTGGCTACTACCCGGGGGAGGGCCTTCTCTGTGGCAGCTCCGGCCCTTTGGAACAAACTCCCCGCAGAGATTTGGACCCTCACCTCTCTCCAGGCCTTCCGAAAAGCCGTCAAAACCTGGCTTTGCTGGCAGGCCTGGGGTTGATGAGTTCCCCTCCCCGCTCGACCTGTGTGGCTGTATGATTCTTGGCTATTTTAATTATGTGTATTGTGTTCTATGTTCCCCCTTTTTTTCCCCCTTTGAGTTGTTCGCCGCCCTGAGTCCCTCCCGGAGAAGGGCAGCATACAAATAAACTAAATCTGAATCTGAATCTGTTGAAGAACCTACAGCACAGCGATTATCCAGTTCTCAGAACAGAGAAGAGCAGCAGGCTTGTAAGCTGAAAGTCCAATCACAGAAAGGCTCGGGGCCAGGACCATGGGGCCACAATGATGGACAATCCATCCGCAGGCTCCAGACACTCCCAACAGCATCTGTACTACACCAGAGACTAGTACTGCACCAGATATCTGGGGGGAGGGGGGGAAGACAAGAAATATTATTAAAGCTATAGGATTTATTACTGTAGAAAAGCCAGAGCAATATAATAATGCAGTACCCTTTCCCAACTTGATCAGTCCAGATATGTGAACGTCAGCTCCCAAAATTCTCAGTAATGGTCAAACTATCTGGTGATTTCTGTGAGCATGCTCAGATTGGGGAAGCAGAGTTAGAATGCTACTTTAGGTCTGAGGGAGGCCTAAATTCAAATCTCCACTAACTCTAAACCTCACTGAGTGGTTTTTGGCTAGTTACGTTTATCCTAACCCATTTCACAGTGTGTTGTGAGGATGGAGTGGGGGAGGGAAATAACAATGGCTTCTCATGATTGCTGCTGCATCTTTCTACCTCTATGCAGACACAATAGATTAACCTGTGGGGTGGGGAGCATTCAGACAACCTACCAATTCGGCAAGAGAAAAGTCTAGCCATTTCTTCACCTTTCAACAGTTACATGATGACTGTTACTTTTCTTGCTGTCCAGAAGCTATGGCTTTGGTATTATTACCAAATCAGGAGACTGATGCATACATAATATTACCAAGCCCTAAAAGCCCTGAAAGTATTATAAAATGTACTTCTGTTCCCAAGGTGCTATTGTTTGGCATTCTTATCTTAATGCTATTTATCCTCTTTGACAGATCAAGCCTACTAACCTCATGGAATAATTGCATTGGGTTTCTTGTGTTTTCACAGCCTAGCCCAGCACATATTTCAGGAGCCTCAGTGCCTAAATGAAAAAAAAGGATGTGTACATTTGTACTGGGTTCTCAGAACAAAAATAATATTAATGAAAGGGGAAAACTCCAGAATTCAATTTCTTGTAAAAGAAATCTATGGAATTCACTGGAGAAAAGATTTTAAATGAAAGAATAGAAATCTAAAGGCAAATGGAACAAAATCTGAACCCAAACAATAACTGAAAATATTAACTACATACCTCTGATTAAAACTTTTTCATCATTTAGGAAGAAAAAAAATAGAAATAATGCATCAAAAGGGTAAGGATCAAAGGCAGCTGTTACCTTCCATATTTTACCTGTACAGGAAGCACAGCTGGAAACAAAAGACTGCTTTAGATGGCCTTTCTACTGATTGGACAAGGCAAGGTGTGCATTTTGTCCTGATATAATATGAGATGGTTACATTACTTCTTTTAAGGGATAATTTACAATGAAATCAGACACCTGTCATCACCACCTGGTTTCCACTGAATATGACAACTTTTGCTAAATCCAAAGAAAGTGACACAGGTTATCCTCGACACAGGTTATCCTGCCAGCTTTGCTATTGTCATTACAATGCCTTGTGCCTAGTGATAGGTTTTTGGAGGAGTGGTGGATTCTGTAGTGTACCATAACTCACTGTTTTCTTTTGATTGATGAACAGGAGCCATCTGCTGAGTCAGTACCATGGCTGGGATAAGGAATTCAAAAGATGGAGCCTGCACCAGAGGCAATCTGCAGGGACAAGAAAGGCAATAAACATGGTGGAAGGACTGGTGGCAACTTAAACTGAGGAATTATTATCCATCTCCAAAGTTAGCTTTCCAGATACACAAAATATTCTTTCTATATTCTGCCTAGATGTCTAGGAACATAAGGTTAATATAAGGTAAAGAAACTTGGGGGAGGGGGGCACTTTTTAATTTTCTTTCTTTCTTGTTCTTTTTTTAATTCTTGCACTTTTTGCACTTTCTCTTTAATGTCTTTCTCCCCATCCCCTATTTTTATCAATTTGTGTTAGCTTTTATCTTCTTTTTTAAAACTGTTAATACAATTATCCAAAAAGCAAGAAAAATATGCCTTTGTTGTGTTGAACAATAGTCTCCCAGGACCACCTTCTGGGCACAGTCTGACAGGAAAGATCCGAACCACTGTATAATAATGGCTCCAAAAAAGGTGCTATAGTTGATGGTACCTAAAGCTTCCAAGAGATCCAGAAGAATTAACATGACCACTCTTCCTCCTATCCCATATCTAATGAAGGTCATTCATCAAGACTGCAAAACAGTTTCAATAAAATATCCTGGCTGAAAGCTTGACTGAAATGGAACCAGAAAATCCGTTATCATTCAAAAGTATCTGGAGCTCCTTATCAGTCTGGATCAATCTTTTCCTGAAATTGAACATTTGAGACAGGCCTTCAATTATATCTACAATTATATTACTACAATGAATGTAGTACAGAATACATCCATACTGGTTAATCATCTCCTTTGATCATGGGGACAATGGTATCCTGGCTGATGGGCAAAGGGTAAACATAGTAGTTGTCCCTCAGTTGTTCCTACATCCTGCCCCAGTCTTTGGAAAGCTGCAAAATTTAAAAATTCAGAACAACACAAAGCATCACCACCTGAAAGGAATAGAATGCAGCAACCAGCCTACCCTCCTTTCTCCTCAGCCTCCCACAATATCATCCCATGCCAATAGCTCTGCCATTGTGGATTGCCTATGTTATTTTCTTGGGAGATTCCTTGGGTGATTTGGGGTAGTAGGCCTCAACCTGAGTCTCCTTGTTCATTGTTCCACCTTGTCACTGCACCACTTTGGCTTTCATCTGTAACTGAACCAAATGGACCCTAGGAAAAATTGTGGGAATATGGGGGGGGGAAAGGGATTAAAACCAGCTTACCTGGTACCCAGAGTACATTGAATGGCTGTGGAGATGCCACAGGCAAAGAGATTGTGTGCTAGAAGTCCATCCCAAGATGGAGTTTCCTTCAGTTGTTCCATGGGCAGTTTGGCAATGAAGAGAAAATGAAACACGCAGAGAAAAGACACCTGGACCAGGAGATGCTAGAGAGAAGGAACAATGGGCTAGAGTCGAGCACTTACCCACCCTTTATAAAGCTACTGTCCTTATTCATAAGACAGTGTAGTATATCTAGAAGGCTTGTCTATCTAATTCCAGAATTGCTGGCCAATATCTTCAATCAGACCTATAATTTCTGTACCACCCCCTAGAGTAACACATCAAAGTGTAGCTCATCAGTTAAGAATAATAATCAGCTAATAATTATAACACCCCATGGATTTTGCCTTATTAACATGACACACATGCATATCAGGATTAATGTTGGACAACCAACATGCTGAAATCACTTTTCAATTCATTAGAAACAATTTCTCCCCTGCCACTACCCATAACAAAAGAGTTTGAATTCTTCTCCAGTGGAATATTACCTCCTGGTAACTCTACTCACCTGCAAAGCCAATAAGCAACTTATAGGCCAGGAAGGCCATTTGGTCCCTATTTGAACAAGGGACAGGATGCTTTGGGAAGCTCTGCTGGCTTTGCTCATGCTGCTGACTTCTTCCCTTCCCTTAATGTTGCACTCCAGTCTAAAAAGTGACCTAGCAACAGGAGAGATTCTTTCCAGCTCCTCCCTTTCCTTTGATTTGTTCATTTTATTGGCTATTTGGGTCTGAACTTCCACCTTTGGCCCTTCCAGGCCACAATTCTTCAGTCCATTAGCTATTAACTTGTCTGGCCAAGTAACAGGCCTCCTGTATTGGGAGGGTAAGACATGCATGAGCCAGGATAAAAGGAGAAGCAAAGGAGAGAAGCATTTTTTGATATTTGCTCACTGTTGTAAAATAGGAACCATGTTAACATATGCAGTTCATAAGTTAATGTGTTGTTCATTGTTGATTCATCATTTATGTTGAGCTAAGACTTAAGAAAACAAGAATTATCTGGGTGAAAACAGCTGCATTTATCTAACTGGCATTTCTGTGGACATTACCAACTTTTCTGGACTGGCAGTACAGTAGGATTAAAGAAATGAGCAAGATCTGAGGATCTGATCTTCAGACCGAATCAGAAACTCTATTTAATCACAACAGCCTTCAAATTTTATATTTCCTGCTCCAGCCCTGCAGTCCCCTTTCCATGTTATTTAATATAATAAGCCTCGGTGTGATGTGATAGCTGCATCCCTGGTGACTTTATCATATGTACAACTTTGCAGACTAGGGCTGCACTTTTTATTTATTTTCAATATTCATATATAACCCAGGAGATTCTAGACTAGAGGGTGTCTGTTTGTTTTAGCAAAAGTAAAAGATCTTTTTTTAAAGGCCAACATACAATAAAACAAAGAAAAATCCACCACTAGAAAAAAAAAGTTGGATTTGACAATAGTATAGTTGTTATCCTCCATGCCTTAGTTACTGTGCATTTCACTTTGCAAGACATTCTGCATGGGATTATTTTTTATGTATGCACAAAGTTGCAAATGGTAGAAAATAGGGCATCTACTGTATACTGCTAATTGGTGCACAGGATTTTATGATGCCTGTATTAAAAGATCCACACAATTTACCTATTCTTTTTCACATAAAAATTAAATTGTTAACTTTTTGAAGTCCTACATGGTTGGAGTGTCTGAGAAATCACCTCTCTCCTTACAAATCTGTCCAAATATTAAAATCTGCAGATTCGTCTCCAGAAAATTCCTCCCATTCCTGGAATTTTAATAATCCATTGAACTAATACCTGCAAGGATTTTCTTATGCATTGCTTTCAAACATTCCTTAAAAAATTATACTCTCCTCCCTCCTTCCCATCAAGCAAGGTATACACCCATTGTCGGCCTTTTATTGTTAATAATCTTAACTTGCATTATTTATTTGGTATTTGAATTGTTGAATATTCAATAGGAAGGTGAATTTAAATTGAATAAACAACTAAATACTATTCTAAATTGTGTCTGGTACAGTAAAGAACCCCGATAAGTAAATACTCTATTGCACTGCATTGCCCAGTACAAACATGGGCGTCTATAGCCAAATAGTGAATTGGGAAATGCAGCTTATGTCAAATGTTGGGATGAAAACATGACAATAGCGTTTGCATCATCATGCATATGTAATTTTGATATCATTGCTGTTTGCTGTGAACCTTTTGAATAAAATGTGAGAGTACACTCTGCCTAACCAATCAAAGTTCAGCCTGGTAGAGCTAGATCTATTCCTCCAACTAATTAAATTTTAATTGAGTGGAAGGTAGTGCTCTGGGATCAAGGAGACCTTTAGATCTGATCTGAGTAAACACTTGGTTTATTGGATGACATGATACAATATCCATACATGGAGAAATGCAGCTTTACTGTTAATATCCACCCATTTTCACAGCAGGCCTGGGGACACAAATGGAGACAGAGCTGATCAATTGGCCAACTTCATTGTGTTGTTTCTGCCATGGGCAGATGGAATGTTTTTTTAAAATAGGTTTTTATTACATGGCAAGATTTTTAAAAATGTATAAGCTGCCCTTAACCACCTATGTGTTAGTGGTTATATAAATGTGTTTAATAAATGATATCAATAGCTAACTAGAAATATGTTATAACTTTGTTGTATTAGTACCTTTCCATTTTCACTAGCTTTCCCGAGGGCAATTGAAATTGCTCAACTATTGAAGCCTACTTAACTTGAAGATCATCTATCCTCTATATTCCTGTATCATGGTGTTTTCTAGTTGCTTCTGTCAAATGAGGTGTGGTGGATAGCTATTTAACAGAATGCCTTTCCAGTGCTGGCATGTCCTCCTCAAACAAGCTTGCACCATTGCTCCTCAAGTTGGTTCAAAATCCTACCTTAGGACTTTGTTCTTTTCTTACATTCTAGCTATGACTCCACACAGTCATAGCTATAGTCTATATCACAAAGAAAGCGCAGTCTCCAGAGGAGTAATATAAATGTTCTAATACTTCCTCAAAATGCATTAGTGCAATAAAAATTATATTGTAATGTTATTTCTTACTATTTTTGAATCTAGTTCAAAGAATAATAAATGGTTCTCCATCACAACACAAACATCTCACTCAAGGCTTTATAGAAGATTCATTCGTGTCTGTGTTTCAGTCAGTTTTGACCCTTGGCAGCTGCCCTTCAGTTTTGTTGCCAAATTTTAGAAGTGGTTTGTCATTGCCTCTTTCCTAGGGCTAAGAAAGAAAGTGGTCCCAGGTCTTCTAGGACTATATATGCATGTTAAGAACATAAAGAAGCATTTTCTGCACAAGAATACATATGTCCAGAATATTAGGAGAGTTAAGCAAATCACACTATATCTTTGAGCAGCTATGAGGTACAGATAAGGCTATTTTACTTCTGTATATTTGAGTATAGATGTGTCCATACACAAAATAGAACAGGGTGAGAATATCAGCTACACTATTCTACTTTTAGTGGGCTAGACATTATGGGAAGTACTGTAAAATAAAGTGCAAGATACTCAAGAACATAATGTTCAATAGTAATATCTCTGAGCCATGTATACCATTTAGAGCAGTGTTTTCTCAACCTTGACAACTTCAATTCCAAGAATTGGCTGGCTGGGGAATTCTGGGATTGAAGTCCACCCATTTTAAAATTGCCAAGATTGAGAAACACTGCCTTAAGCTGCCAAAAAGAAGAGAAAGCAGCTGATGGTACTGGATGAAGGTTTGGTATCATGAAACAAACAAACAAACAAAAAAAGAACACACAAATACCTTTATTAGAAGAGATCCCATCTACAAATTACAGTGGAAAACTACAGCAGGAAAGTGTTGGAAGAAATTGGGGTAGGACAGCCTTTCTTACTTCTTAACCTCAGAGAGTTTGAATTATCACTCCCCCCAGCCATTGGCCATGCTAACTGGGGATCACAGAAAGTAGTAATCCAACATATCTGGAGGCAATCTGCTTACAAAAGGCAGGCATAAGAAAAAGCTGCCACCCTTCTACCCGCTTCTGTCACAAAAAATGAAGGAGGCAGTCAAGCACTCATAAATAAGACCAGGTATTCCAAACTATCCTTAATCTTCTGTACCCTAATTAATGGTACTGAGCCTTCCCTCAGCAAGTGGCATCCCACCCTACCTTCATCCCCATGTAATAGCACAAGAGAATCCCAGGCAAGACCTGCATGGCTTTTAGGAAAACAACGGGTAAAACACAGGCAGAGAACACAAGTAATGACTTTACATACTTAATTATGTAACAATCACTGCTAACCTAAATTGTGTAGAGCTGCTGCTATTCGCCACCATAGTAGCGAGATCCCATAGAACTTACGCAAAAGTCTACCTAGCAAATTGCTCCACAAGTACAGCTAAGCTGGGAGGATCGATGGTGCCTGTTGCAAGCAATCGTGATATTAGTGTCCTCACCCAATTTAGCAAGGAAGTACTCACACCAGCCTTCAGTGCAACTGGCTTATATGAAATGGAAGAAGGGTTTATTAGACTTTGCGCTCCCTGTTCCAGTCTCAACACTTCAGACGAGATGCATTCTTCCAATAAACTCCTTAAAGCTTTTTAAGCATCACTGTCAATTTGGGAGAAAGATATTGAAGTCAAAATTTAAAAGGTGAGTGAGTTAATATCTGCAGCAATACAGTGTATCAAGCGCTTCGTTTCCATCTCTGGCTTTTCCTGCCTTGTATCCTATGACTCTGATGCACCAAAACATTTCTTATCAAGGTGTTCACCCCCTACATCTAAGCTAGGTCCTTCTTTCCAACCTTAACTAGGAAACATAAAAGTTTTGAACCTGCCAAGCTCTAAGGAAGCCTGCCAAGGACACTGCTGCAATGCTAGAGGTTCCGGCCAGTCTTTGCAATTAGGAGACAAATGAAGGGGTCTGTCCCAGCACCAGCTGCTGGAGCAACAGGGAAGTCCAAAGCGAGTTGACTGTTGAGCAAAACGGGCGCAAGCTGTGTGGTTGGCTGTCATGCAGGAAGTGGGCTGATGGCAGTGTGGATAAAGTGAAGAGCTGATGCGGGCTGGTGAATAAGATAATGCCTTAAGGACTTTGCCCCAGAGATACAGCACTGTAACTGAAACCCCACTGATTCCGCTTTGCTGCTTTTCACCTTGAAAGGTTTGGTTCTCCACTCTGGGCCATGAAAGACAATATAGTAGCTCTTGTTTGTAATCCATATTCTGGGCTGAAGAGGAAAGAGGCAGACATGAAACCAGAGCATCTCTGGTGCTGCTAACAGCAGTAGGACCAGACCTTTTCACATGGACAGTGTGATGTATCACTGCAGCTGAAGCAAATACAGCAGCAACACCTGTCAGATACACCACACCAAGAATGCAGGCTAGCTGTAGAAGGGGAGAAAAAAGAAACCAGATTATACACTGTTTTTAGTCCTAGAATTGGAGCAATCCACTGGATCAGAATATATTGTCTACAAAGAACTCCAATTACATATCCCACTCTCTTTCAAATGCAAAAGACTAGGAATTTATAAACTGATAAAGGAAAAAAACTTCCATTATCTAGCAAAGTCTAGTCAGAGAAATGCTGTTAGAAATACTAATGTCTGAGTATTTATTGCAGAGTTCACAAATATCATGCTAAACCATAATGTGGTATATTTGGTTTGACTTTGAGGGTACACAGATAGCCATTGTGTCTTATTTAATAAATGTTGGTTGAACAAATTGTCATGTTTTGACCACTCTACTGTGGATTTCATTGCTTTATAAGTGTTCAACCTTTTTTTATCTGTCTGCATTAAGCCACCACTTTAAGGGCTTCTAAATTGAAAAATGGTGTAGAAAGTTAGTAAAAATCACAGATGAAATAAGACAGAGGATTATCAAATTCTATAGACCGGTAGTAGAAATCAGGACTAGGATACCCGGTTTCTTTGGACCAGTCAACACATGTGACATTTGAAAGTATATAATAGCTATTCAAAGAAAACACAAGGAAGTTTGTCCTTGCATGGTCACAGAACCTTAATTCAACAAAAGGTTATTGGTGAGTTTGCTATCTCTCTGACACTCCCACCCCCATCGCCACAATTAATATCAATTCACATTTTCTCTTTGTTTTCTTTCTTTTGGGCAGTTGAGTAGCTAACAAAACTAGCATCCTATCATTCTTATCTCAAGTAATCATAGGAGGGATCTCAGAATTAGGATTTCTCTTTCATTTGCATACTGCACCCTAAATAACCTATTGACCTGTCCCTATTTTTACCTATCTCATTTACGATCCCTTGTTCTCTTTGTCACTCCCTTTTCTCACTTTAGGCAATTTGGTTCATACCTTGGCTACCTGCTGGTAGAATTGACCCAAAGCCTGCTGCCACAAAGTTTGTTCCATTAGAACACAGAGATCAGTGTAGGTGAACCAGCCACGTCTAACACCCTGCTTCTCAGCCACACTGTAGGAACAAAAAAAAATTTCAGAGCCTTTACTCAAGAACATCCCCATTTCTGGTGTCGTCAGACCTATACAAACAAACCACTTCCTTGTTGTATTAGTGACAGAAATATCCATGCTGCTATATTTGTCACTCCAGGAATTGATACACTGCTGCCTTAGCACCGATACAGTTTAGCAATGGATCTAATCAATTTACAGTGTCAGTAAGATAACACTCCTCACTTTTTCCACACATACATACGCACACACTCCAATGAAACATGAAGAATCAAATGAGTCTTCTTTGGAGAGGATTTTCAAAGTTGACTAGTTCACATGGATAGTACTTCCAGCTTTAGAACAAAACACATTCTGTTTCCAAAATTCAGCAAAAATGTACACTGTACACTCTGATACCTTGTACAGTCACATGTGGGAAGACAGAAGACTGACTGAACAGTGGTTCATCAAGGCAGTCTAGCTATAGATACGGCAGAACATAAAGTCACTTTCTGATCATGTTCAGTCCATTTAGAATACAAAGTAATTGTTTTCCCAGCCCACTCAAAGAACTGCTTTTATCCCAGTTCTAGAAAAATATTAGCATCTTGATCAAAAACACATACCGTCCTTCCAGCCAGCTGAGCACTTCAAAAAACTCCTTGAGATCTGTAAAAAGACTCCAGTCCTGTAGATAAGGAAAGAATGATTGAAACAGTGAGCTAGAATTTTCCTATCCCACTTTTTATATGAACAGTGCACGAAATATAAGAAGGGAAGGATTGAATGATGTTCATGCTAACTACATTTAAATGTAAAAATGTTCCCCATATTCAGTTTGGGCACTGCCTCATAACAGCCATTTGTAGTGCTTTTATTTCTCACTTATTCAACAAATTTTCAACTGCAGCTGGTGTGAGGTTCTGCTCATGGAATGTCCTATTTCAAGTGGAAGAGAAAACGCTTAAGTCTTGCAGACATCTGGATAAAACAATACTGTCTGCTTGACACTTAGTGTTATCTCTTTGGATTGTTATTATTGCTGTTGCTGCAAGTGTTTGGGTTTTATTCATTCATGAATCTATTGCTCTGAATTTACTTATGCATTACAGTACTGAATGAAATCTATATTATTTTGCATTTTAACAACATAAAACCCAGCAAGAACTGTGGTAGCGCAGTGGTTAGAGTGCAGTACTGCAGGTTCCTTCTGATGACTGCCAGGTGCCTGCAATTTGGCAGTTCAAATCTCACCAGGCTCAAGGTTGACTCAGCTTTCCATCCTTCTGAGATTGATAAAATGAGGACCCAGATTGTTGGGGGCAACATGCTGGCTCTGTAAACTGCTGAGAGAGGGCTGTAAAGCACTGTGAAGCAATATATAAGTCTAAGTGCTAGTGCACTTTATTCAATCTTCACTATAATTGCATTTAAAACTTGAATAGCTTTGCCACTCTTTAAGTGCATACATCTTCTCATATCCTTTTAGCCCACTAATTTCTCGGAACTTTGGCTGAAAGTAACGAAGATTTGTGCATCTCCTTCACATAACACATCTTTAAAAGTCTTACAATGGCACGGAGGAAATTCATCTCCAGCATGTTCATAGTCTGTACGTCCATCTTTCCTGCAGCACCCCATTCATCATTGAATACCTCTTCCTCTTCTCCTTCATCATAAAGGTACTTGCTGGCAACCATCTGAAAGCAACAGGAGGAGGGGCTGTATTAAAACATTATCTCAGTGGTTTGTTTTAGTGTAGGAATGGGATAAAGACATGGCATTTCCCCCTATTTCTAAACTTGGAAGAAAACCCCAATCCTCAATTTCCAAATTTTCAGATACTTTAAGAAGTGAAAGTATAGATGTCAGTGTGAAAAATGCAATGCCAAAGGTTAGGTGAGAAAGATCAATTCACAAAACTAAACATCAGCAATATGACAGATAAACTGTGATTGACTTCAAGCTAGAAAGATTGTGGGGAAGGTGGCAGAGAGCCTATGACAAGACATCTGGAATGCATTATAAAATGAGAAAGTATGGAAGTGGAATAATGATGGTTAAACATGGGGGGAAAGAACAATGTTTAAAACTAGATACATAGCTCCAACTGATTTAAAGTGTATATTATCAAAAGAAATGTTGTTCAATAGATATCGCCAAAAATAAGTTCAGCAATGCCTAAAAATTATCCTATAGTACTTTAAAGTTCAATATTTCCCATAAATACAGTTGTTCAGGGCCCAAATTTTCAGTATTTTTGAAAACTTCATATCTTTATCAATTGGAACATCATATATTCATGGTGAGAATGTTGTGAAATGATGGAGTTTGGAAGGATCAAGACAGCTTGTAGTCTAGACAAAAGATCCTGAACATTTCTTCATAGCATTATAGTTGTGCACTTCTTGGGAAAAGATTGGTTTTAAGTACATGTATCTTCCATTTTCTACGATGATTAAATGTGCGGCTAATTATATAAACAAACACATGCTCTCTCACACACAAGCATTCTGCTTTGCCTGCCTCCATCCCAATCCAATTACTCACCATGGAAATCAAGAAAAGGTCGGAGGATGAGATCTGCTGTAGGTATTCAGGATTACGGTGCCGAAGTCGCTCGATGTAAACCAAGGCCAACATCATGGAGCAGGGAGAAATACAAGCCTCCCTAAAAGAAGCAGCATATTGAAAATCTCCTCCCATAGGACTCAAATAAGAGACCTTCCTTGAGGCCATTTTAGCTGCACAACCAAACATTATTAAACATGTGACATATTCTGCAACATAGCTATTGTATATTTATAATTTCCACTCTTGAATGCTGACAAGGAGAGGTGGAAACTTTCCTGATTGGGATTTTAAAAGATAACAAATACTATCCCGATCACATTTTGTTTACTGCCTTTCTATAGTTGGCTGCCATGGGAACAGAAGAGTCCTTTATTCTGAACCAACATGCTTCCTCTTATGATTCAAACAAGTGTCTGCAAGATGTTTCAACAAATATAAAAAAATAGTTTGCTCTTTTGGAGGTCCCAAGAGCAACACAAAAATTAGGATTCTTAGGATTTACAGCAGCATTTTTCCCATCATCTCTCACTAAAAATCTGTTGTCAAGGCCAACTTTTTACCTTCTGATCTTGTTAACACTTTTTTCCAAGCTGAAATTTTTACAAAGAACTCTCTTATAGTAATTTTAATTATATTAATTCTTAATTATAGAATAATAATTCATAATTATAAGCAGCTATCATATAACAGCGCCAGCTTGGTGTAGTGGTTAAGATGGCGGCATAGAAACCAGGAAACTGTGAGTTCTAGTCTCACTGTAGGTACAAAAGCTGGCTGCATAACTTTGGACCTGTCACGCTCTCTCAGCCAAACTTACCTCACAGGATTGTTTTTCTGGGAAAATAGAAGGAGGAAGAGTAGTACATATGTTTGTTGCCATGAGTTACTTATCAAGTAATAAAGTTGGAATAAAACTGTAATAAATAAATACAATAAAAAATAAACCTTTCTTTCTAGCCATTCTTTCCCTACAACCAGAAAGTATCTTCTTCCATAGTAGTATTTGTTCAAAATAAATGTAAAAAAGGTACAACAATAAATATGAATGCAGAGAAAAGATTGGTCCAAAAATAGTGAAGGAGAAATGGGTCATACCGGGAGACATGAGAAACGTATTTCTTTTGAAGTCTCCTAATTGGACTAGGAGCAGCTTTCTGAAATAATTCAACAGCAATATCTAGAACATAAAAAATAGTTGGCATCAATGCAATGTAAAGAGATCCTTCTTCTGAAGCTGAAGAAATTCCTTGCTCAAATTTTCCTGTAATATAACAGAACCTAACATCCATTTCTGGAACTGTTTTCTCTTTGTTTCTGTCTGTCTCTGTCTCTGTCTGTAGCCCCACTTGATTAAAATAATTGTTAAGGATCAAGAAATCACAAATGCTGAGAACGAATTCAAAACAGTTTGTCTCATGCTCAGAGTAGCAGTTGCTCACCCGGAAGTGGTGTTGGTGGTAATGGTTTGCAAAATTTCACACCCGAAATATTACAAAACAAATCCTTTTGTACCTTTCCCCATCTGATTTCCCTCAGAAGCCTCTCAGACATAAGAAAGTTACAGGATAGATGTATTGTTAAACAGGGGAGAAGGCAAAGAAGAAGAAAAAAGACTCCTTCCACTATAGATTTGCATTTGTGGGATTTATTTTCTTTAATCCCAATCCTTTGTTTAAGTCGATTTACATCTTAATGATGTCCCTATAATTAATCAGATTTGTACCAAGTCTGTTGTTAGAATTTTAATAGACTTAGAAGCAACATATAGACTTAAAATTATCACAATCTCAGCAAATTCTCTTTAGCAAGATTTATTACAATAAAAGCAGTAATAACATCAAACAAAGATGTAGCGTTGAAAAAAGCTGTTTTGTTTCCGTTGAACATTTTCTCTAATTTCAGTATTGCTCAGAAAGCTGGAAAGCTACCTATTGGCTAAAATTAAGAATGTAAATGAAATTATAAATTATCAAGCTAAACAACAGGATCTGCTTCAATAGATTCTGTTACAACAAAGATAAAGACCTAATTTACTGAATATCATTTAGAAATACCATAATTCATATAAAGTTATAGGAAAAGGCATATATTTGAGGAATTACATACGAGAATAAATGTGATTGTTATATGTTTAAATGAAATAATAGAGTAGTATACTCTGTTGGGGCAGACTAGACTTGGATTGTTCTTCTCTCTTTTCATTCATTTAGTTCTTAGAAATGGGCAACTCATGATTAATTTCTAAATGCAGAAAAAAAGGAGACAGCTATTATTCTGTGCTTCATTTCATCTTTCTTATATCCACTGCTCATACCTCACCCTATACTTTATTTAAAATGAAAATCATATGGCAAAACCACTGATCGTTTTTCTTGAACACTTTCCCACTTTCTATTGGGGGGGGGGCTAGCTGTGAAGTATTGTATATTCACAACATAATTCAGAGAACTCATATATACTCAACTCCTTTCTCAGATGTTTAATTATCCCAGTAATGCTAAATGAGCAAAGCAGGATGAATATTCATGAACTCTTTTAAAGCAAAGGTAAAATTTGGCAGAATTGATTATATAGCCAGCTCGGTGTATTCGCAAAGATAAGCCTTGGTCCAATTTTCAATAGCTTGTAATTTTCTCCAGCATATCATTTTTTTCCTCTCTTAAACCCTTCCTAAGGCCAAATATAAAATTTCCAAATGAAACTCACCTGCAACTGGACTTGAGAGATTATCAAGGGCACTGTCTTTATCCCAGCCATAGTAAAGTCGTTTACGTACACGATCACTCAACTGCTGATGCTTGGGAAGGAACTGAAAAAAGAAATCCATAACATTGTAGTACACAAACACACCATATTTCTCCCAATCACAAACAACTGAAGATTGTTTGCCAATCACAAACAACTGAAGAACTGAAACAACTTTCATCTTGTGACTTGTTCTTAAGAAAGATCTGACTAGGTCTACATCACCTCACAAGGGAAAATAGGAGGAAGAAACATTAGATATTTTGCCTATTTTGAGTTGTTTATAAAAATAATAGAAGTCGGGATAATAGATAAACAAACACTGAAGTATGTGCAATTATACTTTAAGGGTCTTTTCAAAACTCCAAGGTGCAATTTCCAAAACTTTCATATATCCCTTCCATCATGTGGTATCACTAATTAATAATCCATTAAACCCAAACCATTATGCAAGTTACTTCATAGGCCAAGCTAAAATTAAACAAATCCCACTATTGTATAGCTGGCTGGTAATTTGTTTATGAAATTTACCTACCACCACAAAAGGTTTACAGCAGTAAAACACAACATCACTATATAATAAAACCAAAATAAATAGCAACATATCTATCATTACTTTTAGAATCTCATGAATTCTACTCAATTACAAATATTTTGGCCTTGACTTTTCTCTCAGCCTCATGCAACAGCAAAACTATTTGTGCACAGACACTTTCTAATTT
The DNA here is from genome assembly GCF_009769535.1 of Thamnophis elegans. NCBI lineage: Eukaryota > Metazoa > Chordata > Lepidosauria > Squamata > Natricidae > Thamnophis > Thamnophis elegans. The sequence goes on along the minus strand of NC_045541.1, from coordinate 63,620,536 downwards.
CAATTGAATTATTTTTGAAGGTGCTCTCTTTAGCCTTGGTTCTCAACTTGGCCTCTCATTTTGGGTATAAGAAGTATTATTACTTTTTAACCGAATCTAAATGTAAATTAAATTGAAGGGCAATCAGTGTTTGACTTAGTCACAATGAATATGACAAAAGCCCAAGCAAAAGTCTCTTCACTTTTTTTGCGTTGAAGTCTGTATTTTAGGAGAACATTAATAAATGAAAACAAGCCAATAAGCCCTTTGAAGTGTGGGTAGGAGTCAGGTGCAAGCAACCAGAACCCTCGTGGATAGTCTCAGGCAGAAGCTTTAGTCACCTATGTTAGAAGAATCTAGCCAGACTGGCTGCATTTCTTTGGGAATAGTCAGATAAAGCTTCAGGGATTCTGGGGAGGTCAGGCCTTTGCCACTTCCTGCAGTGCAAGGTCTCTAAGCTCAGCCCTTTCTTAACACCTCCTTCTTGTTTGATATTCCAACCACAGGTTTGTCCTTCCCTATTGTCAATGCCTTTTTTCACTGGCAAAGTAATTTCAATAGCGTTAAGAAAATGAAGCACAAGGCAACAAGTTTCTCTAATGTGTTGTTCTGATTCATGAAAACACAAAACATTATTAAGGTAATTTCTGCACTTCTGATTTATGGCATCTTCTAAAGTAATCCAGACCATCAAAATTACAGTAAACAGATAGGCTTTATATTGCTGCAGAAATGACTAGATCTAGTTGATAGTATGAAGATGTGAAAGATGCCATAGTTAAGAACTGGCAATGCCTCTATCTCCACAACAGAATGTCCTTGTTTCTAAACCCTGCAGGAGTTTAGCCCTTGCTATACCTTTGTCTGATTATAATGTGTATTTTATTCTTCTGATCTCTTATTTTTGTCATCAGGGTTTGCAGTCTCATTTCTTCAGAATAAGGGGATAAGTAATCAGGCACAGAAATTATAAGGAAAGTTACAACGTACACCTCAATGTGATTTTTAAAGGAATGGATCACTGATACAGAAACATTATTGTAGGAAGAAATGTAAGTGGGCTGAAAGGAAAAAAGGGGGGTTGCTGGTAAGATCTCGGGGCGATATGAAGCAGTTCAGTAAAGATTTTTGTCTCGGTTCTAACAATAAAAACGGACATATCTTTCCACCTGAATTAAAAGCAAGGGAGCGTCACAGATCGATTATCAATCTGTAAAGAAAGGCACAGAAAGGACAGGAAGAGGACGCGACCATTCAAAGCAAAAACAGCGTTGGCGGTCAGGGGCAGGTTGGACGGGACTAACGGCGACGACAACTCACCGTGAACTCCTGGAAGCCGCTCAGGGAGAAAGCGCCCTCCTCGTCCAGAAGCAGCCTGTCTAGATCCATGTCGATCGAGGCGAGCGAAGAGATGCCGGGCGAGGCTTCCGAGGCGACTCTCTGTTTCGAGCGGAGCGGCGATAAGGGTCTGTCACTGCAAGATCTGGTTGCCCGCCGCCCCGTCTTTCAACCCCAGCTTCCCAGCGATCGGGCAGCTCCTTAGGTGGACCGCGCCTCCGAAAAGAAGGAACCCAGGCCCGGCGCGGCTCCTCGCCTTCCTGTTCCTGGGGCGGGCGAGGAGGCGGTCTTTCTGAGGCCGTAGGCAGATATAAAAGGCTGGGCGCACTGGTTGGAAGATGAATTATGGAGCGACTGACGCTATAATTCCACCTCAGGTCCAAATAAACCATGCAGGGAAGGGCGAATTTTGCTTTTGGAAAGGGAAGCCGAGCGGTTTCTTTTAAAATCCTTGGCGCAGCGTAGAATTATCCCCAGAGTCTGAGGCATAAAGGAGGATGACTGCTAAGCTTCTACGCTCCTACTATTAGAGGATAGTAATCTGGATGGATAGATGGATAGAGGATAGATAGATACATAGGTAGGTAGGTAGGTAGGTAGACAGACAGACAGACAGACAGACAGACAGACTGACTTTATTGTCACTTTGAATGCACACTAATCGGCATACGTTAAAATGAAAATTTGTTGCATACAGCTCTCAAAGGGTCACCACCAATATACACTACATAAACATAAGTACATAAATAGATACAAAATTATGCATATATCCACATATATTATATAACACAGAAAACAACACAGTCTAGTTCGGATGTGTACAATACATATACATGGAGAGAAAAACAGATCTTGCGGGTTTACCAGATGGATGGCACAGAGGGAACAAAGCTGTTACAGAACCTGCTACTTGGTTTCTTAGCTTCTCTACATAAGTAGCAAATAGGTGAAGTGTCTTGACTCCATTCACAGCCTCGGGTCTGGTTCATTCACCACATAGATTAGATTACATAACGAGGAAAACCATACATAATACTGCATGATGTACTATGGTTTCATGGTACATCCACAGAAAAAGGTACAATTGTAGGGGTAAAATGGCATTAAGAGAGCCTTTTTTTTCCTGCATCCACAATATAAGAGGCCCATTGTACTGCTTTAAATGAGTTTGGCTCTATACCCATACAAATTCATGGCCTCGTGTCACACTGATAACGATTATGATTATTATGCACCATCAAATCGACCGTGTAGATGGTCTCCATGAAGATTTGTCCCTAACCCGGTTCTCTTTTAACGGTGCACTTATCGCCATTGTCCGAATGGTTCCCTTTTAACGTGCTTTTTCAAGAAGCAACTGGACTTTCTGGTTTTCTTCATAGATGTTTTCAAAGAAAAACCAGAAAATCCAATTGCCACTTGAAAAAACACCTTGCCTCAAATTTCAGCTTGCTTTGTTGCCATTTTAATATTGATTGTAGGTTATCAAATTTTATTAGCTTGTTGGTTTTATTTATGTGGCGTTCACATAAACGGGTTGTCAGCAGCGTGAGGCCGATAGAAATATAACCATGTTAAAAAATAAACTCTCCCCATAGAAATGAATTTGAACACTACGGAGCTTCTTGGAGTACTGCGGTCTGGGACTTTATTAATGCCTTTCAAGGCTTCTGAAACCTCCCCTGGTTCTTCCGAAAAGCTGTCACTTCCTCTGACAGAGGCCGAAATAACTGTCCAAAGAAAAAAAAACAATCAGAAAATTCGAACCGTCGCTCTATCTAAGCCGTTGCTATCTCTACTTTTGAAAAGCTGAACCTTTAACATTGCGCGAGCGCCTATGTATGTGTGGAGGAGAGGGGGAGGGAATCCTCGTTCACGTGCCGAAGGGGCCGATTCACGTGATTGACTTTACCATCAAGTTGGCATCCGTGCGTTGTTGTTGCTGCTGCTGCCGCTACTTCCGGTTGCGGCTGTCAGGAGGACTTGCCGCTCCTCCCTTACCTCTTTGCTCATCGCTGGCTGAAGCGATGGCGAGCGGAGGCCCGAGCGTGCCAGTCACAGAGGAAGGGGAGGCGGTGACGGGGTCCGGACCCGCGACGGCAGAAGCTGAAGAAGAGGAAGAGGAAGAGCAGGAGGTGTTGGCTCTAGCCGTCCGGCTGAGACGACGCCTGAGGGGCTGGGAAGCCACCGTGACGGCCGTGCAGCGGCTCTTGGTTTGGGAGAGGCCGCCGCAAAGCCTGGCCGGGGCCGTCGCTCTCGGAGCTGCTTTGTGGTGAGCGGAGGGAAAAGACGGCGGCGCAGAGCAGAGAGTGACTCTCACGGGGAAGGCCCCGGAGGGGAAAGCGAGCGGACCTGGAGAGCTGATGCCGAGAAGTTCTTTTTGGGACTCTTGAGCCGGAGTCCCTGGCTCTGGTGTGGCTATGGAGGCTGCTGGAAGAGGGTCGCAAAAGGGGGCAGGCCTGCCACTGGAGGCCGAAATATTTGCAGCGGCTGAGAAGGGATTGGTTCGTGGCGATGGAAACAATGCCTAACAATAACCATAAATTACTACATAAATCTTTCCTTGAAAGGGCTGTGTGGGATCTCGGATCTTACGCTGGCTTTGGGTCTTGTAGTCATCCTCCCCTCCCATTTTCCTTCATAAGGACTTCAAGGAGGCATGCTTAGGCTCACAGGCTCACAAAAAACATCTGGAGGAAGATTGGGCTGAAAAAAACCACTGACTCAGTCGCCCAATTAGGTTCCTGAATGAATAGAAAGTTGGATTTGGCTGCTCCTTGACCTAGGTTAAATTACAGCATGCTAAAAGCAAATGGGTGTTCTCATGCACAACCTTCTTAAGAATGATTTCTCACTGATTGATTCCCATTAATCTTATCAATCAGCTGCCCATATTCTTTTGGCTGTCTTGGAAAAGAGTGAGAGGAAATGAGAGATTTGGTCTACATGGTACATTAGATGAGCGTGTGTGGGAACTATTAGATGGTGAAATTAGGGCTAAACAAAAGATTCCATAATCTTCAATTAGAAAACAGGTCAGTAGTGTAGAGATGTAGGAGTGGGAGCTATCCCAAATTCTCACAACAACTTTGTGTGGTAAATTTAAACTCAACAGTATTGATGTGGCCAGTGCTAGGTAGTACAATACAGGCTAGTATTCCGGTTTCTCTCAAATCAAATGCAGTACTTAGAAACTTATTTTCTAATGCAGATTGTAAATTATATGTTCCTGAATACTGCAGCACAATATGATGGCTGTGTTGAAATAAGGGTAATTTGATAATCTGATATGCAGAAATAAAATAATGAATTTTGTTTATTGTCAAGAGGCTGGTGAATGAATGGTGATATAAACTGATTGAAATAAATGAATCTGATGTTTTAACTAATGTAAATTACTTTTTCTTGAAAGTGTATGTCTGCAGGAACATCCCCTGCCTGCTACCAGGATATTTCTCTCAATGCCTCATTTAGTTTATTGGATTAGGTGTATACAACATGGGGTGATCAGTTTAGTAAGAGTAGAATTTTTTTCTAATGTATGAGCATGAGAAGGATGGCATGATATTAAATTATAAATATCAAATTATACTGTTAATTGATAATTTGTAGAGAGCACATGGTTGAATCACAGACAGACATTTTGTGTTATTTGATTCCTGTATTCTTGATTTTACATTCTGGAAGTTTATAGATTTCTTTTATATACCCCCTAATGTTTGCTGCTGCAATATATTGATTCTAACAACATAATTACATACCATTTTTAAAAAAATTTCCAAAAGAAATGTTTTCTAGTATGTTGGATTTATTTTTCTAAGCAATGAAACAGAAAACATGCATGTTCTTATTTGATATTTACATCTAAGCATTCTCTGCCATGCTGTAATGAATCCCCTCATACAGAGAGTAGGTAGATAGATCTAAAAGAATGAGATTTAAATATATCAGTGATGAAAATAGATAGGTGGATAGAGTGCTGTAAAAATTGTTTTGTGAGTTGTATCAGTGATGTAAGAGTCTTGAAAGTATGTGATGCAAATTGTAAATCTCAAATATTTTGGTTTTACTTAAAATTAGGCTTGACGCTTTTTTTTGTTGCCTGTATATAGAGATTCAGTACAGTGCCTTGAGTTAAAAGTATAGTTCAAAGAGGAATTGCATCTCAAAATTAATGACTCACCTACCTGATGAATCGTCAGGTATTTTATTTGTCTAAAGTATGCCAGTATTATCTACTTCACCTTGTGGTAGCTCACCAGAGAGATTGAAATCTTTCTAGCTTTGCCCTGAGATACTAATGTAAATGCCAGGCTCTGATTTTTAGCAATTGAAGTATAGGGAGTGCCACTGAGTGATGCCACACAAAACAATCCTGTGCTGTTCTTGTTCAGGTAAATACCATTAATCTTACTTCCAGTGGAAGCACAAAGTAAAAGAGTACTATGTGAACCTAAGAAGATTATGCATTTGGTTATCTGTTCCAGAGTTCTTTGCAGGTTGATTTAAAAGAATGCAGTCATAGTTCAACATTCAGAATTTAATGTTTGTTATCTCTAGCTTTAAGTATTTTTTGTTCTTCATTCTCAGTGGGTAAATGGATTTTTTTCTGTTTCTAAGTATTGCCAAGAGTTCTAGGATTGACTTGTAGTTAAACAAGAGCTGTAACTAGCAGTTACAGGTAACTGAAGGTTTGCCCAGGAGTGTTTCTCATTAGATTGTGTATTCACTGCATACGATCCACATGGTTTGTAGTATGCATTTTGGAACTGATTGCTTAGTCACTCCTGGCAGTGTGTACTAGATTGTAAGCCCAAGAAGCTTTTGCTTACCCTCTGCCAATTGAGATTTTGTCAAGCCTGTAATTGCTGAGAATTGTTATGCTAGCACATTCCTTCCTTTCTAGCTATGTGGCTTCTGCACAGACAGCAACATTTAACAAGGCTGAATAGTAGAGTCCAGCAACTGCTGGGGAAAAAACAAAACAAAACATCCTGTTTACTCTTAGAGACAATGAACTGGCTCTCAGCAAAGCATATTCATGGATTGGAGCCATGCAGGGATTGGAATTGTATTGGCTGGTATTATGAAGACTTGAATTAAAAATAGCCAGATTTTTTTTTTTGTTATTCTGTGTAGTAACATTTGAGATACTTTCTATTACATGGGTGTCAAACTTGCGGCATCAGGTGATGTTTCATGTTGCTGTCACGTGAGGTTTCATGACATTTTTTCCCCTTCATGGAGCTGGAGTTGTGTGGCCTGCAGGTGATGCATCTGGCCTATGGGCCACCAGTTTAACATCCTTACTCTACAACAATGAAAGAATTTATGTGGGTCTACCAGAAAAATAGTCATTATTACATTTTTAGAAGTCAGTCATGTTAGGATTAAAATAGTTCAGATTCCTAGGTAATGTCTGCATAATCATCATAAATGTGTAGGTTGCTGTAATTTAACTTCATTTTTCAGAATATACGTTTCCATGATGTACCCTTGTATTCTAGAGGATAATAATAAAAAGCTAATAAAAATTGAAATATCTGCATAAATGCAAATTAAAGAAACCTGAGTGAGTCAGACATCTATCTTAGGCTTAGAGTCAGAGACTTGCTTTTGACTCTGAAACTTTTTTTTCCCAATTTTCTTTTATAATGAGAAAACAAATTTTCCAGAATTATTAAAATGGAATATAGATGTTGCTCTATTAAAAAGATACCTGATACTGATAAAACAGTAGAAAGTAATTGGAGTTGATCTCATGTGTAAAAAGGAAGATTTTTAAAAAATTAATATAGCTGCAACTGTTATATAATTTTTTGATCATAACTTCATTTACTGCACACTTAAACCCTTTTTACTCCTGTGAATGTTTTTGATTGGTCTTACATTTCTTTCCCAAAAGATATGTTAAAGTATCTGTAAATCTACTACTCGGCAGCACTTGAATACTTATTTCTGGGAACATCACATCTCTCTGCCTTGTCTCATCCTTAACCATGTAGCAGATAATGGGACAGCTGCCTGCACTTTGTGAGAGAATTTAAAGAGCAATCTATTTAAGCAATCTGTCTATGGAGATTCTCAGTCATCCAGGTCATGGTTGTCCCAGAGGTGCTTTTTTTTCAAGAGGCAACTTGACTTTCTGGTGCCTCTTGGGGAAAAAAAAGCACCTTTGGGACAACTGTGATCTTGATGACTGAGAATCTTCATAGAAGCTAATCTTCATTAGCTATGCAGTTTGGGATGAACACCCTTTGAATGGTGCGAGAGTATAAATGGATTTTCAGAAAAATTGCAGACTACAGAAACCATTTGCGCTTCAGTTTGAGGTGCAGACAGCACAAACTAATCCCCAACAGCCTCCACCTTTGTTCAACAGTGAAGGGACACAGGGCAGAAAACATCATGCCGAAAGCACAGCTCCAACTTCTCGATGAAAACCAGAAAGTCCAATTACCTCTTGGAGGGGGTGGGGGGGAAGCACCTTTGGGATATTTAGTTAACACTAGCACTGATTATGTTATCTAGTTAGGGTAATGAAATGTCTGTAAGGAAACAAGCAAGCTCAGAGAGCACCAAGGACCCCTCATTTCAACCCTGAGCTACAAATATTCTCCTTTATTGGTATTTAGCAATCTATTTGTGCTTATGGCAAAAATATTCTGAAAAAAAATCTATGTAGGTAAAGAAAGATTGGACCTTAGCACTGTTGCCATTACTGAGCCTTAGGCCAGGAGCAGGCAATATTTTGGTCCCTTATAGGCCAAAGAAATTCAGCTCAGAGTCATGAAGAACCCTACCTGTTTTTCTGCTGACCAGATGACCAACTGACAATAGACTGCCAGTTTCTTGCTACCTAAAACCCTAGTCAAATAACCAGGATGACTTTTGGACAGAAAGGTTTACCAATCTATAATGACTGGAGAAGGATCAAAAATTGTATGAGAAATTCCATTCTGCTTTTTACTCTCCAAATCTTACACAAGTTGAGGAAGCTACTTTTCCCTTGAAATTCACTGTGGTCCAGAAGAAATGGAAAGTAATTAATAGTTGATAATACAATTGAGTCAGGATAAATGGAATCTTGTGTTATATTTTTACCAATACTTTTTGTAATCCCTGTTTTTGTGACTTTCCAGGTTGTTTTCCTCCACTTCATTACGCCCCCTGTTCCTCCTTAGTACTGGATTTATTGGTATTTTGCTGTTGGAGAGATGGAAGCCCCATTTTTTATTGGATTTCTCAGGTAAGTGAACATAGTAAATGCAGTAGAAGTTAAGACTTTCGCAAGTATAGTCCATACTTTTAGTTCTAATTCTATTAATTCCTACCAGTAAAATTTAGGCTGTTTTTTCCCCCCTTAAGGACTTTATGTAGCAAGGGTGTTTCAAATCTGTGAACTGATGCTAAACACTATTTGACAGTGGGAGTTGCTGACTCGGGAGCTCATGTATTCATGAGGTCATTTGTATCACAATTTGCTTGGATTTTACTTAAACTGAATTAAGGCAATGGTGTATTTTAGTTGTTTTGCGCAGTATTGTATTGTCCACTTAGGAAGCCACTGAAAATTAAAGTTTATTTTTCATCTAAAGGTACAGTATTTGATTCTTTGTTTATATGTATCCCTTATCTTTGGTTGATTTGTAGAAAATAATGCAGAGCTTGTATTATTAGGTCCTAGATATTTGAATACCATGAGCCGCAATTATGATTTTATGATAGCTCTGCCCTCATTTTAGCTTTAACTTTTGAAGACCAGACATTTTCTTGAAGCTCTATAATTAGGAATTTGGCAAAATAGACTTGTTTCTTTTTGATTCATGAGGGAACCCTAATTATCGAATGAATCAAATTATCAATTTTGCACCAGTTTTGGGAATTGATGCTTCTTTTGCATTTTCTAAGCTTCCAAAATAAAATAGGGTAAAACAGATGAAACAGGGCTAATATTACTGAACAGGTTAATTAAGGCTGTACAGGCCTTTTAATCTTCTAGGAAGAGCAAAATAGGCTGATGTAAGCCAATCATAGTGCTCCAACATACGATGATTAGCTTCCACGCTCTTGCAGGCAGCACAGTATTCAGAATATTCACAGATGTAGTAAATACCCATTGTAATAAGTTGCTGAGTTAACAGTAGTTTTTCATGTGATAGAATAGACTCTGTCTTGCATATGAGCACACTGACTGTGATTATTGGGTGCCTGTGTTAGGGCTGTTTGCTAAATCTGATTCACAAACTTCACAAGATTGTTTCCCATTGTTACAATAAACTGCTCACAGTGTGTACATAACAGAAAAACCCTGATTGCAGCTTGTAGGGACTATATGCAGTCTTTAATATTATAAGTAACAGAACAGCATGTCTGAAGCATCGGATACTCAAAACTGATGACACTTTTCCGGATTCAGTTCTGTGTTGCAAAGAAGCTTATTCACAAACATTTTTACATGGATGTTAAGACTTAAATGGCTGGGCACAACTGAGTTGCTCTTTTGGAAGCTTTACATTGCTGTATGCCAAGAAAGTCCCAGTTTCTTCAACAATTCTCCATGGGTATTTAGTGAGTTATATTTTTATTATTACTGAACCAGCATTAAAAAGATTTTGCAAAATAAAGATCTGAAAGCATGATGTGAAATTAATGGAAAAATATGATTTGAAGTCATAGGTGAAAGCATAGCAAATATGTTATACATGTGAATATTGGAACATTTTATAATTTTCATATTTCATGACTTTAACCATAGTAATCAGAGACACACTTTAAAAAAATACAACAAAGAACTTGAATTTCTCCAGCATGGAAGCTTTTGTATAGTCCTCTTTTGTTGAGTGTTTTTGCTAAGATTTATTTATTTGGCTATTATTTATGGCAAAATCTGTGAGAATTCAAATTCAAAATTCAAATTTAATAAATTTATATGCCGCCCAATCCTGAAGGACTCCGGGCGGCTTACAGAAATACATCTCTAAAAGGATAAAAATTAAAAAATAGAGAAAAGAAAACAGATTAAAAAAAATCACTTCATGCACTCAATCTAGGCGAGGCTGGACCTCATTCATGAGTTCAACAGCCCCAGGCCTGCCGGAATAGCCAGGTTTTAGTAGCCTTTCAGAAGGCCAAGAGAGTGGGAAGGGTCCGGATCTCTGGGGGTAGATCGTTCCATAGGGTCGGAGCAGCTACAGAGAAGGCCCTCCCCTGAGGAGCCGCCAGATGACATTGTCTGGTCGACGGCACCTGGAGAAGGCCCATCCTGTGTGATCTTATCGGCCATTGGGAGGTATGTAGCAGAAGACGGTCTCGCAGATATCTGGGTCCTTGGCCATGTAGGGCTTTAAAGGTAATAACCAGCACCTTGAAGTGCGTTTGGAGACCGATAGGAAGCCAGTGCAGCTCGCAGAGGATAGGTGTAACATGGATGTATCTCGGTACACCCAATATCGCTCGCGAGGCTGCATTCTGGACCAATTGTAGTCTCTGAACACTTTTCAGGGGCAGCCCCATGTAGAGCACGTTACAGTAGTCAAGTCTTGAGGTGACGAGGGCGTGAGTGACCATTTGAAGTTCCTCCTGGTCCAGGTAGGGCCGCAACTGGTGCACCAGGCGAGCCTGGGCAAAAGCCCCCCTGGTCACAGCTGACAAATGATGTTCTAATGTCAGCTGTGGGTCCAGGAGGACACCCAAGTTGCGGACCCTCTCTGAGGGGTGTAAAGTTTCACCCCCCAGGCTTAGGGATGGAATGTCTGGACTGTCCTTGGGGGGCAACATCCATAGCCACTCGGTCTTGTCAGGATTGAGTGCAAGCTTGTTCATTCCCATCCAGGCCCTGACAGCTTCCAGGCACTGGCACATCACTTCCACTGCTACACTGAGTTGGCACGGGGCGGAGAGATACAACTGAGTATCATCCGCATATTGATGGTATTTAATCCCGTGCCGGTGAATGATCTCACTCAGTGGCTTCATGTAGATATTAAATAGGAGGGGGGACAAGACCGAGCCCTGCGGCACCCCATATTTAAGGGGCCTAGGGGTCGACCTCTGTTCTCCAACCAACACCGACTGTGACCTGCCAGAGAGGTAAGAGGAGAACCACCGTAAAACGGTGCCTCCCACTCCTACCTCTTCCAGCCGTCGCAGAAGGATACCATGGTCGATGGTATCGAAGGCCGCTGAGAGGTCAAGGAGCACCAGGATAGAGGAATGTCCTCTATCCCTGGCCCGCCAGAGATCATCGGTCAGCGCGACCAAAGCGGTTTCGGTGCAGTAACCAGGCCTGAAACCAGACTGAAAGGGATCTAGATAATCTGCTTCATCCAAGGTCCGTCGGAGTTGAAAGGCCACCACCTTCTCAACAACCTTCCCTAAAAAAGGGAGGTTGGAGACTGGATGATAGTTTTTGAGGATAGCTGGGTCCAGAGAAGGCTTCTTAAGGAGGAGTCTTACCACTGCTTCCTTCAAAGGTTGCGGGAAAGATCCCTCCTGCAGAGAGGTGTTCGCGATCCTCTGGAGCCAGCCTCATGTTACCTCCCTGCTGGTCGAGACCAACCAGGAGGGGCATGGGTCCAGTAAACAGGTGGAGGCACTCATCGCTCCCATGGCCTTGTCCACTTCCTCAGGAGTGACAAGCTGGAACTCACTCCAAGAAATCTGATCAAGGCCCTCCCTCGGCATCTCCGCTGGTACTGTCCAAGTGGAGTCAAGGTCCGTCCGAATCTGAGTGACTTTGTCCGACAGAAACTGAGCAAATTCCTCAGCCCTTCCCTGTAAGGGTTCCCCCTTTCAGGAGGGAGCGGGTTATCCTAAACAGGGCAGTCGGGCGAGATTCTGCGGACGCAATAAGAGCGGAAAAATGAGTACATTTTGCCGCCCGTATCGCCACTAAATAAGTCCTAATAAAGGCTCTTAGTTGTGTTCGGTCGGATTCGGAGTTACTAGCCCTCCAACGTTGCTCTAAGCATCTCTTTTGGCGCTTCATCTCCCAGAGTTCCTCGATAAACCAAGGTGCCCTCCTGGATCCACTGCCGTGGAGAGGCCACAAAGTCGCAATCCGATCTAGTGCCTCAGCCGCTGCTGTATTCCAAGCAGCGACCAAGGACTCTGTCGGATTGTGGGCAAGGGAGTCAGATATCTCTCCAAGCTCCGTCTGAAATCCCAATGGGTCCATCAGGCGCCTGGGGCGGAACCATTTAATCGGCTCCATCTCCCTACAGTGGGGGAGTAGCTTCCGAAAATCAAGCCTCAGCAGGAAGTGATCTGACTATGACAAGGGCGAGATCTCTATACCCTTTAGTTCCAGATCACATCTCCACTGCCCCGAGAGAAACACGAGGTTGAGCGTGTGTCCCGCTGTATGAGTCGGACCCTGAATTACCTGGGTCAAGTCCATGGTTGTCATGGAAGCCATGAACTCCTGAGCCCCATCTGAGCGTTCGCTGAGAGATGGCAAGTTGAAGTCCCCCAGTACTATCAGTCTGGGGAACTCGACCGCCAGTCCGGCTACTGACTCTAGGAGCGCAGGCAGGGCTGTTGTGACGCAGCTGGGAGGTAGGTACGTCAAAAACAAGCCCACTTGACCCCCTAGGTCCAATTTCACAAGAAGGGACTCACGCCCGACAGTCTCTGGAACAGGGATCCTGCGAGGAACTAATGACTCTCGGATAATAGCTGCCACTCCCCCACCCCTTTCTGGTGTCGTGGTTGGTGGAGCACCTGAAACCCTTCTGGGCACATTTCTGAGAGGGGGACCCCTCCCTCGTGGCCCAGCCAGGTTTCAGTAATACATGCCAGGTCTGTCCCCTCGTCTAATATTAAGTCCCAGACGAGGGGAGCTTTATGAATCACAGACCTGGCATTTAGCAACAGCAACCTGAGACCAGGGCCCTGACTTCTCTTGTCACCAGGTCCTTGAGTTGAGCTTTCAGGGCCAGAACAAGGGATCGCTGTAACATAACGAACCCTCCTTCCCCGGTAATGGCTATCCCTGTAGCTCCTATCATACCTGCCCCTCCCGGTCGTAACCAAGATGCTCCGCCCCGTCCCCATCCCCGTAGACCCCTCCTCCCCTCCCACGGCCCCCGTTCTTCTTGGCAGGCCATTCATACCATTCACTCTAGGACAAGAGGTGGATCCGGGCCCCCATCCACTTCTGCTTCTGCACTCAGTGGAGGGGGCTCCAGGCCGCACTCTCAGTCCCCTCATATATACCGGACAAGCATTTTCCGCATACGTACCCCACTGTAACCGTTAAAAGCATATAATAGTACAATAAAACAGAGGATATAAAATTAAATTAATTTAAAACGTGAGATCATTCATTTACATGCATACAAACACACATTCCACATACAGAAAAATTTGCGCAGGTATTAATATCGTGCAAGAATTCCAGTTCTGCATTTATTTTTGATCAGATGTTCAAATGTTCAGGAAAGTTCTTCCAAGCATCATTTGTGAAATTGCAAAGTCTCAATTGAAAAGACTATTATTGTTATTGTTATTATTGTTGTTGTTGCTGTTGTTGTTAATCTTCAGTTCAGTTCACAGTCTGGGACTGGTACAATAATTCAAGCCCTAACCAAGGACCTAAGAGCTGTTAAGGTAGCGTCTGAGTATATAGGGCAGTTCTGAGAAGAGTGTGTGTTTTTTTTTTTTGCAAAGTCAGGATATTCAGGTCTAGTAAGTTCAAATTTTCCATGTATCTACGCAACCCTTTGGATATTGCTCCAAGGGCTCCTATTACTATTGGAACAATCCTTGATTTATTTCTCCATAGTTGTTCAACTTCATTTTGCAAATTATTATTATTATTAAGTCTATATGACACCTGACTTCCAGTGCTTCATTTAGTCCAGGAAATATTGTTAGTATATATTGTTAGTAAATAGTTGTTAGTATACATTAATATAGTACTACAGTATTTGGGCAACTTCCAAAGTGTGGGTCTTAATTTTCCTTAGTCCTTGTGATACCTACAGTTATAAAGCTATGTTTTTTAGCTCTGTATATACTAGATGATTGCTAAAGATCAATTTGTTGAAGAAAGAAATAACTACATGCTTATAAAACCTGAACTTCTATGTTTCATTTCTCAGTTAATGCTTTAAACCCCTCCCTCCCTGCTTTTTTTTAAATCCTGCAGTACAACCCATAGAAGAACCTGGGGGAGACAGGTAGGCATGCTCTTAATATTTTTGGGAAGATCTTTACTTTGGTCATTTTTCCTTGCTGTTGTCTGCCATTTTACTTCATGTAGCTTAGTATTCTGATTTGTGATATTATTTGAAAAGTCCCTTATAGAATATATTCTTTAACCTATTTATTCGATCTTATTTTGTAGGATTAGGAACTGAAATACAAACATTTAATTATTACTTTATCAGATCAGATCATAGATCATATTTTTAAACCCTCAAAAATTGTTCATCTGGGTGGATGTCTCTTCTGAAAATATTCTTATATTGGTTTAAAAGCCAAGCCCTTTCAAACAAAGTGTGGTGTTTTTAATTGGACCTTGGTTAGCTTGAGTATCTTCTTGTGTAAATGATTGTATTAAATACAATATTGGGGGGCATTTTGAAGGCTTTGTTTACTAATATGTAGTTTTTATTTCAGTGACCATGAGATGACAGGAGCACAACCTCACCTGCTCAGTATTTCAGAACTATGTCGTTGCTTCGCTGAGATCTGGATTACCTTTAGGCTATACCTGCAGGAACTTCTGCAATATAAGAAGCAAAACCCTGCCAAGGTAAGTACAGAATCAACAGGTCCTTTCATGTAAGAAGCCAAAGCATTGTGCTAGGGAAAGTTGTCCCATGTTTGCCTTCAGAAGAAGGCATTAAGATGCATTGTCTCTGGTAGTTGGAACTTCATACCTAGACATTTTTCTGCATGGATGTTAAAATAGCTATATTTGGACATGGTCATCCTGGTGTACAAACAATGTTTTAAGAAGTGAGCTTAAAGCATTGCTCAATGTATGTGGAAACAAAAAAAAAACCTGTAATAGAGGTTTTATTACCTCACTTCAGTTGAAATACAGGTAACGCAAGTTATTTCCCAACAATTGACTTGGACAAGCATCTTTTCGATGGACCTATATATATTAGTATTTCTGTACAAAAAGGCAGCAACTTTGTGTTTTCTTTTGCTTTGTTTTCTAATCTAAAACATAAACTTGGGATAGCAGTGTGAACTTTCATTTTTTATTTATTTTATTTAGTTTGTCAAACATGTAAAAGATAACAGGTATAAGTATAAACATAAGTATGAACTCAGTAAATGGGTACGAATAAATGGAGACAGTAGGACAGGGACTTATGCACACCCCTTAATGATGATTCAGACAATATACATGGCCCTAGGAAAAAAGGAGAGGAAATGTGGGCATAAATTACAAGTAATGTTATGTTTTAGAATAGCATCTCAGCCATTTTAAATAAACTTGACCACTCACAACATTATTTGGATTAACTTGTTGCTAACAAAGCTGTTCTTAAGACTTTTGTAGTTTTTTTGTTCATAATATAATTTCTAAGCATTTCCTGTTATTTACTGTTATACTTATTAATTTGCGGTTTAATAACTTTTGTGCATTTGTGGTTAGTTCGCATATTACTTCTTTTGATGCAGCCTTCTCTGTGGATTAATTATTATTTGTCCTAGGGAAGCAAAAAGCATATTAATTAATATATACAAGAAGGACAATGACCAATATGTTACAAGCATGTTACTTGCTGTTCTTAATTTTTTTCCCTTCTGTTCAGAAGCTAAATATTAGCTAGCTATTTTTATGAAGATCAGTCTTAGAGTACATAAAACAGATTTGTAGATGATTGCAAGCAACATTAAAGAATGAAAAGCCCCTGTAATTTGGGAGGCATTGTAAGTCTGTTACAAAGAAGGCTATGTATACAGCTATTCTGAGAGTGTTTCTTTTTTCTAAATATTATTTTTGTCCCTCTTATTTCTGTTTGCCCAGTTCTGTGCCAGAATCTGCTCAGGATGCTTGATTCTAGCAATTGTAGGACACTATGTTCCGGGTATCATGATTTCCTACATTGCCTGTGAGTATGTTTAATCCTTTGCATCCCTTTTAAAACTAAAGACGCAATTTTACTAACAAATATTGCAAGCTTCTAGGCACCTTTTAGGCACGCACAGGCATTTTCAGCAAACCAATTTAAAAAAAAATTCAGCAACATTTTCAAATGGTATAATGCAAATCTATCGCTAAAGCCAGTAGTAGAGCTTTCAAATGGTGATATCTATTTCCACTGCCAGTTTCGGGAAGAAATAAAGCTTGGGAATAAGGGCAATCGTGTTTTTAGTGTGGGAAACTAATGCAAGCACCTGCCAAAGTTATTTTTGCAGTTTATTCAGTTTCAGCTCTGATAAGTTTCCCCCATGTTTGTGCATTATTAACAACATTGATCCTGATCTTATGGTCTTCAGCTAAAGCAGGGGTGTTAGACTCGATTTCATTGAGGGCTTCATCAGGATTGTGTTTGACCTCAGGGGTGTGTGTTCCCCCCCTCGCCCCCCCCCTCTGATGGTTCTAGAGAAGACATTAACTGCCTTAGTATCAGAGAATATATATGCTTTTAACACATCTCTGAGTTTTATCCATATTTCCAGTACTTAGTATTCTGCTGTGGCCACTGGTGGTTTACCATGAACTCATTCAAAGAATGTATACCCGTTTGGAGCCCATCCTAATGAAACTGGACTACAGTATGAAAGTGGAGACTTTGCATCTTAAACATGAAAAGAAAAGTAAGACAACTGCTGCTTGCTACTTAAAATACAGGTCAAAAATTAATAAAGAAAGGCTGGACTGACTGGTTTCTCCAGTGGGAACAGGGTCTAGAAAGCCTGTAGAAAATGTATGGATGTCAGTGTACAAATTGGGACAAGGAGTGCGAAGAAGCACACACTGTTTTAAAAAAAAACTTTTTATAAAACAATATTTTCTTGACCCTTTTTCTGCAGGACTAACTCACAGAAGCCATGGCCAATATTTATTTTGTTTTACTCTATAGAGCGTCAAGGAAAGATTGAGCCAGAAGCTGGCAGTGAACCAATGGCAGAAACAGAAAGTGAGAGTGAAGCAGAACTGTCTGGCTACTCTCCAGTGGTAAGGGTGAGAGGCAGTAGTGGGTTGCCAATTTTTTTACTACTGGTTTGGGTGCACTCGCGCATGCACAGAAGTGCCCAGGTGGGTGGGCAGAGTCTCCGCCACCACTACAACCGGTTCGCCCGATCTGGGCTGAACTGGGAGCAACCTACCTCTGGTGAGAGGGAAGAAGCAAAGGGCGAAGCATGATCAGGTGAAAAAAGGGGGAGGCTGGAGGCCTGACACTGATAAACTGTCTGGAGACACAGTGACTGAGCTGAACTTCACATTGGGAAGGGAGTGGTGGTGAGGACAATCATTTGGTTTGCATCATTGAATACTTCTGCGCAGTAGGCCTTTGAGTTCTTCAAACATGATTGCTTCCTGTTTAGAGCATCTTTAGGTTTCTCATGATTTGGGTAGAGGCAAAGTAATGATGGGAAGGAAACCTTTTTTAATCTCAAAAGCCATATTCACTTAGATAAGTCTACTCTACTGGAAGTAATATTCTTTTGTATTAGATACTTAGAGCCCAGCAGAGGTAAACAAATTTTAAGTAAAAAAATTTTTTTAAAAAAAATCTTATACTCACATATTAGTATATTCATGTGTCCCTCAACTCGGGAATAAAATTATATTTTGTTTTAAAAAAACAATATTTCAAGACATTTTTATTTATTTTTGAACAATAATCATGTCATAGCCTCCTCTGAAAGAGGTTTCAGACCAATCTTTTCCCTGAGATTCTTATAGCTGGCAGACTAAAAGTGGCAAATTCTTCGTGTTTTTGAATGTAATAATATAAATTTTATCAATGTTGACCAATCTTTTCCCCGAGATTCTTATAGCTGGCAGACTAAAAGTGGCAAATTCTTCGTGTTTTTGAATGTAATAATATAAATTTTATCAATGTTGACCAATCTTTTCCCCGAGATTCTTATAGCTGGCAGACTAAAAGTGGCAAATTCTTCGTGTTTTTGAATGTAATAATATAAATTTTATCAATGTTGACAGTTTGCAACACCTTTCCTTTAGGTTCATAGGTAGTAAGAGCCTCTTAATTTTTAAATTATGAACTACTTTTCCCAATGTGGCAGTATGTTGAACTATCAGAAGGAGCATTCTAGCATTCCATATGGATATCTTTGCTACCATGCTATTTTGACTTGCTGCTGCTCCAGATTGTAGTTTCAGTTGTCGTATTCATCATAATTTATTGAAAGTGTATGCAGCATCTAGGACAAGCATTGATCTGATAGGGAATATGGCTGGGTTGGCATTCAAGATGCATTGTGTCTCGAGTTTTTAACTGAGCAAATGCAGCTTTGCAATACAATCTTAATGTTATCTCTATTGCAGGTAGATGTGAAGAAGACAGCTCTGGCATTAGCAATCACAGATTCTGAACTCTCTGATGAAGAGGCATCTATCCTAGAAAGTGGAGGATTCACGGTCTCCAGAGCTACAACACCACAACTGACAGATGTGTCTGAAGGTGGTATATTCCTTCTCCCCATATCAAGTTTCATATTTCAGCTTGCAGCTGTTGAATGATACAATTCTATACTGCTTTGTGGCAGAACTAAGAATTCATGAGAAAAATGAAGCAAGAACTGGAAAGGATCACATAATTATGAATGTTTCTGGCTTCATAGTAAATGTAGATTGCAGTGTCTTTTCCATGTTAATTTTTTAACTGTTCAATTAATTTGGAAGTAATTCCCCTATTTTTGTTACTGATGCTACAAAAATTAGCCCAGTTATATTACACAATTATAAACAAAACTTCATTGGCTTCGCTGAATTGGTTTCCACCACCTTTGCCTTCTTTTTTCTTTACCTCCACCCTCTTTACAAAATGTCACCCAAGATGATTACCTACAGCAACCACACCGACCTAGATCATAGCCTGTCCTTTAACTCTTCCTGAAAAGAGTTGTAGAAGAGGTTTTTTGTTTGCCATTTCAGACCTGAAAAGAAGGGAGGCATTTCAATGGGGAATTCTGTTCCTTATAGATCCATGCAAAATATTATAATATTAAATTTCCATTCATTGTTTGGAGTGGAGTGTGGATCAAACTCAAGTTTTGAATTAAACCTGCTTTGACAAGAAATTAACTTTTGGAAATACAAAGCTCTATGCTACAACTGGCCAATATAGCTATGAGTTCATTTTAAACTGATTGAAATTTTATCATGCGTACTTACCAGTGGCTCTTTAGCCTTATAACAGGATACAATAAAGAAAAGCTTTAGCGACCATGCCTGTTTGGATTGTGACTTTTAGATTTGAGCTAGCAGTACAGTTCTTGGCTTATAGAACTTCAGGCAGAGAAGATGACAAAACATTGTAATGCCACTCAAAAGGTGTGGGGGGAACAAAAGCCAAGCAAGCATGTTTAGAAATTTGTAAAGTAAACAAGAGTGAAACCCATAGTTGAGCTCGCAGCCACATTAAAGATTCAGAGCAGGAATCTCTGGAGTGCTGAAAGGTACATGCTTATTAACTGCCTATCTGCTTTTTTTAGATTTGGACCAGCAGAGCCTCCCCAGTGAGCCTGAAGAATCCTTTTCCAAGGATTTAGCAGAATTCCCTTCTGTGGAAGAATTCCATTCCAAAGACTTGGGACCATCCAACGAAGATGACAATTTTGGGGTTCCCATTCAAAGTGCACAACAGCTAAACTCTGCTGAAGAGGAAGAGGCGGAGACAGCAGCAGTGGCAGCAGCAGCGGCGGTAGCTGCTGCCATGAATTCGGACACATCCATTCTGTGCCTGACCTCACCCCTGCATTTTGTAAATACTCATTTCAATGGGAATGGGCAGGCAACGGTGGGAGGAATCCCTGAATCTCAAGCTACCTGTGCACAAGGCCTGGGGCTACACATCGATTCGTTGAGCCAAGAAATTGTCACAACGGCTATCAGTACAGTTGTGCAGAACACCCTGTCAGCCCTGCTCCACTCCTCAGAGGACACTGAAGGGCCTTGCTTCTCTGAGTTCTTGCCTACTGAACCTGAAGAGAGACTCAGTTTCCAGGCACAGCTATCTGAGAATGAGGAGGTGGGAACAACTCCTCTACCTGGGAAAGAAGAGGAGGAAGAGGAAGCTGATGATTTTGAGCTGCTTGATCAGAAGGAGCTGGAGCAAATGGATACAGAGCTGGGCCTTTCTGGAGAAACAGAAGCTCCAGGAGCTCCTTCTCAACCTCCTAAAGAACTATTACCCTGATCTCACTGTTCAGTCTTCTATTTCTGTAGCTGCCAGAAAGGACAAACAGATGCATAGAGAAGTTTAGGCCATACTGAAGGACAGATACACACGTGGCAAAGTCCAAGCAAAGCACCCTTATTTGCAGTGTTATGTCTGGAATCGAAAGCTGTTGTCCTCCTCCTAGTATTGGCCTCTCCATCAGGCCTCTGTTTCTGCCCATGCTTCTTAGTGATGACGCAGTCTTTGTATGCTGCTGCAATTTTTCTGTTTTAGTCTGTTTTGCTGTTTTTATTTCACACATATTTTCTGCTAAATATTCCTGCCACTACGGCTTACTGCTCATCCCCATATAGCCAGTAGGAAATAAAGGAGTTTTATTCAGCAGCGAGGGTGTAAATAATTTAAAGAGAACATTGGTCAGTTAATTGAACAGGAAGGAAAAACATTCTTGGAGAAATAGATTTGGGAGGGGTTTTTTTTGACAGAAGGTTGGGGAATAGAAAGTATGTTTTCATGTAGTGATACCATGTAGATATTTTTTTTCTGGGAAAATAAAGGTAATTTGGACTTAGCTACCTTCACAGAAAGCAGGTGCTTCTGCAGTTCCAAGAACCAGCCCTCAAATATTTAAAACCTTCAGCCTATTTTCCTCTATACGTAAGGTGAATATACACTATGCCCAATGGTTTCCAGGAAGGCATAGCCTGATTATATTTATTCTGAACTACATATCTAGTTGTCTGGAATTTTTAAAAATTCACTTGGAAGAACTCAAATTTAGTTGTAGAATCTGGAAGCCTTCCTCTTTCCCTTTCTGCTGCACTTTACCAATATTTTTGCTTGTTAGCATCAACCCTGCCCTAAAACATCCTGGTCAGAATGCGTTCTTCTAATGCCCTTAGCCTTGCCTCAGGGAGAGCAGCAGAGCAGCTAGAAAAGACATTATGTCTTTTATGAAAGAATTCTAGTGTTAAAGGGGAGGAAGGATCCTTGTTTTGCCTATCAACTCCCTTCACTTTTGAAAGACCAAGCATTTCAATTGTAATATTTTTGCTAATTAGAGCAGTATGTGCATTTCTATTTACAGGAGAAATAACTGGGCAAGATGGTCTCCTTTCCATCCCAAAAAGTGGTTGATGTCCGTAGGGATGATGTGTGGAATGTTTCAGGAAGCACAATGAAACATAGAATGGCTTACAAGGTTGCAAGGGTCAATATTTTTACTCTAAAGTATCAGAGTTACTGCAAAGCTACAACTGTTTAGTAGTGGCCTTCTTAATTAAATGGCTCTTGGTTTGTTCCCTCGCTTCTACCCGTTACAGCCAGTTTTCCTATGAATTGTCAGTCTTCGTATTGTTGCTTGTTCTCCAAGGGACTACGAGCCATAGTGCAAAAACAGCATTATGAGTTGGTGGTCCTCCCATTTGTGTAAAGTATTCAAAATATATACAGTATGTCACCCAGCTGTTGGTGGGCTAGGATGAGGAGAAACTTAGATTTGTAGATGCGGGCTCCAGATCTCTGTTACTGGCCCCATAGGACTCTGCCCTTGAGCTGCGCTTCTAAATTATTGAACTAAGATGCATGAAAAGCATCTGAGGAAATCCAAACGCCTCTGCAATTCCTGCCTCCACACCCAACCTCTTCCCCTACATTTGACAACTGCTAGGAAAATAACTGTACTTACTGCCGTCTTTCTTTCTCCATTCAGACTTCTGATAAAAGGCAATGAATTTGTAGATGTCTGCTAGCACAACTGTTTCGTTGGCCAGAGCTGGCCACTTTTCTGTCCTGTATTGCCTGCCCCTCCCTCAAAAGAAGCGGAGTGGGATGACCGCTGGAAACAGGCAGCTTTGTGGCACTGAGTGTAAAGCCTGCCCACCCTTTGTTGTTGTGCCCTGGCAACCATTTTTCCACCCCTCTCAATGAAAAAGCCCTAACATTTTTTTTCTGATGCATAAGGCATGTATTGTGTTGATATTTCTCTCTGGTTCTTTAAGCTTTCTTCTTTTCCTTTGGTGGCAGCAATGCCCTGCTGCTCCAGGATAGAAGCTCCTAATGAAGGGCTGGGAAATAGCTTTTGTCATTGCCCGGGAAAGGTGAAAGGCTCTAAATTGTGTAGCAGTGTTTATTCTATGGCTAAATATTTAAAAAATGAAATGTCTTTTTAATAAAAAAAAGTTCAAAGATTTGAATTTTGGGTGAAATATTTTTTTTTCTTAGTCAACTTATCAATAGTCCCAGTTTGCACATTTTCTACTTCCGTCAATGTGTGCAGGTGTGAGCAGTGATTCCTAAGTGAATGCTGGAAAGCTATTACAGGTAGTCTTTGAATTATGACCACAATTGAGCTCAAAATTTATTTTATGACTATTCTTGCCACAGCTGTTAAGTGAATGATTGCATTTGTTAAGTTAGTAACAGGACTGTTAAGTGAATCTGGATTCCCTTTGGTTTTGCTTGTCAAAAGGTTGCAAAAGCTGAACACATAACCCCAGGACACTGCAATCGTCATAAATATGAACTAGTCACCAAGCATGTGAACTTTAATCACGTGACCATGGGGATGCTGCAATGGACTGTCACTTTTTTCAGTGCCGTTGTTTAGTAACTTTGAACAGTCACTAAACAAGCCTTTGTAAATTGAGGACTACCTGTACCATTGCAATGGTGATACTCATTTGAACGTATATTGCAGTTCAGCTAAGCTTGTTACAGACATAAATCCAGGTAATTATGTCTCTTATCAATGAAGGTTGCATCTGATTAACCCTCAGCAGAAGAACAATGTTTAGAAAAAATATATGTGTAGTTCTTTTTCATACTAAATGTCCTTTTATTTCACCACACAGAGCGATGTATTAAGGACCTCTTAAGTGTCTTGAAGGTTACTAAGCTTATAAAAATAGTTGACAAGTGCTCTATGCTTCTTTACAATGATAAGAAAAATAGAATTCTTGTACCATCCTGAAGATCTTTGGTAAAAGTATAATTTTCAAATAGGAAATAGAAGAGAAGTGTATGAGAACATTAAAATTTAGATGGTAGTGTTCAGTTCAAGAAAGTCTCTGCTCTCGGTATTGTTTCAATCTGTTCTCTCTTCTATTTAGAAAAATACACTAATAGTCTTTCTATCATAATCCTTCAATACTTAAGGCACAGGACAAGCGTGCCCTCACTTTTCAAAATCGGAAGTATCTTTTACAGTTTTCTAATAGAACACCAAATATCAGCACCAAGAAAACCAAATATCAGCACCAGCTTTTATTACAAAGACTTAATATTGATAATAAAGACAGGAGATTAGCCGGGGAAGTATTCTAGAACAGTTCTCAATAAATAAAAATGGGATCCAGCCTTCATGAGCTGGATCAAAATTGATCAGTCAGTTCAAGTAAAAATTCTATTCCTATTCAAGATTTTTAAAAAAATGTCTTACAGCTTCTATCCTGTGTTATTCTACAAAACTAAAAGAAAATGAACATTTTAGCCAGCAATGCTACTAACATCTTTTCTTCTTTTCAGCAGAGACAGTTGGATGTTGGTCGATGTCTACCATTAGCATTCCAAAGAAAACTGTCACAAGAACCAACTTCACGAATGGCCGTCAAGACGTTGGACAACAGTACAGCATAGCTTCGCAATAGAAAAGAATTAGTATATGCATAGACTTGTCATTACAGAAGGCAGTTTATATAGTGTTGGATTTAAAAAAAAACAATTTGTAGGAAGATTTGGGATGGCTGTTTCTAATCTCAGTAAGGCAAGAATCAAATGATATTCCATTAAAATCTATTTCAAAAAGTACTTACAATGGAGTTTACTACTTTATAGTCCCCACACCTAAAATTTTACAAAAAAGCGGACAGTTGTATCTGTTCCTCAGATCTTATACAATGTGTGTAGCCTGTAGGAGATGTATCAGTTTCTTACAGTGCCTCGATGTGGGCCGAGGACTACTATTCATAGAAGCCTGAGATCCATGAATGGAAAGTGCTTCCAGTTTTTCAGTTGCTTGGAGTGACAGCAGTACCTAGAAAGGAAACTAATAGTTATTTAGATATCTAGGGCTGTATTTTCACAAATCCATTCTTTTAAAAAATATTCTCCATTTTAAAAGGAATAAAATTCACAAGGGAAGAAAAAAACCTCACACTATCCTTCCTGAATTTGCTCATCAGCAAAGGAAACAATGGCAAATTTGAAATGCAACTCTCTATCAAAAAACAATCTGCATAAAACAAGTACTGTGTTACCAAAGTAACAATCCAACCTCCCACAAGTAAAGCTATGTAAAAACATTATTCAGAAGAGTGCAGCAACACAAAACACCAGAAAGAGTAAACAATGCCTATGTAACAACATCTAACAAAATGAATACCCATGCAACTTAAATCAAAAAGTGTTTGACCACTCAATAGCATAACCAATACAAGCTATGAAAACAACACTACCATCAAGCATCTTAGAAACAACCAACTATTACAACCACATGGCATCATTGTAGCACATAAACCTACTCAAGTCCTCCAAAACATATTAAATAAATCAAAAAGACTCACTAGGCCAAGAAGAAGAAAAAAACAGGAGTCATCTACAGTGTGGAATGTAAGGGTGTAGCAACTGCCATGTCGGACATACAGGCAGAGAAGATAAGCAGAGGGAAGACTCCTTAATCTCATAACACATGGACAGACTCAACCATAGTTTCAACTGGTAAACAGAGCAGCCTAGAACAAACTAAATCCATAAAGCTTGGAATTCCTGGAAGCTTGGCATTCAGACAAATCAAGCATCAATAGACGCATACAGATAGACCACATTCAGTCATCATTCAAAATACAACAAAACTAAGACAGAAACAAAAATACCAGAATACATCCTTATCAACAGCCAAAATCCAGATAAACAGGATTAATATCAGACAAACAGTTAAGCAGAAAAGAATACCCTAATCTAGAAATTACTAAGTAAAAAAAAAAACAATCACCCCAACCAACACTGGCAGGGCAAGCTACTCTACATAAACAGGGAACAACCCCCACATTCACCAACACTGATGAAATTACCTAGTTGGGTATTGAGACATATGTAAGCAAACAACCAAACTAAGGGAATACCAAGGATTCTATTTTTCCAAATAGCCTCTTTTATTCCCTCCCCAAATTAGCAGCCAGAAAAGTTAGATCATATATCCTTACATAAAAATCCATTGTACCTCATTAACAAAACATTTGTGAGACAGGAATTCTTTACAAAACAAATATCTTATCAAAATACATTAACACTTCATACTAGGACTAAACTCCTATGCTTAGCTAACATAAAATTAATTTTACATTCCCAATCACATGTGATTGTTGTACAAAAAAAAAGAAGAAGGCTTACTGATGGCTGCTTAGTAAGTTAACTGAGAGAGAGGGTAGAGAGAGCCAGTCTTACATTAATAGAAATCAGGAGGCAAAATGAGATTAAATAAATATTCTGGACTTTTCATTTTCCATAGCATTGGGTGCCAGTATTTAGAATGGCATTCTTTAACACTAAAAAGAACTGTCTAATACAATACCCTTTCTGGATCTAATGCATGATATTTTAATTCTTGCCTAGCACATAAAGTTTGAGAAGAAAACTTCTATGGTGCATTGAGTGTCCACACTGAAGTACTGCCAGTCTCCAATCCTTTCCTCACTGGACCAGAGTTCACACTCATCCATCATCACCCTTCAAACTTACAGACTTTGTACCTGGTGAATCTTGGACTGCTGACCAATGGAGCGTAAAGCAAAGAGTGCTGCCTCTTGCACAGCAGGATGGGAGTCATGGCAGGCCGTATCCAATAGAAGTTCAGGTGCTCGGCTCTGGATCAGCAAATCTCCCACCTCCACAGACTGTCGTCCCAAGTTGCCCAGTGCTGAAGCAGCATTGCAACGTGTCCTTGCCTGAGAATCTCTCAGGAGCCGAACAAGCCAAGGCACAGCTTTGTTAAAACCCTGCATTACAGGACCAGCCTGGTAAGCTGCATTACCAACGGCAAAGCTGGCTGAGCAACGCACGTGCTCATCTTCATCTGAAAGACAACCCACCAAAAGTTCCTGCAGCCCAACCTTGTGCCACAGTGTCTGAGGAAATCCTTGTCCATGTCGTAATAGGTTGCCTACAAGGCTACAAGCTCTGGCTCGGATCAGGCAATCCCGGTGGTGAAGCACATGGTCCAATAGCTGAGAAGCTGAATCGGGGTCAATCAGGAGCCTCTGAAGGAAAGGCAAGTGAGCTGGACTGGCCCGGGCTATGTGAGTGAGCAGGGAGAGCAGGTCTGCGGTAATAGCTACCTGATCTGAAAGCAAAATGGCCAACAAGAAAACAATGGCTTGTTCTGAGGTGGCTATTTCTACCACTTGGCCAATGATTCCCTCATCACTCAATACCAAGCGGCACAAAAGGCTCAAAGGCAACTCAGTCTCCGAGATGGGAAGATGTTGAATGGAGACCTAAGAAAGAGCAGAGGAAGGAGTCCAGGAATGGATGGATATTCTTATGCAAAACAACATAGCAAAATCAGAATCCATCTATGTTTTCCAAAGGTTGGAATTTCTATCTTACAACTTCTCTATGATTATCTAGGCCTCTTCGCAAGCGCCGGGGAGCAGGATGAAACACAGGAAAAAGAGCAGTCAGGGCACAGATAGGGAGCTACAAGGCTATTCCCCCTGACATCCTCCACTCCCTTGCAAATGCTGGAATAGATTTTACCTGGAGTAAATGGGCGGGGATTTGAGAGTCCCTCAGGCTTGCTATGATATATTCTAAAGTTTCTGAGTCTACATCCAGAGCAAACGGGAAACAGAATAGCCGACAGACTTGGAGCACAACAGTGGGCACCAGTTTGGGATCATTGTCCTGGACCTGCCTGGGGAATAAGGAGAAAAAGAGCAGCAAATCAGGCATTATGTTGATCAAATTCCATCAGATTTAGTACATCAACTGCAGTCACAAGCATCAGTGGCTTCAGAAAATGTTAAGGCAAGTGAAATGTTTATGCAAAAAGTTAACAGTAAAGCAGTAACTGCAGTTAAGGAAGGGCCGCAGTGCAGCAGTAGAGCTTTCCATGCAAAAAGAAAGGGCTGCTTCTGGGCCTGACATTTTCATTCAGGAATGGGAAAGGCACCATCCATTCGGTGCAGCAGACAGCATCTGATGGAACAATGGTCTGATTTAGGAGGCGGCAACTTCCCAAGTTCCACCCACTTTTCCCTGGCTTGTCACTGTTCAATTTTAGGGTATGCCTTTCAAGGGAGAAAGTATTATTTATTTATTATTTAGAGTGCTTCCTGTTCAAAAGGTCTCAAAGTGTCTTACAATGGAAATCCAACGTTTGATGTAAACACATTCAAAA